>NW_022681469.1:111125068-111799768 GCF_009764315.1 Trachypithecus francoisi
GCCTCAGCCTCCCAAAGTGCTGAAATTACAGGCGTGAGCCACAGCGCCTGGCCATGGTCGAGTTTTATAATTGTAAGATTACTGTAAATACTTGCCATAAATTCAAAATTAAATGGGACACTTTTCTAGAAAATATAAATTACTAAAATTGACTGACATACAGAAAACCAGAATAAACCACTCAACATTAAATGAAATAAATCTATCCTAAAAAATACAGCCATTAGGAAAACACCAGGAATTTATCACATTCTACTCAAGATTTTCGCAATGTTCATAAGACAAAGTGAATTTATATATAAAATACATGAAAAAAATGCTAAAAATAAATAAGAGAAAGACAACCCCAAAAGAAATACAGGCAAAGGCGATAAACATACAAAGCAATCTTATACACTGTTTATGGCTACACTCCTGTCTAGTAAATGAACAAAAACATAGATGTACAGCAATGTTGGCCAGGTGTGGTAGCTCACGCCTGTGATCCACTTGAGGTCAGGAGTTTAACATCAGCCTGCCCAACATGGGGAAACCCCGTCTCTACCAAAAATACAGAAAAAAATACAAAAATACAGATACAGGTAGGCGCCTGTGATCCCAGTTACTCAGGAGGCGGAGGTTACAGTGAGCCCAGATCGGGCCACTGCACTCCAGCCTGGGTGACAAAAGACTCAACCCCCGCAAATAAAAGATATATAGTAATTTTAAGTTTCAGTTTAATCTCAGTGAGGGAGAGTACAAAGGGTCAACAGTATTTATGAGGTTTTAGCTCTGTAGAAAATCTGAACCCAGCATACTTTCTTTTTTTTCCACATCTATTCGGCTCAGAATGAAGTAAACTTTTGACATCTGCTCAATCTGGATCATGAGTACAAAGGTTTCTTTTTCTTTTACTTTGCTGTGTATTTAGATCTCTTCTAATATTACTAATCAAAAATAGCAAAAAAGAATTGTGGACATGTCATAGGAAAAACCTCCTTCAGGCCGGGCAAGGTGGCTCACACCTGTAATCCTAGCACTTTGGGAGGCCGAGGTGGGCGGATCACGAGGTCAGGAGTTCGAGACCAGCCTGACCAACATGGTGAAACTCTGTACTAAAAATACAATAATCAGCCGGGTGTGGTGGCACCTGCCAGGAATACCAGCTACTCAGGAGGCTGAGGCAGGAGAATCGCTTGAACCTGGGAGGTGGAGGTTGCAGTGAGCTGAGATCGCACCACTGCACTCCAGCCTGGGTGACAGAGTGAGACTCGGTCTCAAAAAAAGAAAAGAAAAGAAAAACCTCTTTCAATAAGACCCAAGGGCAAGTCGTGATAGAAAAACAACCACCACAAAAACATTTGGTCTTAATCAAGATTTAAAACCATAGTACCAGTTTCATTCTTTCCCCACCTCAAGTCAGTTTCATCTTTAAAAAAAGCATCAAAGACAGACATCCTCCGCTAACTCCATCACCTCACACCACCCCGAGTGTTGCTCACTCTTCTTCACCAAGGGCTGGAAAAGAATAGTCTACATGGAACTGGCGCAGCCGCCGCCTCCTCCTCCAATCTGCAACAGAGGTGCTGGCACTGTCCCGCCTTCATCTGGCGTCTCCCATCTCCTTACTCAATTTTCTCACACCTTCAGTCCAACCCTCATAACTCTACTTCCTGCAGGAATGCTTTGACCAACACCCAAATATGATCGTGCCTCTGCCTTCAAGTACTGCATTTGCAGCTGGAGCAAGAGGGAGACCACAGCCTTGGACCCTGCCAGTCAGCCCCCCACCCCGCCCCCAGCCTCAAGGCCCCAGGCGCCTCCCCTGTGCCGAGTTCTCAGTGTCACCCATCATTACCCCTTAGGGATGCTCCTCCCTGGTCCTGAAAGACCCTATTGCCCTTTCATCTGCAACATCTTATTTTTCTTTAAGTCCGACCTGAAGTCACTCCTTCCCCAGCTGAAACTGACCCTCCCTCCCCTGGGTGTCCATGCATCCTGATAGTTGGGGTAACTAACAGGGCGCCTACCCCTGGATCGCCCTCACGTTAACGTGACCAACACCTCTGTAGGACTGCATCCAAAGAGGCACTCCAGCTCTTTGCTCCGCCAGATTGGACCCAGGCATTCAATATATTTTGAATGAGCCCAGACGCCTGAAATAACCCCTCCACACCCTGCCATCGTTTCCCTCCTAGCTCAGTGCCCACCACTGGCTGCAATCGGGGGTCTACATGAGCCAGGTTGGAGAGAAAGAAGGGGGTTACCCTCTCTGCAAGAGACGGGGACTTTCCCCAACAGCCCCCCTCTTCCCCCTAGAGACCCAGGCACCGGAGTGCAGTGGAGTTCAGGGACCTGGATGGGCAGAGAAGCTCCAGGGGAAGGGACGGCAACCCACTCTTGGGGAAGAATGGGGTCCCCTGTGCAGAGAACGAGCCCCCAGCTCACCTGTGTCCAGGTGGTCACAGCGGCAGGTGCCCTGCGCAAGCTTCCAGGGGACGGTGGGGTCTGAGGAGGCAGAGCTGCGGGGAGGAGCAGTGAGATAAGGGGCCAGCCGCTGCTCAGGACCCACTACCTGTAGCGTCCCCCAGCCCAACTCAGCAGCACCGACAACCCGCCGACGCGTCGGGAGGAGCAGCCCCAGGACCCCAGTGCAGTGCTGGCTCTGTAGCAGGTGGGTGCCGGCCACGCTCGCGCACACTCAGCACAGCCCCGTAGACAGGGCACTGCCCCTCCCACGCGTGTCTGAGGTATCAGTCGCCGCGGGAACAGCCTGGGGTCCGGAAATGCGCGCATCGCAGTCCCGCACCTCAAAACACTGCGCAAAACAACCCCCCGGGACTACAACTCCCAGAATCCCCCTCACCGCCATGCTTCCGGTTAGGCCACGCTGCACTTCCAGTCACAGCCGTCGCTGCAGTCACAAGGGAGGTGGCCACGGGGTGGCAGGGTGTGGCGCCGTGGCTCTAGTGACACAGAGCTGGGGGTGAATGCGCCCTCTTACACGTCCCCCATGGCCAAGGGTGGCCCTCATGGGCCCCACGTGGCTGATCTGATCTGCGCCAAGCCCTGTTCCATCGTGTGCGGCGGGCTGGCCCGAACTCGGAAGTCCCACCTGGGTCTGGCACTGCGCCTCCTTCCTAGGAGTCTGTTGCCTGGGGAGATCATCGTATGAATATTTATTTATTTAGAGATGGAGTTTCGCTCCTTGCCCAGGCCGGGGTGCAGTGGGATGATCTTGGCCCACTGCAACCTCTGCCTCCCAGGTTCAAGCGGTTCTCCTGCCTCAGCCTCCCTATTAGCTGGGATTACAGAAACCCGCCACCATGCCCAGCCAAATTTTTGTATTTTTAATAGAGATGGGGTTTCACCATGTTGGCCAGACTGGTCTCAAACTCCTGACCTCAGGTGATCCACCCACCTTGGCCTCCCAAAGTGCTGGGATTACAGGTGTGAGCCACCATTCCTGGCCAAGAATTTTTATGACAAGACTATGCTGTGGCTCTGTCACCCAGGCTGGAGTGCAGTTGCACGATCATAGCTCACTGCAGCCTCCAACTCCTGGGCTCAAGCGATCCTCCCCCATCAGCCTCCCCAGTAGCTGAAACTGCAGGCCCGCACCACCATGTGGGCTAATTCTTTTATTTTTTATTTTGTAAAGATGGGGTCTGCCTATGTTGCCCAGGCTAGACTTGAACTCCTGGACTCAATGAATCCTCCTGCTGGGATTACAGGTGTGAGCCACAGTGACTCGCTAAAAATTTTATTTTTATATTAAGGCCTATCCTTCAGTCCTCATGATAGTCCTCAAAACAGATGTCATGATTCCCATTTCATAGGCAAGGAGTGAGAGGTAACTCATCTCAATATTTACCTTGGAGGAACCCCTGCATAAAAATGATGTCTGGGACCCAGGCATGGTGGCTTGCTCCCGTCATCCCAGATACTCGGGAGGCTGAGGCGGGAGGGTCACTTGAGGTCAGAAGTCGAGGCTGCAGTGAGCCAGGACTGCACCACTGCACTCCAGCCTGGGAAACAGTGAGACCCCCATCTTTAAAAAAACAAAACAAAAATTATATCTGTAGGCCAGGTGCAGTGGCTGACGCCTGTAATCCCAACCCTTTGGGAGGCCAAGGCAAGTGGATCGCTTGAGGTCAGGATTTTGAGACAAGCCTGGCCAACATGGCTAAGTCTCATCTCCACTAAAAATACAAAAAGTAGCCAGACGTGGTGGCGGGCACCTGTAATCCCATCTACTCAGGAGACTGAGACAGGAGAATGGCTTGAACCTGGGAGCGGAGGTTGCAGTGAGCCGAGATTGTACCACTGTACTCCAGCCGGGGTGACAGAACAAGAGTCCCTCTCAAAAAAAAAAAAAAAAAAAAAAAAGACCAGGCATGGTGGCTCATGTCTGTAATCCCAGCACTTTGGGAGGCTGAGGCAGGTGGATCACAAGTTCGAGACCAGCCTGGCCAACGTGGTGAAACCCCATCTCTACTAAAAATACAAAAATTAGCCGGGCACGGTGGCAAGTGTCTGTAATCCCAGCTACTCGGGAGGCTGAGGCAGAAGAATCACTTAAACCTGGAGGCGAAGGTTGCAGTGAGCCAAGATCATGCCATTACACTCCAGCCTGAGCGACAGAGCAAGACTCCATCACAAAATAATAAAATAATTCAAAAAATAAATGTATTCAAAACTTACAAAGTGAGAGCAAAAGAAATTTAATAAATTTAACAAAAAAAAATGCTTTTTGTATGCTTGACCATTTCTACCTTTGAAGTTATTAATGTTTAAAACTTTGGGATATCCTAGTTTGTATAACTTAGTAAATTAGAATTCCTGTTTTATAATGTTAATGGAATTGCCTGTAGAGTTCAAACAAGTATGATATTTGTCTAAAATTGATATTCCTTATGGTTTAATGTATCATGGAGGGGGACACTGAATGTCTCCATGTGATTTTATTTGAAAATCACCCAGTGATCATTTTAGATATTAACATGTTTAAACAGGAAGCTTCATATCAATCTATTTTGAATTATTGGACACAGCCACTGAGACTTTTTAAAATTTACTCTTAGATCCAGCTTGTGGTATTTTATTGTTTTCAGCCAGGGTTTCACTCTGTTGCCCAGGCTGGAGGGCAGAGGCATGATCATGGCTCACTGCAGCCTCGACCTCCCCAGGCTCAGGTGATCCTCCCACCTCAGCCTCCCGAGTAGCTGGAACTACAGGCATATGCCACCATGCCCAGCTAATCATGCTGTTTTTTGAGTGGGGGGAAAACAATCCTTTTCTTTTATAACATGGGATTGCTTTTTTTTTTTTTTTTTTTGAGACAGGTTAGAATGCAGTAGTGTGATCTGTAGCCTCGATCTCCAAGGCTCAAGAAATCCTCTCACCTCAGCCTCCTGAGGAGTTTGGGCGACAGGCACATGCGACACCATGCCCAGCTAATTTTGTTCATTTTTGTAGAGCTGTGGTCTGTGTTCCCCAAGCTGGTCTTGCATTTCTGAGCTTAAGGGATCCTCCCATCTTAGCCTCCCAAAGTGCTGGGATTAAAGGCATGAGACACCATGCCCAGCCACGCAGCCACCCAGCCGGCTTTTCCTTTTATTTCTACAGAAAGATTTTGTGTCTTTGTAAAACATTGTATATCTGGTTTCCTGGATCAGGTTTGGACATCAGGAATTGGAGTCCTTTGCACATTCAACTACATAGATTTCTACCTTGTGGTAGATTTCTACCGTGTGGTTCTAGAGAGAATTATGAACAGTTGGCCAGATGCGGTGGCTCACACCTGTAATCCCAGCACTTTGGGAGGCCAGGTCAGGAGTTCGAGACCATCCTGGTTAACACGGTGAAACCCTGTCTCTACTAAAAATACAAAAAATTAGCCGGGTGTGGTGGTGGGCACCTGTAATCCCAGCTATTCAGGAGGCTGAGGCAGGAGAATTGCATGAACCCGGCAGGCGAAGGTTGCAGTGAACTGAGATCGTGCCATTGCACTCCAGCCCCAAGTGACAGTGCATGACTCCATCACAAAAAAACAAAACCAAAACAAATAAACAGCAGAAATCATCTCCATAAAAATGATTCATTTACAAATCTTGTGGGTGTAGACTCTTTTTAGAAAATCCTTTTGGGGCCTGGCAACAGAGCAAGACTCTGTCTCAAAAAAAAAAAAATTTTTGCCAGGTGCGGTGACGCACACCTGTAGTCCTAGCTATTTGGTCATTTTAGTTATACATATTTTCTTCCAAATTGTCCTTTAATCATGAAATGTTTTTAACTCAGATATTTGTTATGCCTATTACTTTTTCAAGATTTCTCTATAAATTTGCATCTTAGATCAGTGGGGGGGAAATACACTACATAGACCCTCAAACACCACGGGTTTGAACTTCAAAGGTCCACTTATATGCAGGTTTTCTTTTTTCAACCAAACTCAGATACAAAATACAGTATTTGAGGGGTGTGAAACTCAAATATATAAAAGCCCAACTTTTTGTATACACAGCTCTGCAAGGCCAACTGTGGGACTTGAGTATGGCAGATTTGGGTATGAGGGTGATATGGTTTGGGTCTGTGTTCTCGCCCACATCTCATGTTAAATTATAATCCCCGGCTGGCCGCGGTGCCTCACGCCTGTAATCCCAGCACTTTGGGAGGCCGCGGCGGGCGGATCACCTGAGGTCAGGAGTTCGAGACTTTTTTTTTTTTTGAGACGGAGTCTCACTCTGTCGCCCAGGCTGGAGTACGGTGGTGCACTGGCTAACATGGTGAAACCCTGTCTCTGCTAACAATACAAAAATTAGCTGGGGGTAGTGACAGGCATCTGTATTCCCAGCTACTAGGGACGCTGAGGCAGGAGAACTGCTTGAACCCAGGAAGCAGTGGTTGCAGTGAGCGGAGACGGCATCACTGCCCTCTAGCTTGGGCAACAAATCAAGACTCCCACTCCAAAAAAAAAAAGAAAGAAAAAGTAATAATAAATGGTTGAAAACATTTTCTTTCCCAATAAATTCATGGTTGCTATGAAACAGTAACAAAAAAAAAATTAAATTCCTAGATCTATTTTTAGAGAGTTTTCCAACGATGTGTTTCTTTTATATTGATTAACGTCACCAGAGGTTTGTCTCTATCACTTGTTTGTTTTTCCAAAGATAAAATCTTTGTTAATTTTATTTTTTCCTCTCTTCCCTAGTAAGAGAGACAATAAAGGTCTCACAGCTATCATCTTCTAATATCAAGATAACATGAAAACTCCTATAAAATGAATGGGAAGGGGAACATTCCAATTCGAATTACAAAACGAGAGCTGGAAACGTACGCAGCTCTATTATCTAGGACATGGATAAACCTGCTGTCATAGAGTCCCCAAAATAAAAGGGCCCTAAAAATTACTGATAAAACCGAACATGGTGGCTCATATCTGTAATCCCAGCATTTTGGAAGGCTGAGGTGGGTGGATCACTTGAGACCAGGAGTTCAAGACCAGCCTGGGCAACATGGCGAAAATCTGTCTCTACTGAAAAATACAAAAATTGGCCAGGAGTGGTGGCTCATGCCTGTAATCCTAGCACTTTGGGAGGCTGAGGCAGGCAGATCATGAGGTCAAGAGATCAAGACCATCCTGGCCAACATGGTGAAACCCTGACTCTACTAAAAATGCAAAAATTAGCTGGGTGTGGTGGTGTGCAGTAGTCCCAGCTACTCGGGAGGCTGAGGCAGGAGAATCACTTGAACCTGGGAAACAGAGGTTGCAGTGAGCCAAGATGCACCATTGCACTCCGGCCTGGCAATAGAGCAAGACTCTGTCTCAAAAAAAAAAAAAAAATTTGCCAGATGCAGTGGTGCACACCTGTAGTGCTAGCTACTTGGGATGCTGAGGCAGGAGGATTGCTCGAACCCAGAAGGTGGAAGCTGCAGCGAGCCAAGATCATGCCACTAATCCCCAGCCTGGGCAACAGAGTGAGACTACCTCAAAAAAAACAAAAAAATCACCAATGATTATTTCTCATAAAAAATATCCATGTGGCTCTGAAGGAGTCAGAAAACTAGACTCCTAAATTAGTGCTCTAGCTGGGCTTGGTGGTTCACACCTGTAATCCCAGCACTTTGGGAGGCTACGGTGGGAGGATCAATTGAGCTCAGTCCAAGACCAGCCTGGGCAACATGGTAAGACATCATCTCTAAAAAAATTTTTTTCTGGCCGGGCGCGGTGGCTCAAGCCTGTAATCCCAGCACTTTGGGAGGCCGAGACGGGCGGATCACGAGGTCAGGAGATCGAGACCATCCTGGCGAACACTGTGAAACCCCGTCTCTACTAAAAAATACAAAAAACTAGCCGGGCGAGGTGGCGGGCGTCTGTAGTCCCAGCTACTCGGGAGGCTGAGGCAGGAGAATGGCGTGAACCCGGGAGGCGGAGCTTGCAGTGAGCTGAGATCCGGCCACTGCACTCCAGCCCCGGCGACAGAGCAAGACTCCGTCTCAAAAAAAAAAAAAAAAAAAAAAAAAAAAAAAAATTTTTCTCACGCCTGTAATCCCAGCACTTTGGGAGGCTGAGACGGGCGGATCATGAGGTCAGAAGATCAAGACCATCCTGGCTAACACGGTAAAACCCCATCTCTACTAAAAATACAAAAAATTAGCTGGGCGTGGTGGTGGGCACCTGTAGTCCCAGCTACTCTGAAGGCCGAGGCAGGAGAATGGCATGAACCGGGGAGGCAAAGCTTGTAGTGAGCCGAGATCGCGCCACTGCACTCCGGTCTGAGAGACAGAGCAAGACTCTGCCTCAAAAAAAAAAAAAAAAAAAAAAATTTTTTTTAATTAGCTGGGCATAGTGACATGCACCTATACGCCCAGCTACTTGGGAGGCTGAGATGGGAGGACTGCTTGAGCCTAGGAGGTCAAAGCACTACAATGAGCCATGATCATGTCACTGCACTCCAGTCTGGGCAACAGAGCAAGTCACTGTCTCAAAAAAACAAAAAACAAAAAAAACTGCTCTACCATCCCTAGAGCAGGTATGGTTCAAGATGGCCACGTCTGTATTTCAGCCAGCAGTAAGAGAGGAAAAAGAAGGGGATAGGATGCCCCCCACCCCAACCTTTTTTTTTTTTTTTTTTTTTTGAGATGGAGTCTTGCTCTATCGCCCAGGTTGGAGTGCAGTGGTGGGATCTCAACTCACTGCAAGCTCTACCTCCTGGGTTCAAGCAATTCTCCTGCCTCAGCCTTCCGAGTAGCTGAGATTACAAGCACTCGCCACCATGCCTGGCTGATTTTTGTATTTTTAGCAGAAACAGGGTTTCACCATGTTGGCCAGGCTGGACTCGAACTCCTGACTTCAAGTGATCTGCCCACCTTAGCTTCACAAAGTACGGGGATTACAGGCATGAGCCACCGTGCCCAGCCCGAATGCCCTTTCTTTTAAGAGCTTGATTCAGAAAAGGCACAAGTCACTTCTGCTCATATCCCATTGAACAGATCTCAGTCACATGGCCACCTCCATCTACAAAGAAGGCTAGAAAATGGAGTCTTCATTCTGGGAAGGCAATGTTCCCTAGCTAAAAATTGAAGGCTCTGTTGCATTAGAAGGAGAAAACAGATATTGAGAAATAACCAGAGGTCTCTACCACAGGGAAAAGATAGGATGCAGGGAATGCCAGGGGAAGAAGTGAAACAGACGAGTGATATTAACCAGGAGTTCCCTCCCACCTGCCTTAAACTATGCATAGTGTTGGAGTTAATGTATTCATTTTCTCCATTTCACCAGAGGATAAACCTTTGCTGTTCTAGGGATGGGAAAAGAAATAATAAGCAGTAAGAGCTGCCTGGATATGCTGCATATGGCTGGAGACAAGGGACTCTAATTGCCCTGCTTATTGGCTGGGCACGGTGGCTCACGCCTGTAATCTCAACACTTTGGGAGGCCGAGGCAGACCTCACTTGAGGTCAAGAGTTCAAAACCAGCCTGGCCAACATGGTGAAACCCTGTCTCTAACAAAAAAAATAGAAAAATAAGCCAAGTTTGGTGGTGGACACCTCTAGCCCTACCTACTCAGGAGGCCGAGACAGGAGAACTGCTTGAACCTGGGAGGCAGAGGTTGCGCAGTGAGCCAACATTGTGCCACTGCACTGCAGCCTGGGTGACAGAGCAAGACTCCATCTCAAAAAAATAATAATAATAACAAATAATAGAAATACAAAAGTTAGCTGGGCGTGGTGGTACATGCCTGTTGTCCCAGCTACTCGGGAGGCTGAGGCAGGAGAATCGCTTGAACCCAAGAGGCTCAGGTTGGAGTGAGTCAAGATCGCACCACTGCATTCCAGAGTGAGACTCTGCCTCAAAAAAAAAAAAATTTTTATACATATATATATATATATATATATACAGCCCTGCTTATATATGTTCATTTTTTCCATTTCCTTGAAAAGCAGAATAAACCTATGTTGTAATAAATCTATGTAAACATAAAGTATCATCCTGCTATTATGCAATCATATAAAATCATACTAAGACATTCACATGTAATATGATTATTAATATCATTGGTCCCACCTACTGGAGAGGCTGAAGCAGGAGAATCACTTGAACCTGGGAGGCGGAGGCTGCAGTGAGCAGAGATTGTGCCACTGCACTCCAGCCTAGGAGACAGAGTGAGACTCTGTCTCAAAAACAAACAAACAAAAACACCCTTAGGTAATGATCACCAATGACTACTGACATCTTTTTGAAAAAAAAAATAATAAGAAAACCAGACATCTTGTCCATCTATATGGCTGTACATGACATCACCTATGAGTAATCCTGGAAAAAAAAAAAAAAAGAACTTGAGTCTAAGCCTCTTGATCTAATTAAAAAATTACAGGACATACAAGGGCAGCAGAAAAATATTTCAAATGATATAACAATGAGACAATCTGCAAAATCCAGGCTGTAAGAAATTCTGCACTTTTTTCTACAAATCAAATGCAAACAGAGAGAGGGAGGGAGGAAAGGAAGAGAGGGAGAAGGAATCCATGGATCACAAGAGAAGGAACATATCACTGGTGATGTGTGGATCCTATTATCTAAACAAGAGCTCACTGAACTTTCCAATTCATGTGCTTCCCCTTGTTAACTGCACTGGCTCATCCCAGGTCTTCTGTGCCATCCTGTGTCCAAGTCTCCGCTGCGACAAAAATAGCGATAGGAAAAATGGCATTTTATCAGGGGCCATGTACTGGGAAGATGCTTAACATTGTCTCCATGGTTTGATATTTTATATATATATGATGAATATATATATTTGTATAATATAAAAATATATATTTGTATGTAAAATATAAAAATATGGATATATAAACTATGAATATAAAATAGACCAGGCGTGGTGGCTCATGCCTGTAATCTTAGCACTTTGGGAGACCAAGGTGGGTGGAACACCTGAGGTCAGGAGTTCGAAACCAGCCCGACCAACATGGTGAAACCCTGTCTCTACTAAAAATACAAAAATTAGCTGGGTGTGGTGGCAGGTGCCTGTAATCATAGCTACTCAGGAGTCTGAGGCAGGAGAATTAATTCACCCAGGAGGTGGAGGCTGCAGCGAGCTGAGATCGTGCGATTGCACTCCAGTCTGGGTGACAGAGTAAGACTGTCTCAAAAAAAATTATATTATATATATTTATATGTAATATAAAATATATTTTATATGTAATACATTGAATTCATATATTTGTATGTAATATAAAAATATATAAATACAAAACTGTATTTATATATAATTACAAAATATATTTCATACAATATGGTTTGTATTATATATTATATAAAATGTAAATATGTAATATAAAATGTTTTCATATGAAGATTTTTCTATCATATAGTTCATATTAAAATATATATTTTATATTATATATAATATGTAACAGATAGTTTTTTTTTTTTTTTTGAGACAGAGTCTCACTCTGTCGCCCAGGCTGGAGTGCAGAGTGGCGCGATCTCGGCTCACTGCAAGCTATGCCTCCCGGGTTCACGCCATTCTCCTGCCTCAGCCTCCCAAGTAGCTGAGACTGCAGGCACCCGCCATATGTCCGGCTAATTTTTTTGTATTTTTAGTAGAGATGGGATTTCACCGTGTTAGCCAAGATGGTCTTGATCTCCTGACCTCGTGATCCACCTGGCTTGGCCTCCCAAAGTGCTGGGATTACAGGCGTGAGCCACCATGCCCGGTCACTTTTTTTGAGACAGTCTCGCTCTGTCGCCCAGGCTAGAGTGCAGTGTGGCAATCTGGGCTCAGTGCAGCCTCTGCCTCACAGGTCCAAGTGATCTCCCCACCTCAGTCTCCCAAGTAACTAGGATTATAGACATGTGTCACCATGCCTGGCTAATTTTTTTTATTGTTTTGAGACAGTCTTGCTCTGTCGCCCAGGCTGGAGTACAGTGGTGCGATCTTGGCTCATTGCAACCTCTACCTCCCAGGTTCTAGCAATTCTCCTGCCTCAGCCTCCCGAGTAGCTGGGACTACAGGTGCACGCCACCACACCCAGCTAATTTTTGTAGTTTTAGTAGAGATGAGGTTTCACCATGTTGGCCGGGATGGTCTCGATCTCTTGACCTGGTGATCTCCCTGCCTCGGCCTCCCAAAGTACCAGGATTACAGGCGTGAGCCATCATGCCTGGCCATTTTTTTGTATTTTTAATACAGAAGGGGTTTCACCATGTTGGCCAGGCTGGTCTTGAACTCCTGACCTCGAGTGATCTGTGTACCTCAGCTTCCCAAAGTACCGGGATTACAGGCGTGAGCCATCGCGCTGGGCCTATAGTACATATTATATATTACATATAAATAATACATTTTTATATTACAATGTTTTCCTTTTCACTTTTTAGAGGCAGGGTCTCACTCTGTTGCTCACGCTGGAGTACAGTGACACAGTCAAAGTTCACTGCAGTCTCGACTTTCTGGACTCAAGAGATCCTCCCACCTCAGCCTACCAAGTAGCTGGGACTACAGGCACACACCACCATGCCTGGCTGATTTTTGTATCTTTTGTAGAGACAGGGTTTCACTCTGTTGCCCAGGCTGGTCTTACACTCCGGGCTTCAAGCACTCCTCCTGCCTCAGACTCCCAAAGTGCTAGGACTGCAGGTGTGAGCCACCAAGATGAATTTCTTGAGTCCCCCAAAAATAGAAGCCATGGAGGCTTCTGACTGCCTGGTGGCTGCCAATATTTTTTCACCAACAACCACCCCCCTAGCCTTTTTTTTTTTTTTTTTTTTTTTTAAACATCATAAGGCAGCCTCCTGTCTCCTCTGCAGAGCACCTATTTCACATTTGTATACAGGACACCTCCAGTGAGCTTTGTCCCCTCGTGGTAGCCCTGACAGCAACTAACCCTGTTCTGCTTCTGCGGAAACTGTAGCCCAGATTGTTTAGTCAATGTTCAGTAAGTTAGTGACCAGGTAGTGTATTAGTCCATTCTTGCGCTGCTGTAAAGAAATACCCGAAGGCCGGGCGTGGTGGCTCACGCCTGTAATCCCAGCATTTGGGAGGCCGAGGCAGGTGGATCACGATGTCAGGAGATCAAGACCATCCTGGCTAACACGGTGAATCCCCGTCTCTACTAAAAATACAGAAAATTAGCCGGGCATGGTGGCGGGCGCCTGTAGTCCCAGCTACTCGGGAGGCTGAGGCAGGAGAATGGTGTGAACCCGGGAGGCGGAGCTTGCAGTGAGCTGAGATTGTGCCACTGCACTCCAGCCCAGGTGACAGAGCAAGATTCCGTCTCAAAAAAAAAAAAAAAGAAAGAAAAGAAAATACACAGTGGCTCACAGCTATAATCCCAGCACTTTGGGAAGCCAAGTCGGGCAGATCACCTGAGGTCGGGAGTTCAAGACCAGCCTGGCCAACGTGGTAAAACCCCATCTCTACTAAAAAAATACAAAAATTATCCAGGCAGCCGGGCGCGGTGGCTCAAGCCTGTAATCCCAGCACTTTGGGAGGCCGAGACGGGCAGATCACGAGGTCAGGAGATCGAGACCATCCTGGCTAACACGGTGAAACCCCATCTCTACTAAAAAAAAAAAAAAATACAAAAAACTGGCCGGGCGAGGTGGCAGGCGCCTGTAGTGCCAGCTACACGCGAGGCTGAGGCAGGAGAATGACGGGAACCCGGGAGGTGGAGCTTACAGTGAGCTGAGATCTGGCCACTGCACTCCAGCCTGGGCGACAGAGCGAGACTCCGTCTCAAAAAAAAAAAAAAAAAAAAAATTATCCAGGCATGGTGATGGGTGCCTGTAATCCCAGCTACTCTGGAGGCTGAGGCAGGAGAATCACTTGAACCCAGGAGGCAGAGGTTGCAGTGAGTTGACATCACACCACGACACTCCAGCCTGGGCAACAGAGTGAGACTTGTACTCAAAACCAAACTAACAAAATTTTAAAAAGAAAGAAAGAAAATAAATAAACCGGAGACTGAGTAATTTATGAAAGAAAGAGGTTTAATTGACTCACAGTTCCACATTGCTGGGAAGGCCTCAGGAAAATTACTATCATGGCGAAAGGCAAAGGAGAAGCAGGCACCTTCTTCTCAGGAGGCTGGATGGAGTGAGTGCAAGCAGGGGAAATGCCAGTGCTTATAAAACCATCAGATACCTCAAGACTCACAATCATGGGAGCAGAATGGGGGAAACTGTCGCCATGATCCGATGACCTCCACCTGGTCCGATTACCCCACCTTGACACGTGGGGATTATGGGATTACAATTCAAGATGAGATTCTGGGTGGGGACCCAAACCCCAACCGTATCATGTAAGGACGAGAAATCTGCTTCCCAAACTCCTACTCTAATGCTGTGCTCTCTGGACACTGTGTCCCAGTCCTGGAAGGAAGGAGGACAAGAAACTCAGATGGCCTGGACTGAGGGCAAAGGAGGGTGAGGCTGGCACTGACATCCTCAGAGGCCCCTGCAGGGTCGTGTATATGAAACCCAAGCCCAAGCTTCATGTCCTTCATGTCCTGCCCCCAACAAGCAGGAAACGCACACTGTAGCAAATGCTAAGCCAGCTCTCTAGCATGTGAAACAGTCTCGTCCAGAGACAGGAGAGGGCTGCTCTCCTGTGGTTCCAGGCTGTTCTCTCCCTGCCTAGTCTTCTCTTTTCTCCAGTTAGCATTTTTGGACTGCGGTTGACCTCGGGTAACTGAAACTGTTAATAAGAGGGGAGACGACCGTAATTTAGAACTCCACTCTTGGTGGGGCCCTGTGGCTCAGGTCTGCAATCCCAGCACTTTGGGAGGCTGAGGTGGGAGGATCACTTGAGGCCAGGAGTTCCAGACCAGCCTGTGCAACATAGTGACATCCCATCTCTACAAAAAATTTAAAAATTAGCCAGGCATGGTGATGCGTGCCTGTTGTCCCAGCTACTTGGGAGACTGAGCGGGGAGGATTGCTTCAGCAAACCTCCTCCAAACCATGAGTTCAAGACTGCAGTGAGCTATGATTGCACCACCGCACTCCAGACTGTGCAACAGAGTGAGACTGTCTTAAAATAATAAATAAACAGGCCGGGCATGGTGGCTCACGCCTGTAATCCTAGCACACTGGGAAGCTGAGGCAGGAGGATCATCACATTCCCACTTCTATCCTCATTGCCTATCCCTCACCTCCCTTCTCATCCTAAAAGAGCTGAAGGATTGCTTTTATTGATGAAATTACATTGTCTGCGAACACATGGAGCCTAAGTGTGCAGTTTAATGGGTTTAGACACCCATGTAACTGAAATCCAATCAGGATACAGAAGTGTCCATGCTCCCAGAAAGTTCCTTCATGTCTCTTTTTACTCAATCCCCTTCCCCCTTGGTCTGGAAATGTGAAAGGTTCTGATACTTCCCGGAGCACCCAAATTTTCTGGGTCTCTCTGCCAACCAGTGGCTCTGGGCATCAGATCATCAGGTCCCTGTGAAACAGCAGTCACTGGCCACTTCCCTGAGGACACAAGTAATCATGCTGTCCACTTTGCTGGCTGTCACCATGCGGTCACCCAGGTCAAGCAGCAACAGCAAGTATACTATTTTCTTTTTTAAAAACTTCCTCTGGCTGGTGCAATGATTCACACCCGTAATCCCAGCACTTTGGAAGGCTGAGGCAGGTGGATCACCTGAGGTCAGGAGTTCGAACACTGGCCAAGATGGTGAAAAAAAAAAAATTAGCTGGATGTGGTGGCACATGCCTGTAATCCCAGCTACTTGAAAGACTGAGGCAGGAAAATCACTTGAACCCAGGAGCCGGAGGTTGCAGTGAGCTCAGATCACGTCACTGTACTCCAGTCTGGACAACAGATTGAGACTCCATCTCAAAAAAAAAAAAAGAAATGGCAAACTTCCTCTAAAACTTTCCACACAAAGCTTATTTTTCCTTCTCTGACTGCACCTGAGACCTCACGCTCAGTTTATCCACGGCTAAAATCTGTGGCAAAGCCAGCCCTGATCCAGAGGGTGAGGATGCCTGTAATTACCTTAGCAACAGAACATGTGGTGCATTCAAATCACATCATCTCATCCCCATAGCAACAGAGAATCTCAGAATCACGGTGCTCTGGAGCCAAGTGGCAACAGTGCTGAGTCCAACCTCTTAGATTAAAAGGAAACCCAACAGAAACAAACAAACAATAACAGTCGTTTACCATTCAGATAGCTTTCATAGCCTTGTACCTATTTTTTATTGTTTGGAAATACAATGGAACTTTGATACCAACAAGACAGCAGGGAACATCCACTTGGGCTGCTGGGTTTTTGGCTGATTTAATCAGAAGCTTTGTCCTATGTCATTAGGAATAAAAAATAATTTTTTGACTGATGGAGGAAGAGAGAGTTGGCCAGGGATGAATGTAGAGATGTTGATATCAGAGACCACAGAGCTGTGGCAAGAATTCCTCATTTATTTAACGTGTCTTCGTGAGATTGCATCATTCTCTGCCTCTGAGGTCGGCGTGCAAAGAACGACTTTCTCTTTTATCAGTTGGGGACTGTAAAGGGGAAATATCTGCCGGGCACGGTGACTCACGCCTGTAATCCCAGCACTTTGGGAGGCCGAGATAGGAGGATCACAAGGTCAGGAGACCAAGACAATCCTGCCTAAACCAGTGAAACCCTGTCTCTACTAAAAATACAGAAAAATAGCCGGGCGTGGTGGCGGGCGCCTGTAGTCCCAGCTACTCGGGAGGCTGAGGCAGGTGGATCACCTGAGGTCAGGAGTTCGAGCACTGGCCAAGATGGTGAAAATAAAAAAAAAAATTAGATGGGCATGGTGGCACATGCCTGTAATCCCAGCTACTTGGGAGACTGAGGCAGGAGAATCGCTAGAACCCAGGAGGCAGAGCTTGCAGTGAGCTGAGATCGCACCACTGCACTCTAGCCTGGGTGACAGAGCGAGACTCTGTCTCAAAAAAAAAAAAAAAAAAAAGAAAGGGAAAGATTTTGTCTGCAGTCTCCTGATACCAACTCCTGGCCTCAAGGAAGTTCTCCAGGGCAGAGGGTAACAATATGAAATGCAAACATGGGATGTGGGGAGGTTCGATGCCTCATCCTGATACCGGCTCTACCTTTTGGATGCGTCGTGGTCTAATTCAAAACCATGAACTCGGGCACAGGGGATATCTCAGTAGCCTCCTTGGGAACATGCTTCAAGCTGAGATCAACAGAGCAGGGGGCATTGGAGGCTGCGCTTCAAAGATGAATGGGGGCCAGGAGCGCAGGCTGATGCGTGTAACCCCAGCACTTTGGGAGGCCGAGGCGGGAGGATCACTTGAGCCCAGAAGTTTGAGACCCACCTGGGGCAACATGGTGAAACCCTGTCTCTACAAAAAATTAGCCAGGCATGGTGGCACATGCCTGCACTCCCAGATACCCAGGAGACTGAGATGGGAGGATAATCTGAGCCTGGGAGGTCAAAGCTATAGTGAGTCGTAACTGAGCCACTGCACTCCAGCCTGGGCGAATGAGACCTTGTCTCAAAAACAAAACAAAGCAAAACAAAATTTTCTTTTTTTTTTTTTGAGACGGAGTCTCGCTCTGTCGCCCAGGCTGGAGTGCAGTGGCCGGATCTCAGCTCACTGCAAGCTCTGCCTCCCAGGTTTACGCCATTCTCCTGCCTCAGCCTCCAGAGTAGCTGGGACCACAGGCACCCGCCACCTCGCCCGGCTAGTTTTTTGTATTTTTTAATAGAGACGGGGTTTCACCGTGTTAGCCAGGATGGTCTCAGCCTCCCAAAGTGCTGGATTACAGGCTTGAGCCACCGAGCCCGGCCAACAAAATCTTAAAAAAATAGACTGGGGGCCAGGCGTGCTAGCTCATGCCTGTAATCTCAGCACTTTGGGAGGTCGGGGCGGGAGGATCACCTGAGGTCAGGAGTTCAAGACCAGCCTGGCCAATGCGGTGAAACCTTGTCTCTGCTAAAAATACAAAAAAATTAGCTGGGCATGGTGGCACGTGCCTGTAGTTCTGGCTACTCAGGAGGTTGAGGCACAAGAATCACTTGAACCTGGGTGGTGGAGGTTGCAGTGAGCTGAGATCTGGCCACTGTCACCAGCTTGGGTGACAGAGCAAGACTCCACCTCAATTAAATATATATATATACACACACACACACATACATACACACATATATACAAAAATTAGCTGGGCATGGTGGTGGGCGCCTGTAATCCCAGGTACTTCAGAGCCTGAGACCGGAGAATAGCTCAAACTCGGGAGGCGGAGGTTGCAGTGAGCCAAAATCGCACCAGTGCACTCCAGCCTGAGCAACAGAGCAAGACTCCATCTCAAAAAAAAAAAAAGAGACTGGGTTTGCCATGTTGCCCAGGCTGGTCTCAAGCTCCTGGCCTCAACGGATCCTCCCGCCTCAGCCTTTCAAAGTGCTGGATTACAGGCTGGAGCCACCATACCTGGCCCTGAAAAAACTACGTCTTCGTGTTACAGGAGCATATTTGACAGGCTCATTTAAATATCCCCATTTCTATCAAGAACCGACCAAAACTACCAAGGGTCATGGGAGAGAAATCCGCCATGCCTTGTCTAATCCCCACACACCTACAGTTTCACATACGGGTGGACCAAGCGCCTACAAACAGCCAGACAGGACTTGCAGTTTGGCACACAAGGATCTTGGAAGTCACCTCGCTTAGTTCACAAGTAAATAGTTGAACAAACTGAAAAGTCAACAACTCCTCTGAGATCCGTCCGCGGAAGTCAGTCACAGGGCAAACTCCCGGCCGCAAACTTGGAGAGACAGGAGGATACAGAGAATTAAAACTTACCTGAGTAGAAACCCACGGGCAGAAGCCCCACACGGGACCCAGTGAAGAGGGGTGGGAAGAGCAGAGTGGCTGAGGACCTGAATTGCTGTACCCGCTGAAGAAGCCCGAGACATAAAAACTCCCAGCAGGGCCGGGCGCGGTGGCTCACGACTGTAAAAGGAGCGCTTAGGAAGGCCAAGGCGGGCGGATCACGAGGTCAGGAGTTCGAGACTATCCTGGTTAACACGGTGAAACCCCATCTCTACTAAAAATACAAAAAATTAACCAGGTGTGGTGACGGGCGCCTGTAATTCCAGCTACTCAGGAGGCTGAGGCAGGAGAATGGCGTGAACTTGGGAGGTGGCGCTTGCAGACAGCAGAGATCCTGCCACTGCACTCCAGCCTGGGCGACAAGAGCGAAACTCCGTCTAAAAAAAAAAAAAAAAAAAAACCCAAGAGGACAAAGACAGGGCGCCCCGTGCTCTTGTGAGTTTTACCTTCAGGGGCTCAACCAGGTTCTCAGAGTGAATATTAGAGAAAAATCCCCTCGTGCCTCCAGCAAGGGGAGGGGAAAAGAGACAAGCCCGGCTTTCTGTTCTTAACAAGTTCAACCCTCAGGAGAAACTACTTAACCACAGCCGAACCTGGGGGGCTTCATCAGCGCCTCCCTGACCTGGGGGAAGGAAAATCCCCAACTCCAGCTGGCCCTAGCCGTCCACCTGGAGAAAAGGAAAAACCCAACCCCAGCCCCGGGAGCCATCCTGTCCCGCCTAAGCGGTGAGTGGGGGGTGTTAATAAGCACTTACAAAGTCCAGTCCAGAGGCACAGGTTCACTGAAAGATTAAGATCTGGCCGGGCACAGCCGGGCACAGTGGCTCACACCTGTAATCCCAGCACTTTGGGAGGCCGAGGCGGGCGGATCACGAGGTCAGGAGATCAGACCATCCTGGCTAACAAGGTGAAACCCCGTCTCTACTAAAAACACACAAAAATTAGCTGGGTGTGCTGGCAGGCTCCTGTAGTCCCACTTACTCAGGAGGCTGAGGCAGGAGAACAGCGTGAACCCGGGAGGAGGAGCTTGCAGTGAGCTGAGATCGCAACGCTGCACTCCAGCCTGTGCAACAAAGCCAGACTCCGTCTCAAAAAAAAAAAAAAAAAAAATCTGGCCAGGCACAAACGCTCATGCCCAGAATCCCTGTACTTTGGAAGGTTGAGGTGGGAGGATTGCTTGAGCTCAAGAGTTGAAGACCAGCCTGGGCAATATAGTGAGACCTCATCTTTTAAAAAAATAATACTTTAAAACAAAGATTCAGACCTGCTCAGAGGACTATTACAGAGGCTTCTCCTCCCACCACACCTTCCCACCACTTTCCCCCAGGTCTATAGCAGCGCCTTTTACCAATAAATTATGTCCAGTTATCAGGGAAAAAATTACAAGGCATAATAAAATGCAAAAACCATCCAGAAGCTTTGTAGAAGGTGTTTTTTAAAAAAGTCAGCCAGGCGTGGTGGCTCACACCTGTAATCCCAGCACTTTCGGAGGCCAAGGCGGGCAGATCACCTGAGGTCGGGAGTTCGAGACCATCCTGGCCAACATGGTGAAACCCCATCTCTACTGAAAAAATACAAAAATTAGTCAGGCATGGTGGTGTGTGCCTATGGTCCCAGCTATTCGGGAGGCTGAGGCAGGAGAGTCGTTTGAACCCAGGAGGCAGAGCTTGCAGCGAGCCAAGATGGCACCACTGCATTCCAGCCTGGGTGACAGAACGAGATGCCATCTCTAAATAAATAAATAAAGAGGTGGAGAAAGCTATACCATGATAATACTAAGCAAAGCAGACTTCAAAGCAAAGAAAGTTATTGGAGCTTAAGAGGGGCATTACAGCCAGGTGTTGTCACTCACATCGATAATCCCAGCACTTTAGGAGACCAAGGTAGTGGGGGATTGCTTGAGCCCCGGAGTTTGTGATCAACCTGGGCAACATAGCAAGACCCTGTCTCTACAATAAATACATATAAATATATATATCAGCTGGTGCATACCTGTAGTCCCAGCTACTTAGGAGACCAAAACTGGAGGATCACTTGAGCCTGGGAGCTCCAGACTTCAGTGAGTCATGGTCACACCACTGTACTCCAGCCTCGGTGACAGAATGAGACCCTGTGTTAAAAAAAAAAAGGGGGGGGGCATTACAGAATGATAAAGGAGTCAATTCTCCAAAAACACATAATTAATCCTTAACGTGTATGCACCTAACAAAAGCATCAAAATACATGAGGTTAAAAGTGGTGGAACTAGTCCAGGCGTGGTGGCTCACACCTGGAATCCCAGCACTTTGGGAGGCCGAGGCGGGTGGCCACCCGAAGGCAGGAGTTCAAAACCAGCCTGGCCAACATAGTGAAATCCTGCCTCTACTAAAACTACAAAAAATTAGCCGGGCGTGGCAGCAGGCACCTGTAATCCCAGCTACTTGGGAGGCTGAGGCAGGAGAATCGCTTGAACCAGGGAGGCGGAAGTTGCAGTGAGCTGAGATTGTGCCATTGCACTCTAGCCCGAGCAACAAGAGCAAAATTCCACCTCAAAAAAAAAAAAAAAAAAAAAAGGTGGTGGAATTGCACAGAGACATTGATAAAGTACTATGGTACTTCAAGACTTACTATAAAGCTACGGTAATCAGGACAGTGTGATATTAGTGAAAAATAGATAAATAGATCAATGGGCCAGGTGTGGTGTCTCACACCTGTAATCCCAGCAGTTTGGGAGGCCAAGGCAGGTGATTCACTTAAGGTCAGGAGAATGAGACCACCCTGGACAACATGGTGAAACACTGTCTCTTTAAAAAAAAAAAAAAAAAAGATCAATTGACTAGAATAGAGATCTCAGAAACAGACCCACATAAATAGAGTCAAGTGATCTTTGACGAAAGAGCAAAGGCAATACAGCGAGCAGAGACAAAGATGGTCTTTTTAACAGATGTTGCTGAACAATTGGACATCCACATGCAAAAAACTGACTTCAGACTCTGACCTTACACACTTCACAGAATTAATTCAGATGGATCAGAGACCTAAATGTAAAGCTCAAAACCATAAAACTTTTAGAAGATAACACAGGAGAAAACCTAGATAACTTCAGGTTTGGCAATGACTTTTCAGATACAATGCCAAAGGTAGGATTCATGAAAGAAAGAATTGGGCCGGGCATGGTGGCTCATACCTGTAATCCCAGCACTTTGGGAGGCTGAGGCAGGCAGATAACCTAAGGTCGGGAGTTCGAGACCAGCCTGACCAACATGGAGAAACCCCATCTCTACTAGAAATACAAAATTAGCCGGGTGTCGTGGCACATGCTTGTAATCCCAGCTACTCTGGAGACTGAGGCAGGAGAATCTCTTGAACCCGGGAGGTGGAGGTTGCGGTGAGATGAGATCATGCCATTGCACTCTAGCCTGGGCAACAAGAGTGAAACTCTGTCTCAAAAAAAAAAGAATTGATAAGTTCAACTTCATTGAATTAAAAAATTTCTTCTCTCTGAAAGATGTTGTCAAGAGAATGAAAAGACAAGCCACAGACTGGGAGAAAATATTTGCTAAAGATAGAGCTGATAAAGAAGGACTATTGCCGGGCGCAGTGGCTCACGCCTGTAATCCCAGAACTTTCGGAGGCCAAGACAGGCGGATCACGAGGTCAGGAGATCGAGACCATCCTGGCTAACACGGTGAAACCCCATCTCTACTAAAAATACAAAAAATTAGCCGGGCGTGGTGGCGGGCGCCTGTAGTCCCAGCTACTCGGGAGGCTGAGGCAGGAGAATGGCATGAACCCGAGAGGCAGAGCTTGCAGTGAGCCGAGATGGCGCCACTGCACTCCAGCCTGGGCAACAGAGCGAGACTCCATCTCAGAAAAAAAAAAAAGAAGGACTATTAACCAAAATATACAAAGAACTCTTAAAACTCAACAATAGGAAAACAACCTGATTTTTAAATGAGCCAAAGACCTTAAGAGACATCTTCCCAAAGAAGATACACAGGTGGCAAATAGGCATATGAAAAGATGCTTCATATCATATGTCAATGGGAAAATGCAAATTAAAACAATGAGATACCACTACAAACCTATCAGGATGACAAAAATCCAGAACACGGCAGGGCACGGTGGCTCACGCCTGTAATCCCAGCACTTTGGGAGGCCGAGGCAGATGAATCACCTGAGGTCAGGAGTTCGAGACCAGCCTGACCAATATGGTGAAACCCTATCTCTACTAAACATACAAAAATTAGCTGGGCATGGTGCCAGGCACCTGTAATCCCACTACTCGAGAGGCTGAGGCAGGAGAATCGCTTGAACCCGGGAGGCAGAGGTTGCAGTGAGCTGAGATCTCGCCATTGCACTCCAGCCTGGGGGACAAGAGTGAGACTTCATCTCAAAAAAAAAAAAAAAAAAAATCCAGGACACTTGGCTGGGCATGGTGACGCATACCCATAGTCCCAGCTACTCAGAAGGCTGAGGCGGGAGGATCAATTGAGCCCAGGACGTTAGGTCTGCAGTGAGCTATGACAGTGCCACTGCTATCCAGCCTGGGTGACAGAGCGAGACCCTGTCTCAGTGAAAAAAAAAAAGAAAAGCCTATATGCTGTATGATTCCTACTATATTACATTCAGAAAAGGCCAAACTATGGAGACAGTAAAAGGAACCGTTGCCAGGGTCTGAAAACAAAAGATTGCCAGGGACTGAAGGGAGAGATAGAAGAGGCAGAGCACGGAGGATTTTTCAGGCAGGGAAACTCCTCTGAGAGAGCTGTAACAGTGGATGCATGTTATGACACATTTATCCAAACCCGTGACATGCACACCACCAAGACGGACCCTAATGCAAACTGTGGACTTCGGGTTAAAATGATGTGTCAGTGTAGGTTCCCTAATTGTAACAAATGTACCACTTTGGTGGAAGATGATAATGAGAGAGGCTATTAGCAGGGACAGGGAACATATGAGAACTCTCTGTACCTTCTGCTTAATGTTGCTATGAATCTAAAACTGGCCTGAAAAAGTAAAGTCTGTTAAAAAACAACAACAACAACAAAAAGACGCAGTGAGCATTAGGAAGAAAGGGACAGGGCACACGCATTCCTCATGGAAATCATGCAAACATATCTTCTGAAGAAGACCCCACTTTTTTTTTTTTTTTTGAGATGGAGTTTCGCTTTTTCACCCAGACTGGAGTGCAGTGGTATGATCTTGGCTCACTGCAACCTCCAACCCCCAGGTTCAAGCTATTCTCCTGTCTCAGCCTCCCAAATAGCTGGGATTACAGGCATGCATCACCACGCTGGCTAATTTCTGAATTTTTAGTAGAGATGGGGTTTCACAATGTTGGCCAGGCTGGTCTCAAACTCCTCGCCTCAAGTGATCCGCCTGCCACAGCCTCCCAAAGTGCTGGGATTACAAGCATGAGCGACCATGCCTGGCCCAAAAGAGGCTGAAGAATCTTAATTTTAACTTTAAAATGTTATTGATTTAATTATTGTTAGAATCAGGGTCTCACTCTGTCTCCCAGGCTAGAATGCAGTGGTGCAATCATAGCTCACTGTAGCCTCCAACTCCTGATCTCAATCAATCCTCCTTCCTTAGCCTCCCAAACTGCTGCACTTACAGATGTGAGCCACTGTGCATGGCCCTTAATTTTTTGAAAAGGCTTATAAATCTCAGAAAATACTTCTTTCCAGCTGGGCGTGGTGGCTCACACCTGTAAGCCCAGCACTTTGGGAGGTGGAGGCAGGCGGATCACCTGAGGTCAGGAGTTCAAGACTGGCCTGGCCAACATGGTGAAACCCCATCTCTACTTAAAACACACAAAAAAGTTAGCAGGGCATGGTGGCAGGCGCCTGTAATCCCAGATACTCAGGAGGCTGAGGCACGAGAATGGCTTGAACCCGGGAGGTGGAGGTTGCAGTGAGCCAAGATTGCACCATTGCACTCCAGCCTGGGCAACAAGAGTGAAACTCTATCTCAAAAGACAAAAAAAAAAAAAAAAAAAGAAATTATTTATTTCCAACAGGAGAGAGCCTAGCACTTATAGGGAAGCACTGAGCATGGATTCGGATTAAATAGCGTTAGATCATGGTGGGTAAATGCAAGAGAAGCAGCTACAGGGTTATGAGGGGATGAAGGAGCCAGAAGGAACATCTCAGGATGCGTATGATAAGAGCCTTGAATCCTCCGGGCATGGTGGCTCACGGCTGTAATCCCAGTACTTTGGGTGGCTGAGGCAGGCAGATCACCTGAGGTCAGGAGTTTGAGATCAGCATGGCCAACATGGTGAAACCCCGTCTCTACTAAAAACTACATTGGGAGGCCAAGGTGGGCAGATCACAGGTCAAGAAATCAAGACCGGTCGGGCGCGGTGGCTCAAGTCTGTAATCCCAGCACTTTAGGAGGCCAAGACGGGCGGATCACGAGGTCAGGAGATCGAGACCATCCTGGCTAACACGGTGAAACCCTGTCTCTACTAAAAAATACAAAAACCTAGCCGGGCAAGGTGGCGGGCACCTGTAGTCCCAGCTACTCGGGAGGCTGAGGCAGGAGAATGGCATAAACCTAGGAGGCGGAGCTTGCAGTGAGCTGAGATCTAGCCACTGCACTCCAGCCTAGGCGACAAAGCAAGACTCTGTCTCAACCAAAAAAAAAGAAAGAAATCAAGACCATCCTGGCCAACATGGTGAAACCCCGTCTCTACTAAAAACACAAAAATTAGCTGGGCGTGGTGGCACACGCTGTACTCCCAGCTACCCAGGAGGCTGAGGAAGGAGAATCACTTGAACCCGGGAGGCGGAGGTTGCAGTGAGCAGAGATTGTGCCACTGCACTCCAACCTGGCAACAGAGCCAGACTCCGTCTCAAAAACAAAACAAAACAAAACAAAAACTACAAAAATTAGCTGGGCGTGGTGGGATGTGCCTGTAATCCCAGCTACTCAGGAGGCTGAGGCGGGAGAATCGCTTGAACCTGGGAGGCGGAGGTTGCAGTGAACCAAGATCGCACCACTGCACTCCAGCCTGGTCAACAAGAATGAAACTCTGTCTCAAAAAAAAAAAAAAAAAAAAAAAAAGTAGCTTAAATCAATAGCCAAGGGAGTTAGAATCACCAGATATTTGGTTCTCTATAGAAATTAAAGATAACATCTTGGGCCCGGGACGGTGGCACACACCTGTAATTCCAGTACTTTAGGAGGCTGAGGCGGGCGGACTGCTTGAGCTCAGGGGTTTGAGACCAGCCTGGGCAACATAGCAAGACCCCTACCTGTACTAAAAATACAAAAAATTTGCTGGGCGTGGTGGCACATGCATGTGATCCCAACTACTCAGGAGGCTGAAGTGGGAGAATCACCTGAGTCAGGGAAGTGGAGGCTGCAGTGAGCAATGATTGTACCACTGCACTCCAGCAGCCTGGGAGAAGGGAGTGAGAGCCTGACTCAAAAAAAAAAAAAAAAATCAATGCGAGGAAGCAAGGACTGACCTTCACGGGGTCCGGATGTCTGTCACAGTAAGGCCAACCCTCCACACCAAGGTTTGCAGTGAGAAAAGAGGCCATTTATTTGTAGGGTGCGAAGCAAGGAGAATCTGGCCGCTCATATTTACATCCAGAGCTCCCTGCTGGCTTGCAGATAGGTGTCCTTAAAGGTGAGGAGGCAGAGATTACGACAAAGTCATAAATCAGCATATGGAGGCTATACGTTGGTTTTGCCCTAAAAGGTGGAATATCTTGAAGTGAGGGCTTACAGGTCATACGTAGATTCAAAGATCTTTTTTTTTTTTCTTTTTTCTTTTTTTTTTTTGATTTCTAATTGGTTAAGGAAGAGAAAGTTTTGTTTAAAAATGTGGAGTCGGCCAGGCTCATGCCTGTAATCCCAGCACTTTGGGAGGCCGAGGGGGGCGGATCACCTGAGGTCCGGAGTTCAGAACAAGCCTGGGCAACATGGTAAAACCCTCTCTCTACTAAAAGTACAAAAATTAGGTCGGGTATGGTGGCGGGCGCCTGTAATCTCAGCTACTTGGGAGGCTGAGGCAGAAGAAAAGCTAGAACCTGGGAGGCAGAGGTTGGAGTGAGCCAAGATCACGCTACTGCACTCCAGCCTGGGCGACAGAGCGAGACTCTAAGAAAAAAATAAAATAAAATAAAATAATAATAAAAGTACAAAAATTGTCCAGGTGTGGTGGCTCATGCCTGTAATCCCAACACTTTGGGAGGCCAAGGTGGACAAATCACCTAAGATCAGGAGTTTGAGACCAGCCTGGCCAACATGGCGAAACCCCATCTCTACTAAAAATACAACAATTAGCCGGGCGTGGCGGTGGGTGCTTATAAGCCCAGCTATTCAAAAGACTGAGGCAGGAGAATCACTTGAACCTGGGAGGTGGAGGTTGCAGTGAGCTGAGATCGTGCCACTGAACTCCAACTTGAGCAACAGAGTGAGACTCCATTTCAATAAATAAATAGGCCGGGCACGGTGGCTCACGCCTGTAATCCCAGCACTTTGGGAGGCCAAGGTGGGTGGATCACGAGGTCAGGAGTTCAAGACCAGCCTGGCCAAGATGGTGAAACCCCATCTCCACTAAAAATACAAAAATTAGCAGGGCACGGTGGCATGCACCTGTAATCCCAGCTACTTGGGAGGCTGAGGCAGAAGAATCACCTGAACCCAGGAGGCGGAGGTTGCAGTGAGCAAAGATTGCACTACTGCACTCTAGCCTGGGTGACACAGCAAGATTCCATCTTGAAAAAAAAATCATAATAATAATAAATAAATAAATTCCAAGAGGTAGCACTTAGCCATCAGAGGTGAGAGAAATACACTGATTATACTACACGTGGCAACGCTGGAATGAGAACCATGGTGTCCTAACCCCAAGCAATCTGTGGTAATGGGAAATAGACCTAGTGGTGTTCCTAATGGATTGACAGCTATGCAGGCATGTGGTGGTTTGATCTACACAACAAAAACAACAACAAAAGAGGTCAAGAGTGGGCCAGGTGTGATGGCTCAAGCCTGTAATCCCAGCACTTTGGGAGGCCAAGGCGGGTGGATCACCTGAGATCAGAAGTTCGAGACCAGCCTGGCCAACATGGTGAAACCCCATCTCTACTAAAAATACAAAAATTAGCCAGGTGTGGTGGTGCGCGCCTGTAGTCCCCCCAGCTACCTGGGAGGTTGAGGCAGGAGAATAGCTTGAATGCTTGAACCTGGGAGGCAGAGGTTGCAGGTCATGCCGCTGCTCTCCAGCCTAGGGGACAGAGTGAGACTCTGTCTCAAAAAATGCCACAACAAAAAGCAAAACAAAAACACCAGCACCCACAAAGGCTCAGCGGCACGCAGCAGTGTGGTGCTATTGGAGTCCCTCTGGGGGACTTCCTAGAATTGGAGTGAGGGGTCTGGCCTCTGTCCTCTAGGTGCTGGGGAGGGAAGGAGGTGGGGGAACCACACACTCAGTGTCACAGGAGGGTGCGGCGTGCGTGCTTGGAAAAGGTGGTGCTGCCATTTAGGGCAGGAGCTAGGGGTTCTGTGTTGACTTGGGGGATGAGAGAATAGAGATTCCAGGAGACAGAATCCAGAGTTTTCAAAGGAAATGGATAGCTGATGGCCACTGAGGAAAGTGCCTAGATTCCTGGCTGCTGAGCTTCTTTTATTTAACTTTTTATCTTTTTTTCTTTTTGAGACAGTCGTCTTGCTCTGTCACCCAGGCTGGAGTGCAATAGCACAATCTCGGCTGACTGCAACCTCTGCCTACTGGGTTCAAGCGATTCTCATGCCTCAGCCTTTCCAGAAGCTGGGTTTACAGGCGTGCACCACCATGCCCACCTAATTTTTGTATTTTTAGTCGAAATGGGGTTTCACCATGTTGGCCAGGCTGGTCTCAAACTCCTGACCTGAAATGATCCACCCACCTCGGCCTCCCAAAGTGTTGGGATCACAGGTGTGAGCCATCATGCCTGGCCTGGCTGAGCTTAACAATAACACCATATTTCATCAGATCTAGGACACCATCACCTGTAAGATGCATGTTTCTCTTAGGTACTACTAAGAAAGAGAAATCAGGCCAGGCAAGGTAGCTCATATCTGTAATCCTGGCACTTTTGCAGGCTGAAGGGGTCGGATCCCTTGAGCCCATGAGTTTGAGACCAGCCTGGGCAACACAGCAAGATCCATCTCTACAAAAAAAAATTTTTTTTTAATTTTATTTGAGATGGAGTCTTGCTCTGTCACCCAGGCTGGAGAGCGGTGGTGTGATCTCTGCTCACTGCAACCTCACCTCCCCAGTTTAAGTGATTCTTCTGGCTCAGCCTCCCAAGTAGCTGGGGGTTACAGGCGCATGTCACCATGCCTGACTAATTTTTTTCTTTTGTTTTTCCTTTGTATTTTTAGTAGAGACGGGGTTTCACCATGTTGGCCAGGCTGGTCTCGAACTCCTGACCTCAGGTCATCCACCAACCTTGGCCTCCCAAAGTGCTGGGATTATAGGCATAAGCCACCAAGCCCAGCCTCTACAAAAAAAATTTTTTTAATGAGCTGGGCATGTTGGCACATGCCTGTAATCCCAGCTACCGGGGAGGCTGAGTCAGAGGGATCACTTGAGCCCAGGAGGTTGAGGCTACAGAGAGCTATGATCATGTCACTGCACTCCAGCCTTGGCCACAGAGCCAGACCCTGTCTCTAAAACAGAAACAAACAAAAAAAGACAGAAAGATAAATCACTGACAGCTAATTTTGCCAACATTTTTATCTTGTACTTTTTCAAGCATTCAGAGACATGTAACAGAATTATACCATGCACACACATATGGCCACCTCCTAGATGCTGCTACTGGCACCTTACTCTATTTGTCCTATCATGTATCTATCCCTTGATACATTCATCAGTCCTTTTTTTTTTTTTAATTTTGAGACAGAATCTCACTCTGTGTCCAGGCTGAAGCACAGTAGTGCTGTCTTGCAACTACCCCCAGCTAATATTTTGTATTTCTACTAGAGATGGGGTTTCGCCACATTGCCTGGGATGGTCTCAAACTCATGACCTCAAGTCATTTCCACCCCACCCCCACCCCCGCTTTGCTTCCCAAAGTGCTCTCAAAGCATGAATCCCTGCACCCAGCCAGAAAATATATATATATATTGTTGTTGTTATTGTTTTTGTTTCTGTTTTTGACTTTTTTGAGACGGTGTCTCACTCTGTCGCCCAGGTTAGAGTGCAGTGGCGTGATCTCGGCTCACTGCAACCTTTGCCTCCAGGGTTCAAGCAATTCTACCCCCTCAGCCTCCTGAGTAGCTGGGATTACAGGCACGTGCCACCACACCCGGGTGATTTTTGTATTTTTAGTAGAAACGGGGTTTCACCACGTTGGCCAGGCTGGTTTCGAACCCTGACCTCAGGTAATCCACCGACACAGCCTCTGAAAGTGCTGGGATTACAGGCATGTGCTACCGCACCCAGCTGATTCTACATATATTTAAAGGGCTTTGGTTCACACATGTGTCTGCATTTGTTAGCCATCAGTGAACGTTCACTCGAAGCTGTGCATTTCACTGTGTAAATTTCCCCTGCCAAAAACAAAGCCGTAAACACATATTCAACTCTAGTTAATCGTATGCATGCTGAAGTGCTTATCTTGATGTTTGCCAGCTACTTTGAAATGCATTTTTTTTTTTTTTTTTTTGAGACAGAGTCTGGCTCCGTCGCCCAGGCTAGAGTACAGTGGCCGGATCTCAGCTCACTGCAAGCTCCGCCTCCTGGGCTTACGCCATTCTCCTGCCTCAGCCTCCCGAGTAGCTGGGACTACAGGCACCCGCCACCTCGCCCAGCTAGTTTTTTTGTATTTTTTAGTAGAGACGGGGTTTCACCATGTTAGCCAGGATGGTCTGGATCTCCTGACCTCGTGATCCGCCCGTCTCGGCCTCCCAAAGTGCTGGGATTACAGGCTTGAGCCACCGCGCCCGGCCTGAAATGCATTTTTAAAAAATGATGGGCGGGTATGGTGACTCATGCTTGCAGTCCTAGCACTTCGGGAGGCTGAGGCAGGTGGATCACTTGAGCCCAGGATATCGAGACCAGACTGGGCAACATGGCAAGACCCTGCCTCTACAAAAACTACAGAAATTAGCCAGGTGTGGTGGCATGCCTGTACTCCCAGCTAGCCAAGAGGCTGAGGCAGAAGGATTACCTGAGCCTGGGAGGTCGAGGCTGCAGTGAGCTATGATCATGCCACTGCACCACTGCACTCCAGCCTGGGTGACAGAGCAAGACCCTGTCTCAAAAAAGAAAAAGAATCTCAGAAAGTTCCATCATGCCTGTTCCAGTCAGTCTTCACTGCCTGTTCTGACTAGCTTTACCTATTCTAGAACTTCTTAGAAATGGAATCATTCAGGCCGGGCGCGGTGGCTCACGCCCATAATCCCAGCACTTGGGGAGGCCGAGATGGGCGGATCACGAGATCAGGAGATGGAGACCATCCTGGCTAACACGGTGAAACCCCATCTCTACTAAAAATACAAAAAATTAGCTGGGCGTGGTGGCGGGCGCCTGTAGTCCCAGCTGCTCGGGAGGCTGAGGCTGGAGAATGGTGTGAACCCGGGAGGCGGAGCTTGCAGTGAGCCAAGATCGTGCCACTGCACTCCAGCCTGGGCGGCAGAGCGAGACTCTGTCAGAAAAGAAAGAAAGGAAGGAAGGAAGGAAGGAAGGGAGGGAGGGAGGGAGGGAGAAAGAAAAGGAGAGAGAGAGAGAGAGAAAGAAAGAAAGAAAGGAGGGAAGGAGGGAAGGAGGGAAGGAGGGAAAGAAAAGGAGAGAGAGAGAAAGAAAGAAAAAGAAAGAAAGAAAGAACGAACGGAGGGAGGGAGGGAGGGAGGGAAGGAAGGAAGGAAGGAAAACAAATGGAATCATTCTAGACTCCTTAGAACGTGTTTGATCTCAGCTCACTGCAACCTCCACCTCCCAGGTTCCAGTGATTCTCCTGCCTCAGCCTCCCGAGTAGCTGGGATTACAGGCACATTACCAGGCCCAGCTAATTTTTGTAGTTTTAGTAGAGATGGGATTTTACCATGTTGGCCAGGATGTTCTCAAACTCCTAACCTCAAGTGATCCACCCACCTTGGCCTCCCAAAATGCTGGGATTACAGGCGTGAGCCACTGTGCCCAGTCTTTTTTTTTTTATTTTTTTAGACAGTGTCTTGCTCTGTCACCAAGGCTGGAGTGCAGTGGTGCAATCATAGCTCACTGCAGCATCAACTTCCTGGGACCAGACAATCCTCCCACCTCAGCCTCTTGAGTAGCTTGGACCACAGCTGTACACACAGCACTGTGAGATTACAGTGAGCTATGATGGCACCACCGCACTCCAGCCTGGGCAACAGAGGAAGACTCCGCCTCTAAAACAGAAAATGAATTCTTTTTTTTTTTTTGAGATGGAGTCTCGCTCTGTCGCCCCAGCTGGAGTGCAGTGGTGCCATTTCTGCTCACTGCAAGCTCCGCCTCCTGGGTTCACGCCATTCTCCTGCCTCAGCCTCCCAAGTAGCTGGGACTACAGGTGCCTGCCACCACACTCGGCTAATTTTTTATTTTTTTGTTTTTTTTTATTTTTAGTAGAGACGGACGGGGTTTCACTGTATCAGCCAGGATGGTCTCAATCTCCTGACCTCGTGATCCACCCACCTCGGCTTCCCAAAGTGCTGGGATTACAGGCGTAAGCCACCGCGCCCGGCCAAAATGCACTCATTTTTGAACAGACACTTTATCAAAGAAGATATACGGATGGCAAATGAGCACATGAAAAGATGCACATTACTGGCCATGAGGAATTGCAAATTAAACCACAACAGGCCAGGTGTGGTGGCTCATGCCTGTCATCCCAGCACTTTGGGAGGCCAAGGTGGGTGAATCACTTGAGGCCAGGAGTTCGGGACCAGCCTGGCCAACACGGGGAAACCCTGTCTCTACTAAAAATACAAAGATTAGCCAGGTGTGGTGTCAGGTGCCTGTAATCCCAGCTTCTCAGGAGGCTGAGGCAAGAGAATCGCTTGAGCCTGGGAGTAGGAGGTTGCAGTGAGCCAAGATTGTGCCCCTGCACACCAGCTTCGGTGACAGTGAGACTCCATCTCAAAAAAAAAAAAAAATTTATAGAACTATACACCTAACATAAGTGAATTTTGCCATATGTAAATTATACTTCAATCAACCAAAAAAAAGCACCTGAAAATATACATAATTATACCAACAAAAAAGAGAGATGGCATCTCCACATCTTTGTACTCTCTGTGTGTGTGTGTGTGTGTGTGTGTGTGTGTGTGTGTGTGTTGTGCATAGCAGGGGTGGGAAGAAGTGTGTTTGCAGGCACACCTGCTGCCTTAACGATGGCTGGCAGCTTTAAATACCATACATTTTTTTTTTTTTTTTTTTTTTTGAGACGGAGTCTCGCTCTGCCACCCAGGCTGGAGTGCAGTGGCCGGATCTCAGCTCACTGCAAGCTCCGCCTCCCGGGTTTACGCCATTCTCCTGCCTCAGCCTCCCGAGTAGCTGGGACTACAGGCACCCGCCACCTCGCCCGGCTAGTTTTTTGTATTTTTTTTTAGTAGAGACGGGGTTTCACCATGTTAGCCAGGATGGCCTCTATCTCCTGACCTCGTGATCCGCCCGTCTCGGCCTCCCAAAGTGCTGGGATTACAGGCTTGAGCCACCGCGCCCGGCCAATACCATACATTTTTAATTACAGAAAGGTTCAGTGCTCGAATTTCCAGGAGCCGACCACCAGGTCTGAAATTCAGCCCAGCCCTTCTCTGACATGCGCAGCCTCTTGTCCCATCCTGCCTTGTCAGCCCCACTCCCCTTCTCCTGATCACGGGACTTGAGGTGTTTCCTGGAACAATAGTCCCATCCCCGCCTCCGAAGAGGGGAGCCCATGCCAAGCCAGCCAGCCTATGAGGGTCCCCTTGGGTCCAGCATACTGGGCGTTGGTGGCCTCTTGTGGCCAGAAGTGGAATTACCACATATTAAAAATCACTGGTCTGGCGCGGTGGTTCACGCCTGTCATCCCAGCACTTTTGGAGACCGAGGCAGGCGGATCAGGAGGTCCGGGCGTGGTGGCTGGAGTAGTCCCAGCTACTTGGGAGGCTGAGGCACTTGAACCCGGGAGGCAGAGGTTGTAGCGAGCCGAGATCGCACCCCTGCACTCCAGCCTGGTGACACAGAGAGAGACTGCCTCAAAAAAAAAAAAAAAAAAATCACAATAGGTTGGGCACGGTGGCTCTTGGCTGTAATCCCAGCACTTTGGGAAGCCCAGGTGAGCCCAGGAATTTGAGACCAGCCTGGGCAACATGACAAAACCCCGTATCTACAAAAAATATAAAAATTAGCTGGGAGGCCCGGTGCAGTGGCTCACGCCTGTAATCCCAGCATTTTGGGAGGCCGAGGCAGGCAGATCACGAGGTCAGGAGATGGAGACCATCCTGGATAACACAGTGAAACCTCGTCTCTACTAAAAATACAAGAAATCAGCTGGGCGTGGTGGCAGGCGCCTGTGGTCCCAGCTACTCGGGAGGCTGAGGCAGGAGAATCGCTTGAACCAGGGAGTCGGTGGTTGCAGTGAGCCGAGATGGTACCAATGCACTCCAGCCTGGCAACAGAGCAAGACTGCATCTCAAAAAAATAAAAATAAAAATTAGCTGGGCATGGTGGGACGCTCCTGTAGTCTCAGCTACTTGGGAGGCTATGGTGAGAGGATCACTTGAGCCCAGGAGGTCAAGGCTGCAATGAGCCATGATTATGCCACTCCACTCCAGCCTGGGTGACAGAGCAAGACCCTGTCTCAAAAAAACTGAAAGAATTTTAAAAAGATCAGAGTAGGCCAGGCTCAGTGGCTCACGCCTGTATCCCAATAATTTGGGAGGCCCAGGTGGGAGAATCGATTGAGCCCAGGAGTAGTTCTGGACAACAGAGCAAGACCCTGTCTCTATTAAAAATACTAAAAGATCACATTAAGGGTTGATTCTGCTTATGGCTGGGGTGGGAACGGCATTTGCATACAGGGTTAGAGGCCTGTAAATTAGTGCAACCTTTTCAGCAGCACAAGTCAAAATTTAAAATACAGACACCCTCTGACCTACGGGAATCACAGAAATCTTGCCCAAACAGATTTCCTCTAGTTCTAAGTAAAAGAGACAAGAATATTCTCATCTTTGTGTTAAACGAAACGACAGGAACACAGTTGGCCATATCCAGAATGTAGGGCCTTCTGTAGGACAGGGGCTTCAGTCTCACCAACAAATCCCGGATAGAAAAACGGGCAGTGAAGCCGGGTGTGGTGGCTCACGCCTGTAATCCCAACACTTTGGGAGGCTGAGGTGTGCGGATTGCCTGAGGTCAAGAGTTTGAGACCAATCTGGCCAACATGGTGAAACCTCGTCTCTACTAAAAACACAAAAATTAGCTGGGAGTGGTGGCACGTGCCTGTAGTCCCAGCTACTCGGGAAGCTTAGGCAGGAGAATCACTTGAACCTGGAAGGTGGAGGTTGCAGTGAGCCAAGATCGTGCCTCTGCACTCCAGCCTGGGCAGTGTAAGATTCTGTCTCCAAAAAAAAAAGAGAGAGAGAGAGAGAAACAGAGAAAGAGAGAGCCAAGAATATCTCCACTGGGATCATAGACAAATTTGGGGGGTGGTCAGGAATTCTATGCACCTGTGCTTGGCGGCACCCACTCGAAGCAATCAGTAGACCCAAAACATTCCCCATACGCACCCAGACCCATCGTCACAGGCACTAGGGGCTTAGCATAAGCTGTGACCAACACAGAACAAACGATTAGCCGCCCTGGCACAGCGGTGACTCCAAGGAAGCCAGGCTTAAAGATGTTGTCACAGCCATCCCCGGCCATCCGATAGGCTGCCTGCAAGGCTGCACCTTCTCGGGAGACATCACAGGGAGAATGCCAAGCTACCAGTACCTGGCTGACCCCAGGGCAAAAGGGGAAATTCTGTGACCGGTGATAGCAACCTCCAAGCCACACACACATCCAATGGGAAAGGGCAAAGATCTAACTGGCCAAGGGGATTAAGCACAACTTTTTTTTTGAGAGAGAGAGAGACAAAGTCTCACTCTGTCACTCAGGCTGCTGGAGTGCAGTGGCATGATCATGGCTCACTGCAGCCTCAAACTCCTGGGCCCAAGCAATCCTCCCACCTCAGTCTCCTGAGTAGCTGGGACTACAGGCATGCACCACCATGACTGGCTAATTTGTTTTATTTTTTTTAGAGATGGGGTCTTGCTATGTTGCCCAGGCCGGTCTTGAATTCCTGGGTGCGAGTGATCCTCCTGCCTTGGCCTCCCAAAGTAGTGGGATTACAGGCATGAGCCACCGTACCTGGCCAAGCACAATCTTTAACCATTAAGTGGTTTATGCTGACCCAGGGGCAACCCCTAGGTGGCCAAGTTAAAAGGTTAAAAACAGGAAGAAAAAAATCTGAGCAGGGACATCTGAGTCTGCATAGTGTGAGATGAGGATCGTGATGGTGAAACTTGTTCAGCCCAGTCACAAAGCAATACGTCACCAAACAAACAACAATAACCACAACCCCTGCCTGGAGTTGGGGGAATCAAGTGTCAGAGTTGCTAAAATATATTATCTAAAACATCCAGCGATTCGCCAGGCGTGGTGGCTCATGCCTGTAATCCCAGCACTTTGGGAGGCCGAGGTAGGCAGATCACGAGGTCAGGAGATGGAGACCATCCTGGCTAACACAGTGAAACCTCGTCTCTACTAAAAATACAAGAAATCAGCTGGGCGTGGTGGCAGGCGCCTGTGGTCCCAGCTACTTGGGAGGCTGAGGCAGGGGAATGGCATGAACCCGGGAGGCGGAGCTTGCAGTGAGCTGAGATCGCACCACTGCACTCCAGTCTGGGCGACAGTGAGACTCCGTCTCAAGTAATAATAATAATTAAAAAAATAAAACGTTCAGCTTTCAAGAAAAAATTATGAGACATGCAAAGAAATAGGATCGGCTGGGCATAGTGGCTCATGCCTGTAATCCTAGCACTCTGGGAGGCCGAGGTGAGTGGATCACTTGAGGTCAGGAGTTCAAGAACAGCCTGGGCAACATGGCGAAACCCTATCTCTACTAAAAACTCAAAACAATTAGCCGGGAATGGGGGCGTGAACCTATAGTCCCAGCCTCAGGAAGCTGAGGCATGAGAATGGCTTGAACCCAGGAGGCGGAGGTTGCAGTGAGCTGAGATCACATCACTGCACTCCAGCCTGGGGACACAGAGAGACTCCATCTCAAATAAATAAACAAACTGCAAGACTTGTATATTGAAAACCACAAAACATCATTGAAAGAAATGAAAGACCTAAATAAACAGAAACACATCTCATATTCATGGATCAAAAGACTTAATATTGTGGGTTTTGCTTTTGTTTTTAGAGATGAAGGTCTTGCTATGTTGCCCAGGATGGACTTGAGCATCTGAGCTCAAATGATCCTTCTATTTCAGCCTTCAAAGTACCTGGCACTACAGGCATGTGCCACCATGCCCAGGACTTAATATTGTTAAGATACCAATTCTCTCAAAAATTACCTACAGGGTCAACACAATTCCTATCAAAATTCTGACTGTAGTTTTGCAAAAACTGGCAAGCTGGTCCTATGAAAATTAAGAAACCTGGAATAGCTAAAACAATCTGGAAAATAGACGTATCTGGTTAGAAGTCTCACACTTTCCAGTTTTTTTTTTTTTTTTTTTTTTTTGAGACAGAGTCTTGCTCTGTCGTCCAGGCTGGAGTGCAGTGGCTGGATCTCAGCTCACTGCAAGCTCCGCCTCCCGGGTTCACGCCTTTCTCTTGAGTGGCTGGGACTACAGGCACCCGCCACCACACCTGGCTAGTTTTTTGTATTTTTTAGTAGAGACGGGGTTTCACCATGTTAGCCAGGATGGTCTCGATCTCCTGACCTTGTGATTCGCCCACTTTGGCCTCCCAAAGTGCTGGGCTTACAGGCTTGAGCCACCGCTCCCGGCCCACATTTCCCAGTTTTAAAACTTACTACAAAGCTACAGTAATCAAGACAGGGTAGTACTGGCATAAGGATAGACATTAGATCAACAGAATAGAATCAAGAGTCCAGAAGTAAGCCCTTATGTTTTTGACAAGTGTTTCAATTTAAGGGGGAAAGAATTGCCTTTGCAAACAAATGGTGCTGGGAAAACTGGATCGTGACCATTTTTTCTGATAGTAACTCAGCTGTTAATTTTATTGACGGGCCTTTGTATGTGATGAGTTACCCTTTTCTTGCTCTTTTCATGCTTCTCTTTGACTTTCAACAGTTTGACTATAATGTGCCTAGTTGTTAATCGTTTTTTAGTTTATCATACTTGGAGTTCATCAAACTTTTTGAACATTTAGATTAATGCTTTTAAAATCAAATTCAGGAAGTTTTCACCCTCTATTTCTTCTAATATTCTTTTTTCCCCTCTTCTTAATCCTATCCTTCTGGGACTCCCATTTATGCATATACATATATTCCTCAACTTACAACAGAATTATGTCTTGATAAACCCATTTTAAGTTGAAAATATCATAAGTCAAAATGCATTCAAAACACCTAGCCTGGCAAACATCATAGTCTATGGCCGGGCACAATGCATCACGCCTATAATCCCTGCACTTGGAAAGGCTAAGATAGGAGGATCACTTGAGCCCAGGAGTTTCAGATCAACCTGGGCAACATAGGAAGACTCTGTCTCCACAAAAGAAAAACAAAATTAAATTAAACAATATAGCACTTCTGGAAATCAGATTCCTCTTTCCCCACTCCCTGGGGTTTGCTGTTGTTGTTGCTTGTTGTTGCTGGTGTTTAGTGACTTTTCTGAACTTAACTCTGTAAAATCTGTGTTCTTTGTTCTGTGCAACCACTGAAGACTTTGCTTAGTTATCTCAGTGGCCAGCTAATAACTGGACAGAAATATTCCTAGATATCTACTGGCTTCAGGAGCACATATACTAAAATTAAAATGATACAGAGAAGATTATCTAACCCTCGTGCAAGGATTACACGCAAATTCATGAATTGTTCTGTATTTAAAAAAAAAAATTAAAACTAAAAAGAGATCTTTTTAAACGCTTTAGACCATTAAGTTTCCCAGCATTTGCTAAGGAACTCTGTGTGTGTTGAGGCATGTTTTCAATACTCCAGCAAGCAACTTACAACTCTGCCTTAGCCTTCATTTCCTCTTGTGTAGACACTCAAGGTCAGTCAGAGGTGAGAGTTTAGGACCTTCTCAGGTCTTCCTGGGCATGCGCACAGTCCTGTACACACACATAGCCCACTAGGTTCTCAGAAACACAGCAGGGTTTTTAAAAAAAATATCTTATTGACATCTCTTTTCCCAGTTATTCCTTTTAAAAATTTTTGGTCAGTTTCTTTTTAGCCCCAACGGGTTATGTTGTGGGAAACAGAAGATTAGGGAGAAAAACAGAATCTATATATCTTACTAAATGCAAGCGTTGGCAAACGTAGTCATAATTAATGGTTCAGAGAAGGAGAGACAGTGAAGGAATTCTTTTCTTTTCAACATTGCTCAAGAGGCAGGTGTCTGGAGCCCATTCCTTTGGCTTTGACTTTTCAGACAGCGTTATCTTGTAACTGTCCTTGAAGTGAGCTGGCTAAGCAGAGGAAAATGTGTTCTTCTTTTCTTTTTTAACCCTTGCCTTGCCACAGTTACATGGCATCAGGTAGTTGAAATGTTAAACAATTGCCACTGATTGTTTTGGACAAATGCCTTGGGCATAGGGCTGTTTGCAGAGATCCTGGCAAACTCTTGGAACAAATAAAGACAAGCTTTGAGAATAGCGTTTTTAGGCCGGGCGCGGTGGCTCAAGCCTGTAATCCCAGCACTTTGGGAGGCCGAGACGGGCGGATCACGAGGTCAGGAGATCGAGACCATCCTGGCTAATACGGTGAAACCCCGTCTCTACTAAAAATACAAAAACTAGCCGGGCGAGGTGGCGGGCACCTGTAGTCCCAGCTACTCGGGAGGCTGAGGCAGGAGAATGGCGGAAACCCGGGAGGCGGAGCTTGCAGTGAGCTGAGATCTGGCCACTGCACTCCAGTCCGGGCGACAGAGCGAGACTCCGCCTCAAAAAAAAAAAAAAAAAAAAAGAGAATAGCGTTTTTCAGCAAACTGCCAGACAAGTCAAATAGTGACAGTTTTCTGGGGATGGGGCTTTTAGGGAACTCCAAGTCCAGCCTGCCTCTTCCAGTGGCTGGCAAGATGCTTGTTTTCACAGCTACCGTGGTTAAAAGCAGGCATATTTTCATGGATCTGGGAGACAGGGATGCTTTTAGAGCAAATTAAAATGCCACAAAATCAGTGTTTATACTGAGATTCAGCCCTCTGACTTGAACACATCCTCTTCAAATTGTTGCAAGCCTTTAGATAATTTCCAGGTCAGAAGAAGTTGATTTTGACCATTTTTGTTAGCGTTCTCGTTGCTTTTATGGAGGACTGGGTTTTTGGAGATTCTTGCTTCACTATTCTGGAAGCATTTCCTTTTATCTATTCAATCTTTTCTTTCATTGCCATGCTTAAATTTTTTTTTATTTTATTGCAAATTGACCATGTGTGTATGTATAGTATACAATATGATGTTACGGCTTATGAATACAATGTGGAATAATTAAATCAAGCTAATTAATACATCCATCACCTCAAATACTTACATTTTTTGGTGGTGAGAACATTTAAAATTTATTTTCTTAACAATTTTTTTTGTTTTAGAGACAGGGTCTGACTTTGTCACCTAGGCTCGAGTGCAGTGGCATGATCACAGCTCACTGCAGTCTCAACTTCCCAGGATCAAGACATTTTCCCACCTCAGCCTCTCAAGTAGCTGGGACTAGAGCTGTGTACCACTATGGCTGGCTAATTTTCAAAATTGTTTTGTTGAGATGGAGTCCCACTATATTGCCAAGGCTGGTCTCTAACTCCAGAACTCAAGTGATCCTCCCACCTTGGCCTTCCAAAGTGATGGGATTACAGGCGTGAGCCACCACACCTGACCTCTTAACAGTTTTGAAGGCTGTGCAATAGTTCCCAAAAAAGTATTCCTCCTGTCTGAGATTTTGTACCTTTTGTTTTTTTTGTTTTTTGTTTTTTGTTTTTTGAGACAGAGTCTAGCTCTGTCACCCAGGCTGGAGTGCAGTGGTGCGATCGCGGCTCACTGCAAGCTCCGCCTCCCAGGTTCATGCCATTCTCCCGCCTCAGCCTCCCGAGTAGCTGGGACTACAGGCACCTGCCACCACGCCCCGCTAATTTTAGTAGAGACGGGGTTTCACCGTGTTAGCCAAGATGGTCTCGATCTCCTGACCTCGTGATCCGCCCGCCTCGGCCTCCCAAAGTGCTGGGATTACACACGTGAGCCATGGCGCCTGACCTGATTTTGCACCTTTTGACCATTGTGACCACATTTCCTCCAACCCTCATCCTATCTCTTTTTTTTTTTTTTTTTTTTTTTTTTTTTTTGAGACGGAGTCTTGCTCTGCCGCCCAGGCTGGAGTGCAGTGGCCGGCTCTCAGCTCACTGCAAGCTCCGCCTCCCGGGTTCACGCCATTCTCCTGTCTCAGCCTTCCGAGTAGCTGGGACTACAGGCGCCCGCCTCGTCGCCCGGCTAGGTTTTTTTTTGTATTTTTTAGTAGAGACGGGGTTTCACCATATTAGCCAGGATGGTCTCGATCTCCTGACCTCGTGATCCGCCCGTCTCGGCCTCCCAAAGTGCTGGGATTACAGGCTTGAGCCACCGCGCCCGGCCCTATCTTTTTTTTTTTTTTTTGAGATGGAGTCTCGCTCTGTCACCCAGACTAGAGCACAGTGGTGCAATCTCGGCTCACTGCAAGTGAGGAAAGAGAGAGACCCTCTCATAGTGTTTTATGTTGTTTTATACTCAGTACCTGTTTTAAGAAAAAACAATGAACCAAAGACAGGCAGCCCGGCGCCAGGCCCGGAACCAGGCCTGGGTCTGCCTGGCCTAAACCCAGTAGTTAAAAATCAACTAATGACTTAGAAACCGATGTCCCTGACATTGTATAGCAGAACATTGTGAAACTCCCTGACCTGTTCTGTTTCTCTCTGACTACCAGTATATGAAACCCCTGTCACGTACCCCCTAGATTGCTTAATCAATCACACCCCTTTCATATGAAATCTTTAGTGTTGTGAGGCCCTTAAAAGGGACAGAAATTGTGCATTCGGGGAGCTCGGATTTTAAGGCAGTAGCTTGCCGATGCTCCCAGCTGAATAAAGCCCTTCCTTCTACAACTTGGTGTCTGAGAGGTTTTGTCTGCGGCTAGTCCTGCTACACAAGCTCCGCCTCTCGAGTGCACGCCATTCTCCTGCCTCAGCCTCCCAAGTAGCTGGGGCTACAGGCGTCCACCACCACACCTGGCTAATTTTTTGGTATTTTCAGTAGAGACAGGGTTTCATCGTGTTAGCCAAAATGGTCTCGATCTCCTGACCTCGAGATCCGCCCACCTCGGCCTCCCAAAGTGCTGGGATTACAGGCGTGATCCACTGCACCCTGCCTTTTTTTTTTTTTTTTTTTTTGAAATGTAGTTTCGCTCTGTTGCCCAGGCTGGAATGCAATGGCATGATCTCAGCTCACTGCAATCTCTGTCTCCCGGGTTCAAGCAATTCTCCTGCCTCAGCCTCCCAAGTAGCTGGGATTACAGGCACAAGCCACCACGCCCAGCTATTTTTTTGTATTTTTAGTAGAGACAGGGTTTTGCCATGTTGGCCAGGCTGGTTTCAAACACCTGACCTTAAGTGGTCCACCCACCTCAGCCTCCCAAAGTGCTGGGATTACAGGCATCAGCCACTGCGCCTGGCTCCCCATTCTATCTTAATAGCATTCTTAGGAAGTGAGATATTCAAGCCCTTCTGTCTTTGTTTTTGTTTGAGACGGAGTCTCGCTCTGTTGCCCAGGCTAGAGTGCAGTGGTGTGATCTCAGCTCACAGCAACCGCCGCCTCCCGGGTTCAGGTGATTCTCCTGCCTTAGCATCCTGAGTAGCTGGGATTACAGGCGTTAGCCACCAAGCCCAGCTAATTTTTGTATTTTTCGTAGAGATGGGATTTCACCATGTTAGTCTTGAACTCCTGACATCAGGTGATCCACCCACCTTGGCCTCCCAAAGTGCTGGGATTACAGGCGTGAACCACCACCCCCGGCGGTAGTCCTTCTTTTTAAAGAAACAGATGCTCAGTGAGATTAGGTGGCTGATGTAAAGTCATATGCCCCCGGAGAACCAAGCCAGGGTTTGAACCCCAATACACCTGTCTGAGATGAGTGTTCTGCATGTCCAGTCCCTCCCCCACTCATGTACCCTTTCACCGCAGTCCTTAGTTCCCTCCTCCACACCGGCTGTTTATCCCACAAGTTTATTTAAGCGCTGGTCTGTGGGAGGATCGCTCAGCTCCAAAGCTTGCACATAAGGAGACTCCACGCACCTGCAGATGAGGGTTCTACTCTCAGGTTGAAAGCAGAAAGTCTCTTCTCTCTGAGCTAGGCATTGGGCCAGTCACCTGGAGGAATCCCAAAGTGATGATAGAAGCCCTTGAGCATCCTTCCTGTTCTCCATGCCATCGGGAATGTCAGCTGATGTTGTCTCCAGGTGAACCGAAACATGCAGGTGCATTCCTGAGTCACACGCAGGTCACGTCCCTGGCAGAAACCCAGCCTGCTCTCCAACAGCGCCCTTCTGGCAGTTTCTCCAATACCACGCAGATGATAGAGCAATGAAACGAAAGCCGGACGAGTGAGCAGCAGCTCTCAGCTCCAGCCCATCCTGGCCACCAGGAAAGGAGGCCCAGAGTTTAGTTCTTGAGGTGAAACCAGCACAATTGTCCCCATGGAACTGATGTTTACGGTTTCTTTGAATAAACGTAGAAATTGATCTTCCCAGTTTTTTTTTTTTTTTAGACAGACTCTCACTCTGTCGCTCAGGCTGGCGTGCAGTGGTGCAGTCTCAGCTCACTGCAAGCTCCACCTCCCGGGTTCAAGCAATTCTCCTGCCTCAGCCTCCTGAGTAGCTAGGATGACAGGCGCCCTCCACTACGCCCGGCTAAGTTTTGCATTTTCAGTAGGGATGGGATTTCATCATGTTGTCCAGGCTGGTATCGAACTCCTGACCTCAGGTGATCCACCTGCCTTGGCCTCCCAAAGTGCTGGGATTATAGGCATGAACCACCGCGCCCAGCCATTCACATCTCTTTTGACTGAGAACTTTACACTAAAGTGAAGAAATTTTGACAATGGGCTTATGCCTTTGCGATTCATCATGTACCCTATCACCTAAATGGATGGTAGAGTGGCCTACAGAAGGCTACTGAAGCAAGCCTATGAAAGTCAGTTGTGACTCCAGCTAAGAGACCACACTGTGTAAGACTGGGCTGTTATTCAACAATATGCAGTACATGCCTACAAACCAAGAGTGGAAGTGGTAGTGTATCCTTGCATATATTTTATTTTATTTATTTATTTATTTATTTATTTTTGAGATGGAGTCTCACTCTGTCGCCCAGGCTGGAGTGCAGTGACACCATCTTGGCTCACTGCAAGCTCCACCTCCCGGGTTCATGCCATTCTCCTGCCTCAGCCTCCCGAGTAGCTGGGACTACAGGCGCCCACCACCACGCCTGGCTAATTTTTTGTATTTTTAGTAGAGACGGGATTTCACCGTCTTAGCCAGGATGGTCTCGATCTGCTGACCTCGTGATCCGCCCGCCTCGGCCTCCCAAAGTGCTGGGATTACAGGTGTGAGACACCGCGCCTGGCCCGCTTGCAGATAACATCTAAGGATCACTGGAGTTTGAGATCCTAATACACAAGGAATTCCCTTTTTTTTTTTTGAGACAGAGTTTCGCTCTCGTTGCCCAGGCTAGAGTTCAATGGTGTGATCTCGGCTCACCGCAATGTGTGCCTCCTGGGTTCAAGCGATTCTTCTGCCTCAGCCTCCTGAGTAGCTGGGATTACAGGCAGGCGCCACCACGCCTGGCTAATTTTGTATTTTTAGTAGAGACAGGGTTTCTCCATGTTGGTCAGGCTGGTCTCGAACTCCCAACCTCAGGTGATCCACCCCCCCCCCAACCTCCCCAAAGTGCTGGGATTACAGGCATAAGCCACCGCACTCAGGCCATGGAATTCCCTGTTTTATCCCAGTGAACAGAGTTGTGGTACTGGTCCATTGGAAACTGAGTCTACTTCGTGATCATTTTTGGATCTTCATTCAGTGAACCAATAGAGAGAGAAGGAGTTACTATTCCAGCTGGGATTGTAGATTGTTATGAACAAGGGAAAGCTGGGTGGCAGCTCAGAATGAGATCGAGGAGAACTATGTCTAGAACCAAGAGGATCCACTCAGGCACCTCTTTATATATCTTCATTCACTAATAACCATGGCGGGTGAGAGATGACTATACATTGGTAAGTTTAAAAAGGCAGACTTTTTTTTTTTTTTTTTGTGATACAGTCTCACTCTGTCACCCAGGCTGGAGTGCAGTGGTGCGATCTCGGCTCACCACAACCTCCACGTCCTGGGTTCAAGCGATTCTCCTGCCTCAGCCTCCCAAGTAACTGGGACCACAGGCGCGTGCCATCACGCCCAGCTATTTTTTTGTATTTTTTGTAGAGACAGGGTTTCACCCTGTTAACCAGGATGGTCTCGATCTCCTGACCTCGTGATCCGCCCTCATCAGCCCCTCAAAGTGCTGGGAAAGTATGAAAGTACATTACCAAGCCAGGCGTGGTGGCTCACGCCTGTAATCTCAACATTTCGGGAGGCCGAAGTGGGTGGATCACCTGAGGTCGGGAGTTCAAGACCAGACTGACCAGCATGGAGAAACCTTGTCTCTACTAAAAATACAAAATTAGCCGGGCAAGGTGGTGCATGCCTGTAATCCCAGCTACTTGGGAGGCTGAGGCAGGAGAATCGTTTGAACCCGGGAGGTGGAGGTTGCGGTGAGCTGAGGTCACGCCACTGCACTCCAGCCTGGGCAACAAGAGGGAAACTCCAACTCAAAAAAAAAGAAAAGAAAAGAAAAGAAAGAAAGAAAAGGAAAGAAAGTATGAAAGTACATTGCCAGGGAGCAATGGCTCGAATCAGCAGAAGAGGAGATGACCATAAGGAAACGAAGGCTTGCTGGAGATTTTTTTTTTCTTTCTTTCTTTCTTTTGAGATGGAGTCTTGCTCTGTCGCCCAGGCTAGAGTGCAGTGGCATGATCTCAGCTCGCTGCAACCTCTACCTCCAGAGTTCAAGTGATTCTCCTGCCTCAGCCTCCCGAGTAGTTGGGACTACAGGCACATGCCACCATGCCCAGCTAATTTTTGTATTTTTAGTAGAGACGAGGTTTCACCATGTTGGCAAGGATTGTCTTGATCTCTTGACATTGTGATCCACCCGCCTCGGTCTGCCAAAGTGCTGGGATTACAGGCATGAGCCACCACGCCTGGCCTGGCTGACTTTTTTCACTCAGTATTATGTCAGTGCGATTCATCCAGGTCATGTATGTCCTTTCCATTGCTGTATTTTTTTGGATGAATAGACCATAATCTATTTACTTATTCCACTCGAGGTGGATGTTCGGTTATTTCTGGTTTTGAATTATTATGAATACAGTAGCTATGAACATTCTTATTTATGTCTTTTGGTGAAAATATGCACTAATTCTACTATATATGCACCTAGAAATGCATATACAGTGCATTTGGCTGAGTCATAAGGTTTATATATGTTTAATTTTAGTAGATAGGCCATGCGCAGTGGCCTGAGGTCAGGAATTCGAGACCAGCCTGGCCAACAAGGTGAAACCCCGTCTCTACGAAAAATACCAAAATTAGCTGGGCGTGGTGGTGGGTGCCTATAATCCCAGCTACTTGGGCAGCTGAGACAGGAGAATTGCTGGAACCTGGGAAGTGGAGGCTGAGGTTGCAGTGAGCCGAGATCATGCCACTGCACCACAGCCTGGGCGACAAGAGCAAAACTCTATTAAAAAAAAAAAAAAAAAAGCCGGGACTGGTGGCTCAAGCCTGTAATCCCAGCACTTTGGGAGGCCGAGACGGGGGGGATCACAAAGTCAGGAGATCGAAACCATCCTGGCTAACACAGTGAAACCCCCGTCTCTACTAAAAAAATACAAAAAACTAGCTGGGCAAGGTGGCGGGCGCCTGTAGTCCCAGCTACTCGGGAGGCTGAGGCAAGAGAATGGCGGGAACCCGGGAGGCAGAGCTTGCAGTGAGCTGAGACCCGGCCACTGCACTCCAGCCTGGGTGACAGAGCCAGACTCTGTCTCAAAAAAAAAAAAAAACCTTTAGTAGATAGTGCCCAAGTTTTCCAAAGCAGTTGAAACAATTTAGACTTTCGTCTTGCAGTGAGCCGAGATCGCGCCACTGCACTCCAGCCTGGGCAACACAGCGAGACGCCGTGTCAAATAAATAAATAAATAAGTAGACTTTCATCCCCAGGGTATGAGAGTTCCAATTGCACTCTATGGTCATCCACACTTGGGATTGTCAGTTGCTTTACTTTTAGCCAATTTGCTGGATGCTTAGTAATATCTCATTTGCTTTTAATTTGCATTTTCTTTTTTTTTGAGATGGAGTCTCGCTCTGTCACCCAGGCTGGAGTGCAGTGGCACGATCAGGGCTAACTACAACCTCCACCTCCCAGGTTCAAGCGATTCTCCTGCCTCAGCCTCCCGAGTAGCTAGGACTACAGGTGCCCACCACCACACCTGGCTAATTTTTGCATTTTTAGTAGAGACGGGGTTTCACCGTGTTGGCCAGGATGGTCTCGAACTCCTGACCTCAGATGATCCACCCACCTCGGCCTCCCAAAGTGCTGGGATTACAAGCATGAGCCACCACGCCCAGGCTTAATTTGCATCTTCTTTTTTTTTTTTTTTTTTTGAGACGGAGTCTCGCTCTGTCACCCGGGCTGGAGTGCAGTGGCCAGATCTCAGCTCACTGCAAGCTCCGCCTCCGGGGTTTACGCCATTCTCCTGCCTCAGCCTCCCGAGTAGCTGGGACTACAGGCGCCTGCTACCTCGCCCGGCTAGTTTTTTGTATTTTTTAGTAGAGACGGGGTTTCACCGTGTTAGCCAGGATGGTCTCGATCTCCTGACCTCGTGATCCGCCCGTCTCGGCCTCCCAAAGTGCTGGGATTACAGGCTTGAGCCACCGCGCCCGGCCAATTTGCATCTTCTTAATGAGTATTAATGATCACCACCTTTTCAGATGCTCATTAACCATTCTGATATCCTCTTTTGTGATGTGCCTGTGTTCAAGTATTCTACCTAGTTTAAAAAAAAAGAGAGAGAGAGAGCTGTCTATATGTTTCCTATTGATGTGCAGAAGTTCTGGGTGTAATTCCTTTGTCAAAAATATATATTGCAGGCTGGGCGTGGTGGCTCACGCCTGTAATCCCAGCACTTTGGGAGGCCGAGGCAGGCAGATCATGAGATTAGGAGATCGAGACCATCCGGGCCAAAATGGTGAAACTGCGTCTCTACTAAAATACAAAAAATTAGCCTGGCGTGGTGGCGCATGCCTGTAGTCCCAGCTACCAGGGAGGCTGAGGCAGGGGAATTGCTTGAACCCGGGAGGTAGAGGTTGCAGTGAGCCGAGATTGCGTCACTGCACTCCAGCCTGGCAACAGAGCAAGACTCCGTCTCAAAAAAAAAAAAAAAAAAAAAATATATATATATATATATACACATATATATATGACAAATATATGTATCCCTAAGGCTTGCCTTTTCTTCCTCTCTTAACAGTATCTTGAAAACAGCCCATTCTTCTCAATGTTGATGAAGGCCAATCTCTCATTTTGTGGTTACTACTACCTTTTTTTTTTTTTTTTTGAGACAGAGTCTCGCTCTGTCATCCAAGCTGGAGTGCAGTGGCGCGATCTCAGCTCACTACAACCTTCACCTCCTGGGTTCACGCCATTCTCCTGCCTCAACCTCTCGAGTAGTTGGGACCACAGGCGTCTTGCCACCACGCCCGGCTAATGTTTTGTATTTTTAGCAGAGATGGGGTTTCACGGTGTCAGCCAGGATGGTCTTGATCTCCCGACCTCGTGATCCGCCCGCCTCTGCCTCCCAGCATGCTGGGATTATAGGGGTGACTCACGGGGCCCGGCCTGTGGTTACTACTTTTTAAAGAACTTGTTTTGGTTTGAGATAGGATCTTGCTCTGTCACCCAGGCTGAAGTGTAGTGGCGCGGTCATAGCTCACTGCGGCCTTAAACTCCCAGGCTCAAGCCATCCTCCTGCCTTAGCGTCTGAAGGAGCTGGGACTACACGCACACACCACCATGCCCAGCTAATTTTTGTATTTTTGTACAGACCGGGTTTCCCCACGTTGCCTACTCTGGTTTCAAACTCCGGGACTCAAGCAATCTGCTTGCCTCAGCCTCCCAAACTGTTGGGATTAAAGGCATGAGCCAACACACCTGCCTTAAAGTACCTGTTTAGACCACTTTGTTTATCCCAAAATCATGAAGGCATTCTCTTGTTTCCTTCTAGAAATTCTATTGTTTTTACCTCTCACATCTCAGTTTCCAGTCTCAGATCTAGTGCTTGGCAAATAATTATTTCTGAGCCTTGATTTTCAAATCTGTAAAATAAAGATGTACTATTCTCTACGTAGGATTGTAATAGGCATCAAATAAGATAATGTGGCTGGGCACAGTGGCTCACATTTGCAATCCCAGGGCTTTGGTAGGCCGAGGTGGGAACATCACTTGAGGCCAGGAGTTCGAGACCAGCCTAGGCAACATAGTAAGACCCCCCCGCCCCTCCCCCATCTCTACAAAAAATTTAAAAGTTATCAGGGTGTGGAGGCATGTGCTTGTGGTCCCAGCTACTTGGGAGGCTGCGGTGGGAGGATCGCTTGAGCCTGTGAGTTTGAGGCTGCAGTGAGTTGTGATTGAGCCGTTGCACTCCAGGCTGGACAACAGAGCGAGACTTTGTCTTTAAAAATAATAAAATGATAAGGTAATGCGCAGAAGCATTCAGCACAGTGATTGGCACATGGAGGGCCCATTGAGGCTTTTTTTTTTTTTAGAGACAGAGTCTCGCTGTATCGCCCAGGTTGGATGGAGTGCAGTGACACGAACACGGCTCACTGCAATCTCCGCCTCCTGGGTTCAAGCGATTATCTTTCCTCAGCCTCCCGAGTAGCTGGGATTGCAGGCTTGCACCACCAAGCCCGGCTAATTTTTCTTGTATTTTTAGTAGAGATGGGGTTTCACCATTTTGGCCAGGCTGCTCTCGAACTTCTGATCTTAGGTGACCCGCCCGCCTCTGCCTCCCAAAATGCTGGGATTACAGGTGTGAGCCACCGTGCCCGGCCATTGAGTATTATTAAGAGGAGGGTACACAGAAAACACTCCGGCCCGCTCTGTCCCATGCGCACGCGCGGCCGCCGCGCGCCCTCAGCCGGACCCCGCGGGCCTCGACGCGTCCCTACGCGTGCGTGGTCAACCGGAACCCAAGCCTAGGCAGGAGGTGAGGGGGCGGGGCCTCCGCAGTGCGACTGCGCCGCGCGAGGCCGTGCGTCGCGGGGGCGGGGCCGCGCAGGCGCACCGGGCACCCCGGCTCCGGAGCATAAACAAGAGCGGGGACGTGATGAGGCGGCGGTTGATCCCAGGGCGGCGAGTGGCGGCGACGCAGGCGGCTAGCGGGGCCCGGCGCCGACCCTGAGTGCAGCGTGACTCGCCCACGCGCGCGCGCCCTCCCCGGCCGGGCCCACTCCCCGCGCGCCCAGCCATGAACCTGGCGAGCCAGAGCGGGGAGGCCGGCGCCGGCCAGCTGCTCTTCGCCAACTTCAACCAGGACATCACGTAAGGCGGGGGTCGGGGGTCTGGGTCGGGGTGAGGCCAGGGTCGGACCCGGGCTAGGGGGAGGGCCTCGCTGCCAAGCTCGGCGGGGTCGCAGGCTCGGCCTGCCTGCGGGCCAAAACGGGCAGAGGCGTCCCCAGGGGCGGGCCCGGGGCGCGCAGAGAGACCGCCCTCCAGGGAGACCCTCGGGCCTGGAGCTGCGGCCCCGGAGCGGGAGAAGTGGTGGAGAGGGGGCCTGCTTTCACCGTCTTGCGGGGAGGTCCCCTGGCGTCAGACATCACTACTTCTCGCAAAGTTGGGGCCGAACTTTGCGGCTTGACTTGTCTTGGCCGCCTGTGGAGCGCTGGGAGTGGGTCGCTTCCTCTCCTCTCCTCTGCCCGCTTCTTGCTCAGCGTCTCCCACTCACTCTCCTTTGAATCAGGCCCTTCTCCTTGTCTCTTCATCGTCTTAAGGCTCCTTCTCTCTCTCTTGATTTTCTTTTCTTCGTTTCTCACTGTTTTTTGGTTTTTTCTTTGTTTTTGTTTTTTGGGGTTTGTTTTGTTTTGAGACGGAGTCTTGCTCTGTTGCCCAGGCTGGAGTGCAGTGGTGCGATCACAGCTCACTGCAAGCAGCTCCGTCTCCTGGGTTCAGGCGATTCTCCTGCCTCAGCCTCCCAAGTAGCTGAGACTACAGGCACGCGCCACTGTGCCCAGCTAACTTTTTTGTATTTGTAGCAGAGACAGGGTTTCACCATGTTGGTCAGGCTGGTCTGGAATTCCTGACCTCAAGTGATCCGCCCACCTCAGCCTCCCGAAGTGCTGGGATTGCAGGTGTCAGCCGCCGTGCCCGGCCCTCATTGTTCTTTTTGGGAGGTAACTTTGATGTCTTCTCCAGCAAGTAGCAAACTTATTAATAACCTTGGCATCTGACCTAGCTGGGGAGAAACCGAGCCAAGAGAGGCGTTACAGACCAGTGCCCCAGGAGTCTCAGAGCTCCAGGGGGCGGGTCATCCTCTGGGCAAGAGAAGGCCTTAAGGCCAGCCATGCAGCCCATGCTTTCGGAACGCTGTTTGTCCACACTGATACGGGTTGGATGCTGCCTGGGAGGAGGACTTGTGGGGATAGTTAATAGGTGAGCGAGCTTTCTGGAGAGAGAAGGATGAGTTATGGGGTTGGCAGGGAGGAGAGCCATCTTGGAAGTGAGTAACAGGAAGTGAGGAAAGAGGAGGAGGAGTGGGTCATTTGGCATCTTACTAAGTCATTGGTTGAGTTGTTACTAGCTGAGTGGAATTAAAGCAGAAAATGAGATTCTTTAGGAAATTAAAAGTGAACTGTAGAATGGCCAACACCCAGTGAGTGGTGTACAGCAGGTGCTTACTAGCACCTCCCCAAAGCTGTGAAGACAGTCACACAGTGGGACTGCATTGAGAGTTGGAAGGGGCAAATCACCTCATCCAACTAGAGATGAGGAAATCCTTCTGAAAGGCTCCAAGCTGACCTGGGTCTTCGAATTGGTTAATAGTGGAGTGGGGGCAGGAGTAGAATCTAGCCTCCTGAGTTCTCTTCCAGTGTTCTTTCTGCTCTGCCATGCTCTTTTTTTTTTCTATTTACGGAGTAGAATTCTGAAGACAGTGAATTTAGAAATAATAACATAACAACGTATAAAGATTAAAATTCCCAAGTACTGTAGTGTTCTGTGTGACCAAAAGCCAGAACAACAAACAATTCAGACAACCTGTTGCAGTTGAAGTGGAATAGACTATCTTAATCCAGATAGGGAAAACGACATCACAAACCAATTCTAATTTGGCTTTTAAGCCCAAGTCTGCAGCATTTGGAGACCAGTAAGAAATGGTAGTAGTTAGAGGGGTTTATGCCATGTATAAATTAGAGAGTTTCCAAAACATTGTCGGCCACTCTTTAAGTTTTTCACTAATTATTTCTATCAGAATGAAATCAAGTATACAAAAGCATTCTCTTTTGCTGTTACTTCAGCTCGACTGCCATGTTCCCTGTTTCACAGGAGAGTGTCACTCTGGCCTGAAATAGGACATTTTCACACTTACCCACTTCTCCATGCTCCCTGAAGTTATTACAGTTCAAGAAATTTCTGTTACTTTGAGATTTCATAACTTTGACTTGCCAGAGAGACCTTGATGTAGTGTAAACCTAAATTGGAATGAATAGTAAGCTAGGATTATACTAGAAGTTGACTGGGCTAAAACGACTGTAATTTGTTTTAAATCTACGCTTGAAAGAAATAGAAGTTCCCGGAGAGAGCTTTTATGGCTTATACCTTTTCCTTCTTAATCTCCAGAATTTATTGAGGAACACAATTTTTAGCAAGAGAAAGAACGTCCGTCTAGAACTCACATTTACTGTATTGAGTGAGAAACTTTGGAAGCCAGTTCACTTCCTAGAATATATATATGTTATAGGGTCATTTCCTTTCTTTTGTCTTTTAAATTCTTTTTGTGTTCGTTACATACCAAACTATAACTGTCCTGCCTTTCTTCTTGTACTGGTAATATGATTTCCAATGAGTACTTTTTCATGATTCTTGTCCTAAAAGTGTGCATAAGTTTTATTTGTTTTTTACCATCTGTTTTTGTTTTGTTTTGTTTTTTTTACCTAGAGAAGTGAAAAGGGCATCAAGAGCAGCTGGTCTTGGCCGTCGCGCTGTTGTCTGGTTAGTTCCAACCCTGGTTTCTGAAAGTATCACCTCGGAAGCCTTATGTTAGAGGACTTTTTGGCTTTTTGAAATTGAAGTGAACCAGTTAATAAGTGGCAGAGGATCACTTGAATCTGAAATGGAAATACCAAGGACTGCATTTTTCCAGTGGACACCACAGGGACTTGACTTTCCAAGTCTTGTGTTTGTAGAATGGATGTTATGAAGTGTCTGGAGACAGTAGGAGAAACCTGTTGTTTTCTTCCACCATGTCTCTTCTAGGTTATGCTCATTGTCCTGGGAAGGTACTGCTCTGTTCTCTTGGTTCATCTGTAAATCAAGGGTTTTTGTTTTTCAGATGGAGTCTCGCTGTTGCACAGTTGGAAGTGCAGTGGCACAATTATTATGATCATAGCTCACTGCAACTTTGATTTCCTGGGCTCAAGCGGTCCTCCTGCCTCAGCCTCCCGAGAAACCGGGACTACAGGCATGAGCCCCACACCTGGCTAATTCTTTTTTTTTTTATAGTTTTTGTAGGCACAGGGTCTTGCTGTGTTGACCAGGCTGGTCTTGAGCTCCTGGCCTCAAGCGATCTTCCTGCCTCGGCCTCCAAAGTATTGGGATTACAGGCATGAGCCATTGTTCCCGGCCTGAAGATGGTTTTTAAGATCCTTCACCCTTAAAGTTTTAAGTCATTCTGCCTGCTATGCAAAGGATATGTTTGAGGAGGGCAGGGGGTGACTTAGGAAGATATTGTCCAACAGCAGTGACCGGTGGGAAGGAGACTGACTCGCCGTCAGGACTTGTGTGACCCACAGGATATGCGTCCTGCAGCCAAGGGAGAACTTAAGATGTCACTCAGTTTCTGGCTTGGGTTCCGGGTAAATGTGATAATATCGTGGTGAAGAAGCCGAGGAGGAAAGAGCTCTACTTGGGATACTGATGAGTTGGAAAGGCCACAGGGATATGGAGGTGGAGGATGTGAGGTGGAGCGGGGATGGGGGTGGGCTATCCATAGCCCTAAAAGAGACGGCACCAGAGCCTACCAGGTCTGGGCTGGCAGCTACAGTTGAGTTTGCTTTTGGTTTACAGTGTCGGGCTGTATCCACCTAAGCTCGCAATCAAGTATGGCTTCTCCGCAAAGAGGATGAAGAAGGAGAGTCTTTATGGACTGACAATTAGGGACGGGGGAGAAAAGGAAGAAAAGCAAAAAATCTGACTCACATCTTCATTTTTGAGTGGCAGTCACTGTCTTTTTGATGTTGAATGTTCAAGTTTCAATTCATTGACAGAGACTTTCAGTTAAAAATGATGGATCAAACATAAGCATTTATTTTGGTTCCATCCTCAGACCCTAATAAAATGTTAATCAGTAAAATGCCAAAAAGATATATTTTCTAATTTTAAACATTTCTTAATTTTTTATTTTAGTAGAGATGGGGTTTCACTTTGTTGCCCCGACTGGTCTCAAACTCCTGGCTTCAAGTGATCCTCCTGCCTGGGTAGCTGAGATTGCAGATGCAAGCCACCACCATTGGCCTCGAAAAGATATTTTAGAAGGCTTAAACTCATAGGATAGAAAGAATGAGAAAGGCGATATTAGCAAATTTGGAAGCTAGCAAGTAGTAAAGGAAGTGGGATCTAAAATTGCTAGTGAAGAAAGCAGAGAACCAACCTAGTTTAAACTGCAGAATCCCCGACAGGCTCAGGAATGGGCAGTCCAGGGCTCCAGAGGCGGAGTTGTGGGGGTGTGAAATGAGGAGGATGGGTTCAAGTGTGTTTAAAATGCAGTGACTCTGTCCTTCCCTGGCAAAGGACAGGCCTGGTCTCTGGGGAGGGTAGAGCAGGGTCTCTGGGTTTGGGCACCAGGCGCAGTTGAAGGTGGGAGATAGTGGCAAAATGGGGGATTGAACCAATACATATTTTTGTGGTTATGATTTGCTAGTTTTCCCCTTTGTCAATGAAAGAGCCCACTGACGGGGACAGGCACAGTGACTCACGCCTGTAATCCCGGCACTTTGCAAGGCCGAGGTGGGAAGATCCCTTGAGTTCAGGAGTTAAAGACCAGGTTGGGCAACACGGGGAGACCTCGACTCTACACAAAACACAAAAATTAGCCAGGTGTGGTGGCATGCGCCTGTGGTCCCAGCTACTCGGGAGGCTGAGATGGGAGGATCCCTTGAGCCCAAGAGGTTGGGGCTGCAGTAAGGCGAGATCGCACCACTGCGCTCCAGCCTAGGTGGCAGAGTGAGACCCTGTCTCAAAAAAAAAAAAAAAAAAAAAACCCCAGTCTGTTGACTTAACAATAAATAAATAAACACTTTTTGGCAATAAAACTGTGTATTGGGGAAAAATCTCATACTTACCTGTTACTCTGCCTCTCCCATTAATATGTCTGCCATTTTATGGTCAGGTCAATTTTGAAATTGTTTAAAGCAAAATCTCCAAAGAGGTGTAGAACTTGATTGTTGATGTTGAGACGAAAATTTCAATCGCATTTATATTTAATACCATTCTTTAAAAATACTCATCTAGGCTGGGTACGGTGGTCACGCCTGTAATCCCAGCACTTTGGAAAGCCAAGGCAGGTGGATCATGGGGTCAGGAGTTTGAGACCAGCCTGGCTAAGATGGTGAAACCCCGTCTCTACTAAAAATACAAAAATTAGCCGGGTGCGATGGTGGGCGCCTGTAATCCCAACTGCTCGGGAGGCTAAGGCAGGAGAATCACTTGAACCCGGAGGCAGAGGTTGCAGTGAGTTGAGATAGTGCCACTGCACTCTAGCCTGGGTGACAGAGCAAGACTCCATCTCAAAAAAAAAAAAAAAAAAAAAACTTTTGCCGGTCATGGTGGCTTACATCTGTAATCCCAGCACTTTGGGCGGCTGAGGCAGGTGGATCACCTGAGGTCAGGAGTTTGAGACCAGCCTGACCAACATGGTGAAACCCCATCTCTACTAAATACAAAAAATTAGCTGGGCATGGTGGTGCATGCCTCTAATCTCAGCTACCTAGGAGGCTGAGGCAGGCGAATCGCTTGAACCCAGGAGGTGGAGGTTCCAATGAGCTGAGATTGTACCACTGCACTCCAGCCTGGATGACAGAGCGAAACTCCATCTAAAAAAAAACAAAAAACCTTATCTTTACAATAAAGTGTCCTCATACTGTGGTATATATACATCTCAAAAAATATGTGGAATATTTTTGTTTCCCTTTCTTAACTGACTGGAATGCACAGTTCTATAAACCGTGGGGTTAAACTTCTAGCTGAGGTATTTAATATTCTACATCAGCTTCCAAATATCTGACTGGATTGGCAGAGTCCAGTTTTAACAAATTACGTGTGTAGGGAGCACAGCAGAGAACTGGGATATCTAACCCAAGGATCAGGGACTAAGGCGTTAATTTTGCCCGTGGGAGAAGCCTTCCCCCCCACCGCAAGCTCATTTTATACATAATGCTAATAAGCTTGGTGATTTGGTTTCCAAGTCACCAAGAAATTAGAAAGGACAGGGGCTGTTAATGATGGTAGGATGGTCACGAGGAAAAATGACAACTGTCGGCAAAACGAGAGAGAGAAAAATACTTTTATAAACTCAGTGTTGCAGGCCAGGCGTGGTGGCTCACTCCTATAATCCCAGCACTTTGGGAGGCCAAGGCAGGTGGATCACCTGAGGTCAGGAGTTCAAGACCAGCTGGCCAACATGGTGAAACTCCATCTCTACTAAAAATACAAAAATCAGTCGAGCATGGTAGCAGGTGCCTGTAATCCCAGCTACTTAGGAGACTGAGTCAGGAGAATTGACTGAACCCGGGAGGCAGAAGTTTCAGTGAGCTGAGATCGCACCACTGCACTCCAGCCTGGGTGACAGAGCGAGACTCCATCTCAAATACATAAAAAATAAAATAAAATAAATAAACTCAACACTACAGTCTGGCTGTTTGATATGGGGTACACCAAACCCTCAACTCAAAAGAACTTGTCATCCCTTGTTTTAAGGGTCATTCTTTGTTTTAAGGACGCAGGAAAGTATACAATTTAAGAACAATTTGGTTTTTTAATCAGAAATTAGGAGTGGGGGAGTCATGCTTGAAATAGCAACCCTTAGTTATCTGGAAAATATTTTCCTGAACATCAGTTTCCCAAAAGTTCTGGGTTGCTGAGATTTTGTTTTATATTTAGCCTGGGGATATTACTGTATTCTTCTTGGTTCTTTTATTAATTTTCAAAATATTTACAGGTAATAATACCTAATTATTTCATTGATATAACAATTGATATAACTAATTCAGTATAGTAAAGAAGCAAAAAAATTTTGGGAAGAAAAATTATATGAGCTGGTAGAGTTTTGTTTCTGTTCTTTTTATACTTCTAAGATGAATCAATGTGATTTTACAGATTAATACTGATTATAGTAACTCCCTTCTTGGAATACATTTCTTCCACATATATGTGGAAGAGTAGTTGGTAATCTTAAGTTTGTAATAAATGACATGATCATTAAAATAGCCCTGATCCTGTCTTGGGGTACAAATACTCTGTGTGAAATGTCCCCTTTCCCTGTTTCAGCCTTCTGTTTTACCTACTCATTTTCATGTTCTCCCAGATGTTGAAAGTGATCCTGGTATCTGATTCCTCCATACCTCAGTGCTTCCTGCTCATTCGCTCATCTTTCTTTTGCTTGCTGGACTTGCTTCTTGTTTTGCTTTCTTTGGTCAGCTGGCTTCTGGAGAGGCATTTTTTGATGAGGCAACCCCTTCTCTGGTGTCCCCGAGGCCCCTGCTGGGAGGGGCTGCTGAGCTGTGGGCTCCTTGAGCCTCCTTGCAGAAGCGATGGTGTTGGGTGAAGGATATGGAATCACAGGCCGGGCGCGGTGGCTCAAGCTGTAATCCCAGCACTTTGGGAGGCCGAGACGGGCGGATCACGAGGTCAGGAGATCGAGACCATCCTGGCTAATACGGTGAAACCCCGTCTCTACTAAAAAAAAATACAAAAAACTAGCCGGGCGACGAGGCGGGCGCCTGTAGTCCCAGCTACTCGGGAGCCTGAGACAGGAGAATGGCGTGAACCCGGGAGGCAGAGCTTGCAGTGAGCTGAGATCCGGCCACTGCACTCCAGCCTGGGCGGCAGAGCAAGAGTCCGTCTCAAAAAAAAAAGAATATGGAATCATAAACGCAAGGCCATCAAACCAGTCCTCTGCTTTTTCCTTGTAAGCCAACGATGGGGCCTTTGATTCTAGACTCTAAGGTAGCTTTTGAGTCTGTTTTGTTTCCAGCCCACTGCTCAGCCATGGCACAGCATACGGGATGGAGTCATGGGTGTTAAAGGCCTGCAGAAGTGCAGAGAGATGCCTGCATCCACCTTGATTGTAAATACCTTTGTTTAAAATTTCGAAAATTAGGCCAGGTGTGGTGGCTCATGCCTGTAATCCCAACACTTTGGGAGGCCGAGGTGGGTGGATCACGAGGTCAGGAGATCGAGACCATCCTGGCTAACATGGTGAAACCCCGTCTCCACTAAAAATACAAAAAAAAAATTAGCCGGGCGTGGTAGCGGGCACCTGTAGTCCCAGCTACTCGGGAGGCTGAGACAGGAGAATGGCGTGAACCCGGGAGGCGGAGCTTGCAGTGAGCCGAGATCGCACCACTGCACTCCTGCCTGGGCGACAGAGGGAGACTCCATCTCAAAAAAAAAAAAAAAATTTTAGAAAATTGGCTTACTTAAGTTTTTTTTTTTTTTTTTGATGGAGTCTCGCCCTGTCACCCAGGCTGGAGTGCAGTAGCGCAATCTCTAATCGCTGCAGCCACCTTCTCCCAGGTTCAAGCAATTCTCCTGCCTCAGCCTCCCAAGTAGCTGGGCTTACAGGTGCCTACCACCATGCCTGACTGATTTTTGTAGAGACAGGGTTTCGCCATGTTGGCCAGGCTGGTCTCAAATTCCTGACCTCAAGTAATCTGCCCCCTCCACCTCCCACAGTGCTGGGATTACAGGCGTGAGCCACCGCACCTGACCAACTTGCTTAACTCTCATACTCGGACGTATACTGTGTGTCTATATCATACCACTTGGGAAACCCCAGTATGTTTCGAGGGAAACAGTAAGGCTGATTACTTGTGCTGATACCCCAAACTTATATTTAAAGTTGTATAGAGTTTGCTTTTTGGTATTTTTATTTTAATTTTCCCTCCACTTTATTGAAGTATAATTAAAATTGTATCTGTTTAAGGTATACAGTGTGATGTTTATATACACATGCCTTTTGAAGTGATCACCACAGTCAAGTTAATTAACATATCTATCACCTCAAATAGTTACGTTTTTGTGATAAGCGCACTTAAGATCTACTGTCTCAGCATATTTCAAGTACAAGATACGGTATTATCAACTACAGTTACTATGCTGTATGTTAGATCTCCAGAAAAAGTTTCTTGATTTCTTTTCTTGAGACAGTATCTCGCTCCGTCTCCCAGGCTGGAGTGCAGTAGCAGGATCGGTCTTAGCTCGCTGCAGCCTCAACCTCCAGTCCTGGGCTCAAGCAGTCCTCCCACCTCAGCCTCCCGAGTAGCTCCCTGGGACTACAAGGGCACCACCATGCATAGCTAATTGTTTTGTTTTTATTGTTATTTTTGTAGAGATGGAGTCTCAGTATTTTGCCCAGGCTAATCTTGAACTCCTGGGCTCAAGCAGTCCGCCTGCCTCGGCCTCCCAAAGTGTTGGGATTACAGGCATGAGCCACCACATCCAGCCTCAGAAAAGTTTTATAGGATTTAAGTAATAATATTGTCTGTATTTTATTGACCTTGTGGCATCTTCCTGTGCCAAGCACTTGATACAAACAGGATGAAGTGATTTGCTCTGTGCTGATTTGTGGTGAGCATGAGGGGAGCACGCTGGGAAATTGCTGGGAACGTGGGAGCTAGTTATCTACGTTGTCACTGTCTGCATGTATCAGCTCTTATTTCTGAATTTGGCTTTTTTGCAGGTCCCTAGCTGTTGGTAGTAAGTCCGGTTATAAATTTTTCTCCCTTTCTTCTGTGGATAAGCTGGAACAGATCTATGAATGCAGTAAGTGTTTGCTTTATTTCTCCCCTTCTTAAAAAAAAAAAGTTGAATTGGAATGCGGTCTAAAATTCAGACACTGTGGTTGAAGTCCAGACACCCTCTGACCAGTCCTCTGCTTCTACCTGCATCTCTCCAGGAGGTGGCAACTGGTGATACCTGTGGCTGTCTGCCCCGATCTGTGCATTTGCCTACGTAGGAGTGCAGATACCGAGGGAGCTCTGTTCATGAGGGTCTTCAGTACATGAGCTCATACCATATGTACTGGTCTGTAACTTCTCTTCCCCACCTTTTTTTTTTTTTTTTTTTTTTTTAAGACGGAGTCTGGCTCTGTCACCCAGGCTGGAGTGCAGTGGCGCGATCTCGGCTCACTGCAAGCTCTGCCTCCCGGGTTCACGTTGTTCTGCGTCAGCCTCCCGAGTAGCTGGGACTACAGGCGCCCACCATGCCCAGCTAATTTTTTTGTATTTTTAGTAGAGACAGGGTTTCAGCGTGTTAGCCAGGATGGTCTCAATCTCCTGACGTCGTGATCTGCCCGTCTCGGCCTCCCAAAGTGCTGGGATTACAGGCGTGAACCACTGCCCCCAGCTGACTTACCTCCCTTTTTAATGCCATTTAAACCGTCTAGATTACTATCATAAAGGGCTTCCAGAAAATTGAAAATTTTACAGCCCCCGTAGGAACAATTTATTTTCTCGCGTTGGCATTTTACAGCATTGAAGTGGCCTGCATGTCGGAGAGGCGCATGGAACAGCGGGAGGCCATGCACTTTGGCCTCTTGCTCAGTCATATTTTGTGTGGTTCTAGATGGATTCCTACATCTCTGGGCCTCGGTTTCTTTTATTTTTTGCAAAACAGAAATAATGCACATCTATAAGATTATTGCGGGGATTAGAGAGTATATGTGTACTTAACAGTGTGCAAAAATGGTATTTGCTGAGTCAACCCCGTGATGGAGACTGTGACGGGAAGCTTTGGACTCTTTCCACATGTGTAATTTTTAATTAATATAATTATGGATTTACATGTAGTTGTAGGAAATAATACAGGTCCCTTGCATCCTTTATCCTGTTCTTCCCAATGGTAACATCTCGCAAAGCCCCAGTATAATATCATAGACAGGATATTGACATCCACCCCTCCTGGGCACACTCTCCAGTCCTCCTTCTGCTTGTTTGTGTGTAGGTTCTGTGCAGTCTTTTTTGTTTTTTTTTTTTGAAATGGAGTTTCGCTCTTACTGCCCAGGCTGGAGTGCAGTGGTGCCATTTTGGCTTACCACAACCTCTCTCCCTGCTGGGTTCCAGCAATTCTGAACTTTGTGCTGGTGACTTGAAATTATGGCGTTCTCCTGGCCTGCCAGCAGGTGGGGCCTTTCAGACTCCCTCCTGGGCCCTGGCCTCCTCTCTACAGGTGAGCCTGCAGGTGCCCCTCACCTCCATGAGGGGATGTGTCTGATTCTCCCCAGCAGTGTCTTTCTTGTTGCTGTCCCCAAGAGCAAGTACCCAGGCCCTTTGCAGGGAGAGAGTGAGGCAGCAGAATTGGCATGATCCGCATCCCTGACTCATGGCTCCTGCTGGCTGGCTTAGGTTTTACTCTTTTCTTTGCCCTTAGACTTGTTTGCTGGTGCTTACTAAATCTTCCAAAAAAGCCTTTCTTCTGCCGTGGAGGCTGGGAGGTGTGACCTGGGTGATAACACAGGTGTGAACCAGGGCTGTTTATCCCAGGTGCCGCCCCGCTTCCTGAAGCCCTGCCACCTGGCTGCCTTCGCGTGAGCCACACAGGATTGCTCCCCATGGGGGGTTTCTGCAGTGGAGGGCAGCCCTGTCTCCAGGCTTTTATGAATGACTGAAACATCTGTTCAGTTCAGATCCAGATGAAGTGCTTGAACTGTGCTATTAAATTGTTGCTGGAGTCACTATAGTCATCTGTTTTCTTTTTTTTTTTTTTTTTTTTTGAGATGGAGTCTCCTCTGTCACCCAGGCTGGAGTGCAGTGGCTGGATCTCAGCTCACTGCAAGCTCCGCCTCCTGGGTTTACGCCATTCTGCCTCAGCCTCCCGAGTAGCTGGGACTACAGGCGCCCGCCACCTTGCCCGGCTAGTTTTTTGTATTTTTTAGTAGAGACGGGGTTTCACCGTGTTAGCCAGGATGGTCTCAATCTCCTGACCTTGTGATCCGCCCGTCTCGGCCTCCCAAAGTGCCGGGATTACAGGCTTGAGCCACCGTGCCCGGCCAGTCATCTGTTTTCTTTTTTTTTTTTTTTTTTTTGAGACGGAGTCTCACTCTGTCGCCCAGGCTGGAGTGCAGTGGCCGGATCTCAGCTCACTGCAAGCTCCACCTCCCGGGTTCACGCCATTCTCCTATCTCAGCCTCCCGAGTAGCTGGGACTACAGGCGCCCGCCTCGTCGCCCGGCTAGTTTTTTGTATTTTTTTAGTAGAGACGGGGTTTCACCGTATTAGCCAGGATGGTCTCAATCTCCTGACCTCGTGATCCGCCCGTCTCGGCCTCCCAAAGTGCTGGGATTACAGGCTTGAGCCACCGCGCCCAGCCATTCATCTGTTTTCAAACACACAGAATTTTTTTTCCCCTGCTGGGGGCCAGTGCTTAGAAAGAGTGGAAGGATGCCAAAACCTGGTCTTTCCTTTTCCTCAAATTGAAGTTTAGTTACTGACTTCTAGTGCCTTATTTCCCAGAGATTTTTAGTGGAACAAAATGGGATGTCTTGATAGTATCTTTTAGAGTGGATGTTGGCCGGGCACAGTGGCTCAGGCCTATAATCCCAGCAGTTTGTGAGGTCAGGGCAAGCGGATCACATGAGGCCAGGAGTTCAAGACAAGCCTGGCCAATGTGGCAAAACCCTGTCTCTAGTGAAAATACACAAAAATTAGCCAGGCATGGTGGCTCATGCCTGTGATCCCAGCTACTAGGGAGGCTGAGGCATGAGAATCACTGGAACCCAGGAGGCAGAGGTTGCAGCGAGCCAAGATTGTGCCACTGCACTCCATCCTCAGTGACAGTGAGACTCTGTCTCAATAAATAAATAAAAAATAAAGAGTAGATGTTTACTGAGCAACATGGTAAGGTAGGTGCATGAATTTCTGTGTTCTTCTTAGTGAACCTTGGCCCTTAAAAATGGGTGATGAAATGGACAAAGAAATTTTTTTTTTTTTTTTGAGACAGAGTCTCGCTCTGTCGCCCAGGCTGGAGTGCAGGGGCCGGATCTCAGCTCACTGCAAGCTCCGCCTCCCGGGTTTACGCCATTCTCCTGCCTCAGCCTCCCGAGTAGCTGGGACTACAGGCGCCCGCCACCTCGCCCGGCTAGTTTTTTGTATTTTTTAGTAGAGACGGGGTTTCACCGTGTTAGCCAGGATGATCTCGATCTCCTGACCTCGTGATCCGCCCGTCTCGGCCTCCCAAAGTGCTGGGATTACAGGCTTGAGCCACCGCGCCCGGCCCGACAAAGAATGTTTTGAGGGTTAATAATTTTTTTTTTTTTTTTTTTTGAGATGGAGTCTTGCTCTGTCGCCCAGGCTGGAGTGCAATGGCGCAATCTCGGCTCACTGCAAGCTCTGCCTCCCAGGTTCATGCCATTCTCCTGCTTCAGCCTCCCGAGTAGCTGGGACTATATATAGGTGCCTGTCACTACACCCGGCTAATTTTTTGTATTTTTAGTAGAGACGAGGTTTCACCGCATTGGGATGGTCTCGACCTGACCTTGTGATCCGCCCGCCTCGGCCTCCCAAAGTGCTGGGATTACAGGCGTGAGCCCCCACGTCCGGCAAGGGTTAATACTATAAACTGAAGCTATTATGTTGTTCTGTTCCTAGAATGTTATCTATCTTTCCTCTTTCACGTCCTTTTTTTTTTTTTTTAAGTAGATAAGATAATGTCTCTTAGAAAACAGGTCAGCTACTAAGTGAAATGTCAAGATTGTTTTCCAGCATTTCTCTGTAGGTAGACTCAGAGGAAAGAATATTTCTTCGTGTCTCAGTATTTAGTTCAGACTCAGTGTTGACTTCTACTCTCAAAACTCTTTAACAGTCCATCATAAAATCAGATCTTTGCTGTCACTCACTGTGGCTGTTACAGAAAGAATGAGCCAGAGCTGGTCTTAGAGAAAAACAAGATGGACAACTACTTGTTCTTTTTTTATTTACTTAGAAAAGAAAATTCACACACACACAAAAGCTTGGTCAAGCAGTACTGGAAGATAGATTTTCTACTATCAGTGTTATCATTTCAGACTTGAAAGTTGCAGGAGCTGCCAGATAGGCTTTTGCTCATTGTTTATGGACACCTCATATATGTGTATATATGGGGACAGAGTCTCGCTCTGTCACCCAGGCTGGAGTACAGTGGCATAATCATATCTCACTGTACCCTTGACCTCCTGAGCTCAAGTGATCCTCCCCCCTCAGCCTCCTGAGTATCTGGGACCAGAGGCACGCACCACTACACATGGCTAATTTTTTTGTAAGTTTTGTAGAAACGGGGTCTTACTATGTTGCCAGGCTGGTCTTGAACTCCGGGTCTCAAGCAGTCCTCCCACCTCAGCTTCCCAAAGTGCTGGGATTACAGGCGTGAGTCACCGCGCCCGGCCTCTTGTGACCAGTGCTGGGATTACAGGCGTGAGCCTCCGTGCCTGGCCTCTCATATGATCAGTGCTGGGATTACAGGTGTGAGCCACCACGCCCGGCCTCTCATGTGATCATTTTCTTTCTCCATGTGCATTTTTGTTGTCGTCCTCGTTTTTTGAATATACATAATGCACAAAATGTGGTCTCTTTTCCCTAAAATATTCTACAACAATATCCTACATTGTTAGGCAAAATAAATGAAGGATATCAGTTTATTATTTGTAAAAGATCACAGAAGTTTAGAAGTTGGCTTTTTTCAAAAGCTACACTGTGTGTTTTCTTTGCATTTGCTAAGCTGGTTTCTGAGCTAGGAAAACAGATCTCATAAACATTCAGTTCTGAAACCCAGCACAAGCAGACTGCTCCTTAGCTCAGCAAAAGTGACTAGAGCCTGCGTTGATTATGGAAGCGTAGCCGTTGACATATAACGCCTTTTATCAAACCTTCCTGCTTTGCCAAGAAACTAATCATTTACTTTACAGACCATCATCTACATCTTAAGGTTTGAGAAATGGTGCTTTCTGACGTTAGTCCTATTTGACAGGCGGTGCATTGGTTGGAATATTAATTTCAGTGAGATTTATAGTAATGGATCGTACAGAGGAGAAACCACGAGCGTCTTTTGGCCTAAATCTGTGGTGATGGAATGCTGGGCTCTTACCTTGCATCCTGGCGGAGCCGCAGGCACACGCGGAAGTGGATTCAAGCAATTATCTCATGGCCTCGTTCTTCCCTTACCACTCCAGGAGCTTCATCGTTGTCAGCTATAAACCACGCCAGCAGAAGCAAAAAGCAACATTCTTTTTTAAATCAAGTGATTAATTTCTTAAATTTTAGTCAGGCAATCTCTAGGAGGGAAGTTTGGCAGAAACTGTGGCTAAGGCCACCTAGAATGAGTGCTAAAAGCAAGGCCTTTGACCCTGGAGATCACTGAAGTTTGCGTTCAATCTTTTTCTTTCTTTTTTTTTTTGAGTTCGTGTCTCGCTCTGTCACCCAGACTGGAGTGCAGTGGCATAGTCTCGGCTCACTGCAAGCTCCGCCTCCCGGGTTCACGCCATTCTCCTGCCTCAGCCTCCCAAGTAGCTGGGACTACAGTAGCGCCATCACACCCAGCTAATTTTTGTGTGTGTGCATTTTTAGTAGAGACGGGGTTTCACCGTGTTAGCCAGAATGGTCTCGATCTCCTGACCTCATGGCCCGCCTGCCTCGGCCTCCCAAAGTGCTGGAATTATAGGCCTGAGCTACCACATACCACACCCTGCCACATTCAGCCTTTCTTAGTGTCAGCCTGAATGCCTCTTGGCACCAGTGTCCTGGGACGTGCCATCTTGAGTCAGTACATCTGTGTAGTCTGGTTTCTTTGCTTTCATTTGATTATTATGGAGTCTTTCACGTAGCAGCCTGATCCACTGTCCACCATTATTTCATGGGAGGGCTGAGCCAGGTTTGTACTTCAGTTTAGTGGAAAGTGATTGTTCTGGGTATGCGGGTTCCATGTATATTTATGTGTTTAAAAGCTCATCTGGGCCGGGTGCAGTGGCTCACACCTGTAATCCCAACACTTTGGGAGGCTGAGGCGGGTGGATCACCTGAGGTAAGGAGTTCGAGAACAGCCTGGCCAACATGGTGTAACCCTGCCTCTGCTAAAAATGCAAAAATTAGCCAGACATGGTGGCGCGCTCTTGTAATCCCAGCTACTCGGGAGGCTGAGGCAGGAGAAGCACTTGGACCCAGGAGTCAAAGGTTGCATGCAGTGAGCCAAGATTGTGCCACTGCGCTCCAGCCTGGGCAACAGAAAAGACTCTGTCTCAAAAATAATAAAAAATAAGAAAGTTCAGCTGTATGTGAAGTGTAATAGAAAAATTAATTAGAGCATCTTGAAATAATACGGTAGAAAAATGGCAACAAACCTAAACTACTAGCAATATATAAAAGTAGGTTGCTTTCTGAAAGGTATATTCCTGAAAAGATCTAGTCAGATTGGTCTGTAGAACTCAGTGTCACTGCGAAGTGCATCCTTTTGTGTTATGGCTGTTACCACCACCACTACTACTACTGCTGCGTTTTTAAAACACAGGGTCTTACTCTGTCACTCATGCTGGAGTGCAGTGGTGTCAACATGGCTCAACCTCCCGGGCTCAAGTGATCCTCCCCCTTCCCACATAGCTGGGCCTATAGGTACACACCACCACGCCCAGCTTTTTTTTTTTTTTTTTTTTTAAGAGTCGGGGCCTCACTGTGTTGCCAAGAGTGGTCTTGAACTCGTGGGCTCAGGACATCTTCCTGCCTCAGCCTCCTAAAGTGCTGGGCTTAACAGGTATGAGCCAATGTGCCCAGCCTATTAAGTTTTTTTTTTTCTTTTTTTTTTGAGACAGTCTCACTGTATCACCCAGGCTAGAGTGCATTGGCGAGATCTCAGCTCGCTGCAGCCTCTGCCTCCTGGGTTCAAGCAGTTCTCCCGTCTCAGCCTCCCGAGTAGCTGGGATTAGAGGCATGCACCACCACGCCTGGCTACATTTTGTATTTTCAGTAGAGATGGAGTTTCACCACGTTGGCCAGGCTGGTTTTGAACTCCTGACCTCAGGTGATCCACCCGCCTCAGCTTCCCAAAGTGCTGGGATTACAGGCGGGAGCAACTGCTCCTGGCCCTGGCCTATTAGTCAAGTAATGACAAAAATGTGTTCACTCCAGAGTGATTGGTGGTTCATCTCTGCCCTTTGCAGAGCCACCTCTCCTACTTTTGGTTACTGACTCGTGTAAATGTGATGAGAGTTATAGATCTATTTCCCCCAGAACACTCAGTGTTTATCATATGGTTTCAGCGGTATTAGAGACTCATGAAGCCCATCCACTTATCCACAGAGACCTGGTCTTTGCGGTTGGCCCTGACACTTAGTTTCTGGCCTGCCTCTGCTGCTGCCCATGTCCGCACAGGAGGAGGTGACTCACTGTGTGCAACCTCCACTTCCCGAGTTCAAGCAATTCTCCTGCCTCATTCTCCTTAGTAACTGGGACCACAGGCATGTGCTGCCACACTCAGCCAATTTTTGTATTTTTTTTTTTTTAGTAGAGATGGGATTTCACCATGTTGGCCAGGTTGGTGTCGAACTCCTGACCTCAAGTGATCCACCTGCCTCGGCCTCCCGAAGTGCTGAGATTATAGGCCTGAACCACCGTGTATGGCCTTATTTATAATTCTTAAGTCAACTCATACTGACTTCTTTTTTTTTTTTTTTCATGCAGTCATGTGCTGCTGCTGTTGTTTTTTTAACTACCTGTTTCTGCCCTTGTCTGTTTTTCTGTTGGGTTATTTATCTCCTAATGACTTAAACCAAATTAGCCATTTGTTAGGGGTTGCAAATATTTTTCTTCTGGACTGTCATTTGCCTTTTGACCTTGTTTGTGATTCTTTTCATCATTCTGAAGTCTTGAATTTCTATATATTCAAATGCATTGGTCTTCTTTTATAAGGCTTCTAAATACTAGAAAGGGTTTTTCCTACTCCCGGCATGTACATAAAACATTTCCCAAGGTGGTCCTCTAATACTTTGGGGTTGTGTTTTACCTTCAGTACTTGGAGTGTATTGGATGTAAGGAATCCCTCCCTTGCATTCAGGGCCTGGGAACGATGCTTGCCTGTGTCCTTGCTTATGTAGAGGGGCTTACTCTGAAGCATTTAGGGTGAATGTCGGAAGAAGCTTCTCTTCCAAACTTCAATAAAGAAAAAATCGTTGAAGCAAAATGGTGGAAAGTTAATATTTGTTGGATTAGGTGGTGAGTATATGGAGGTTCATTTTACTGTTCTCTTTTGTGAATATTTGCAGTTAAAAAAGAGCTTTTCTGCCTTCATCCTCCCATCCCTGTTTAAAACATTGTGAAAGCTCTGCTTTTTCCCATTAACATTTTAGAAAAACCATTTCCAAATGATGGTTGGTGGTATTACCTTCTCAGCACCTGCACGTAAGCAACTGAAGACATCATTTTTCTTTCTAACATTTTGTTAAAGGAAATTTTCAAACTGAAAAGTTGAAAGTATTTTACAGCTAACACCTGTGTATCCACCACTTAGATTCTTCCCTTAACTTTTTTTGTTTTCTTGAGTCTCGCTCTTGTCACCCAGGCTGGAGTGCAGTGGTGCAACCTCAGCTCACTGCAAGCTCCGCCTCTTGGGTTCACGCCATTCTCCTGCCCCAGCCTCCCAAGTAGCTGGGACTGCAGGTGCCCACTACCACGCCCGGCTACTTTTTTGTATTTTTAGTAGAGACGGGATTTCACCGTGTTAGCCAGGATGGTCTCGATCTCCTGACCTTGTGATCCACCCATCTCGGCCTCCCAAAGTGCTGGGATTACAGGCGTGAGCCATCGTGCCCGGTCCTTCCCTTAACATTTTACTATACTTGTCCTAACACACACACACACACACACACCCATCCATTTTTTTTTACTTTTATTTCTTTTTTTGAGACAGCTTCTAACTCTGTTACCCAGGCTGCCAGCCTGGGAGTACGGTGGTGCAATCATAGCTTGCTACAGCCTTGACCTCTGGGGCTCAAGAGATCCTTCTGCCTCTGCCTCCGTAGTTGCTGAGACTACAGGAGTGCACCGCCATGATCAGCTAACTTTTTGATTTTTTTTGTAGGGACAAGATCTGGCTGTGTTGTCCAGGCTGGTCTCAAACTCCTGGGCTCAAGTGATCTTCCCACCTCAACCTCCCAGAGTGCTGAGATTACAGACAAACCACCACACCTGGCTGTATTTTTTGTGTGGGCGTTTCCAGGTAGATGATAGGCATCAGTACATTTCTCCTCAATACTGAGTAGAATTCAATGTTTGTTTTTTTCTTGTAAGGTAAAATTTACTTGCGGTGGAATGCATGTATCTTGAGTGAACACTATGTGAGTTTTAACAAATGCCTGCATCTCTGTGAACTGAAGCCCTATCAAGGTTTACCATCACTCCAGAAAGTTCTCTCATACTTCCTTCCAGTCTCAGCTCCCTTCTGCCCACATTCCCCAAGAGGCAATGAGTGTTCTGGTTTTCTCTACTATAGATTAGTTTTGTCTTTTCTAGAACTTGATATGAACGGAGCATCTACTCTTTTGATGATGTTTCTTTCGCTCTGCATTTTTTTTAGATTTATCCACATCTTATGTCTCATTTGCCCAGTATGTGAATATATGACAGTTGTTGATGTATTCTCTTCATGACAGGTATCTGGGCTCTTTGTAGTTTAGCTGTTATGAACAAAGCTACTGTGAACATTCTCATGCAAGTCTTTTAGTGGACACATATTTTCACTTATCTTAGATAAATATTGTAGTGGAATTGTTGGGTAGGTATGTGTTTAGTTTTGTAAGAAACCCCCATAACCTTCTCCTAAGTGACTATACCATTTGTGGTTCCGTCAGTGCTGTATGAGAGTTCTGATTGCTCTATGTCCTCACTAACTTTTTTTTTTTTTTTTTTTTGAGATAGAGTCTCACTCTGTCGCCCAGGCTAGAATGCAGTGCACAATCTTGGCTCACTGCAACCACCTCCACCTCCGGGTTTCAAGTGTTTCTCCTCCCTCAGCCTCCCAGGTAGCTGGGATTGTAGGTGCTCACCACCACACCTGGCTAAATTTTGTATTTTTAGTAGAGACAGGGTTTCACCATGTTGGCCAGGCTGGCCTGGAACTCCTGACCTCAAGCGATCCGGCCATCTCGACCTCCTAAAGTCCTGGGATTACAGGCGTGAGCCACAGCACCCAGCTTCCTCACCAACTTTTGATGTTATTAGTTTTTTCTTTTTAGCCCTTCTGATGTATGTGTAATGATATCTTCATGGTTTTAATTTGAATTTCTCAGGTAACTAATGATGTTGAACGTTTTCATGTGCTTGTTGGCTATCTGTATATCTTTTTCGGTGACGTGTCTGTTCCAGTCTTTTGTTGCTTTTTAGGTTTGGTTGTTTATCTTTTTATTATAGAGTTCTTAGAGCTCTTTACATATTCTGGATAGTAGTCCTTTGTCAGATATGTTTTGTGACTATTTTCTCCTCGTCTGTGGCTTGCCTGTTTTCTTTCTTTGAGCAAATGGTTTAAATTTTGATGCAGTCCTATTTATGGGTTTTTGTTTTGTTTTGTTTTTTTCCGTTTATGGTTTTTGCTTTCTAGGCCCTGTCCAAGAAACTTTTGCCTACCCTAGAGTCAGGAAGGTGTTTTCCTATGTGTTCTGTGAAAGCTTTATATAGTTAACACTATGCATAAAAGCTAAAGTTTTTATATTTAAGCCAATAATCCATCTCATTAATTGTTATGTATGTTGTGAGGTGTAAATCAAGGTTATTTTTTTCCTAATGGATTCCTATTCCATCATCATTTGTTGAGATTTTCCTTCCCCACTGGGATTGCTTTGGTGCTTTACAGTCCTATACCTGTGAGTCTATTTCTGGGCTCTGTATTCTCTTCTAATGGTCTGTTTGTCAGTCTTCAACTTTGTTCTTTTTCAGGATAGCTTTGCATTTTCTAGTTTCTTTTTCTTTCCATATAAAATTTAAAATCCACTTTGTCTGCAAAAAAGCCTGTTGGGATTATGATTGGGATGGGATTGGACCTAGAGATCAGTTTGAGAGTTGATATGTTAATAATATTGAATACCCAGTCCATGAACATGGTAATCTCTTCATTTATTTACCTCTTTTTAATTTTGTTTTGGTAATATTCTATGATTTTTTTTTTTTTTGATATGGAGGTTTTACATCTTTAGTAAAATTTATTTCTAATATTTTGGATTTTGACAGTATCGTAAAAGAAAATTATTTCATTTACTTTTCCAGTTTGCTGTTGGCCTAAACATATAATTGATTTTTTATATTTTAATCTTGTATCCTATGACTTTGCTAAATTCATGTATTAGACAGTTGCCTATAGATTCCTTAAGGTGGCAGTAGAGACTGTTTGACATCTTGTTTTCTAATGTTTGTGCCTTTCTTTCTTTTTCTTGCTTCACTGCAGTGTGTAAGACTCGCCAGCACAAAGTAAGGAGAGGGAGTATCCTTGCCTTGTTTCTGTCTTAATGGGAAGAGTTTAGATGTCTTCACCATTAAGTACAGTGTCAACTGTAGATTTTCTTAACTGTTCTTCATCAGTGAAAGAAGGTTCTTCCTCATTCTAGGTTTCATAAATTTCTACTATGAATGAGCATTGCATTTTGTCATGCTTTTTCTGCATCCGTTGGGTTGGTACAATCTTTCTCTGTCTAGTTGAATTGGAATTTATCACTACCTCTAATGGAGACCTGCCAGTGCCTGCTGGTGGTCCTGCATTTTTCTCATAACTGTGTTGCTTGCTCTTTGAGATGATCGTCTCATACTGTCCTCACTCTGAAATCTCCCACCTCCATCCCATCACAATTAACACCTGCTGCTGCTTCAAGAGAGGTTGGTGCTGTCGGCCTGGGGCTCCCTTCTCTTTCCTCCTTCACCCTACCCGCCTCCTAAGTGGTTTGTTCCTCTAGGCATGCAGTCTCAACCATAAATCCATCTCAGTATATCTAGTAGCTCCTGTATTTGAAGACAGAAATTTCCCTTGCCCATGCATATCCCCCAGCCCCTCCCACATTTCTGCTTCTCCAGAACATAACTTCTTTTTTTGGTTTTGGTTTTGGTTTTGGTTTTTTTGGTAGAGTCTCGCTCTGCTGCCCAGGCTGGAGTGTGGTGGTGCCATCTCGGCTGACTGCAACCTCCGTGTCTCAGGTTCAAGTGATGCTCCTGCCTCAGCCTCCCAAAGAGCTGGGAATTACAGGCGCCCAGCATGATGCCCGACTCATTTTTTGTATTTTTAGTAGAGACGGGGTTTCACCATGTTGGCCAGGCTGGCCTCGAGCTCCTGACCTCAGGTATCTGCTTGCCTCGGCCTCCCAAAGTGCTGGAACTCCAGGCGTGAGCCCCTGCGCCCGGCCTGTAGCATAACTCCTGTAGATAGTTGCCTAAGTTTTTTTCCACTTCTCATTCTCTTTCATATTTCAGCCATTCTTCCTGCACATCTCCATCAAAATATGTCAAAGTCTCCAGATAAGCTGCTCGTTCCCAGACTGGGGGGGACGCGTCTTCATTTCCTCTTCCCTCCTCTGCAGCGCTGGGCACAGTTGCCTGCTTGCTGTTCTTCAGATACCCTCTTCTGTTGGCTTCCATCTCATGCACGGTCCTGGCTTTTCTCTTACTCAGTCTCCCTTGCTGACCGTTGACAGTTGCAGTGCCACGCAGGGCCCTGGGCGCACATCTCTTTGGCCCCCTCTCCGTGATGGCAGGCACTGCCCTGTTTACCACTGTATACTTGGGATGGTCTCTCCTGGTAGGATCTGCTGTTTGTGTTGAATGGGTGAAGTAAATAAGTCAAGTTTTACCAAGCAAAGCAGTAAGAACCTATTCTTTGAAAAAAAATAAAAATACAGTTGATTCTTGTTATTCACAGTTCTAGTCTGTAAATCTCTGGGACGCTGGATTAGCGAATCATGAAGTGTTGCTCCCAGGGGAAGGATTGGTAGGTAGCCTCTGGTCGCAGTGTTCGCATCAGCTGATCAAAAGACAACCTCATTTTGTGTGTGCTTTCCTGCCTCCGGACATGCTGAAGAATGCGGATTGTTGGTTCACTAACATTGAACTCCCAGCTCATATAGAACTCAGCCCACACGTTTTCTCCGCGGGGCGCATCACAGGCTGCTTTTGCTTAGGGACACTCGATGACGCTCAGCACTGTGCCGGGGCCAACAGTGAAATCAACAAAAACGCAAAAGTGCAAAAAGCAGACACTCAGTAGCCCTAAATAGACCACGAAAAGGACAGTTGTTTTCAGAATCAACACGAGAAGACAGGACGTTGCCCTGTGTGATCTCAGTCAGGAACATGTGCGTCATGTGACTCAAATCTTTTCCCGAGGCTGGGCACGGTGACGCACTTTAGAAGGTCAAGGTGGACAGATCACCTGAGGTCAGGAGTTGAAGACCAGCCTGGCCAACATGGTGAAACCCTGTCTCTACTAAAAATACAAAAATTAGCCAGGCGTAGTGGCTACTCAGGAGGCTGAGGCAAGAGAATGGCGTGAACCCGGGAGGCGGAGCTTGCAGTGAGTCGAAATCGCGCCATTGCACTCCAGCCTGGGCGACAGAGCGAGACTCTGTCTCAAAAAAAACCAAAAACAAAAAACTTCCCACTCTCCACGTGTCCACGGAGAGCTGTAAACCACTGTGAGTGTTCGTGTGGGGTCGCAAATAAACCTTCCCAGGCAGGCGAGTTCACGGATGCAGACCCTGTGCGTGTACAGGAGCAGCCCTATTTGGAAGTCTGCTTTTTACCACTGATTGGATTTAGGAGGCCAGTGGATTTAAATAAAATTGTACTTAATAAAAAACCAGTTTTGTGTATACCAGGTTTTCCTATGTGTCCCAGCCCTGGAGTTGAAGCTGAGAGTCCAACTCTTCTTTCACCATTCGGGAAATAGGTACCAGGCCTTACAGCTAATTAGAGCAGAGCTGAGACTGGAATGTGATTGTTAAACTCATGTTCCTGCATGATCACCGTCGCACCCAGTACTCGCCAAGGTTGTGGTGCCGCACGCACGCCCAGCACACGTGTTAGGACGCATGCCACTGAGCTTCACCAAGAGCACTTCTGCCTCTTGGATGTAGCACTCGGGGTAACAGCATTTCACCACTGAAACTGAATGGCACAGAGATTGAGTTTGTTTGTTTGGTTTTGGGGGAGTTTGAGAAATATCCAAAGTCTGGTCATAAGGTCCATTCCATCCGTTCAGCCAGTGTGGAAGGAGCTCCTCCTCCATGACAGGCGACATTAGACCTGGGGGTGCAGCCGTGAATGGGCCAAACACGGCACCTGTCCTCAGACCATCGGTCCAGCTGGGAACTCTGTCGCTCAGCCATTGCCTAGATTCTCAGTGTTAAGCGTGGTGACTGCCAGAGGCAACAGGTACAGGATGCAGCTGGGCCAGTGCATGCAGCCCCAGATACTACCAAGTACTACCTGAGAACAGGGTGCCTGAAGAGTGAGAGGCTGGACAGTGGCGGAGGAAGGGCCTTGTGCCCCTGGATTTGCACATCTGGCTGCTGGATTCGAGAAGTGAGGGTAGCAGCATCAGGACACCAGCCACGATTGTCGTTCAGTCCCACCTTCCTTTTGGGGGCAGGGCTGGTATTACAGACAGGATCTCACTCTTTTGCCTGGGCTGGCGTGCAGGAGCGCGATCACGGCTCATTGCAGCCTCAGCCTCCTGGGATCAGGCACTCTTCCTACCTCAGCTACCACAGGCATGCACCACCACGCCCAACTAGTTTTTGTATTTTTTGTAGAGATGGGACCTCACTGTGTTGCCCAGGCTGGTGTCGAATTCCTGGCCTCAAGCAGTCCTCCCACCTTGGCCTCCCAAAGTGCAGGGATTACAGGTGCAAAGCACCACATCTGGCCCCAACCCTCTTTGTCGCCCACCGGCTAGCAAGCAGGGCTGCCATAACCTGGTATCCATGTCGATCTCCTGAGGGAAAGAAGACTGGTCAGAGAGCCAGGGTCTGATCTTTAGGGAAATTATTTTTACTGCAAATAATTGACATTCCGTGTTATACACTGTCTCTTCTGAGTTGGGTTGGCCTCGTGTCTGAGTGGTGCTGCGTGCCAGGTGCTAGAGGTGCATCTCCTGACGAAGACTCCTGTGTCCACGCACTGGCATGATCCCTCCTGATCGTGCCTTTCATTGATAAATCCTGGAAGACAGTGGCCCCTAGTCTGAGATGCTGCTGAGCAGAGAAGCTGCGGACAGAACCTGTCCTCGCTGGCCCTGCAACCACGCCACCGTCTCCCTATTCATGGCAGACGCTTACATGTATTCCTTTTGAATGAAGGTCACTTGCTGTTGTCAGAAAGAAGGTTTTATGGCAGCTTTCTGGTAAAAACAACTGAGAAGACACTGAATGGACGCTGTGAAGAGCTTAGGATGATGCACTTGTGTTTATGGCCTGTTCCATTTGAAGTGGTGTCACGCTGCACGATGGCGTGTGGGGCAGCGAGGGGCTGCGGGTGCGACGGTGGTCCTATGAGAGGAGCAGGCCATGTTTTTGCTGCAGCTTTCCCATGTTTCATTTAGACACACAAGTACTTGTCACTGTGCTGCCACTGGCCACAGTATCCAGTTAGTCACATGCCGTGCCAATCTGGAGCCAGGAGCCACAGGCCACAGCATACAGCCTAGGGGCGTAGTAGGCCTACCATCTAGATTTGTGTTTGCATGGCAGAATTGCTTACAGGGCATTTCTTAGTGTTTGTTTGTTTTTTTCCCCCAAGACGGAGTCTCACTCTGTCGCCCAGGCTGGAGTGCAGTGGCGCGATCTCGGCTCACTGCAAGCTCCGCCTCCCGGGTTCACGCCATTCTCCTGCCTCAGCCTCCCGAGTAGCTGGGACTACAGGCACCCGCCACCACAGCTGGCTAATTTTTTGTATTTTTAGTAGAGATGGGGTTTCGCCATATTAGCCAGGAGGGTCTCCATCTCCTGACCTCGTGATCCGCCCGCATCAGCCTCCCAAAGTGCTGAGATTACAGGCTTGAGCCATCGCACCCAGCCCCTACAGGGCATTTCTTAGAATGTATGTCAGCATTTTGTGACACATGAGTGTAAGAGCAACATCTTTTTAATAAGTAAATATGTGTCATGCCACTTGGGACATGTGTGGTTCTTTGGCCAGCCGCGGTATGCGAGCACGTAGGCTAGCGCTCGCACGTGAGTCTATGGAACCCAGGGGAAGCAACTGCAGTTTCCTAGTAGTTTGTGTCTTAATGAAGGGAGTCCCTAGACCTTACTCTTTCACTTTACCTGGTAGTTTGGTTCCTAAACTTGTGTGTTTTTAGGTTACACCATTCAAATCCAGCAACAGAACTGATTGAAAGGAACCTTTGTCTTTCGTATGAATGCTCATGAGGGGCCATCCTTACAGTGGAAACGCTCCTGAGGCTGCAGCCAGTCAAGACCCTCAGACCCCCGGGGCTGTCCCCACCCCATGACCACATGTTCTGCAGGCACCCCCAGCGCTGTGCCCTGCGTGTCACCCAGGCAGATGTTTGTTTTCGAGCACAGACTCTACCTATGGCCATAGCCATGTGGAAATATTCACATATGTACTTCCCTTTGTGATTTCAGCTGACACGGAAGATGTGTGCATCGTAGAGAGATTGTTCTCCAGCAGCCTAGTGGCCATCGTGAGCCTTAAAGCACCAAGGAAGCTAAAGGTTTGCCACTTTAAGAAGGGGACTGAGATCTGCAACTATAGCTACTCCAACACGATTCTGGCTGTGAAGCTCAACAGGCAGGTGAGCGCAGCCCCAGCTGGGTGTGGGCTTGTCTGTTGCTCCCTCCAGCACTCTGGGACAAGCCCACCCAACCGGCATGCCCCTCCATCATTCCCTTGCTGCCTGGCCCCACGTTGCCGGGCACAGATCCTTGCCTACAGCGACCAGCTCTGTTTCCTCACCCACCAGCTTTGCTCAGCCTGTTCCATTCACAACAGATGCCCAGGCCTCTGCCACACTGTTCCCATACAGGTGTCCCTGGCCCTACCCAGAGGGTGGATGGCAGAGTTTCTTTCACTTATTACCTGGTTTTGCTTTTATAAATGTTACTTAAAAACAAAAAATCTTTGACCGGGCACAGTGGCTCACATCTGTAATCCCAGCACTTTGGGAGACCGAGGTGGGCAGATTGCCTGAGGTCAGGAGTTTGAGACCAGCCTGACCAACATGATGAAACCCCGTCTCTACTGAAAACACGAAAATTAGCCGGGTGTGGTGGCAGGCGCCTGTAATCCCAGCTACTCAGGAGTCTGAGGCAGGAAAATTGCTGGAACCGAGGAGTTGGAAGTTGCAATAAGCCGAGGTCATGTCATTGCACTCCAGCTTGGGCAGCAAGAACGAGACTTTGTCTCAAAAAACAAAAAAAGTTTTAGACTTTTTTTTCCTTTTGTAAATTGTTAATTTAACTTTGAATTCAAGATGAAGGATTTATTACTTTATCTCCCCCTGAACTAATAAGACTGGCACACAGGAAGGACGTGGTGGGTGGCACGTGCACATGTTTCACGAGGCTGTCTCCCAGCTTGTGCTCATGCCCAGGGTAACAGCGCCACCCGGGGGACCCCTCGCAATCTGATTCTGCCCGCATTCCCCGCAGGGAAAGCTGATGAGGCTGCTGGCTGTAGAGTGGACACGTTGACAGCCAGTAGCTGCACCATGAGATACGGTGACTAGGTGAAGTCACAGTAAAGACGCTCTTACCTTATACACTTGAAACTGGGAACTGGTCTGTTAACTGACAAAGTTGGTTAGAATGGGAAATTATAAGGCATAATATCTTGAGCATTTAAAAATTGTAAAGCATACAAATTGTGTTTACGTCCAGCTAATGTAGAGCTGGGTGCATGCCCATCATCTTTCTTGCGTACATCGTCGCCGTGATGCATCGTCTGCATGTCCACATTCATTTTCTTCCAAATGGAGCAGGAACTTGCAAAATAATCTGAGTGCACAATAAAATGTTAGACCTTCTAAAACCCCCTTATTTTCATTTTACCTGTGCGCACTCAGCATCAGTTTTAAAAAGCAAATCTTTCCAAATCTATTCACACTTGTCTTAGCTGTAGGTTAGCATTTGCCTAAAACTGAACTAAAATGACCTCGTTAGAATTCCCAGTGGAGCTAGGGTGAGTATGAGGGAGAGGTGTACCCCGGCCGGCTCCTTCTTGATTGTTGGTGGAAAACAGCTGTGTCCTCGGCACTTCCAACATCGATCTGCATGGTGTTCTAGAAGGAACTAAGATTGTGAGACCAAGGCAGGAGTGGATCACCTGAGGTCAGGAGTTCGAGACCAGCCTGGCCAACATGGTGAAACCTCATCTCTACTAAAAATACAAAAATTAGCCAAGCATGGTGGCAGGCACCTGTAATCCCAGCTACTTGGGAGGCTGAGGCAGGAGAGAGAATCCCTTGAACCTGGGAGGCGGAGGTTGCAGTGAGCCAAGATCACGCCATTGCACTCCAGCCTGGGTGACACAGTGAGACGCTGACTCCAAAAAGAAAATACAATAGCAATAGAAGAAACGAGTGTTGTAGTCCAGGAGTCAGTCAAGTGGAGGTTGGGGCAGGTGTTGCACTGGCTGTTGCTTCACGTTTGGTTTCGTTTCATCTCTCGCCTAGAGGCTGATAGTATGCCTGGAGGAGTCCCTGTACATCCACAACATTCGGGACATGAAGGTGCTGCATACAATCAGGGAGACGCCTCCAAACCCTGCAGGTGAGCTAACTTGTGAGGAGAGAATCCTTTTTCTGATTTTGCCCTTGAAAGATAGCTATCGGTGAGAGAGATTTTTTCTTTTTATAGGTTCCGCAGATGAGACAGATTTTAAAAGTATTGATCCCAAACCAAGCTGCCTTCCTACTGATACTGGTCATGTGACCACATAAACTCATTGGTTTGATCAACTTTCAAGTTTGAGGTTACTGATAGTTCAAACCAAAGGCCTTTAATCTCTTTACAATACTGGTATCACCTAAGGTGGGGATTTGGGGTTGCAGAACTTTCTTAACACAGCAAACAAGATTGTATCCAAGCTGTTATTTGTTCCTAATGCTCTGTTAAATAAATGCTGACTTATGTCTGACATCCAAGAAGGAGCTCTCAGGTGAAGTTTGCATCTCGTCCTCCACGTGTCATTTGCAGGCCTGTGTGCGCTGTCAATCAACAACGACAACTGCTACTTGGCGTACCCAGGGAGCGCGACCATCGGAGAGGTGCAGGTCTTCGATACCATTAATTTGGTGAGATGCCTTTCCTACTCGAATGGCTCTCTAAAGTGTGGCTTTTTCCTGAAGAGGAGCACTGTGGTGTCCCTGGCATCCTGATTTTCTTGGCTCAGCAATACAACCACTGCTTTTTTTTTTTTTTGAGACAGGGTCTTGTTCTGTCGCTCAAGCTGGAGTGTGTTGATGCAGTCCTAGCTCACTGCAGCCTCAACCTCCCGGGCTCAAGTGATCCTCCTGCCTCAGTCTCCCAAGGAGTTACAGTCATGCAACACCACACCCAGCTAATTTTTTATTTTTGTAGAGATGGAGTCTTCCTCGGTTGCCCAGGCTGGCCTCAAACCATCCTCCCACCTTGGCCCCCTAAAGTGCTGGGATTACAGGCAGGTGCCCCACGCCCAGCCCCACTACTCTCTGTCAGTAGCAGAGCAGGTCTGGCTCATTCTGCTTCTGGATCTGCTGCAGCGTTCAGACCAGTGCTGAGCTCCTCAGCACGGGAATGTTTGAAGGAACATAGAAAACCTTTGGGATAAACTGCTTTGCTTTTTCTAAAGTTGGAGCAGCATTTCCTTGAATGCCCAGCCCCAGTAAATCAAGTGGGTTTGGCATTTGTATGGACTGCAATGGTTTTTCAGGAACAGCTAATTGGCGTTTTCAGACTGCACACCAAGTGCCAGCCCTGGGCCATGGCCTGTCACTGCGTGGCGGCCACGCTTTATTGGTGTCCCTTTTTCAGAGAGCTGCAAACATGATTCCGGCTCATGACAGTCCTTTAGCGGCATTGGCCTTTGACGCAAGCGGAACTAAACTTGCCACGGCTTCAGAGAAGGTGAGTCTGCTTTTCCCTGGGGGAGCACTGGTGCCAAGGTGTCTGCAGACTTTTTCATTTCTGTTCACACAGCCAACTTAGAGGCAAGGTCCTATACTTACCAGCATCGGGAGAAGCAAAGACAGCCACCTGCTTGTCAGGCCGTGGGCGTGTGCTGCCCGAGAGTGAGCGGAGCTTGCGGTGTGCCACTGGGACGGGAGAACTGGTCCACGTTTGTAGTAAAAAATACAGAAATGTCCAGAGACAGAAGTGCCGTGTGTAACCACACCACTCACCCAATGTGTTTCTAAATGATGAAACTAACACGTTACAGTAAAGAACCCAGACAGTGATGAAACGTGAAAAAGCAGGGACAGAATTCTGTCCAGCCAATCTGAACATATTTCAGTGTATTTCCTTTCATTTTCTCTTTAGTCAACAAAATTGGGATCCTACTATGGGTGTAATTTATCCTTTTTCACTCTGCATGACATTTCTCTACGTTCAAAAACACTTGTAATGGCCGTGCAGTATTTAGTTGTGATTTATGTCAACATCACCCTTTTGGGACTTTATGTTTCTAATATGTTGCTGCCATAGGTAGTAGTGTATTTAAGTCTTGTATCAATCTTTCATATGTATTTCTAACTACGAATTTAAGAGATTCCAGTAAGAAGAATGTCTGGCTTTAAAGGAGTTGGATGGCCTCTAAATGTCGCTGTGTACCTGTGACCGCATGGCGAGGCTCCCTCGGCCTCCAGGAGACTGAAGGCTCCTCGTTCTCTTCCTCACTTGAACTGTGCCTCTCTTCATTTTGGTTCCTCTTTTCTTGAAAGTTCCGTCTTCTCTTCTTCTGTCTTGAGGTCGCGTCTGCTCTCCTGCCTCCGTTATCTCCTCTGGATGCCAGTCTGCTCTTCATTGCCACCGATGACCTTTACTTTGATTTGGATATGATTTTGCTTCTCATTGAAATCCTAAAATAGCCTCCCCTTTCAAGTCATCTCTCCCCTCAAACTATGGACCAGATAAGATACAATAAAAAGTCGGCTCACTTCCTTAGCTTTCCCGCCTGGGTCTTTGTTCTTCAGTCTCACACCTGAGTTCTGTAATAATCATGTCACCGCTTATGGGTCACTTCTGGGTCGTGAATTATCCTGGATCTTTTATCTTCATTACCTCCTGTGTTCCCCCTCAGCAAGGTAAACATTTCTCTCTTTCATAGCAAGGGCTCAGAGAGGTGAAGCAGTGTGCCCGGGGCTGCCCAGTCGGGCAGCGACAGAGGGGTCAGACTCCAAGCCTGACTTTGATTCTCATTCGGCTGGACTATCGCAATATCACCTTGTCCTTTTCTTTTCCCTTTGAAATGGCCCTGAAATTCTGTTACCCTTTGACTAATCAAAGTCTCACTGTTAAGTTTTTTAGTAGCTCTTATAAAGGCCCAAAAGTACTTGATGGAATTTTAAGGCCCATAAAAATAGAATAATTTTTTTCTGGACTATAAAGAGGAAACTTGATTTCTTTTACATGGAATCCTCTTACCTATTGAGTGAGAGCAGCAAGGCCTTCCTAGCCCTGCTCTGTGCCAGGTGCTGAGGCCCCACTGAAGCCTGTGACTTAATCCTACTTTCAAGAATCTTGCGGTCATGTGGCAACAAAACAACTCTTAATGAATGAGTATGGCATGGTAGATGTGCACCAAAAAATTATATCTCCATCTAAAAGTGCAGGCTGCAGAGGACAAAACCTTTGCCATGGTTATTTTTATGTATGGATGCAGAAAATATTTCATTCTCTAATACTCAGTCTTACAAACTCAGTTTGTGTCCCTCCATCCAGAGAGAACCAACTATCCTCAAGTACCAATTTATTTTTTTGAGACAGGTCTTGCTTGCTCTGTTGCCCAGGCTGGAGTAGTGTGGCACAATCTCTGCTCTCTGCAACCTCCACCTCCCAGGCTCAAGTGATCCTTCTACCTCAGCCTCCCAAGTAGCCAGGACTACAGGCACCTGCCACCACACCTGGCTGATTTTTGTATTTTTTGTAGAGATGGGGTTTCTTCATGTTGGCCAGGCTGGTTTCTTTTTTTTTTTCTTTTTTTTTTTTTTTTTGAGACGGAGTCTCCTCTGTCACCCAGGCTGGAGTGCAGTGGCCGGATCTCAGCTCACTGCAAGCTCCGCCTCCCGGGTTTACACCATTCTCCTGCCTCAGCCTCCCAAGTAGCTGGGACTACAGGTGCCCACCACCTCGCCCGGCTAGTTTTTTGTATTTTTTAGTAGAGACGGGGTTTCACCATGTTAGCCAGGATGGTCTCGATCTCCTGACCTCGTGATCCACCCGTCTCGGCCTCCCAAAGTGCTGGGATTACAGGCTTGAGCCACCACGCCCAGCCTAGGCTGGTTTCTAACTCCTGAGCTCAAGCGATCTACTTACCTCAGCCTCCCAAAGTGCTAGAATTACAGGAGGGAGTCTCTGTGCCTGGCCTGTATCCTGATTTCTAATGGCTGTATACTCTCCCATTGTATGAGTTTACCATAATTTATTTGAACAATTCCTTGGTGTTCTACACTTTAGGTCATCTGCTGCTTTATTTTATTTTATTTTATTTTATTTATTTTTATTTATTTATTTTTTGTTGAAACAGAGTCTTGCTCTGTCGCCCAGGCTAGAGTACATGTGGTGTGATCTCAGCTCACCACAACCTCCGCCTCCCGGGTTCAAGCCATTCTCCTGCCTCAGCCTCCTAAGTAGCTGGGATTACAAGCGCACACCACTACACCCAGCTAATTTTTGTATTTTGAGTAGATGGGGTTTAACCATGTTAGTCAGGCTGGTCTTGAACTCCTGACCTCATCATCCACCCACCTTGGCCTCCCAAAGTGCTGGGATTACAGGAGTGAGCCACCGCACCCAGCCTCCCAAAGTGCTGGGATTATAGGAGTGAGCCACCACACCCGGCCTCCCAAAGTGCTGGGATTACAGGAGTGAGCCACCACGCCGGCCGCTTTGTACTATTTATAAACACAGAGATAGTACAGTATCATGGCTCACTGCAGCCTCTACTCCTGGGACAAGAGGAGTGAACCATCAGGCTTGGCTTTTTTTGTTTGTTTTTTGTAGAGATGGGGGTCTCGCTATGTTGCCCAAGCTGGTCTTCAACTCCTGGGCTCTAGTGTTTCTCCTGTCTTGGCCTCCCCAAGTGCTGGGATTACAGGCATGAGTTACTGTATTCGGCCTAGATATTCTTTTCTTTTCTTTTTTTTTCTTTTGAGACGGAGTCTCTCTGTAGCCCAAGTTGGAGTACATTGGCACGATCTGAGCTCGCTGCAACCTCCACCTCTGGGGCCCAAGCGATTCTCATGCCTCAGCATCCCAAGTAGCTGGGACTACGGGTGCGTGCCACCACACCCAGCTAATTTTTTTTTTTTTTTTTTTTTTTTGAGATGGAGTTTTGCTCTGTCGCCCAGGCTCAAGTGCAGTGGTGTGATTTCGGCTCACTGCAACCTCCGCCTCCCGGGTTCAAGCGATTCTCCTGCCTCAGCCTCCTGAGTAGCTCGGATTATAGGCATGCACCCCCACGCCCGGCTAATTTTGTATTTTTAGTAGAGCTCCTGCCTCCTCATGTCCCTTGGTCTTCCTCACACCACACTTTTCTGTGTTTTTCTTCTGTTGCTGCTTCTGCTCTTCCCTCCTGTGCCTGTTTTGTCCTGGAGCCGCTCCTCACCCAGCCCCCTTCCTCACCCCTTTGGCCTGTGTGTGTGCCGATCCCAGGGCTAGACGTGTAGCCCGGCTTCCTTGAGGTGCCCATATTCCTCTGCCTACTGGGCACCTGCTGGGATTACAGGCGTGAGCCACTGCACCCGGCCCACACCCGGCTAATTTTTTTGTATTTTAGTAGAGACAGGGTTTCACCGTGTTGCCCAGGATGGTCTCGAATTCCTGACCTCAGAAGATCTGCACACCTCAGCCTTCCGTCAGTCTAAATATTCTGAACAGTTTTTATATTTAACAGTTTGAACCTCCTAAAATTTGTATAGTAGGAGTGTGAATGTTGAATAATTCTTCCTGTCCTGCCCTGCAAATTTGGAATGCTACCCATTTTAAGGCCTTTCTTTCCATCAGTCTATTTCTTTTTGTGCTGATTTAATACCATTATATCACTTGATTAGTATTCTTTTACTATTCAAGCATTGAAAGTCCTGCTCACTATTTTCTTGGTGCTTCTCTATTTATTCCCCCGAATGTTCATACCTGTTTCATTATCCGCACATCTGATATTAACTTACTGGGGGAAGTTGGCATCTTCAGGACACTTCCCATTAAAGCAAGCACATGCCGAGCTCCCTTGTATTCCTAGTTCTTTGTCTTAGTAAGATTTTCTTCATGTGCATCTTACCGTTTCGTGAGTTGGGATTGACTCCTTATAAGGTAGTTGAGATTTCCAGCTCATCGGTTCTCTTGGTCAGTAACTGAATTTAAAGTGGCAGAAAAGACCTTGGTGGGGTCTGAAGCCTCATCAGACCACAAGGTCTTGCCTGTGTGCCACACACAAGTCCAGGCTTTTATTTATTTTATTTTTTATTTTTTTTCCAAGACGGAGTCTTGCTCTGTCGCCTAGAGCTGGAGTGCAATGGCACGATCTCTGCTCACTGCAACCTCCGCCTCCCGGGTGCAAGCAATTCTGCTGCTTCAGCCTCCTGAGTAACTGGGATTACAGGCATGCGCCACCACGCCCGGCTAATTTTGTATTTTTAGTAGAGACAAGGTTTCTCCATGTTGGTCAGGCTGGTCTCAAACTCCTGACCTCTGGTGATCTGCCCACCTCGGCCTCCCAAAGTGCTGGGATTACAGGCGTGAGCCACTGCGCCTGGCCCAGGCTTTTATTTTTAATAGTTTAAACTTCAAACGACTCAGAACAATAGAATGCTATGCCACTTTTGCCCTCAAGACTGTTAGTGTTGAGGGTAAGTAGTCAATTAAAATAGGTTTAAAGAAAAGATTGAACATTAAGTCAACAATAGAACAGGGAGGTGTTTTTCTATATGCTCGGGGCAAAAAGTATGGAGGTGATGCTCAAGGGGGGCCCTGGGGGCCCCAAACTCCCTGGTAGCCCAGGGCAGAGCTGTCCTGGAGATAGCTGTGTGGCGCATTTGCAGTCTCCTGTGAAAGATCAGAAATTCCTGTTTTAACTCAGCTCAAATTCTTCTTTTCTCTTTTCCTTCCACAGGGGACTGTGATTAGGGTATTTTCCATTCCAGAAGGACAAAAACTCTTTGAGTTTCGGAGAGGAGTGAAGAGGTAAACTCTATGAATGTCCAGAATGGATTCTGGAGAATTTGTATTTGGATTTCACTTATATGTTATCTGCAAACAAGTAGAAACCCCAGGAGAATTCCACATGAGCATTTCTAGCCCAGCTGGGTCACCGGGTGAGATCTAGGGAGTTGGTCTTGTCCCAGGAGTTCACGAGCACTTTCAGAAAAGCAAACTGGGTTTTTGTTTGCGATCCCATCAGCTAGCGTGAGAGTTGTGAACAGCTCGCATAACCAGGTGGGCCCTCCGGTTCCCTGTAGCTCCCAGCCGGCACTAAGGGACGGGGCAGCGACCTCATGGGTAGCACACCCTCCCCTTTAAAGGCTGTGCTCTGAGAACCTGTTCGCGGCTCTCCAGCTCTGCTTTTACCCTCAGCAAGTGGCGTCGGCCCCTTCTTTTAACCCAGAAGTCGCAGCCTGGAGTTCCCTTGTCTTCCTTGCTCCAGGCTGCAAAGCTTCCCTCATCTGTGCTTAGCATTCCCCCTGTGGCGCCTGCTTTGGAGGCAGGACTGTCCCTCGTCGGACAGCAGAGCAGGGGAGGCCTCAGGCTCTGGAGCCAGTGCCTCAGATCGGAGCCCTAGGGACCACTTGCAATGGCGTGGCGGTGGTCAGCGGAACCCGACCTCAGGTCTCTGGCTCCTCATCTCAGATCAGTACCTCCCTCCATGAGGGTGGCCGTTGAAAGAGGAGGAGCTGTCTTTCGGGGACTCTCCCGCCATCTGGTCCCCCTTCCTCATGGGATCCCCACAGGTGCAGCAGGTGCACCTCGGTATCCCCAAACGTCACCGCTCCTGCAGCTCCTGCCTCCTCGTGTCCCTTGGTCCTCCTCACACCACACCTTTCTGTGTTTTTCCTGTGTTGCTGCTTCTGCTCAGTTCCCCTCCTGTGCCTCTTTCTGCCCTGGAGCTGCTCCTCACCCAGTCCCCTTCCTCACCCCCGTGGCCTGTGTGTGTGCCGATCCCGTGGCTAGACGTGTAGCCCGGCTTCCTTGAGGTGCCCATATTCCTCCTGCCTACTGGGCACCTGCTGGGATTACAGGTGTGAGCCACTGCACCCGGTCGGTCCACACCCAGCTAATTTTTTTGTATTTTAGTAGAGACAGGGTTTCACCATGTTGCCCAGGGTGGTCTCGAACTCCTGACCTCAGAAGATCTGCCCACCTCGGCCTTCCGTCAGTCTAAATATTCTGAACAGTTTTTATATTTAACAGTTTGAACCTCCTAAAATTTGTATAGTAGGGGTGTGAATGTTGAATAATTCTTCCTGTCCTGCCCTGCAAATTTGGAATGCTACCCATTTTAAGGCCTTTCTTTCCATCAGTCTATTTTTTTTTGTGCTGATTTAATACCGTTATATCACTTGATTAGTATTATTTTACTATTCAAGCATTGAAAGTCCTGCTCGCTATTTTCTTGGTGTTTCTCTATTTATTCCCCCGAATGTTCATACCTGTTTCATTATCCGCACATCTGATACTAACTTACTGGGGGAAGTTGGCATCTTCAGGACACTTCCCATTAAAGCAAGCACATGCCGAGCTCCCTTGTATTCCTAGTTCTTTGTCTTAGTAAGATTTTCTTCATGTGCATCACCATTTCGTGAGTTGGGATTGACTCCTTATAAGGTAGTTGAGATTTCCAGCTAATCCAGCCACCCAGGCCAGTTTGCCCCTGCCCCTCATCCCTCACACCCCCATCCTGGTAAATAGTGCCACTCGCCACCCCCGCCAGCACCCTGGCACCCAAGCCAGAAGGACTCGGCCCTGCAGCCTTCTGCCTGAACGGTGCCTCCAGGGAGCCCCCAGCTGTGGGCCTGCCCTGTGCCCCACCCGCCACACCACCTGATCCAGGCTTTGCCTGGTTTCTGCTGTTGCCCTGGATTCCCATCAGGCCATTCTTCAGACTCTCCCGGGCTATTCTTTGAAAATGTAAATATAATCCAATCACACCCCACCTGACATCTCCCATCAACCCTCTGTCCTGCAAGATGGGTCCCCGGCTCCCTGCCTTGGTTCACCAGGCCTCCCGGCACCAGCCCTTCTGCTAGCCTGATTCTGTTTCACTGTCCCTGTCCTGGCTCCAGCAGTACCACACTTTCAGATCCTCGGAAGAGCTGATCTCTTTTACCCACCAGGGTCTTGCGTGGGCTGGCGGATCTGGTGGCCTGGCTGGGTTCTGTAACCCTGGGAATCCAAGTCAGGTGTCACTCTCAAGGAGGCCTTTTTTTGATCCTTGGATTAAATCCCTTTCTCCAAGATTCTCTAGTGCCTTCCACGTGTATTTTTCCCATATTCCTTTGCCTGTAGCAAATGGAATGTTTGGGTGACCACCCAAGGGGTTCACCTCGCCCGCTGCCTAGACAGAGCCAATTCATCAAGACGGGAATTGCAGGAAGGAAAGTAATTCATGCAGAGCCGACTGTGCAGGAGGCTGGAGTTTTATTACTACTCAGATCAGTCTCTCTGAGCATTCGGGGAGCAAAGGTTTTAAGGATAGCTTGGGTGGGGAGAAGCCAGTGGGCCAGGAGGGCTGATTGTCAGAGATGAAATCTTAGGGAGTCGGAGCTGTCTTCTTGCACTCGGTCACTTGCTGGGTGGGGGCCACAAGATCAGATGAACCAGCTGATTGATCTGTGTGGGGCCAGCGGATCCATCAAGTGCAGGGTCTGCAAAATATCGTAAGCAAAGTTCCTCCCAAAGTTAAAACAGCCTATGCCCAGGAATGAACAAAGATAGCTTGGAGATTAGAAGCAAGATGGAGTCAGTGAAGTTAGATCTCTTACACCGTTTCAGTCATAATTTTTCAAAGGCAGTTTCATTTGCACCTGCCTGACCCCACTCCCATTGCTGCATTAAGGCGAGAACCGTTCCTAATTCATACCCATACCTGATTAATACACACGGTGAACACTGACGCCAGGAAAACCCCTTGCTATTATGGACAGGGCTGAAAGTATCTTGTATTTCTAGTGTTATGAAGAAATTCACATGAATTTAGTGGCTTTGGAATGCCGATTAATTTTTAAGATACACTTGAACCACTTTGCCTGTTGAAAGTTTTGCTCTGTTCTTTTTTTTTTTTTTTTTTTGAGACGGAGTCTTGCTCTATCACCCAGGCTGGAGCGCAGTGGCATGATCTCGGCTCACTGCAAGTTCCGCCTCCCGGGTTCATGCCATTCTCCTGCCTCATCCTCCAGAGTAGCTGGGACTATAGGCTCCCGCCACCACGCCCGGCTAATTTTTTTGTATTTTTAGTAGAGACGGAGTTTCACTGTGTTAGCCAGGATGGTCTCGATCTCCTGACCTCGTGATCCACCCGCCTCGGCCTCCCAAAGTGCTGGGATTACAGGCGTGAGCCACCGCACCCGGCCCTTTTTTTTCTTTTTAATTGAGAGAGAGGCTCATTCTGTCGCCCAGGCTGGAGTGCAGTGGTGCGATCTCAGCGCCTCAGCCTCCTAAGTAGCTGGGACTACAGGCACCCACCACCACAGCCAGCTAATTTTTGTAATTTTAGTAGAGATGGGGTTTCACTGTGTTGGCCAGGATGGTCTCGATATCTTGACCTTGTGATCCTCCCACCTCAGCCTCCCAAAGTGCTGGGATTATAGGTGTGAGCCACCGTGCCCGGCCCTTTGCGCTGTTCTTAAACTTTACCGAGGTTGCCTGTTTACCCTCTGGTGTGGAAAGAATGGCTGTACCTTAAATTACTGAGTTTTCTTTTACTCACCTTAGGACTATAAATCCATCCTAATTCAGCTAGAAGTGGTTTAGTGAATTCCAATTTCTTTTGTCATCTGGAAGGTTTGCAGCTCTGTTAACAAATTGTTCTTAGTATTTCCTTCTCAAAAAATGTTTGAGAAGATGGCTGGAGGGGAATAAAACTTACCAGCAGGCCCAAGTGTGCCCGTGACAGGAACTCTTCTCTACTTGAGTTGAACCCCTGGGGCAGCTGCTGGCTCCGGTGGCCCGCCCCGACCTGCGCATCTCCCCAGGTGTGTAAGCATCTGCTCCCTGGCCTTCAGCATGGACGGCATGTTCCTCTCCGCCTCCAGCAACACGGAGACCGTGCACATCTTCAAACTCGAGACTGTGAAAGAAAAGTGAGTTGCAAATATACGTTCCTTTAAAAATGACGCAAAACCCTTTGTTCCCTCTTGCTGCCGGGATGGGAGGTAAGCACGGGTCTGCCCACCCTCTGACATCGTTAACCGGTGAAGACCTAGAAGCTGGCCATGAAACAAGCACCTCTACATCCAGGCTTGGCAGTGAGGAGGACGGGCCCCAGATGAGCTTCTCCCGCGGGTAGCACGCAGGATAGAGGCCTTGCGTAGGGCATGGAGGGCCCAGGTGGACATCCTCTAGTCAGTGCGGATGGCCCCTCCTCAGGTTCCGCTCACGACAAAAGCGTTCATGATCAGACAGCCCATGAATGGCTTGTCTCTTACCTGCACACGGGAAAGCAGAGAGAGACATGGATGGCTTCCACGAGTATTTATTATTGCCACGAATATGTAGCGTGACGGGGGTCTTCTTATCTTTTAAGAGGGTCTTACTCTGTTGCCCAGGCTGCAGTGCAGTGGTACAGTCATTATTCATTGTAGCCTCCACCTGCTAGGCTCAAGCCATCCTCCTGCCTCAGCCTCCTGAGTACCTGGGACTAAGGCATGCACCATGCCTAGCTAATTTTTAAATTTTTTGTAGACACAGAATTTCGCTGTGTTGCCCAGGCTGGTCTGGAACTTCTGGGCTCAAGTGATCTGCTTGTGAGCCACCATGCCCAGCCTTTCTTTAAAAATTTTAAAAAGAACATCCCACTCAGATCAGCATTACAATAACATACTTTAGATGGTCAGAAGTAAATTTTGTTACGTATATTTCATCACAATTTTTAAAAAGACAAATGGAACATGCCCCACCCTCCCCCCCCAAAAAAGATGAATAACAACACAAATAGGCTACGGGAAAATAACGTTTTGGGGTCTATACTCAAGGTTTTTGGAGACTTCTGTTACAGAGACCTAGCAGGGGTCATCAGTTAGGCCCTAGACCTCCTCACACCCTTGCAAAGGGGATGTGTGATCACCTGCCACGTCTTGTCTGTGGCCACTCAAAGGCTGCGGCTGCTTCTCCCTGAAGCTGAGCGCCCCCTCTTCCGACACCTCCCAGAGGAAGCCCCGTGACGCCCCCGGGGCCCTGAGTGTCTGCTTATAACCAACCCTTCTTAACTTTCCTGTGAAGAATGGAGACTTTTGCTGTTGGCTGCAGAGCTGTGCGTCTGTGTGAGTAGGGGGTGGCCATCCCCCCCGGGGTGGGTACAGCTTCATGTGTCTAGTGGTCTTTCCTTCCAGACCCCCAGAGGAGCCCACCACCTGGACCGGGTACTTCGGGAAAGTGCTCATGGCCTCCACCAGCTACCTGCCTTCTCAAGTGACAGAAATGTTCAACCAGGGCAGAGCCTTTGCCACGGTCCGCCTGCCATTCTGCGGCCACAAAAACATCTGCTCGCTAGCCACGTGAGTAGAGCTGGCACCTCCGTCCCCCACCCCATGTGCCTCAGGCCGAGGGGCCCAGTCCTGGTAGCTTGTGACCCCTTCCATGTTTCTCCCGAACAGGAGCAGCTCCTTAGAGCCGACACTCCATCGAGAGTTGTCGGGGATGGGAGGCGCCCTGGCAGGTGCTAGGCTCGCTGCTCTGTGTGGGGGTCCATTTCCACACGGTCTCCCGTTCTGTTTTGTAGACAGTCTGCAGTTTTAATGAAAGACGTTAAGTCAAACCTTGTGAGCATGCCATAGTTAACCCTTTGGGGCCACAGAAACCACACTTGCCGAGTCTCAGGCATCCGGCCGGCCCCAGGGTCCAGCTTCAGAACACATACAGGGCCTGTGAACGTTCTGGGATCGTCTAAGGTTCTGTGCTGAGTGCAGGAAAGATTGTCATTACATCCAGTGATAGGAGGGCTTAGGGCTTCCGTGCGTCTTTAAACATCGTTTCCAGTTTTGTTATCTGACTAGTGTCCTCGAAAACTTCTCTGACGACGACTACCCATAATAATCCCAGAAGCCACGAAACCAGCTTCGTCCCGCTCTCGTCTCCTGTGGGCTTCAGGGCCACATAATAAATCCCAGAAGCCACGAAACCGGTTTTGTCCCGCTTTCTTCTCCTGTGGGCTTCAGGGCCCCATAATGATCCCAGAAGCCACGAAACCGGTTTCATCCCGCTCTTGTCTCCCATGGGCTTCAGGGCTCAGCCACCAGTGCAGCCTTGGCCCTGTGAGCTGAGGTCAGGGGGCACCAGATGCCTGCAGCTGCTCTTGTGCTCGTTCTGCTGGGGTCTTTTCCCTCACCTGCCAAAAGTGAGGCTGCCGTGTAATGAGACCGTTTTGTGACCGTTGTCTAGAATGTGGCTGCTCTTTGTTCTCCCTAGAATTCAGAAGATCCCGCGATTGTTGGTGGGTGCCTCCGATGGATACCTGTACATGTACAACCTGGACCCCCAGGAGGGCGGCGAGTGCGCCCTGATGAAGCAGCACCGGTGAGTCTGCTCCGGCCGCTTCGCGGAGCTGCTCCGTGCTGGCAGGGGGCTTTTGGCGTATGTTTGTTTATTTCCTTGCAAACCAGTGACATAAAGGGGCAGATTCCAGCATGGCGGCCCATGCCGCGCAGGTCGGGAGCTTTGCTTTCCCGGGTGAAATCGATGCCACCGCAGGACAGGGAGCCGCGGGCTGTGGCTGGCGGCGTCAGGGCTCCCTCAGGGACTGGGCACAGAGACGACGCAGGGGTGGCGGGAGCTGCATTTGTTCTTAGCTGGGGGAGAGGCGCAGGGGGGCCAGGCCCTCCTCCGCAGGGTGGAGTTTCGCATTCCGAAAGGAAGGGCACAGCGTGGTGGCCGCCACAAGTTGGTGCACGTGGTTGAGAGCCTCTTGTCTCACTGTGAGGTACAGGTTTGTCCTTGGAAAACAGGGAGTTAACAGTTGTTCATCAGGAAGTAATGCATTTTCATTCCGTCTCACACATTTTTTTATCATCAAAAAGTTCCAACAAAAATATAATTATTTATTTTAGAGACAGGGTGTCACCCTCACCCAGGCTGGAGTGCAGTGGTGCATTCACAGCTCACTGCAGCCTTGAGCTCCCGGATTTAAGAGATTCTTCCACCTCAGCCTCCCTAGTAGATGGGACTACAGGCATGCAGCACATCCAGCTAATTATTTTTTTATACAGGATCTTGCTAGGTTGTCCAGGCTGGTCTGGAACTCCTAGGCTCAAGTGAGCCTCCTGCCTTGGCCTTCCCAAGTGTTGGGGTAACAGGAGTGAGCTGCTGCACCTAGCCTTTTTTTTTTTTCCTTTTTTTTTTTTTGTGAAATGGAGTCTCGCTCTGTCACCCAGGCTGGAGTGCAGTGGCGCGATCTCAGCTCACTGCAATCTCCAGCCTCCCGGGTTCAAGCAATTCTCCTGCCTCAGCCTCCGGAGTAGCTGGGACTACAGGCTCCTGCCACTGCGCCCGGCTAATTTTTTGTGTTTTTAGTAGAGACGGGGTTTCACTGTGTTAGCCAGGATGGTCTCGATCTCCTGACCTCATGATCCACCCACCTTGGCCTCCCAAAGTTCTGGGATTACAGGCGTGAGCCACTGCGCCTAGCCTAGCCTGACTTTTTGTTAAAATAATGAATCCTAGTTATTAGTTATGTTCTTCCATCGTAAAAGTGAAATACTGCCTTGTTAGGTATAACTCCCTCTTTAGACTTTCCATGTAAAACTCTTCATGTAAAAATGTGTACGGATACACAAGGAGATGAAAGTTGCCATGGCGTGATGAATGCCTGGCACCCTGTGTGGTGAGTAGCATGTCGGCTCTGTTGTGGCAAGGTGGCCAGTGTGTGCTGCCCGCGAGGCCGCCCTGTGTGGAGACACTGAGCTATGTCGCTTTCTCCCCTCCAGGCTGGACGGCAGTCTGGAGACGGCCAATGAGATCTTGGACTCTGCCTCTCACGACTGCCCCTTAGTCACTCAGACATATGGCGCAGCTGCAGCAAAAGGTACTTACGTGCCTTCATCCCCAACGAGACTTGGTAAGGGGCGTGACGCAAACCTGGAAGGTAATTAGCCCCACCCACTACCCCGGAGTGCTCCTGCCTCCTGTTGGCTCCGGAGCTACCCCACCGGCTCCTCATTGGGAAAGGGGGGGACTGGTTCTGAGGACGTAGGCGAGGTTGGTAAATGGGTTTGCCAAGGCCTCTCAAGGCTGAATTCAGTTTCCTTTACCTTTTTTTTTTAAGTAGAGATGCGGTCTCCCTATGTTGCCCAGGTTGATCTCAAACTCCTCCTGGGCTCAAGTGATTCTCCCACCTCAGCCTCCTAAAGTGCTGGGATTATAGGCCTGAGCCACCGTACCAGGCCCATTTTCTCCGTTTTTGAAGAAAATGTGGTCATCCTGGCTCAGGTGACTCTGGGGGCATGTGACTTTCACCCAGACTGGCCACCTCTCAGCCAAGATGCCACCCTGAAAAGTACTGCCAAGGGTTTGGCCTCAGGCTTTCCCTCCCACCTTTTTTTCGTCCTTTAGCAAATCTGCATCGAGTACCACCTTCGTGCTGGGCCTGTGAAGTGCAGAAGCTGTAGGGGAACGAGGCCAGCGGGCTCCCTTCTGGCGGCAGCACTAAGACCCATGCACAAGATCCTCCAGCCGCAGCCTTGGCTTTGTGAGCCACCTTCTTTAAAAAACCAACTTGCACTCCAGCGGGAGAGCCTGTGGTTTTGCACCCACGCGGGACTGTCCCACTGCTCGCCGCCACTCCCATCTGTGAACCAGCACTTCCAGTTCGTGAAGCCCGCCCTGAAAGTCTCTTAGTGTCGTTATTTTTTCCTGGCGTTATTTTTGAGCTCTGTGTAACCAGCTTGAGGGAGTTTGTGGCCCGTCCATTAGGGAGCCCCTGTTTATTGTGCAGGTGTCATTTTGACATTTATGAATGTCAGAGAACAAATGACTTCATCTCGAGCTACCAAAGGCTGCAAAGATTTCGTTAGAAAGCAGTCAGAATTCAGAACATCTTAATACAGGCTGCAGTTTATAAACATACACCAGTGTTTCCAAAACACAGTCCTCAGTTTGTGTCATGGGGTCTGTGGTGTGTCCCCAGCCTTTGAAGGGTGACTTCATCATCTCTTTGCAGCCTACACAGACGACCTGGGTGCTGTGGGTGGTGCCTGCCTGGAGGACGAGGCCAGTGCCCTGCGCCTGGATGAGGACAGCGAGCACCCGCCCATGATTCTTCGGACTGACTGAACTTGACCTGTGACCTCTGACCCGGGGAGCAGAGAACACTGGCTTCACAGAGAACTTTGTGCATTGCTGCTATGAACTTTGACCTGAGTCAGTGGAGAGGATGGCAGAGACTTTATTAAAAAAAAAAAAAAAAAAAAGATTGTAGTAGTAGTCTTAACTCCATAACGCTGAGGACGTACATCGTTTTCATTTCAGTGGCTTTTAAATCCTGCTTATGAATTTTAGCTTTTTGTTTGTTTGTTTTCTCTTTTTGCCAAAATTAACTGTTTGGTGAAGCCCACAAAACCTCCTCGCTTTGCATGCATGAACGTGCCAAGCCAGCATAGGGGAGCTAGAAGCCACTTTCCAGCCACCTGCTGTTGGGTTTTTTAATATCTGTACATAATGCCGAGTGCATAAGGAAGCTGTGGCGTTGTGCACAGTGGGTCTGGTTGTCAAGGCCAGTTCTGCAGTGACAGGCCCAAGAGCTGCCCACCAGGTGTGCTGGGCGGACTTCGGCTGGGGCAGGAGCCCTGTCTCCCTAGGGCCCCACCTGGACCATTTTCCCTCCGTTTTATTTTGTTAATTAAATTCTTTCCAAATTGGATCACTCTGGGATTTCTTCCATGGTGGACTTTTGTTTCTGATCTTGTTTTCCATGTGAATATTGGAGGAGAGCGAGGTTCCTTCTGATACTAAAAACCTTTCTTCTTTCAGGCAGCAAATGAACTTGAAAGGTTGCCTGGACTCCCTGGAGCAAAGGAAAGCGATTTTGTTTGTATAATTAAATGATCTGTTCTTCTACTTTACTCTTCCTGTTGAAAAACTGTGTGATTTTTTTTTTTTTAAGGAAAGTTTGTAGCTACTCCTATGCCCAGGAAAGCACAGAATTCAAGTGTGGTGGCCGTCTGAGCTGTCCTTTCGTGGGCCCTGCTGTCTGCAGGGGCTTCCTACCTGTGTGAGAGGTCGTAGCGGGAGACAGCAACAGAGAGAAGGCGGCTGGGCCACGTCCTTCACAGGGCGACATGTGCCTTTCTATCTTCATCTTAGAACATTTCCTCAGCAAACCGATGAGAGATTGTGGTTGCAAGCTTCAGTGTTTGCCTCACTTCCCTTTTCCTATTTACGGAATTAAAACAACCTCAAGTACCTCAGACTCTGCATTCCAAACCAAGACACCTAGCAGCTAAAGTGTTGAGGGCATTTAAGTGGAGTTAATGGCAGGAGAGATGGTTTTAGAATCTTTGGAGTGGTGTAAGTTACGGATAGAAGGGAAAAGGCAAAAACTGTATTTACCCTGCCTTTGCAGGCTCGGGTTTTTGAACCGAGGAAGGCTGGGACACCTGTTTCCAGATGGTTGTCGTGGTCACACTGGGCGAAGAGCTGGAGGGGAGTTGCCACCTCCGCTGAGCGGCTGCAGCGAAATGCCCCAGCGTTCCTGGGTTGGCTTTACGGCAAACTCCTAAATGCAGGGGACGCTGGAGTCGGACTCAACTACACAGGCTTCCTCTCAGCCGCTGGTGTGCGGCACACAGAACATCTGCATTAGGCAGAGGTGCAGGTGGGCTGATCGAACTTTTCCTTCAAACCCTGCATGTCTGTCCTGGACCTTTGATGAAATGGGATCCTGGTCACGCAGGCTGAGGCAGTGGGGACCACCGAGGCCGGAGCGGGCTATGCTTGAGCAGGGATGAGAAGGGCCACGGCAGCACGCAGCCTTGACCCACGCCCGCGGCTTTTGGTGCAAGGCCAGAGGGCTCTCTAGAACCTGACCGTGCACTCCATCTCCTGGGAGGCACATTTGGCTAGAGTGAGTGTTCTTGGGGGGAGGGGGGAAGTGCACAAGAGGTACGGAACCCTGAGCTAGGGTTCCCCATCACCAAAGAGTGAGCTGCATTTACAGTTCTGTGTTAAAGTGCCGTTTGTTCTGGTGCCTGCCTGTCGTGAGGATTTGGAGACTTGAATCTCCTTTGTCAGGTCTCTCTTGTCTGTCTTTGGGATTGGTAGTACTAGAAGATGCAGGGAATTTCGTCCTCTCGCAGCCTCGGCTTCCCACACTATAAGATGAGGCAGTAGCAGAGGAGGCCTCGGATGTCCTGTGACCCTCGGCCCACACTCTCCCCTTGGGTGGCCCTGGCAGGGCTGGCTGGGTGCTTTCCATGCAGACCACAGGAAGCCCTGTGCTTGCCTGGGTCAGGGCTAAGCCGTGCGCTCTAAAGAAGGGAGGAGGACTGCAGATTCTTGGTCGAGAAGAATGAAGAGGATTTCTATGTTTGCTGAGCAGCCATTGTGGAGGGTTACCCGCCTCCACTTTGCCGTTGCCCGTTTCACTCCCACCAGCTCCTCTTCCTCTGCTTGAACCCATGAGTCCCAGCCTCACTGGCGGCCTCAGACATGCTCGGGAGTGACGGGGACAGAGAGAGGACGCTGAGTTGCTGTTTAGAACTCTCACTGCTGCGCCAGAGACCCAGATGGAGAGGGACCCAGAACCAAACAGAACGTGTACTAATTTGCGAACTCATATTCATTTTTTAATTATATTTTTCCAAACTTCAAAAAGGACAATGAGGGTGGGGGATAGGAAACAAAACCTGTAAACGTTGTGAATGGGCTCAGTGGACTCTGGGACCAAACCTGTAATCTCCAAAACAATGGGACCAAGAGCTGCATAGAACCTGGAGTCAAAAAGAACTGCTTCAGTCGTGCTGTACCGCCTGCCTAGCTGTGGGAGCGGGCAGGGTGCCTGGGAGCCCACCTTTTCTGGACTGTTCGCGGGACTCATCCCTACCTCACAGGGCTGTTGTGAGGTGTTGTGTGACTGCGTGTCCTGCAAACGCCCAGCTCAGTGCCCAGCCGGCGGTGGGCACCCAATAAACACTACAACATAAATGTGTCTTCTGCAATTAAACACAATTTTTATTCAGTTCTGGTGTTTGAATAAAGAGCCAGGAGGGAGGGAGGTGACAATACGGGTAAGAAGTGTAATTCAGAGGCGGGCATGGTGGCTCACACATCTAATCCCAGTACTTTGGGAGGCCAAGGTGGGCGGATCACTTGAGGTCGGGAGTTCGAGACCAGCCTGGCCAACATGGTGAAACTCCATTTCTACTAAAAATACAAAAATTAGCTGGGGGTGGTGGCACATGCCTGTAATCCCAGCTACTCAGGAGGCTGAAGCAGGAGAATCACTTGAACCTGGGAGGCAGAGGTTGCCATGCGCCAAGATTACATCACTGCACTGCAGCCTAGGGGACAGAGCAAAACTGTCTGAAAAAAAAAAGTGTAATTCACGTGGAGATTACACGTGGGTCTCTTTCATCCCTGCCTTTTCTCTTAACAGCAAGCTTAATGGACAGGTGGTGCGAGCTGGTCTGGGAGGTGGTGGGCGCCCTGGAACAGCAGGCCCTGCCTCTGTCGGGGGACCCAGGAGCTCCATGGCTGCCGCTCCCTGCCACAAGAGAATTGGGTGACTCTTCCCACGCGCGGTTTCATTTGGAGAGGAGAGTCTTCCTGTCTCCACAGCCAGCAGCAGGTCCCATGTGTAAAAAGCCAGGAGTGCTTTGGCCACAGCTTAGCCAAGGAAATGGGACGAGGGGTGGCAGAAAACACATTCCTGACTCATCCCTGTTGCTCGTCCGGTTTTTTTGGTTTAGTTTTTCGTTTTTGGGTTTTTGTTTTTTTGAGACGGAGTCTTGCTCTGTCACCCAGGCTGGAGTGCAGTGGCACAATCTCAGCTCACTGCAACTTGCATCTCCTGGGTTCAAGCAATTCTCCCTCAGCCTCGTAAGTACCTGGGACTACAGGCACGCACCACCACGTCCGGCTAATTTTTGTATTTTTAGTAGAGACCGGGTTTCACCATGTTGTCCAGGCTGGTCTCGAACTGCTGACCTCAAGTGATCCACCCAACTCGGCCTCCCAAAGTGCTGGGATTACAGCCGTGAGCCACCTCGCCTGACTGCTCGTGGTTTTCATAAGCACATTGGCAAAGGGTGGGGATGGGCCAGGCTTCTTGTTTCGTGTGTCCCCTGCCCTACATCTTTGTATACCAGACCTTTGCATGCAGGGAATGACCGAGTCACTTGTTTGAAATGTACGTGAGGTGGCTCATGCCTGTAATCCCAACAATTTGGGAGGCAGAAGCGGGCGGATCACCTGAGGTCAGGAGTTCGAGGCCAGCCTGTCTCTACTAAAAATATAAAAACCAGGCATGGTGGCGTGCACCTGTAATCCCAGCTACTCTGGAGGCTGAGGCAGGACAATTGCTTGAAACCGGGAGGTGGAGGTTGCGGTAAGCTGAGATCATGCCACTGCACTGTAGCCTGGGCAACAGAGTGAGACTGTCTCAAAAAAAATAAAGAAAAAGAAACGGCTGTAATCCCAGTACTTTGGGAGGCCGAGATGGGCAGATCACGAGGTCAGGAGATTGAGACCATCCTGGCTAACACGGTGAAACCCTGTCTCTACTAAAAAAATACAAAAAATTAGCCAGGCGTGGTGGCGGGTGCCTGTAGTCCCAGCTACTCCGGAGGCTGAGCCAAGAGAATGGCGTGAACCTGGGAGGCGGAGCTTGCAGTGAGCAGAGATCGCGCCACTGCACTCCAGCCTGGGCGACAGAGCAAGACTCCTTCTCAAAAAAAAAAAAAAGAAACGGACTTGTGACACTATGGCCAGCAAGCAGGAAATCCAAATGTGTTATTTTACAAGTGTATTTAGGAGAGACAGGTGGAACAGTTTGGCTTTAGCTCTGTGGTATTGGAGATGTAAAAAGAACGTGCAGGGAAGCCATGGGTCTTCTGTTTGGGTCTCCTCCCCGCTTTACATATAATTCTCTTTTTTATGACTTATTTCTTACTGAAAATATATCATGATAACCATTGGCCAAGCAGATAGGGTTTTTCTGATGTATCTTTTAGTTCTGACCCAGGTCATCACCCTTCGCGTGTCGTACCTTTTCAATCTGTGGGTTTTTCTGAAGCACAAAAACAAAACAAAACCAATCTCAGGGTTTGGAGATGTGACCAGTTCTTACCCTTCCCCAATAACTGGCTAGGAAAGTCTCTAACTTAGAAAAATGAGGCCGGGCACAGTGGCTCATTCCTGTAATCCCAGCACCTTGGGAGGCCAAGGCGGGTGTATCACGAGGTCAGGCATTCGAGACCAGCCTGGCTAACATGGTGAAACCTCGTCTCTACTAAAAATACAAAAATTAGCCGGGTATGGTGACGCGTGCCTGTAGTCCCAGCTACTCAGGAGGCTGAGGCAGGAGAATCGCTTGAATCTGGGAGGCGGAGTTTGCAGTAAACGGAGATCATTCCACTGCACTCTAGCCTGGGGGACAGAGCATGGCTCTGCCTCAAAAAAAAAAAGAAAGAAAGAAAAAGAAAAATGAAATCTTTCTAAGGTTCAGAATGTGAAGAGACTGTCTTGATTCCTCACCTCCACATCGTTTCTATAGTTACTTATAATGTAAATAGATTCCTCTTTTTTTTGAGACAGAGCCTCGCTCTGTTGCCCAGGCTGGAGTGCAGTGGCGCAATCTCGGCTCACTGCAAGCTCCGCCTCCCGGGTTCATGCCATTTCTCCTGCTTCAGCCTCCTGAGTAGCTGGGACTACAGGTGCCTGCCGTCACGCCTGGATAATTTTTTGTATTTTTAGTAGAGACAGGGTTTCACTGTGCTAGCCAGGATGGTCTCAATCTCGTGACCTCGTGATCCGCCCGCGTTGGCCTCTCAAAGTGCTGGAATTACAGGCGTGAGTCACCGCGCCCGGCCTGACTCCTCTTAACACTTCATTTTAGGTGAAGCTGTTGTTAATGCTGCCAGTGTGCGTGCATGTGTGTGTCTGTAAGTGTGTGTGTGTGCCTGCCTGAGCGTCAGGTAAACATACTGATTACATTCCCCCACCAAATCTGACTGAAAACCCATTGCTATCAGCATTTTACAACACGTTAAAGAATTGGACGTGGTGGCTCACACCTATAATCCCAGCTTCTTGGGAGGCCGAGACAGGAGGATTGCTTGAGACTAGCAATTTGAGGCCAGTCTGAACTACACAGCAAGACCCCCTCTCTTAAAATTAAAACTGGTATTCTGGGGTGTTTTTGGTTGTTGTTCATTGCCTACTCACAGGCTGAACATCTCATTTGTTTTCGTTTGTCAGGTTTGTTTTGTTTTTGAGACAGAGTCTCACTCTGTCGCCCAGGCTGGAGTGCAGTGGCGCCATCTCGGCTCACTGCAACCTCTGCCTTCCAGGTTCAAGCGATTCTCCTGCCTCAGCCTCCCGAGTAGCGGGGATTACAGGTGCCCACCACCACGCCCAACTAATTTTTGTACTTTTAGTAGAGATGGGATTTCACCACGTTGGTCAGGCTGGTCTCGAATTCCTGACCTCATGATCCACCCACCACGGCCTCCCAAAGCGCTGGGATTACAGCGTGAGCCACCAAGCCCAGCCTTAAACATCTAATTTGTACCAAATTGCGCTATAATTCTGCCTAGAATATTACAGCAAAATGCCAGAGGCCTGACTCAAATCTTTTAAAGAAACCCGACCCTCCCAGGGTGGGCGGCATTACACAGGTGAGCCCGTCCAGGTGTCGCTGCAGCTGAATGACTGTGTTGGTGGAATGGCTGGCCTGCTTGTGCATGGGCCGGGACACGGTGGACTTGTTCTGCCTGCGTTCTCGCTGGACCATGTTTGCATTAGCATATGAGTTTAAACACAGTGCTGATGTGGCGATTATTTTAGAAGCACATCCTTCTCTGAGCCGAACTGCTTCATCACGCACTTCCTTCTGGCTTGGTGAGTTCTCTTACATCAAAGGCCAAGCCTTATGTGTTTCGGTCCTGCCCATCTCTGTGCGGCCTGCGGGGCGTTGTTCAGCATGGAGTCTTCACAGCAGACTGTCCGGGTTGGCGGCTCTCCCATCGGGGCTTCTCACAGCCACCGTCTGTCCGAGCAGACGCTGAGCATCATGTCATCCCTGGGACACACACAAGACTCCGCTATTCTATGTGCTGATTTCTGTTTCTGTTACTGCTTCTGCTTCTAATTTTTTTTTTTTTTTTTTTTTTTTTTTTTGAGATGGAGTCTCGCTGTCGCCCAGGCTGGAGTGCAATGACATGATCTCGGTTCACTGCAACCTCCGCCTCTCAGGTTCAAGCAGTTCTCCTGCCTCAGCCTCCAGAGTAGCTGGGATTACAGGCGCACACCACCAAGCCTGGCTAATTTTGCACGTTTACGTAGAGACGAGGTTCCACCATGTTTCCAAGGCTGTTCTCAAACTCCTGGCCTCGGCCAGGTGAAGTGACTCACGCCTGTAATCCCAGCACTTTGGGAGGCCGAGGTAGGCAGATCACCTGAGGTCAGGAGGTCAAGACCAGCCTGGCCAATATGGTGAAACCCCGTCTCTACTAAAAATACAAAAATACAAACAAAAAAATTAGTCGGGCGTGGTGGTGTGCGCCTGTAGTCCCAGCTACTCGAGAGGGTGAGGCAGAAGAATCACTTGAACCTGGGAGACGGAGGTTGTAGTGAGTCGAGATCGTGCCACTGCACTCCAGCCTGGGCGACAGAGCAAGACCCTGTCTCAAAAAAAAAAAAAAAAAAACCTCCTGACTCAGGTGATCCACCCGACTCGACTCCCAAAGTGTTGAGATTACAGGCGTGAGCCACCGCGCCCGGCCCTGCTGCTGCTTTCAGAAGTGGCTTTTTCTTCCTGTGCGGCATTACTTTTTAGTGGGTCAACCTAGAAATGCGCTTGGGCTCCCCGCAACAGCAAAGCACCTTTCCTCAGGGGAATCTGAAGACCGGGAGACCCGGGGAGCAGAACGTAGCTTTTCCCTGCCTTTCCTCTCCCTCTGGGAGGTCCCCTGAGCGCTCTCCTCTTGACCTTTCTTGGTGCGTTTAGTGCTGAGCCTGTGCCTGAGCCTGGGGACCTGGGAGAGTTCAGACCGAAGTCCACCGAGGGCCGCAGAACTGCAGGGCTGGGGAACCGGCTTCCTTGCGCGCACAGCTCTATACGCAGGGCGCGGATCTGCAGGGATGAGGGAGCTCGGTAGGAGGAGGCAGGGTGCATGTTAAGTCGAGAACCTTCTGAACTCCGCCACCAGCTTTGGAAATAACGGCTGGGATTTCCTGCTTAAACCTGCATCCCAGAGCACACGGGTACTAGCCGAAGCTCTGAGTAAAATGAAACAGCCTCTGAAGGAAACCCTGGAGCCTCCTGCCCGCCTCCCTCTCCATTCAGTCCTGCAGTGACTCAGGAATGGCGTGGGTGGGAGGACAAGTAACTTTTCAAGCCAAGCACCCGGCGGGCGCAGTGGCTCAAGCCTGTAATCCCAGCACTCTGGGAGGCCGAGGCGGGCAGATCACGAGGTCAGAGGTTTGACACCATCCTGGCTAACACGGTGAAACCCCGTATCTACTAAAAAATACAAGAAACTGGCTGAGCGTGGTGGCATGCACTTGTAATCCCAGCTACTCGGGAGGCTGAGGCAGGAGAATGGTGTGAATCCCGGAGGTGGAGCTTGCAGTGAGCTGAGATCGCGCCACTGCACTCCAGCCTCCGCGACAGAGACTCCATCTCAAAAAAATTAAAAAAAAAAAAGAAAGAAAGAAAGCCGAGCACCCACCTCCCGTTTATATTCATCCAGCTGCTGCCGCTGGCTTCCTCAGCTTGTCCTTGTTCATTTCAGGCACGTGGGGAGGATTCTCCTTGGTGAAATGCTGGGGCACCTTGCCATTGTCACTCCATGTGCCCCTGAGGGAGGACGGAACCGAAAGTGGCTGCGGGGTGGTGCTTGGCTGGGGCAAGGCCGCTGGAGGTCTCTGTGCTGTGTCGCCCTGGGCCGCCGTCTTCTAAGGGATCCTTTCCTCATGTCTGCCCTGTCGGGAGGCTGGGCAGGGTCGGGAAATGGAAGCCTGATGCCCAGGACGTCTGTCCCGCTGCCCTCGGGCAGGCCTCCAGCTCCTCCCGCATGTGGTGGCAGGATGCCATGCTCTTCTCTTCTGCAGCAGCTGTGCACCTTTCCAAATTAAAAAATGCCGGTATCTAGCCAGGCACAGTGGTGGCTGAGGCCTGTAATCTCAGCACTTTGGGAGGCCGAGGTGGGAGGATCACCTGAGGTCGGAAGTTTGAGGCCAGCCTAGCCAACATGGTGAAACCCCGTCTCTACAAAAAATACAAAAGTTAACCGGGCGTGGTGGCACATGCCTGTAGTCACAGCCACTCGAGAGGCTGAGGCAGGAGAATCAATTAAACTCGGGAGGTGGAGGTTACAATGCGCTGAGATGATGCCACCGTACTCCACCCTGGATGACAGAGTGAGACTGTCTCAAAAAAAATAATAAATAGCCGGGGGCGGTGGCTCACGCCTGTAATCCCAGCACTTAGGGAGGTCAAGGCGGGCAGATCACGAGGTCAGGAGATCGAGACCATCCTGGCTAACATGCTGAAACCCCGTCTCTACTAAAAAAAGACAAAAAAATTAGCCGGGTGTGGTGGCGGGCGCCTGTAGTCCCAGCTACTCAGGAGGCTGAGGCAGGAGAATGGCATGAACCTGGGAGGCAGAGCTTGCAGTGAGCCGAGATCACGCCATTGCACTCCAGCCCTGGGTGACAGAGCGAGACTCCGTCTCAAAAAAAAAAAAAAAAAAAAAAATTAGCCAGTTGTGCTGATATGCCCAGCTACTCAGGAGGCTGAGACAGGAAGATCACTTGAGGCCAGGAGTTCGAGACCAGCCTGGGCAACAGTTTGAGACTGCCCCCTCGCCCCCTGCAGCCTTTACCAAAAAATAATAATAATATTCTAGTTTACAAGCATGCTACAGTTACAAACTCTTCCTTGGTAAGATTTTCCTTCCCAGAGCACTGTTGTCAGACTCCTGGAGCTGCTGCAGCCCTGCGAGCTGGGTAGACAAGGGAGGCAGGCCGGGCCAGGTGAGCTCCCCTGCACCCCTCCGCGCCCCCGCCCTGCCTTTCCTGTGCCTCTCTGGACCCTAACACTGCGAGAGGTGGAGAGACCATCAGGGACTCCGGAGCCGCCTGAGTCTCCTCCCAACACCGAGCTCTGGGGAGGGTGGATAGGTTTCCTCACAGCCACTAGGTGGTGGAAGTCTCTCGGCTATGCAGACATCTGCGGGGCTGGTGGGCTGACCAGATCCGGGTGCCCTAGTCAGACTGTGTCCTTGGGGGCTGGGCGGTCGCACTGGGAGCTCCACCAGTGCGCTACTTTGAATGAACTCCCAATGCAAAAATGACAAAAGGCCGCCGTGGAGAAACCTGGCTTCCTCTGACCATGGGAATTTCACTGTTCTCGTTACCGCCTGTGGATGAGCGTGGGTCTGGAGGGCGCCTCTGCCTCTGGGGAGAGGGTGACCTTGCTACAATGGCACTCCATTCCAGCGGCAGCTCCCTCCCCCGTCTGTAGCCCCTCGGCCTCCTGACAGCCTGCCTTCTTATTGGCCACCCCTCCCCTCTCAACGACCTGTTTCCAATCATGCCATTCCCCTCAAGGGAGAGCCAATTCATCACTATTTAAAATGTTTTTTTTTTTTTTTTTTTTTTGAGACGGAGTCTCGCTCTGCCGCCCAGGCTGGAGTGCAGTGGCCGGATCTCAGCTCACTGCAAGCTCCGCCTCCTGGGTTTACGCCATTCTCCTGCCTCAGCCTCCCAAGCAGCTGGGACTACAGGCGCCCACCACGTCGCCCGGCTAGTTTTTTGTATTTTTTAGTAGAGACGGGGTTTCATCATGTTAGCCAGGATGGTCTCGATCTCCTGACCTCGTGATCCGCCCGTCTCGGCCTCCCAAAGTGCTGGGATTACAGGCTTGAGCCACCGCGATGTTGAATCGAAAGAGCCGGTCAGGCTGGGCGCGGTGGCTCACGCCTGTAATCCCAGCACTTTGGGAAGCGGAGGCGGGTGGATCACCTGAGGTCAGGAGTTTGAGACCAGCCTGGCCAACATGGTGAAACCCCGTGTCTACTAAAAATACACAAATTAGCTGGGCGTGGTGGCGGGCGCCTGTAATCCCAGCTACTCGGGAAGCTGAGGCAGAACACTTGCTTGAACCCGGGAGGCGGAGGTTGCAGTGAGCTGAGATCGCACCATTGCATTCCAGCCTAGGCGACAGAAGAGGAAGAGGAAGAAGAGGAAGAGGAAGAGGAGGAAGAGGAAGGAGAAGGAGAAAGAAGAAGAAAGAAGAAGGAAAAGGAGAAGGAGAAGAAGAAGCCAGTTAGATCTAGGGAGAGCGACCGGAGCATCACCCCCAGATGGCTTGACTCTGAGCTCCTGACCTCAGTCTTGAGACAGAGGCTCTCCCGACACACACACACACACACACACACACACACACACACACACACACCCCGCACCAGCAAACGCTCTCTGCTTTGAAGCAGGCACTGTGTAGTCTGATATGTCCCCGGGGAAGGAGGACGGCCAAGCAGCAACAGCTCCTGCGAGAGCCTGAGGAGAGAGCTGTCCAGCACCTCAGGACAGAGAAAGTGCTAGAGAGGCCCTCGGCTTCCCTGCATCCCACGGAGATAACAGCAGGTACCAAGTACCGGGAGTGAAGTTCGAGAGCAGTGGGTGTAAACCACAAGGATCTGCCCGGGCAAGACATGGTCCTTTCTCTCTTTTCTTTCCCTCCCTCCCTTCCTTCCCTCCCTTCCTCCTTCCTTTTTTCTTTTCTTTTCTTTTCTTTCTTTCTTTTTTTTTTTTTTTTTTGAGAGAGTCTTACTCTGTCACCCAGGCTGGAGTGTAGTGGTGCAATCTCAGCTCACTGCAACCTCCGCCTCCCAGGTTCAAGTGATTCTCCTGCCTCAGCCTCCCGAGTATCTGGGATTACAGGCACTGTGCCACCACACCTGGGTAATTTTTGTACTTTTAGTCGAGACAAGGTTTCGCCATGTTGGCCGGCTGGTCTCGAACTCCTGACCTCAGGTGATCCACCCGCCTTGGCCTCCCAAAGCGCTGGGATTACAGGCGTGAGCCACCTACCCAGCCTCATTCTTTCTTTTTTCTTTTAGAGTTCAGGTCTCACTCTGTCACCCAGGCTGGAGCGCAGTGGTGTGATCACAGCTCACTGCAGCCTCAACCTCCTGGGCTCAAGTGATCCTCCCACCTCAGTCTCCCAAGTAGCTGGGACTCCTGGTGCACACTACCATGCCTTTTTATAGAGATAGGGTCTCAGTACGTTGCCCAAGCTGGTCTTGAACTCCTGGGCTCAAGCGATCCTCCTACGTCAGCTTCCCAAAGTGCTGGGAATACAGTCATGAGGCACCACACGCAACCACATACTCATTCTAAGACCATTCCTTCCCTGTGGTGGCATTTATGAAATTGGAGTGTTAGGGGCTGGGCACGGTGGCTCACACCTGTAATCCCAGCACTTTGGAAGCGGAGGCGGGTGGATCACCTGAGGTCAGGAGTTTGAGACCAGCCTGGCCAACATGGTGAAACCCCGTGTCTACTAAAAATACACAAATTAGCTGGGCGTGGTGGCGGGCGCCTGTAATCCCAGCTACTCGGGAAGCTGAGGCAGAACACTTGCTTGAACCCGGGAGGCGGAGGTTGCAGTGAGCTGAGATCGCACCATTGCATTCCAGCCTAGGCGACAGAAGAGGAAGAGGAAGAAGAGGAAGAGGAAGAGGAGGAAGAGGAAGGAGAAGGAGAAAGAAGAAGAAAGAAGAAGGAAAAGGAGAAGGAGAAGAAGAAGCCAGTTAGATCTAGGGAGAGCGACCGGAGCATCACCCCCAGATGGCTTGACTCTGAGCTCCTGACCTCAGTCTTGAGACAGAGGCTCTCCCGACACACACACACACACACACACACCACACACACACACACACACACCCCGCACCAGCAAACGCTCTCTGCTTTGAAGCAGGCACTGTGTAGTCTGATATGTCCCCGGGGAAGGAGGACGGCCAAGCAGCAACAGCTCCTGCGAGAGCCTGAGGAGAGAGCTGTCCAGCACCTCAGGACAGAGAAAGTGCTAGAGAGGCCCTCGGCTTCCCTGCATCCCACGGAGATAACAGCAGGTACCAAGTACCGGGAGTGAAGTTCGAGAGCAGTGGGTGTAAACCACAAGGATCTGCCCGGGCAAGACATGGTCCTTTCTCTCTTTTCTTTCCCTCCCTCCCTTCCTTCCCTCCCTTCCTCCTTCCTTTTTTCTTTTCTTTTCTTTCTTTCTTTCTTTTTTTTTTTTTTTGAGAGAGTCTTACTCTGTCACCCAGGCTGGAGTGTAGTGGTGCAATCTCAGCTCACTGCAACCTCCGCCTCCCAGGTTCAAGTGATTCTCCTGCCTCAGCCTCCCGAGTATCTGGGATTACAGGCACTGTGCCACCACACCTGGGTAATTTTTGTACTTTTAGTCGAGACAAGGTTTCGCCATGTTGGCCGGCTGGTCTCGAACTCCTGACCTCAGGTGATCCACCCGCCTTGGCCTCCCAAAGCGCTGGGATTACAGGCGTGAGCCACCTACCCAGCCTCATTCTTTCTTTTTTCTTTTAGAGTTCAGGTCTCACTCTGTCACCCAGGCTGGAGCGCAGTGGTGTGATCACAGCTCACTGCAGCCTCAACCTCCTGGGCTCAAGTGATCCTCCCACCTCAGTCTCCCAAGTAGCTGGGACTCCTGGTGCACACTACCATGCCTTTTTATAGAGATAGGGTCTCAGTACGTTGCCCAAGCTGGTCTTGAACTCCTGGGCTCAAGCGATCCTCCTACGTCAGCTTCCCAAAGTGCTGGGAATACAGTCATGAGGCACCACACGCAACCACATACTCATTCTAAGACCATTCCTTCCCTGTGGTGGCATTTATGAAATTGGAGTGTTAGGGGCTGGGCACGGTGGCTCACACCTGTAATCCCAGCACTTTGGGAGGCCAAGGCAGGTGGATCATTTGAGACCAGGAGTTTGAGACCAGCCTGGCCAACAAGGCAAAACCCTGTCTCCTTTAAAAAATACAAAAATTAACCAGGCTTGGTGGTGCGCGCCTGTAATCCCAGCTACTTGGGAGGCTGAGGCAGGAGAATCTGGGAAGCGGAGGTTGCAGTGAGTCAAGATTGCGCCCCTACACTCCAGCCTGGGCGACAGAGTGAGACTCTGTTTCAAAAAAAAAAAAAAAAAGATAAAACAAAATTGGAGTGTTTCACAGCCCAGGGTCATTAATTTGGCCACCTGTCTGGAAATCCATAACTCAGTGACATCTTAGAATGAAGGAAACACCTCATGGTGTGCACAGTGACCCGTTGGCTTCAGGGCACGTTGTTCACAAAACACCCCTCCCCAAATAGAAGACCCTCCCTGGGCAAGGTAACTCATCCCAGCTGTTGGCACTGGGCAGGACAGGGCTCAGTTGCTCCTGGCAGAGGCTGAAGGAGCAGGGCCAGGGGAGGCCCCTGCTGTCCTTGTCTGAAGAGCCAGGATCTGCACAGCTCCCCACTCTCAGCCACCTCCCCACCCCACCCTGGCTTCCCTGGGCCGCTTCTGAGATGCAGAGATGCATGCTGGGATTGGCCACCTTCCACCCCCCAGCCCAGACCATGGCACCATGCCCCAGGCTGCCTGCAGCCCCTCTTCTTGACAGACTCGCAGCCACGTCCCTGCAGCCTCCTTGGTGCTGACAAATGGGCCCCAAGAGAGTGCCTGGCCACTGCCCCAGAACCTGCCATGGGCCCCGCGTCCTGGCCACTGGCCAACTCCATCATGTATGTCCCTGTTGACCTTACTGGGAGCCCCCAGGCTGCTCCATTCTGTCCTGAAACCTACAGCAATGCAGAACGTCACTGTGGCTGGCAGAGTCACTCCGTCTGCTTCAGGTGGTCACCGCAGGCAGGGCTGAGGGCTGTGGCTGCCGCGTTGCCGGTGAAGGAGAAAAACCCACAATTTGTTCAGACGAGCTCCTTTGCTTAAGGCTCTGGGGGGCATGTGTTCTGGTTATTTTCGGCTTTCTCCTCCTTTTGAGGAAGTTCAACGGATCAGCTCCTGTCCCCACCCCTGACTCCAGGGGTCAGTGTGTGTCAGGGTGCTAGGGGTCCCTTAAGACCAGGGTGCTGGTCTTAAGGAGGCACCCCCAAATCTGGAAGAGCCGCTGGGCTGGCTCCTGGAAAGATGAAGACATGTAAGGCTGTGCCCCATCACTGGGCATTTTCCCTCAGAGAGGGCTTTGGGGCTTCGGAGCATGGGACCCTCCCCAGGCCCTGTGTCCTCCAGTGTCCTCCAGAAGGACTTGGATGGGGTCATCGAGGAGAGAGAGCTCGTCCTGCATGGCAGCAAGTGGCTCTGTTCACAAACTCTCCCTGCCCCTAGCTGGGCATAGTGGCACGCGCCTGTAGTCCCAGCTACTGGGGAGGCTGAAGTGGGAGGATCACTTGAGCCCAGGGGCTTGATCGAGGCTGCAGTGAGCTATGATCGCACCACCGCATTCCAACCTGGGGGATACAGTGAGACCCTGTCTCAAACAAAAAACAAAAAAAAAACCACCACCACAACAACAAAACAGTCCCTGGTCAGGCGCAGAGGCTCACACCTGTAATCCCAGCACTTTGGGAGGCCAAGGCGGGCAGATCATCTGAGGTCAGGAGTTCGAGATCTGGACAACATGGCAAAACCCGTCTCTACTAAAAATAGAAAAATTAGCCAGGCGTGGTGGCGGGCGCCTATAGTCCCAGCTACTCGGGAGGCTGAGGCAGGAGAATCACTTGAACCTGGGAGATGGAGGTTGTGGTGAGCTGAGATGATGCCACTGCACTCCAGCCTGGGTGACAGAATGAGACATTATCTCAAAAAAAAAAAAAAAGAAAGAAAAGAAAAGAAAAAGAAATAGAAAAGATAAAGAAAAGAAAAGACAGATCACCTGTGACTGCCAGTGCCAGAGCTAACCTGGGGTTAACACTGCTGCGTGTTTCCTTCTGGTGACTTTTCTAACAGAGAGATCCTGTTAGGAGCTGATTTATTTCCATTAGTATGTAGCCCCACAGTGATTCTCTGTTCTCCCTGCATCACTAATGGGAATCTTTTTATTCCAATCCCAAAAATGGAATCCATTGTCTGACAACGGATTTGTGTGTTGGACAAAAGAGGCTGCCTAGAAAGGGTGCGTGCTGAGTGATAGGAATGTAGGAGGTACTCGAGAGGCTTGAGACGGGCCGGGCGCAGTGGCTCATGCCTGTAATCCCAGCAGTTCGGGAGGCCAAGGCAAATGGATCATTGGAGGTCAGGAGATCGACACCAGCCTGGCTAACAGGGTGAAACTCTGTCTCTACTAAAAATACAAAAATTAGAGGCCGGGCGCAGTGGCTCACGCCTATAATCCCAGCACTTTGGGAGGCCGAGCTGGGCAGATGACAAGGTCAGGAAATCGAGACCATCCTGGCTAATATGGTGAAACCCTGTCTCTACTAAAAAATACAAAAAAATTAGCCAGACATGGTGGCAGGCACTTGTAGTCCCAGCTACTCGGGAAGCTGAGGCAGGAGAATGCGTGAACCCGGGAGGTGGGGCTTGCAGTGAGCTGAGATCATGCCACAGCACTCCAGCCTGGGCGACATAGCGAGACTCTGTCTCAAAAAAAAAAAAATTAGAAAGGCGTGGTGGCAGATGCCATTAGTCCCAGCTACTCAGGAGGCTGAGGCAGAAGAATCTCCTGAGCCCCAGAGGCGGAGGTGCAGTGAGCCAAGATCACACCACTGGCAACAGAGCAAGACTATCTCAAAAATAAATAAATAAAAATAAAAAAGAAAGGCTTGAGACCACAGAGCAGGGTGTCTGAATGCAAGACCATGCCCACCCAACCAGGAAGCATGGAGGATGGCGTGGAGCCGGGGTGGGATGTTCAGTTGCATGCATGTATGCATGTAGATGTGTGTGATTCCTGTGCACACAGTGTTGGAAAGATCACTGGCCTTTGTCCAAAACCAGGATTCCAGCATGGGCTCTATGGGGCCGTGTGGCTGCAGGTGGTTGGATGTGGAAGCCGAGTAGGCTATGTCCTGCATTAATGTGGCCATTGCACTAATGTCTGTGGAGTCATCACAGCTCCTGATCATTGGAGACATTGGATGTTTTTTGTTTATTATTGTGTGTTTATTTATTTATTTATTTTTGAGATGGGGTTTTGCTCTTGTTCCCCAGGACGGAGTGCAATGGTGCAATCTCAGCTCACTGCAACCTCCACCTCCCAGGTTCAAGCGATTCTCCTGCCTCAGTCTCCCGAGTAGCTGGGATTACAGGCACCCGCCATCGTGCCCGGCTGATATTTTTTGTATTTTTAGTAGAGACGGGGTTTCACCATGTTGGCCAGGCTGGTCTCGAACTCCTGACCTCAGGTGATCCACCCACCTTGGCCTCCCAAAGTGCTGGGAATTACAGGTGTGAGCCACCACGCCCAGCCTGTTTTTTGTTTACTTATTAATTTGTTGTTTGTTTGTTTGTTTTAGACAGGGCCTCGCTCTGTCACCCAGGCTGGAATGCAGCAGCACAATCATAGCTCACTGCAGCCTCAACCTCCTGGGCAAGCAATCCCCCCACCTCTGCCTCCTGAGTAGCCAGGCGATAGAAAATTGCCAGGTTCCCTGGGAAACGGGACTACTGGTGTGCACCACCAGCCCTGGCTAATTTTTAAACATTTTTTAGAGACGGGGCATCTCCCTATGTTGCTGAGGTTGGTCTTGCACTCCTGGCCTCCAGCGATCCTCCTACCTTGGCCTCCCAAAGTGCTGGGATTAACAGGCTTGAGCCACTGCACCCAGCCCTGCCCTTGTATGTTTTAAAGGGTATACTGTATTGTTCCTTTACACCCTATCCCCGCCTGATGGTGTGCTTCCTCTCTCTGGCCACCCTGCGGTTTGTCCCGAGTCTTCCCTCCTGCACAGGCAAGGAAGCCCTTCAAGGCTCACGCCACAGATTTCTTGAACATGGGACACTTTACGATCCACAGATATTTGACAGGACCCATGAATGGATGAAGGAAATGAAAGACTCTTCGTCCATTTTTGCAGACATAGTCACAGGATCCTAGAGGATGTATTTAGAATATGACATCTAAATATAATTTTCTCCTGGGTTTTTCAGAAAGTTCCCATCATCTGCCATGCAGAACTGTTTAAACCCAATGTGCTCATGCAAACTCTGAACTCACTATTCTAGCCTCCCAAAGTCTGACCTTACCAGGCTCTCCCCTGTCTTTTTGATCAAGATTGCTTGTTTGATTTCAAACAGTCATTTCCCAGGGAACCTGGTGATTTTCTCTCTCTTCCATTTAGGCCGCCACCTTCCTTACTGCAGAAATAGGCCTTGGGGGTGCTTGCTCCCCTGTGAGTGCCCTGCCATGCCCCGCAGCTATACTGTGTTTATTTTTTATTTATTTATTTATTTCGAGACGGAGTCTCTCACTCTCTTGCCCAGGCTGGAGTACAGTGGTGCGACTTGGCTCACCGCAACCTCCACCTCCCAGGTTCAAGCAATTCTCCTGCCTTAGCCTCCCGAATAGCTGGGATTACAGGTGCGCACCACCATCCCCAGCTGATTTTTGTATTTTTACTAGAGACAATTGGTCTCAAATTCCTGACCTCAAGTGAACTGCTCACCTCGGTCTCCCAAAGTGCTGGGATTATAGGCATGAAGCACAGCACCCGGCCAGCTTCACTGTGTTAGCTAGGTCTTCAGGGACCACCCCCATCACTGGTATATTCCTTCTTAGCGGTTAGCAACTCAAATACACAGCCTCCTGCCCCCTGACAAGGAGAGTGTGTGAACCAGGAAGACAGCCTTGGCTCCTCTGTCCTGTGTCCAAGTCCCCAACGATGACCAAGAGGAAGAGGTGGTGGCAAAGTGACAAGAGTAAAAGCACCAATACTTGGAATTTGGCCATTTCTGGACATCAAGCAGTAAACAGTTCAAAAACTTCAAGTGCAGACCAGGTATGGCAGCTCACACCTGTAATTTCAGCGCTTTGGTGGCGGAGGCGGGAGGATCACCTGAGGCTAGAAATTTGAGACCAGCCTGGGCAACATAGCGATACCTCATCTCTACAAAATATACAAAAATTAGCCAGGCATGGTGGTGTACGCCTGTAGTCTCAGCTACTCGGGAAGCTGAGGCAGGAGAATTGCTTAAGCCAAAGATTTCGAGGCTGGAGTGAGCTGTGATTGTACCACAATGAGACTCTGTCTCTATTTTTTTTTTTTTTTTGGAGATAAGAGTTTGGGTCTGTTGCCCATGCTGGGATACAGTGGCATGATCTCAGCTCACTGCAACCTCTGCCTCCTGGGTTCAAGTGATTCTCCTGCCTCATCTTTCCAAGTACCTGGTACTACAGGTATGCACCACCACGCCCAGCTAATTTTTTTGTCTTTTTATAATTTTAGTACAGACAGAGTTTCACCATGTTGGCCAGGCTGGTCTCGAACTCCTGCCCTCAAGGAATCCACCTGCCTTAGCCTCCCAAAGTGCTGGGATAACAGGTGTGAGCTACCGTGCTCGACCAATAAAGCCTTTTTTTTTTTTTTTGAGACAGGCTCTCTCTCTGTCACCCAGGCTGGAGTACAATGGCTCGATCCCTGCTCACTGCAACCTGTGCCTCCTGGGTCTAAGTGATTCTTATGCCTCAGCCTCCCAACTAGCTGGGAGTACAGGCATGTGCCACCACACCCGGCTAATTTTTGTACTTTTAGTAGAGACAGGGTTTCACCATGTTGGCCAGGCTGGTCTCGAACTCCTGAGTTCAAGTGATCCACCAGCCTCAGCTTCCCAAAGTGCTGGGATTATAGGCGTGAGCCACCGCGCCAGGCCTAAATAAAGCCATTTTGAAAAGAGAGAGTGAGTAGGAAAGGAACACACTTCCTGGCCTCAGTCCTGCTTGGAGAGGATTATCCTAGAGCCAGTGGAGCAGGGCCCCCTCCAATCCGCTGAGTCAGCAGATGATGCTGAGTTCCAGACTTTACCCGGGAGGAGAAGGAGGGGCCACTGCGAAACTGATCATGCAGATCCGGGTGTGCGGCCTGGAGCCCTTGAGCTACAGGGCCCGGGTGCTTCCCCACCGTGACCATGGCCAAGGCACACCTGGGTGGTGGGGGCCAAGGCAGCTGCAGCCACGATAACAGCTGCTCCCAGGAGGCCCTGTCTCCCGGGCAGCCACAGTATCTATCCGACAGTTTCCATTCTGTAAGGCCCAGGCTGGATCGATGCAGACAGTCCATCTCATTTATCATTCACTTAAGTACCACCCAGCAGGGCCTCCTGGGATCCCGCCGGCCACGAGCCCTGCAGGCCGCAGCCGTGGCAAATCCAGACGTCGCCCTGAACTGCAAGGAGAAAACACACTCAGCCTAAGCCCCTGCCCCTCTGGCCACGCCGGGCCCTTGTCACCATCCAGGAAGCGTGCCCGGAAGGAGCGGCCGGGGCTTTCCTTCCTCATCTCCTGCCCAGGGCATCCCCTTCCAGGCCACAGGCTCTGGGCCTTAGCCTGCAGGCTGAGGGCAGGCCCAGAGGACACAGTGAGGGGCCTGGGCTATTTGAAGAGCAGGGAGAATTTTGCATGCAGCATCTCAGAGGTAAGCATCTCAATTCTTAGGGGTTCTTTTCAGTATTGAGGAGCTCAAGACCTGTGTCCACTCTGATTTGGTAAACCAGGGTTCTTCGAAGTCACGATAAAAATGGAGGGCCGGGCACTTTGGGAGGCCAAGGCGGGCAGACCACTTGAGCACGCCTGTAGCCCTAGCTACACAGGAGGCTGAGGCAGGAGAATCGCTTGAACCCCGGAGGTGAAGGTTGCAGTGAGCCAAGATCGTGCTACTGCACTCCAGCCTGGGCAACAGAGGAAGAATGCATTTCAAAAAAAAAAGAGAAAGAAACGAAGAAAAATGCAGAGACGAGTCTCTGAAATTAAAACATTTTATTTGGGCGGGGTGGGGTGGCTCACGCCTATAATCCCAGCAATTTGGGAGGCTGAGGTGGGCAGATCACTTGAGGTCGGGAGTTCAACACCAGCCTGGTCAACATGGTGAAACCCCATCTCTACCAAAAACACAAAAATTAGCCAGGCGTGGTGGCACGTGCCTGTCATCCCAGCTACTCGGGAGGCTGAGGCAGGAGAATCACTTGAACCCGGGAGGTGGAGGTTGCAGTGAGCCAAGATTGCGCCACTGCACTCCAGCCTAGGTGACAGAGCGAGTCCCCATCTCAAAAAGTAAATAAATAAATAAATAAAATACAATGTTTTATTTGGGAAGACAGAATTGTAATTCAGGGCATCCACTCTGACTAGGTATGTGCAAGAACAAAATGGAGGTCGGAGGTTTTGTAGAGAAAAAGAGAGAAAGAGGGAGACGGGGAAAAGTTACATATTGCTCTTTGAATTAATTTTTTTGTTTGTTTCTGAGACAGGGTCTCACTCTGTTGCCCAGGATGGAGTGCAGTGGCTCAATTATAGCTCACTGAAGCCTGGACTTCCCAGGCTCAAGTATCCCCACCACCTCAACCTCCCAAGTAGCTGGGGCTATAGTCATGCACCACCGTGCCAGCTAATTTTCTTTCTTTTTTTTTTTTTTTTTGAGGTGGAGTTTCGCTCTCGTTGCTGAGGCTAGAGTGCAGTGGCCCAATCTTGGCTCATCATAACCTCCGCCTCCTGCGTTCAAGTGATTCTCCTGCCTCAGCCTCCCAAGTAGCTGGAATTATAGGCACCCACCACCACGCCCAGCTAATTTTTGTATTTTTAGTAGAGATGGAGTTTCTCCATGTTGGTCAGGCTGGTCTTGAACTCCTGGCCTCAGATGATCCGCCCACCTCAGCCTCCCAAAGTGCTGGGATTACAGGCATGAGCCACTGCGCTCGGCCTAATTTTATTTGTTTTTGTAGAGATGAGGTCTCGCTATGTTGCCCAGACTGTTCTTGAACTCCTGGCCTCAAGCGATCCTCCTGCCTCAGGCTCCCAAAATGCTGGGATTACAGGTGTGAGCCACCACACCCAGCCCATACTGCTCTTTGAGAAAGATCCTTGGTGCTAGTGAGGTTCCGAGGAAGGGAACCTGGGAAGCTCTGATTGACAGGTGATGGAGGTGGGCAAAATTAGCCCTACGGTTGCAGTGAGTTACCTCAGCAGCTGTACAGAAAACTGGTCTCAGATTACAGCAGCAGTGCCAGCCTTGGGGCTTGCAGAGAATGACATTTTTGGAGCAGTGTTCTGTGTCAGTTTTTCCCCCCTGGCCTCTCGACGCTGTTTTAGTTGAGTATGACAAGAATGACCCAGTTCAGATGATCAACCTTCACAGTTCAAATCCCAACGCCACCACGTGCCAGCTGGGTTAATGTCCTGGGACTGCCATGACAAAGTATCGTAGATTGGGCAGCTTCAACCACAGAACTGGATTATCTCACTATTCTGGAGGTCACAAGTCTGAGACTGAGGTGTCTGCCAGGGCCACCCACGCTCCCTCCAAGGACTCTGCGGGGATCCTTCCTGCCCTTTCCAGCCTCTGGTGGCTCCAGACATTCCTCGCTCTGAGGCTGCATCACTCCGGGCTCTGTCTCTGTTGTTACCCAGCTGTCTCCTCTCTGTGTCTCTGTCTTCTTCTCTGTCATCGGGTTTAGGGCCCATTCTAAATCCAATACGACCTCATCTCAAGGCCCTTAACTAATTACAACTGCACTCACCCTGTTTCTCTTCCTTCTGAAACCTTTCCCTTTCCTTTCCTTTTGTTTTCTTTCTTTCTTTGGAGTCAGGCTCTGTCACCCAGGCTGGAGTGCAATGGTGCAATTCCAGCTCACTGCAACCTCCACCTCCAGGTTCAAGCGATTCTCCTGCCTCAGCCTCTCAAATGTCTGGGATTACAGGCGCACGCCACCACGCCTGGCTGATTTTGTATTTTTGGTAGAGATGGGGGTTTCACCATGTTGGCCAGGCTGGTCTTGAATCCCTGACCTCAGGTGATCCGCCCGCCTCAGCCTCCCAAAGTTCTGGGATTACAGGTGTGAGCCATCACACCCAGACCATCCCTTTTTTTTTTTAATGAGATTGGGTCTCGCTCTAGCACCCAGGCTGGAATGCAATGGTGCAATCTTAGTTCATTGCAACCTCCACCTCCCGGATTCAAGCAATTCCCCTGATCCACCTGCGTTGGCCTCCCAAAGTGCTGGGATTATAGGCTTCAGCTGCTGTGCCCGGACCCTCCCCACTTTTAAAAACCCTTGCCCATAAGCCATTGGGAAGCCATCGGGGAGTCTGGGTTTTAAGCATGAGCCGGCCAATTCTGCCTGCTGGGAGTCCTGCGCGAAACGCCTCATTTTCTCTTCACTGCAGCCCTGATGTCAAAAATAGGCTTTGTTGTGCTTAATTCCCCTGCCTCAGCCTTCCTAATAGCTGGGATTACAGGCACGTGCCACCATGCCCAACTAATTTTTAATTTTTAGTAGAGACGGGGGTCTCACTGTGTTGGTCAGGCTGGTCTCAAACTTTTTTTTTTTTTTTTCTGAGATGGAGTTTCTCTCTTGTCGCCCAGGCTGGAGGGCAGTGGAGCGATTGCAGCTCACCGCAACCTCCGCCTCCCAGGTTCAAGCGATTCTCGTGCCTCAGCCTCCTGAGTAGCTGGGATTACAGGCATGCGCCACCATGTCCAACTAATTTTTTATTTTTGGTAGAGACGGGGTTTCTCCATATTGGTCTCGAACTTTTGATCTTGGATGATCTGCCCGCCTCGGCCTCCCAAAGTGCTGGGATTACAGGAGAGAGCCAACGTACCCAGCTAAAGATGATTTTTTTTTTTTTTTTGAGACGGAGTCTCACTCTGTCGCCCAGGCTATAGTGCAGTGGCGCAATCTTGGTTCACTGCAAGCTCCACCTCCTGGGTTCACGCCATTCTCCTGCCTCAGCCCCCCGAGTAGCTGGGACTACAGGCGCCCGCCACCACGCCCGGCTAATGTTTTTGTATTTTCAGTAGAGACGGGGTTTCACCGTGTTAGCCAGGATGGTCTCGATCTCCTGACCTCGTGATCTGCCCGCCTCGGCCTCCCACAGTGCTGGGATTACAGGCGTGAGCCACTGCGCCCGGCCTAAAGATGACATCTTAACATAGGTCCCTGAGTTGTTTTTCAGAAACCTGGACCCCCGCCCCCCCACCAAACGATCTGTTGACAGGTACCTCAGATAAGGGGGAGCTGAGGACAGAACTCTGACCTCTGTTCTTCTAAATTCTTTCCCGAGGGTCCTGGAGGAGGTCCTGTCCACAGGCCAGAGCTAGCATTCTTTTCTACTGATCCCAGATTTTTAGACAAAGCGTCGCCTGCTTAAAGCAATTGCAAATTAGAAAATTTTCAGGTCAGGCTCGGTGGCTCACGCCTGTAATCCCAGCACTTTGGGAGGCCAAGGTGGGCGGATCATGAGGTCAGGAGCTCAAGACCATCCTGGCCAACATGGTGAAACCCCATCTCTACTAAAAATACAAAAATTAGCTGGGTGTAGTGGTGCATGCCTGTAGTCCCAGCTACTCGGGAGGCTGAGGCAGGAGAATCACTCGAACCCAGGAGGCAGAAGTTGCAGTGAGCTGCGATCGCACCACTGCACTCCAGCCTGGCAACAGAGCGAGACTCCATCAAAAAAAAAAAAAAAACTTCAAATCTACCTATGACCTGTGGGCTGCTGCTTCGAGATATTCCTATTTCTATTTATTTACTTATTTATTTATTTATTTTTGAGATGGAGTCTCGCTCTGTCTCCCAGGCTGGAGTGCAATGGCGTGATCTTGGCTCACTGCAACCTCCACCTCCTGGGCTCAAGCAATTCTCATGCCTCAGCCTCCCGAGTAGCTGGGATTACAGGCGTGCACGCACCACCACACCCAGCTACTTTTTGTATTTTCAGTAAAGAGAGGGTTTCACCATGTTGCCCAGGCTCGCCTCGAACTCCTGGCCTCAAGTGATCCACCTGCGTTGGCCTCCTAAAGTGGGATTATAGGCCTCAGCTGCTGTGCCCAGGCCCTCCCCACCTTTAAAAACCCTTACCCATAAGCCATTGAGAAGCCGTCGGGGAGTCTGTGTCTTAAGCATGAGCTGGCCGATTCTGCCTGCTGGGAGTCCTGCGCAAAGCGCCTCATTTTCTCTTCACTGCAGTCCTGATGTCAGAATTAGGCTTTGCCATGTGAGGCGGGCAGACACTGGTTTGGTAACAACAGTCCAAAGGCATGTGCCTTCTGTTGTAGAAGAGCTGACGGAGAGGGGGCTCTGTGGGCAGTGGGGATATTTTAGGAGGGGCATTGTGCCCTGCCCCCAGCCCCAAACTCCAGGCCTCATCTCTCCTGATGGTGGCGAAACCCAGAACCAGGCTGTGGAATTTACTATCTCTGTCCCTTGCAGTTGGTGTGGGGGCTGCCTTCTGGGGGACTCATATTTGCATAAGCCGGGGGAGGGCTTGGCTGCAAAAGAACCACGAACGAACGAAGGATCACAAAAGCAACACAAACGCTCCGAAGCGCTTAAAATAAAACCCAGCAAAGAAGCAGGCCAGTTAAGAGAAGGTGTGATTACCTAGTAGTCATTTTAAATTCACGCTCGGCCCTCCAATCCTCTTAAGTGGTGGCCTGACTTTGCGTTTCAGCTGGTCCTGGAATACACTCAGTATTCACTTTTCAGAAGCGACGCACCAGCCTACGGTTCCAGCTCACGTCTGGGGGAGGTAGGCACCATTATTTCTGCGCTGTAAATGGAAAGGCTGCCGTCAGAGGTTATGTGGGAGGGTGAGAAAAAACGTGGAGGGTTTTAGCAACAGAAATGAACCAGGTGGACACAGATCCCCCAGCTATAAACACATGACTGAGCTCAAGAGAAAGAGAGGCAAATTCTCAAGTATGAAAGCAGGAAGGCTGACTGTCTTATGGCACCTGCGGCCGGGGACGTGAAGCCCAGATCCAGGCCCTAGCTTGGGGCTGCAGTAGAATATCCATGCCAGGTGAGACTTGACCTTAAATTTGTTTGAGATGCAAGAAAAGAAATGGCTCAAAATGCAAATCACGGGCCGGACACAGCGGCTCATGCCTGTAATCCCACCACTTTGGGCCGCCGAGGCAAGTGGATCACCTGAGGCCAGGAGTTCGAGACCAGACTGGCCAACATGGTGAAACCCAATCTCTAGTAAAAAATACAAAAGTTAGCCGGGAGTGGTGGCGGGCCCTTGTAATCCCAGCTACTCGCGAGGCTGAGGCAGGAGAATTGCTTGAATCCGGGAGGTGGAGGTTGCAGTGAGCCAAGATTGCACCATTGCACTCCAACCTGGGCAACAAGAGCGAAACTCCGTCTCAAAAAAAAAAAAAAAAACAAAGCAAATCATTGAAGAGCTGCCCAGTCAAGAGGGATTCCTGAAGAAGGCTCAGGATGTCTCGCGTATCCAGGGAGCTCAGGTGCTTGCCAGGGCCTGGGGGAGGTTGCAATGTAAAGGGTTTGCTTCATGGGTGGAGAGCTTCTGTTAGGAATGGTGAAAAAGTTATGTAACCAGATGGTTTGCACAACATCGTGAATGCACACAATGCCACTGAATTGTTCACTGCAGTTGATAGCTGCAACTGTCACTTTTATATTGTGTGTATTTCCCCACAATTAAAACCAAAACAGCCTGGGCGCAGTGGCTCATGCCTGGAATCCCAGCACTTTAGGAGTCCGAGCTGAGCAGGTTGCTTGAGTTCAGGAGCTCAAGACCAGCTTGACCTGCGTGGTGAAACCCTGTCTCTACTAAACTACAAAAAAATTAGCTGGGTGTGGTGGCAGGCATCTGTAGTCCCAGCTCTTTGGGAGGCTGAGGCACGAGAGTTGCTTGAACCCGGGAGGTGGAGTTTGCAGTGAGCCAAGATCGCACCATTGCACTCCAGCCGGGGCAACAGAGTGAGACTCCAACTCAAAAAAAAAAAAAAAAAAAAAAGAGAATGCTCAGTTAGGTGTCTGATTATGAAAGTAATATTCATGAATCTCTTTTTTTGTTGTTTTTTGTTTTTTTTTTTTTGAGACGGAATCACTCTGTCACCCAGGCTGGAGTGCAGTGGCACCATCTCAGCTTACTGAAACCTGCACCTCCTGGGTTCAAGTGATTCTCCTGCCTCAGCCTCCCGAGTAGCTGGGATTACAGGCGCCCACCACCATACCTGGCTAATTTTTGTGTTTTTGTAGTAGAGAGGGGTTTCACCATGTTGGCCAGGCTGGTCTTAAACTCCTGACCTCAGGCAATCCGCCCGCCTCGGCCTCCCAAAGTGCTGGGATTACAGGCGTGAGCCACCGCACCTGGCAGAATCAATCATTTTCTACATGCCAGCAATGATAGGTTAGAAAAAATAGTGGTGGAGGGGAGGCACCACAAGACTGACAGGAAATCACTCACAATACAGCAAAGATATGAAACACTGAGTAATTAATTAAATGAAATGAATACAATTTATACAATTTATATGAAAAAGAGCTACAGTATCTGGAGCGGCTCAGGAAATATTTGTTAAACAAATGAATAATTACAAATTTTATAGGGATATAGAAGAAATAAGAAAAAATATTTACCACTTTTTTATAGAAAAAAATAGCAATAATAATCCAAGACACTGGAATAACCACAAAGAGTGATTATTGGCCATGCACAGTGGCTCATGCCTATAATCCCAGCACTTTGGGAGGCCAAGATGCGGGGATTGCTGGAGTCCAGGAGTTTGAGACCAGCCTGGGCAACATAATGAGACCCCATCTCTCTAAAAAATGTTTTTAAGTTAGCTAGGTATAGTGGCACACTACTGTAGTACCAGCTACTCAGGAGGCTAAGGTGGGAGGATTGCTTGAGCCCAGGAGGTGGAGGCTGCAGTGAGCCATGATGGTGCCACTGCACTCCAGCCTGGGCAATGAGTGAGACTATCTCAAAAAAAAAAAAAAGACTATTAAAAAGAAAGCAAAGCAATGGGTAATGACTCATTTGCAATGGCTAAAAACAATGTGTACCTACTTGTAAAACTCTTGCGATAATAATGAAAGGGAACAATCTCAACAACTAGTGAAAACAGGTGAAGCAGGCGCAGGGGTTCATCATGCTGTTCTTTTAGACATGTTGTGACATTGAAAAATTTCACAACAAAACGTTGTAAAGTTCATGAAGCAATTGGAAACATTTGAGCACTGATTGGACAGTCAGTGCTGTTAAGGAAACATTGCTAATTTGTTTTAGGGGGATAATGGGGGATAATGGTATTATGAGATGGTTTTCTATTTTCTCTTTTTCTTTATTTTTTTGAGATGGAGTCTCCCTCTGTTGCCCAGGCTGGAATGCAATGGTGTGATCTCAGGTCACCACAACCTCCACCTCCCAGGTTCAAGTGATTCTCCTGCCTCAGCCTCCCGAGTAGCTGGGACTACAGGTGTCCACCACCACGCCCAGGTAATTTTTTTTTTTTTTTGAGGCGGAGTCTCACTGTGTTGCCCAGGCTGCAGTGCAGTGGCACGATCTCGGCTCACTATAAGCTCTGCCTCCCAGTTTCATGCCATTCCCCTGCCTCAGCCTCCCGAGTAGCTGGGACTACAGGCACCCACCACCACGCCTGGCTAATTTTTTGTATTTTTAGTAGAGATGGGGTTTCACCATGTTGGCCAGGATGGTCTCGATCTCCTGACCTCGTGATCCGCCCGCCTCGGCCTCCCAAAGTGCTGGGATTACAGGCATGAGCCACCACGCCCGTCCTTGTATTTTTTTTTAGTAGAGATGGGGTTTTGCTATGTTGGCCAGGCTGGTCTCGAGCTCCTGACCTCAGGTAATCCACCTGCCTCGGCCTCCCAAAGTGCTGGGATTACAGGCATGAGCCACTGCGCCCAGCCTTATGGGATGGTTTTCAAAAGCATCATTTTTTAGAAGTAGATTCTGATATATAATCTGATGGTATGATATGATATCTGGGATTTTCAAAGTCTGGAATGTGGACGGGAGGAGGCACAGGTTCAGGTATGGATGAAACAAGCTCACCCGTGAGTTGACAATTGCCAAAGCTAGGTGGTGAGGACATAAGGTGAGTTCATTGTTTTATTCTCTTGGCTTCTGTATACTTTGAATTTTTCAATAACACAAATATTTCTAAAGCCAATGACTTCATTATTGTTCCAAGATGACATGATTACCTATATGGAAAATTACAAAGAATCAACACAGAAACTTCCTGGAACTAATAAGCGATTATAGCAAGGCTGCAGGATAAAAAGTTAATTTACAAAGATCGATTGTTCTCCTAAGTATCGGCAATGAACAATTGGCCTTAAATTTAAAACACAGGCCGGCACGGTGACCCATGTTTGTAATCCCAGCACTTTGGGAGGCCGAGGCGGGTGGACCACGCGGTCAGGAGATCGAGACCATTTTGGCCAACATGGTGAAACCCTTCTCTACTAAAATACAAAAAATTAGCTTGGCATGGTGGTGCGTGCCTGTAATCCCAGCCACTTGGAAGGCTGAGGCAGGGGAATCACTTGAACCCGGGAGGCGGAGATTGCAGTGAGCTGAGATGACACCACTGCAGTCCAGCCTGGCAACAGAGCAAGACTCCATCTCCAAAAAAAAAAAGAAAAAAGAAAAAGAAAAGAAAAGAAATTTAAAACACAGTACCGCCTATATTAGTACCTCAGAACTGAAATACCTATGAAACTAACAAGATATATACAGGATTGATACGAGGAAAATTATAAAAGTCTGATGAAATCAAAGAAGAACCAAATAAATGGAGAGATATTCCATGTTCATGGACAGGAGAACTTGATATTGTCAACATGTCAGCTTTTCCCTACTTGATCTGTAGATTCAACACAATCCCAATCAAAATCCCAGCAAATTATTTTGTGGATAATGACAAACTGATTTTCAAGTTTATATGGAGAGACAAAAGAGCCAGAATAGCAAACGTAATATTGAAGAAGAAAGTTGGCCGGGCGCGGTGGCTCAAGCCTGTAATCCCAGCACTTTGGGAGGCCGAGACGGGCGGATCACGAGGTCAGGAGATCGAGACCATCCTGGCTAACACGGTGAAACCCCGTCTCTACTAAAAATACAAAAACTAGCCGGGCGAGGTGACAGGCGCCTGTAGTCCCAGCTACTCGGGAGGCTGAGGCAGGAGAATGGCGTAAACCTGGGAGACGGAGCTTGCAGTGAGCTGAGATCCGGCCACTGCACTCCAGTCCGGGCGACAGAGCGAGACTCCGCCTCAAAAAAAAAAAAAAAAAAAGAAGAAAGTTGGAAGACTGATTTAATATTTACTATAAAACTACAGTAATCAAGGCATGAGCCAGGCACAGTAGTGGATGCCTGTAATCCCGGCTATGTGGAAGGCTGAGATGGGAGGATAGCATGGGCCCAGGAATCCAAGGCTGCAGTGCACTACGATTGTACCTGTAAATAGCCACTGCACTCAAGCCTGGGTAATGCAGAGAGAGCCCATCTCTTAAAAATAAAAATAAAAACAGGGCTGAGCACGGTGGCTCACACATGTAATCCCAGCACTTTCGGAGGCTGAGGTGGGTGGATCACCTGAGGTCAGAAATTCAAGACCAGTCTGGCCAACATGGTGTAAACCCCGTCTGTACTAAAAATACAAAAATTAGCTGGGCGTGGTGGTGGGCGCCTGTAATCCCAGCTACCAGGGAGGCTGAGGCAGGAGAATCGCTTGAACCCGGGAGGTGGGGGTTGTGGTGAGCTGAGATTGCACCACTGCACTCCAGCCTGGGCGACAGAGTCAGAGTCTCAAAAAGTAAATAAATAAATAAATAAACATAAAAAAAGAAGCGGGGGAACCAGTGCAGTGCCTCATGCCTATAATCCCAGCACTTTGGGAGCCTAAGACGGGAGGATGGCTTGAGGCCAGGAGTTTTAGACCAGCCTGGGAAACACAGCAAGGCTTCATCTCTACAAAAATGAAAAATAAAAAATTAGCCAGGCACTGTGGTACACACTTGTAGTTCCAGCTACTCAGGAAGCTGAGCTAGGAGGATCCCTTGAGCCCAGGAGGTCAAGGCTGCAGTGAGTTATGATCGCACCATTGCACTCCAGCCTGGGCAACAGAGCGAGACCTGGTGTCTAAAAGATAAATAAATAAAGACCCTGTGGAATTGGCAAGCAAACAGAGAGATGGATCAATGGAGCAGAATAGAAAGCCCAGAAATAGACGCACATAAATATAGCACGTTCCTTTGGAAAACCGTGCAGCGTATCTTGAGCTCTCCAGCAGGTTTGCATCAGTAATGGGGAGAAACTCCTTTTATATAAAAAATTTTTTTTGTAGGTCAGGAGAGGTGGTTCATCCCTGTAATCCCAACACTTCTGGAGGCCAAGGTGGGCCTGTAATCCCACACTTAGGAAGCTCAAGATGGAAGGATTGCTTGAGCCCAAGAGTTCCAGACCAGCCTGGGCAACAGGGTGAGACCTCATCTCTACCATTTTTTTTTTAATTAGCCAGGCATGGTGGTGCATGCCTGTGGTCCCAGCTACTCAGGGAGGCTGAGGCAGGAGGATCATCTGAGCCTGGGAGGTCGTGGGTGCAATGAGCCAAGATTGCACCACTGCACTCCAGCCTGAGCAACAGAGTAAGACTCTGTTCTATGTATTTGCACAAAGAAGAAACAGTAGTCACGAGGGCCTACTTGAGGGTGGAGATGGGGAGGAGGGTGAGGATCTAAAAAACTACCTACTGGGTTCTGTGCTTATTACCTGGGTGACAAAATAATCTGTACACCAAACCGCCATGACACACAATTTACCCATGTAACAAGGCTGCACGTGTGCCCTCAACATCTAAAACAGAAGTTAGTCCGGGCACGGTGGCTCACACCTGTAAGCCCAGCACTTTGGGAGGCCCAGGCAGGTAGATCACTTGAGGTCAGGAGTTTGAGACCAGCCTGGCCAACATAGTGAAACCCTGTCTGTACTAAAAAATACAACAATCAGCCAGGCGTGGTGACACATGCCCATAATCCCAGCTACTGGGGAGGCTGAGGCAGGATAATAGTTCGAACCTGGGAGGTGGAGGCTGCAGTGAGCCGAGATGACACCACTGCACTCCAGCCTGGGCAACAGAGAGAGACTCTGTCTCAAAAAAATAAAATAATAAAGTAAAATAAAATAAGAGATAAATAAATAAGTTAAATATTTTGTTTTAACAGGCTTTCCTATCTCATCACCAACTCAGGGCAGTTTCTCCAGGAACCTGGCAGGCCCTGCCACAGAGAGGCCCTGCTTCAATCCACCACGCCCAGCACTTGCCTGGTGGCCACTCTCTGCAGCCCTCCCGAGAGGTCCCTGGCCCAGCTCCAGGCCTGCCCAATGCCCTGTTCCTAACACTGACATCTCACAGCGATTGAGATCCGACCCCAGGCCAGGGCCCACTGGAGGTGCTTCACAGGAACCATTTCTGCCTCACGATGGCCCTTTGAGGAGGAGGCTATTATCGTGCCCATTGTAAATGAGGAAACTGAGGCATGGAGAGAGGTACTAACTCACACCATAACAGGAGACTGGATGCAGGTGCAGGCAGTCGGCCCCCAGAGCCTGCTCATCTGAGGCCTGCCGGCTCTTCCACCTGCCTTCCTCAGTACCCTGGGAACCCCCCGAGGACAGGTGTCGTCAGTTGCCTCATCTCACCGTCTCTGGGCCCAGCACAGATCCAGGCACACAGTGGCTGCTCACATAAGCTGAGTGAAAGGAGTCCTGGCTGCAGGGTGCCCTGGGGCCTCCACCCTAGCTCCTGCTACAGAATGGCTCCAACACAAACCTGCCTTTTTTTATTTGTTTGGTTTGTTTTGTTTTGAGACAGAGTCTCACTCTCTCACCCAGACTGGAGTGCAATGGTGCAATCTCAGCTCACAACAACCTCCATCTCCTGGGTACAAGCGATTCTCCTGCCTCAGCCTCCCAAGTAGCTGGGATTACAGGTGTGTGCCACCACACCTAACTAATTTTGGTATTTTTAGTAGAGACGGGGGTCTCACCATGTTGGGCAGGCTGGTCTTGAACTCCTGACCTCAGGTACAGGGATCACAGGCGTGAGCCACCATGCCCAGCCACAAACATGCCTCTTTTTTTTTTTTTTTTGAGACTGAGTCTCACTCTGTCACCAGGTTGGAGTGCAGTGGTGCAATCTTGGCTCACTGCAACCTCCACCGCCCGAGTTCAAGTGATTGTCCTGCCTTAGCCTTCTGAGTAGCTGGGACTACAGGTGCCCGCCACCACGTCTGGCTAATTTTTTGTATTTTTTAGTAGAGATGGGGTTTCACCGTGTTAACCAGGATGGTTTCGATCTCCTGGCCTCGTGATCTGCCCACCTCAGCCTCCCAAAGTGCGGGGATTACAGGCGTGAGCCACTGCGCCAGGCCTCCAAGACCCTTCTTAGCAGAAGTGGGAGCAGGAAGCCCTGGAAGGGGGATGTCCCCAAAGCAACCCTGAAGCAAGCGTGCAGACAACCTGAGAAGGGTTGTGGGCCTGGACAAGCCTGTTCTTTAGACAGCCGGAGCCTCGGTGGGCAAGGGGAACTCAACCCTCTTGGGAGCCGCTGGGCTGCTGTGGCTGTCCCAACCCAGGCACCAGGAAGCCCGAGTTTATTCACCAGCTGCCACCCATCATAGGCGAGGGCCGCTCCTAGGGCCAGCCCCAGCCGTGCACCTGCACCGGGAATGCCCTCAGGCGGAAGGTGACTGGTACCTGCAGGAGGACATGTTGGCTGGCACCCACCTGTTAGGGACAAGACAGGCAGAGGGGCTGGGTGTAGTGGCTCACACCTATAGTCCCAGCACTTTGGAAGGCCGAGGCAGGAGGATCGTTTGAGCCTAGGAGTTCAAGACGAGCCTGGTAACATAGTGAGGCTGCATCTCTACAAAAAATTAGCCAGACATAGTGGCATGCACCTGTGATCCCAGCTATGTGAGAGGCCAAGGAAGAAGGATTACTGGAGCCCAGGAGTTGGAAGCTACAGTGAGCTGAGACTGTGCCACTGCACTCCAGCCTGGGGGACAGAGCGAGACTCTGTCTCACAAAAAAAGAAAAGAAAGAAAAGGAGGGCCGAGGAGAATCATGAGGTCAGGAGTTCGAGACCAGCTTGGCCAATATGGTGAAACCCCGTCTCTATTAAAAATACAAAAATTAGGCCAGGTGCAGTGGCTCACACCTGTAATCTCAGCACTTTGGGAGGCCAAGATGGGTAGATCACCTGAGGTCAGGAGTTTGAGACCAGCCTGGCCAACATGGTGAAACCCCATCTCTATTAAAAATATAAAAATTAGCCAGGTGTGGTGGCAGGTGCCTGTAGTCCAAGCTACTCAGGAGGCAGAGGCAGAAAAATCTCTTGAACCTGGAAGGTGGAGGTTGCAGTGAGCCGAGATCACGCCACTGCACTCCAGCCTGGGCGACAGAGCGAGACTCCGTCTCCAAAAAAAAAAAAAAAAGAGAGAGAGAGAGAGGAAGGGTGGGGATCAGGATGAGGATAGGGAGAGAGACAAGCAGAGAGAGGAGAGGACAATGTCACAGCAGCCACTAGAACCAAGACCTCCACTGTCCCGGTTCTGTCCTCCTTCCGGTCACAACAGCCTGCCATCGGTCATTCCCTGGCCACTTGTGCCCGGTACAAACGACATGTCTGCCCTCCCGAGGCTGGGCCTGCTTCCTAGAGTCTGGGAGTGGAAGACGTCACCTGACCAGCTAGAACCCGACCCCTCAGGCCCCAACTGCCCACCACCACGGCTCCCTGCTCAGGGCAGAGCTAAAACAACTCTGCCCAGCCACACATGCCCTGAATCTTCCCCGCGGCTGCCAGGGCCACAGTGTCCAGGAGGAGCAAGCATTCAGCCCTCACTGCACTCAGCCCTTCCTGCGTTGCCGAGGCCCATGAAGATGGCCTGTTTCTCCCTCCTTGACGGGGAATGAACCTGCCGGAGAGGGGCGTGCCTGCTCCCAAGTTCATTGAGAGTGCCAGCGAGGTGAAGGCTTGGACCCAGACCCCTGTGCGCTGGGCCTGCACCCCTCAAACGCAGGCTCCGAGCATGTAAGCTATTTTTGTACGCACAGCGAATGTTCATTTTCCTCCTCCGAGGCAGGGCTGTTGAACCTTCTCTTCAGGTCAGGGACCCCTTAGAGAGTCTTATAAGAGCCACTTCCCGGGAAAAATCGCACTCGCTCTGCCGAGAGGGGCCCTGCGCTCTGAGAGCCTGTGATTTCCTGAAGCCTGAAGTGTTTGGAGGAAGATTAGCCTCTCCCTCCAGAGGCAGAGCTGGGAGGTGGAGGAGCCCAGCAGGGGGTTCAGGCCCAGGCTCTGGGAGCCCCTCCACCCCCAAATCTCCACCTCCTCCCCTGAACCCTGCCTGGGTGACATCCTCCCGGGAACCAGGACAAATTGATCAGTCACAGGGTTCCCACTTGGCCTCCCTGGGCCGGAAACGACCCCACTCTTTCTAACCTCCATCCTCCTGGCTCTTGGGAAGGTGAGAAATGCCTTCTGCCTCTGAAATATCAGAAGAAATCATTTACAGTCCAGCAGCAGGAAACCCTTTGAGGGAAGAGACGGCCCCATCAGCAAAGAGGCCACAGGGTGGAATTGGCCCTGGGGCGGGGACCTGCCCAGACTCCTCCCAGGCCAGACAGAGGTGGCCTGGGGGACAACGTGCCCCTCCACAGGGCCCCTGTACTGCATGAGCAAGTCAACAGGCTGCTCACAAACCAGGACCTTGTATCTGTGACCCAGCCAGCGAAGGGTCCCTCAGGGCCCACCCACAGCCAAGCATGAACCTGGGAAATGGGAGCTCTGGCCCAGACTGGGGGGCAGGGTCGTCCCCCCGCCTCACCCCAGTTCAGATCACAGCCATATGCAGAGTCAACTTAGGGTCCAGGCAAGGCCCTGAGCCCTTCCCAGAGCTGAGGGGAACTAGGTTTGTTGAGGAGATGCAGGGAAGGTTCTGGAAGGCTGGAAGCACACCTCTTGTCTCCTCTCCTTTGGAGACAGTTTGTGGAATCTATCTGGTAATTTTTTTTTTTTTTTTCTGAGACAGAGTCTCATTCTGTCATCCAGTCTGAAAGGCAGTAGCATGATCTCAGCTCACTGCAACCTCCACCTCCCTGTTTCAAGTGATTCTCCTGCCTTAGCCGCCTTAGTAGCTGGGATTACAGGTGCATACCCCATCACAACCGGCTAATTTTTGTATTTTCCAGTAGAGACAGAGTTTCACCACTTTGGCCAGGCTGGTCTTGAACTCCTGATCTCAGGTGATCCTCCCACCTCGGCCTCCCAAAGTGCTGGGATTACAGGTGTGAGCCACCATGCCTGGCCTCTTTTTTGTTTGTTTTTGTTGTTTGTTTGTTTGAGATGGAGTCTTACTTGTTGCCCAGGCTGGAGTTCAGTGGCAAGATCTCGGCTCACTGCAACCTCTGCCTCCCAGGTTCAAGCAATCCTCCTGCCTCAGCCTCCCAAGTAGCTGGGATTACAGGCATGTGCCACTACGCCCTGCTAATTTTTGTATTTTTAGTAGAGATGAGGTTTCACCATGTTGACCAGGCTGGTCTCGAACTCCTGACCTCAGGTGATCTACTCGCCTCAGCCTCCCAAAGTGCTGGGATTACAGGCTTGAGCCACTGCGCCTGGCCAATTCCTTTTTTTTTTTTTTTTTAAGAGTTGGGGTCTCGCTCTGTCACCCAGGCTGGAGTGCAGCGGGGCCATCCTAGCTCACTGCAGCCTAGACCTCCCAGGCTCAAGCGATCCTCCCACCTCAGCCTCCCAAGTAGCTGGGACCACAGGTGCACCACCACCACACCTGGCTAATGCTGTTTAAAATTTTCTGTAGAGACAAAGTCTTGCTCTGTTGCCCAGGCTAGGGTGCAGTGGCATAATCACAGCTCACTGTAGCCTCGAACTCCTGGGCCCAAGAGATCCTCCCACATTGGCCTCTCAAGTAGCTGAACTACAGATGGACCTCACCACGCACAGCCACAGCATGAACTCTGATGGTCAGAAGGTGAGGGGCCAGAGGCAGGACCCTCCAGGCAGAGAGACCAGCCCAAGACACAAATCTGGGAAGCCTGGGGGACCAGGTTGCAGAGGGTGGGGGCCCTAAATTATACCAGGAGACACACCCCACATCTTGTTCCAGAGCAGCAGAGTGCCAAAGGGCTGCCGACGGGCTGGTGGGCACACACCAGCTGTGGTCCTGGGGCTCTGGTGAACAGGCAGCTGAACAGGTATCTGTGCCAGCCCAGTGCCCAGACCCCAGGACCAAGCAGATGGTCACAGAGCACTCTCTCTTCTGTGCAAGGCCAAGCCACCACTGGGTGCCAGGCTCCATGTGGGGGCACTCCCAAATGACCACCCATCCTTCCATCAGCCCTGGCTGGGCTTTTGCCATTTTATAAGAAATGGGAGGCTCAGAGAGGTTGAGAAATGTGATCAAAGACACACAGCATAGCCAGGGGTTGAATCCAGGACTGCTGGGACACCAGGGGAGAGACAGTTTTCAGCAGAGCATGTGTGCGTGTGTCTATTGTTGTGAGTGTCTGTGTGAGCCTGGCAGTGGCTACGGGTGTCAGAGCCGACTCCTCCCAGCTCAACCGTGTGCCCTCTCCCCAACTCTGACCTCATAATGATAGCTGGAAACCGATGGGAATATTGACACCGAGGAAATTAGCAACTGCTACAAGTCAGAACGCTGGTTGTGTTAAATACTGACCAGTCCAGCACTGACTGACAGGTGTATACATCTACATGAGATTGAGTGTGTGTGTGTGTGCATGTCCTTGTATATGTGTGTCTGGGTCTGTCCATCTGTGCAGCTCCTTTGTATCCTGCTTTGCTCGTCTGTCTGTCCCTATCTGACTCTCTGTGCACGCCTCTGTGTGTCTGAATGTGTCTGTGTGGCTGTGGCTGAGTGTGCATCAGCGTGTGTGTCTTGCATGCACGCGTATGTCTGTGTCTGTGTGTGTCCAAGCACATATGCATTTCTGCGTGTGACAGCGTTTTGGAGGTGTTTGTGTGTGTGTGTGTTCATGTGACTGTGTGGCCTCTCAAGCTGAAGATGATGGTTTCAAGTGAAATTGACGCTGATGCTCTCCACTACAAAGCTCAATTTGCTTGCAAATGTCCTTCAAGAGGCAGAGGAGACACAAGCGGAGGGGGCAGGAGGCAGGAGCCAGACAGAGGCAGTGCCTGGCAGCAGAAATGACGTCAACGGGCAGATTCCAAGAGCGCCCCAAGACCAGTGGGGTGTCACCCACCTCTGGAGGCACTGTGGATCCTAGTGGAGACTCTGGCAGGCCCCACACACAGCCCTTGAGAAAGCAGTCATTTGGGAGGATTCAGAGTGATAAAAATATAAAGTTTGTTGCTTGCGAAAATCACTTGTGACTTAAAAGCCTGCATCTCCCGTTGTCATGGAATTGACAATACCACTGAGGATCAAAGGGACAAGAATAGACGAGGAGCTCTGTTTCCCACTTAACTCCGGGAAGCCTTTTCTCCCAAGCTTCATGCTCTCTCCTCCCTCTGAAGAAGACTCTAGAGGCTGTAGTGCAACCCTCCGTCACTCAAAAGCTGGGACCCTCTCTGTTCTGGACAGACACCCCTTATCAGGAAGAGCCCCTCCTCCCCCACCCCAGTCACGTGGCTGCCGTCCTGCTGCCCCACCCTCCTGGCCCTGGGCAACCACGTGACCCAAGCTGGGCCAATCAGATTCTCCCCTGGGATTTTTCACATTGGAACCAAGGGAGAAGAGTTGGGCCCTCCTGGGAGATAAAAGTGGGTGGCTGTGTGGGTGGTGGCTGACACCTGTAATCCCAGCACTTTGGAAGGGCGAGGTGGGAGGATCACTTGAGGTCAGGAGTTCGAGACCAGCCTGGGCAACATGGCCCATCTCATAGATTTGATGGCCAAGGCCCCAAGAGGAGGCATGACTTACCCAAAGCCATACAGTGCAGGGTGCTGGACGATAAGATCCCAGAGATGCTCCCTTCCTCCTGCACGTCAAAGCACCAGAATCCAAAGCACCTTCCACTCCCGATGGCTCAGAAGGCAGCCGCCCCATCAATTATTAAATGTCCTTAAAAGCCCAAGAAAACTGAGATGGGACTGGATCAGAAGCCATCAGACCACTCACAACCTTTGGCTAAAAAGGAAAAATTAAGGCCAGGCACAGTGGCTCACACCTGTATTTACAACACTTTGGGAGGCTGAGGTGGGTGGATCACTTGAGATCAGGAGTTCGAGACCAGCCTGACCAACACAGCAAAACCCAGTCTCTACTAAAAATACAAAAATTAGCCGAGTGTGGTGGTGGGCGCTTGTAATCCCAGCTGCTCGGAAGGCTGAGACAGAATTGCTTGAACCTGGGAGGCAGAGATTGCAGTGAGTCTGGATCGCACCACTGCACTCCAGCCTGGGCGACAAGAGCCAAACTCCATCTCAAAAAAAAAAAAAAAAAAAAAGGAAAAATTAAGTTCATGGGGAGTTAATCCACGTATTCCAGAAGGCAGGAATTCTCAGTGTTTTGGCATCCCTGGGATAACGACAAGCCTCGCTTAGTACAAGATGTTGGAGCCGGGCGCAGTGGCTCACGCCTGTAATCACAGCACTTTGGGAGGCCGAGGTGGGTGGATCACGAGGTCAGGAGATCGAGACCATCCTGGCGAACACGGTGAAACCCCGTCTCTACTAAAGAATACAAAAAATTAGCCGGGCATAGTGGCGAGCGCTTATAGTCCCAGCTACTCGGGAGGCTGAGGCAGGAGAATGGCATGAACCCGGGAGGCGGAGGTTGCAGTGAGCCGAGATTGCGCCACTGCACTCCAGCCTGGGCGACAGAGCAAGACTCCATCTAAAAAAAAAAAAAGAAAGAAAGAAAAAAAAGAACAAGATGTTGGGAGTCACAGAGCGGTTTCTAGGTAGTTCCTTTGACATCTTGGGGGAGCGGGGAGGGCCTGGTGAAATGCGACTCTCACACTCACCTCAGCTGCACAGGCAAGTGCTCCAAGAATTCACAGGTGAACTTTTAGCTAACGACAGAGTTCTTTCCCACCCTCCCCCATGTGCATATTTATTTCACCCAACAAAACCTGACTTTGACACACATTTCAAAAAGCAATGTGCATTCTGCATTCCCACGGAACATTATATTGTGTGCATTGCTTCGTCTCACCAGGCTTCCTTTTTAAGAACTTCCCTCTGCCTGGGCATGGGTGGCTCACGGCTATAATCCCAGCACTTTGGGAGGCTGAGGCCAGAGGATTACTTACGTTCATTATGTTATTTAGCCTGGGCAACATAGTGAGTCCCCATCTCTACAGAAATAAATAATTAACCAGGTGTGGGGGTGCATGCCTGTTAGCTACTTGGGAGGCTGAGGCAGGAGCATAGCTTGAGTCCAAGAGATCAAGGCTACAGCGCAGAGTGTGATCACACCACTGCACTCCAGCCTGTGCAACAGAGCAAGACCCTGACTTTTTTTTTTTTTTTTTTTTTTTTTTTTTGGACACAGAGTCTAGCTCTGTAGCCCAGCCTGGAATGCAGTGGCAAGACCTCGACTCACTGCAACCTCCACCTCCCGGGTTCAAGCAATTCTTGTACCTCAGCCTCCCAGGTAACTGGGATTACAGATGTGCACCACCGCACCCGGCTAATTTTTGTATTTTCAGTAAAGATGGGGTTGCCCTACGTTGGCCAGGCTGGTCTTGAACTCCTGATCTCAAGCAATCTGCTCACCTCGGCCTCCCAAAGTGCTGGGATTACAGGTGTGAGCCACCACGCCCAGCCATACCCTGACTCTTAAAAATGAAATAATATTAAGTTAGTGTTGTAAACATGAAATATGCTGCTCTCAAGAATTGATGTTCAGGCCGGGCATGGTGGCTCACGCCTGTAATCCCAGCACTTTGGGATCCTCCCAGGAGGAGGCTCACTTGAGCCCAGGAGTTCGAGACTAGCCCAGGCAACGTGGTGAAAGCCCATCTCTACAAAAACCACAAAAATTAGCCGTGTGTGGTGGCGGGGACCTGTGGTCCCAGATACTTGGGAGGCTGAGGTGGGAGGATGACTTGAGTCCAGGAGATCGAGGCTGCAATGAGATATGACGATGCCACTGCATTCCAGCCTGGGTAACAGAGCAAGACCCTGCCTCAAAAAAAAAAATAAGGATGCTATAGGAGTTAGGACCAGACCAGAGAGATGCTTTTTGAGACGGAGTCTTTTTTTTTTGAGACGGAGTCTCGCTCTGTCGCCCAGGCTGGAGTACAGTGGCGGGATCTCAGCTCACTGCAAGCTCCGCCTCCCGGGTTTACACCATTCTCTTGCCTCAGCCTCCCGAGTAGCTGGGACTACAGGCGCCTGCCACCTCGTCCGGCTAGTTTTTTGTATTTTTTTTAGTAGAGACGGGGTTTCACCGTGTTAGCCAGGATGATCTCGATCTCCTGACCTTGTGATCCGCCCGTCTCGGCCTCCCAAAGTGCTAGGATTACAGGCTTGAGCCACCGCGCCCAGCCTAGAGAGATGTTGTGCTGTTTTAGGTAAACTTGCATGTCACTGATGATGAAGTAGAGTATCCAAGAGTGACTCTGCACACCCAAGAAACACCTTGAGTGTGCCCCATCTCCTGGCAGCTCAGCACCCTTTCTGCTCCACCCCAGGGTCTACGTGGTCATCCCTGGGCTACCACCTTTTCCTTGATCATAAAGTTTTTTGGTGGCTCTTGCATTTCTGAGACTCCAACAGAAAACAGCAGATTGAGATCAGGGTTATTCAAGGAGGGTTATTTACAAAGGGATGGTTCACACGAGGGAGGATGGGGGGTCAGGAACCGCCAGACACTATGGTGACCTGGGATAGCAGAAAGAAAGCGCTGTGACCGGCCGGGCGCGGTGGCTCAAGCCTGTAATCCTAGCACTTTGAGAGACCGAGGTGGGCGGATTGCCTGAGCTCAGGAGTTTGAGACCAGCCTGGCCATCATGGTGAAACCCCATCTCTACTAAAAAAAAAAAAAAAAAAAAAATTACCCAGGCTTGGCAGCGTGTGCCTGTAGTCCCAGCTACTCAGGAGGCTGAGGCAGGAGACTTGCTTGAACCTGGGAGGTGGAGCTTGCAGTGAGCTGAGATTGTGCCACTGCACTCTAGCCTGGGCAACAGAGCAAGACTCCATCTCAAAAAAAAAGAGCTTTGACTGCCCGTAAGCCCAAACCAGTAGGGAAGGACCAGACACCAGAATCTAGAATGAGAGAGAGGGGCCTTGGGAAGCTGTGACCTATGTCAAGGAACACTCTAGGCAGGGTGACCTCACAGGGAGGGAGTCAGGGGAAGATATGTTGATCTCGAATCCCTTTCTTGCTCCCTCCAACCCCCTGTTGGTGTCTTCCTTCCATTAGCCAAATCTCACTGGAAGACAGACTCAGGGAGTCTGTTGGTGTGGCCCATACAGGGCAGCTCCCCAGGGCACTGAGCAGGGTAGAGAAGGGTGGGGGAAATCAGAGGATGAAATTTGCACAGTCTAGTGATGACCTCTCCCAGGTTATACTGGCCAGTGGCTGCTGAGAGATTTGAGCACCTGGAGCCAGAATAAAACTACCGCAGGACTTGTCTTAGTCCATTTGCTATTGCTACAACTGAATACCTGATGCTGGGTAATTTTTAAAGGAAACAGCCGGGCGAGGTGGCTCACACCTGTAATCGCAGCACTTTGGGAGGCTGAGACGAGTGGATCACAAGGTCAGAAGATCGAGACCATCCTGGCTAACACAGTGAAACCCCGTCTCTACTAAAAATACAAAAAATTAGCTGGGTGTGGTGGCGGGCACCTATAGTCCTAGCTACTTGGGAGGCTGAGGAGGGAGAATGGCGTGAACCCAGGAGGCGGAGCTTGCAGTGAGCCCAGATTGCGCCACTGCACTCCAGCCTGGGCGACAGAGCAAGACTCCATGGAAAGAAGGAAGGAAGGGAGGGAGGAAGGGAGGAAGGGAGGAAGGGAGGAAGGGAAGGAAAGGAAAGAAAACAATTTATTTCTTACAGTTCTAGAGGCTGGGAAGTCCAAGGCTGTGGGATGGCGTCTGGTGAGGACCTTCTTGCTAGTGGGGACTCCTCTCTGCAGAGTCCCAAGGAGGCACAGGGCATCCCATGGTGAGGGGGCTGAGCATCCTATCTCAAGTCTCTCTTCTTCTTCTTCTAAGGCCACCAATCCCACTCCCATAATAACCCATTAATCCATTAATTAATGAATGGATTACTCTATTTGAGAGGGCAGAACCCAAATAACCCAATCAGCTCTTTTTTTTTTTTTTGAGACAGAGTCTTGCTCTGTCTCCCAGGCTGGAGTGCAGTGGCCGGATCTCAGCTCACTGCAAGCTCTGCCTCCCGGGTTTAAGCCATTCTTCTGCCTCAGCCTCCCGAGTAGCTGGGACTACAGGTGCCCGCCACCTCGCCCGGCTAGTTTTTTGTATTTTTAGTAGAGATGGGGTTTCACCGTGTTAGCCAGGATGGTCTCGATCTCCTGACCTCGTGATCCGCCCGTCTCGGCCTCCCTAAGTGCTGGGATTACAGGCTTGAGCCACCGCGCCCGGCCCCAATCAGCTCTTAAAGGCCCCACCTCTCAATACTGCTGCATTGGGGATAAATTTCAACATGAGTGTCAGCAAAGGCAAACATTCAAACCATAGCAGAGCTTCTTAGTCTTTGGGGGAATCAAGGAGAATTTGATGAAATCCATCGACTCCTCTTCCTGGAAACAGGTACATCCACACTCCTTTAGTTCCAAGTGGCAGAAACACCACTCAAACAGCTTTATGCTAAAAAGGGAATTTACTGGCCCACAGAGTGGGTGTCAGGTAAGGCTGGATCCAGGGTCACAAGTAATGCTGCCAGGGCTCTGGCTGCATCTGCTGTTCTGTTTGTCTTCACGAACTTCATTCTGCACATAGGTGCTGGGCACATGGCAGACAGGTGTCTACGGCAGCTTAATCTTATCTCCCTAAGTTGAGGTGCCATAAAATAAACCCATCCAGGAAGACCTCGTAAAAGTTCCAAGGAAGGCTCTGATGGGCCAGGCTCGAGCCATATGCCCTTCCCTGACCAACCTCTGTGTTCCAATGGATACTGTCCCATGACTGGCCTCGGTGATGCTTGGTGAATCACAGCCCTACCTCCCCCCAGGGCGGGTGGGGTGGAAGCTTTCCAAACCAATACACACTATAGCGACCGCAGCCCTCCCCTGAGACACACAACAGCGCAGGGACCACAGGCCACCACTCAACCCTTTTCTTTGCAGGTAGAGAAACGGAGCCACAGATCAAGGTCAGCCAGTGAGTGAGAAGCAAAATCTGGAGCTGAGGCAAGTTCTTCAAATTCCTCATCCAAGGCTTTCTCCTGGAAAGCTCAAAGCTTATTAAATCCTTAAAGGGCATTATCAACGGGACGTGCTTTGAGTTTCCTTAATCCTGCAAGAGGATTAGGAGAATTCAGCCAAGATAATCTCCTTCAGGGACAAATCAGCCGCCTCTCACCAACCCGTGCTCTTAGCCGGGTGGGACCAGCCCCCTCAAGGAGCCTCGACCTTGGAACCCATCCCCACCTCATCAGGCTCACAGCCCATAATTATAACAACCACAGCCGTGTTCAGACAGCCCAGGAAGGCTTCCAAGGGGACTGGTGTTTTCAGAAGACAAAACAGCACAAACAAAGATATATAGTCTGAGGCTGGGTGTAGTGGCTCTAACCTGTAATCCTAGCACTTTGGAAGGCTGAGGCAGGAGGATCACTTGAGCTCCGGAGTTTGAGACTGGGCTGGGCGACATAGTGAGACCCTGTCTCTACAAAAAAAATTTTTTAATTGTGTAGCTGGGACTACAGGCATGGTGGCATGTTCCTGTAGTCCCAGCTACTCAGGGAGGCTGAAGCGGGAGAATCACTTGAACCCACAAGTCTGAGGTTGCCGTGAGCTATGATTGCGCCACTGCAGTCCAGCCAGGGCAACAGAGCAAGAGCTTGTCTCTAAAAAGAAGAAGATACAGAGGCTGGAACTTGAGGTCAGTCCCATTCCTAAATATACAAGGCCTGGGATGAGGGCCAAATGATGAAAGGCTCATACATCATAGTTAAGAGTTATAAATCAAGCGGAAAAACTGCTAGGCAAATACATTCTGTCTCATACCTTTCTTTTTCTAATTTTTTTTTTTTTTTTTTTAGAGACAGGATCTTGCTATGTTGCCCAGGCTGGATTCAAACTCCTGGGCTCAAGCAATCTTCCCACCTTAGCCTCCACCTGAGTAGTTGGGACTAGAGGCAGGCACTCAGCTCCTGTTTCATATCTTTCTTTTTTTCTTTTCCTTTTTCTTTTTTTTTTAATTTGAGACAGGGTCTCACTTTTGTCATTGGGGCTGGAGTGCAGTGGTACAATCTCAGCTCACTGCAGCCTCTGCCTCCCAGGCTCAAGCAATCCTTCCACTTCAGCCTCCCAAGGAGCTGGGACTACAGGTGCATGCCACCAAGCCTGGCTAACTTTCGTATTTTTTGTAGAAATGGAGTTTCACCATGTTGCCCAGACTGTATTCAAACTCTTGGGTTCATGCCATCCTCCCGCCTCGGCTTCCTGAGGCTCTGGAATTAGCAGTGTGAACCATGGTACTAGTCCGTGGTTGATTTCAAGGTGCTGAGATGACATCACTGGATTTGGATCTGGGGAGAGAACGCAGCCACACAGCACACTGTCATTTGGCATTTCCACCCTACAGGATACCAGGGATGGAAATAAACCGGAGAATGCAGACCCTAGTCAAATAATTAGGCAGTGATGAGTTTTGAGTTTGTATTACCTTTGTATGTTTATTTCATTCCATTTTTAACAATGGCTGGCCGGGCACGGTGGCTCACGCCTGTAATTCCAGCACTTTGGGAGGCTGAGGCGGGCGGATCATGAGGTCAAGAGATGGAGACCATCCTGGCCAACAAGATGAAACCCCGCCTCTACTAAAAATACAAAAATTAGCCAGGTGTGATGGTGCACACCTGTAGTCCCAGCTACTCGGGAGGCTGAGGCAGGAGAATCACTTGAACCCAGGAGGCGGAGGTTGCAGTGAACCGAGATCGCACCACTGCACTGCAGCCTGGCGACAGAGCGAGACTCCATCTTAAAATAAAATAAAATAAAATAAAATAAAATAAAATAAAATAAGCAGTGTCTGAGTTTAACAACCTTCTCACAGTATTTCCTGAAAATGTGCTAATCAGCTCTCTGGAGCTGCTGGGAGCAGTTCCAGGACAGCACAGAGCTTTCCCCTCCAACAAAGGAGCCCATGTCCACGTCCACTCACGGTCCAGGTGATATGCCCCAGCCTCACCAAGAGGCCCCATGCCACCAGCAAAGGCCCCACGTGGGTCAGTTTCCACCAAGCGGCCAGATATCCCGGGCATTTTATTGATCCTATTGACCATGGCAAATGGCTGCTGGGCACCAATTCAGCGCCAGCCCAGGCTCAGGGACTGTCACACGTGGTCCCTGTAACTCACAGTAATCCTGTGCCATGGTTACACCACGTTACAGCTGAGGCCACGGAGGCTCGGTAAGACGAAGTCGCTTGTCTTAGGGCACATGCTCAGGAGACGGTAAGACTCAGACTGGAAACCTTTCTTCTGTCCTGACTAGGGGAGAAGGGCAAGGTGGGGGAAGGGGCAGCTGTCCCCAAGGAGTCACCCCTGAGGCCTCCAGGGACCCTGATGAGGAGCTGAGGGGTCCTAGGTGGGGAGGAGTAATTCTCTCTTTTTCCCTGTCTCCCTCCCTTTCTCCCATCTCCTTCTGTCTCTCCTTCTGTCTCTCCCCTTCTCTCTCCCTCCCTCTCTCTCCCTTTCCCCCCGATCTACCTCTTGCTTTTGTTTTTGTTTTTGTTTTTTTTTTGAGAGAGAGTCTCGCTCTGTCACCCAGGTCGGAGTACAGTGGTGCGATCTCGGCTCACCCCAACCTCTGCCTCCCAGGTTCAAGCGATTCTCCTGCCTCAGCCTCTCGAGCAGCTGGGATTACAGGCACCTGCCCAACTAATTTTTGTATTTTTAGTAGAGGCCGGGTTTCACCATGGTGGCCAGGCTGCTCTCTAACTCCTGACCTCAGGTGATCCGCCCACCTCGGCCTCCCAAAGTGTGGGATTATGGGCACGAGCCAATGCACCCAGCCCCTGCAGCCCCTTTCTATCTCTCTGTCTCTGAAATAAGCCAGTCAAGGATCCCACCCTGTGCACAGCCCACTATGTGACCAGCTGCTTCGCAGGGCCTGGGCCACTGCTCTCAGGGACAGGTGCCTGGCGTAAGCGGGGAGGCGCTCTCTCTCCGTTTACTTTTCTCCAGCATACATTTCTGGATTGGTGAAATATTATCTTTGTCTTTAGAGGGAACAATAAAGCTATTTTCAGCTTGGAAACAAATGAGTCCAATGGTAAATAAACCCCCAAGGCTGGTGCTGGGCAGGCCTGAGCTGTCATCACGGTGGAGGCCACCAACCTTCCTTCCCGGGAAAGGCTTGGTCTCAGGGTGAGGGCACAGAAAGGTTGTGGGGAGCCCAGGAGCAGAGAGGCAGGAGGGCAAAGGAGACAGGGAGCATCCTGGAGTCACGAGACTGGACAGACCCGCAGGTTTTACAGATCCAGACACTGAGGCCCAGAGAGGGTGAGCGCCCTGCCCCAGGATGCACAGCCTGCAGGTGCCTGGTTCCACTTCCTGGAGCTCTGCCGGGCACCACGGCTCCAGGGAGCGCTCCAGTGTTTTCTCAGCACTCGGGAACAGATGGCTCCAACTCTCACCCACGGATGCCAAACATTTTCCCTGGTTACCCTGCTAATTTGCTCACAGCCTCCTCTTGTAAATAGAGAGTACAAAGGTTCCTCTGAGTAGCATGTCTGCCGGGCAGACACTGATGCCACAGGGAGAGGCCTTAGAAGGAGCACAGGAAAGTCTCAGGTTAAGAACCAGGTAAGGCCCAGGTAAAGCTAGGATCCTTGGCTGACCGGGGGATCGTGGGAAGGACAGTGGCTCGGGGCCCTGGCAGGTCTGGGTTCAGGTCTTGGCTCTGTGCTCCCTTGGAGCCCAGTTGGGAAACTTGCACTGGCCTCAGGCCCTCTGGCATCCGTTTTCTCATCTGTGAAATGGGCACGTTAATGCCAAAGGTGTAAAACAGGAGCTATTATGTAGGCAGTCAGGGACTGGATGAATCTGTAGGAATCTAGCCATCCTTCCTGCCTTCATCTGGGGTCAACAGGGTGGGGGCTGCACCCTGGACAGCATCCCTGCCCCTCTGTCCCAAACAGTAGTCCCTTCACCCAGCCCTTTTGACAGAATTCTTCCAACAACACTTACCGGGTCCTCCTCAGTACCCAGCCCTGTCGCAAGGCCCAGAGAGGAGCTGATTCAAGCCTTCTGCACTGGGTGGCCTTGGACAGCTCCCTTCACCTCTCTGGGCTTCATTCCCTTGAGCTTTCCGCAGAAGTCACAGGGAGGATTCCATGAGATGATGTGGGCTCAGAGTCACTCCTACCATGCAGCAGTCAGGGAAGGCTTCCTGGAGGAGGCAACACTAGTCCTTACACTTTACAGATGCATGGGCATGATTGGGTATGGCTGGTGCTTCCAGGGATGGGTTGGGTGCGGAGGCACCTCAGGGGCTCGAGCAGGGCCTGGGGTGCCCAGCTGCGTGGAGGGGTTTGGAGCCGGCTGGAAGGGGGACTGTAAGCAGACTTCGGGTCCCTTGGGTCTCCCTCCCCCGCAGCCTCGTTCACAGCAGCCCAGCCGGTAATGAAGTGCTCCTTCCAGCTGACAGCTCCTGGAGCCGGGCCAGGAGGCTCCTCCTGTCCTAGGCCTGCCTCCAGCTGCTGCCTGCAGTCCCAGGAAGACTTTACCACACCTCTCTGGCCTAGGGCATCCTGGGGGATGAAGCTCCAGGAGGCCACCTGTGGCTTGGGGCCCCAGTCCCAGAAGCCTGGCCTGGGGCGTGCCTCTCTGGTCTTCAGGACGAGGGGCCTGGAATGAGAGTGGAGGCGTCCAATGAGGCAGCTTAACTGGTCAAGGCCGACGGGACCGGGACCTAGGGAGGGACCGGGGCCTGGGGAGGAACCAGAATCTGCCTGGCCACACTGTGTGACTTCGGTGAGCTCCTCTACCTCTCTGAGCCTGGGCTTCCCGACTGTGTGGGATGTCTCCCCTCCTGTAGTTACTGTGAGGTTCTGAGCAGAGGACACTCTGGGCCCAGAGCCTGGCACGTAGCTGGTGTGGTAAGCGCCAACCCCTCCCTGTTCCTGCAGAGCCCTGCCGTTTAGTGCACACAGGCTGCCTTGCCCTCTCCAGAGAGGATCATGGGGCTTCATTTGTTGATTGAATTTGCTTGTTTGGCCCAGATGGTTGGGTCTCGTTTTCTTTTTTCTTTCTTTCTTTCTTGCTCCCTCACCTGGGCTGCAGTGCAGTGGCACGATCTCGGCTCACTGCAACCTCCGCCTCCTGTGAACAAGAGATTCTCCTGTCTCAGCCTCCCGAGTATCTGGGATTACAGGCTCGCATCACCATGCCTGGCTAAGTTTTGTATTTTTAGTAGAGATGGGGTTTCGCCATGTTGGCCAGGCTGGTCTCGAACTCCTGACCTCAGTTGATCCACCCACCTCGGCCTCCCAAAGTGCTGAGATTACAGGCGTGAGCCACCACGCCTGGCCATGGGTCTCATTTTCTCTTGCAAGTTTGATTCCATGGTACCTGAATGCGGGGGAAGCAGGCGGTGTCCTGTCCTGGCAAAGGCAGACATGGGGCTGATGCGGAACGGCCCAGGGACTCTGATCCTGGGGCTCAGGGAGTTTGCAAGGGACGTTTCTGCCCATGGTCAGGCTTGCAAGCCTTGGTCCCTGGGCCCACCATGCAAAAATTAGTAGAGTGTGGTGGCGAGTGCCTGTAATCCCAGCTCCTTGGGAGGATGAGACAAGAGCGTCACTTGAACCCAGGAGGCAGAGGTTGCTGTGAGCTGAGATCATACCTCTTCGCTCCAGCCTGGGTGACAGAGCAAGACTCCCTCTCAAAAGAAAAAAAGGTTGGTGGAAGGAGAGAAACATAAAGAGAGCCCAGTGGGACACCCCTCACCCAGCCCTTGCCGCCTGCCACTGCTCTAGCCGGGCTGTTCCACACCAGGCCAGACTCACCCAGTCCTGACCCTGTCTTAGAGTTGCTGAGAGCAGAAATGCAGTAATGTGTCACCATGATGATGGCTGCTGCCATGCTATCAGACCCACCATTCCTCAGTGGGACCCCCACCTCACCATTCACCAGCTGGCTCCCTGGTCTGCAAAAGGTGGTTCACTGGGTACCCAGGTTCCTGTGCAAATGAGATGAGCTGACTTCTATGAAAGCCACTCCCTGCACCCAGGGAGACTGAGGAGGGGGGAGGCCCTTGTCCCCTGAAAGCCTAGCCAGCCAGCGCCCTCTCCGTCTGCCTCCCCAGGGAACCGTGTCCCGAGCAGGGCCCTTCACCCCATCTCTGTCTGATCTCCACTGCGTGTACGGATTGACGGGAAAGGTTCTAATGGGCTTTAAGTTAATAAGCTGGGAACAAATTAAGTCTGATCTCTGCCAGAAGCAGATGGCACAGCTGCCCAGCCTGGAACAGCCCGGCTAGAGCAGTGGCAGGCGGCAAGGGCTGGGTGGGGGGATGTCCCACTGGGCTTTCTTTATGTTTCTCTCCTTCCACCAACGTTTTTTTCTTTTTTTTTCTTTTTTTTTGTTTTGAGACAGAGTCTTGCTCTGTCACCCAGGCTGGAGCGAAGAGGTATGATCTCAGCTCACAGCAACCTCTGTCTCCCAGGTTCAAGTGACTCTCTTGCCTCACCCTCCCAAGGAGCTGGGATTACAGGCACTCACCACCACACCCTGCTAATTTTTGTATTTTTAGTAGAGTCGGGGTTTCACCATGTTGGCTAGACTGGTCTCGAACTCCTGACCTCAGGTGATCCACCTGCCTTGGCCTCCCAAAGTGCTGGGATTACAGGTTGAGCCACCGTGCCCGGCTTCTCCTCCCCGCAACATTTTATTGTGTTTTATTTTAAAGAGATGGGGTCTCGCTCTGTCTCCCAGGCTGGTGTGCAGTGGTAGGATCACAGCTCACTGCACCCCCTCCTGGGCTCAAGCAATCCTCTTATCTCAGCTGCTTGAGTAGCTGGGACTACAGGAGTGGACCACCATGCCCAGCTAATTTTTAAACATTTTTTAGAGATCAGAGTCTCAGTATGTTGCCCAGGCTGGTCTCGAACTCCTGGCCTCAAGCAGTCCTCCTGCCTCACCTTACTATGAAATTTTTAAACATAAAAAACAGTGGAAACTGAGCATGGTGGCTCACACCTACAATCGCAGCATTTTGGGAAGCTGAGGTGGGAGGATCGCTTGGGGCCAGGAGCTTAAAACTAGCCTAGATTACATAGCGAGAACCCCATTTCTATTTTTTTTTTTTTTTTAAAGGGCTGGGCGTGGTGGCTCACACCTGTAATCCCAGCACTTTGGGAGGCCGAGGTGAGTGGATCACCTGAGGTCAGGCGTTCGAGACCAGCTTGGCCAATATGGCAAAACCCCATCTCTACTAAAAACACAAAAATTAGCTGGGTGTGGTGGTGGGCACCCTGTAATCACAGCTACTCGGGAGGCTGAGGCAGGAGAATCCCTTCAACCCAGGAGGCGGAGGTTGCAGTGAACCGATATTGCACCACTGCACTCCAGCCTGGGTGACAGAGCGAGACTCCATCTGAAAAAAAAGAAGAAGAAGAAGAAGAAGAAGGCCAGGAGGTGGCAGCTCACCCTGTAATCCCAGTACTTTGGGAGGCAGAGGCTGAGGTGTGAGGATCACTTGAGGCCAAGAGTTTGAGACCAGCCTGGGCAACACAGTGAGACCTCATCTCTATTTTTTAAAAAATGGAAAAAATCATACAGTGAACACTCACGTGCTCACTGCCTACATTCTGCTCTCTGCTTTTTCTGATCCCTACCTATCTATCTAGCTCCCCATCCACCTGCCAATTCCAACTTTCCATGCATTTCAAAGTCAGTGGCAGACCTTAGGGCACTTGACTCTTAAACATGCATATCGTTAACTAGAGGTCAAAATTTGTTTTTGTTTTTGTTTTTTTGAGATGGAGTCTCGCTCTGTCGCCCAGGCTGGAGTGCAGTGGCGCGATCTTGGCTCACTGCAAGCTCTGCCTCCCAGGTTCACGCCATTCTCCTGCCTCAGCCTCCCGAGTAGCTGGGACCACAGGCACCTGCCACCACGCCTGGCTAATTTTTTGTCTTTTTAGTAGAGACAGGGTCTCACTGTGTTAGCCAGGATGGTCTCGATCTCCTGACCTTGTGATCCGCCTGCCTCGGTCTCCCAAAGTGCTGGGATTACAGGTGTGAGCCACCATGCCCGGCCGAGGTCAAAATTTGGTATGGGCTTTGTTTAGTTTTGTTTTTAGGCAAAATTGACAAACAATGAAATCCATAAATTCTTTTTTTTTTTTTTTCTTTTTTGGAGACAGAGTCTCAGTCTCCCAGGCTGGAGTGCAATGGTAAGATCTCAGCTCAGTGCAACCTCCACCTCCCGAGTTCCAGGAATTCTCCTGCTTCAGCCTCCCAAGCAGCTGGGATTACAGGCACGTACCACCACGCCCAGCTAATTTTTGTATTTTTAGTAGAGACGGGGTTTCACCCTGCTGCCCAGGCTGGTCTCAAACTCCTGAGCTCAAAGTGATCCGGTGGTCTCAAACTCCTGAGCTCAAAGTGATCCGCCTGCCTTGGCCTCCCAAAGTACTGGGATTGCAAGCATGAGCCACCGTGCCCAGCAGGGAAGTAGAAATTCTTTAACAAATTTCCCCATGCCCTTTCCGGTCATTGTTCTATTTAGATTTCTTTCTTTCTGATAACAGCATTTCTGCTTATTTATAGTTTACCAGAAAATCATTTTACCCAGTTTTTTCCTTTTTTTTTTGAACACAGTGGAAAGCATCTTTTGTATTTCCCTTTGCTGTTCTGTATCCCTTAACACTGTCACGCTGCCAGCTTTCCATATTATTCTAAATCTTCCGAACCGCATAGCCCTGTGGTGACTTCAGATTTCTCTGCAGGGTTACATATTATTCCACTGATTTCTTTGGGCTTTTCAAATACAACAATCATGTCATCTGTTCCCCAGGACGAGTAATGTAAATCGGGGACTCATCTTGGCCAAGGGGACTATTTGCAGTGTTTGGCTATTATGACAAACATCTTTGTATATAAAAACTTTGCTGCATTTAGAAATATTTCCTCAGGCCAGATTTTTCTGGACCAAAAGGTAAGCATGTCTTTTAAGCCAGTTTATGTTCCAAAAGGGTTGGTCCCATTTTCACTCCCTCCAGCAACCCAGCAATGGGGAGATCTCGGGGGGGGGGGGGAAGCCTTGTGGTCAGCGCAGTGGTTTACACCTGTAATCCCAGCACGTTGGGAGGCTGAGGCAGGCGGATCACCTGAGGTCGGGAGTTTGAGACCAGTGGTGAAACCCTGTCTCTACTAAAAATACAAAAATTAACCAGGTGTGGGTGGTGGGTGCCTGTAATCCCAGCTACTTGGGAGGCTAAGGCAGGAGAATTGCTTGAACTGGGGAGGCAGAGATTGCAGTGAGCTAAGATCGCACCATTGTACTCCTGCCTGGGCGACACAGCAAGACTCTGTCTCAGAAAAAAAAAAAAAAAGCACTGGGCGGGGCGCAGTGCAGTGGCTCACACCTGTAATCCCAGCATTTTGGGAGGCCAAGCTGGGCGGATTGCGAGGTCAGGAGATCGACACCATCCTGACTAACATGGTGAAATCCCGTCTCTACTAAACATACAAGAAAAAATTCACTGGGTGTGGTGGTCCCAGCTACTCCGGAGGCTGAGACAGGAGAACAGAGTGAACCCGGGAGGCGGAGCTTGCAGTGAGCCGAGATTGTGCCACTGCACTCCAGCCTGGGCGACAGAGCAAGACTCCATCTCAAAAAAAAAAAAAAAAAAAAGTGTTGCTCCAGGAATTCCACCCCCTCACCATGGCCAACAAGACCTCCCTTGGCTGTTTCCTTTCTCCAGCCTCACCTGCCTTCTCCCCACTGCCTCTGTTCCCACAAGAGCAAGAACAGTTCCTTCTGTTCTTGAATTAAATGAGCTGTTTCCAGACTCAGTACTTTGCACCGGCTGTTCCCTGTGCTGGGAACACCCTTCCCACGAACAGTTCCATCATTCAAATCTCTCAATTCAGATATCGTCTTCTCAGACCACCTGAATATCAAAGCCCACCCCTGTGCCCTGGGCACATGCTGGTGCCTGCTCCATCCCTATCTAGTTTCCCAAGCATTTGATGCTTCCAAAATTCCTGTACTGGTCTATTGCCAGCACCCACCATTTAAGTGCAACTGGATGGGAGCAGGGACGCTGGAAGCATCCCCTGCATCTAGAAAATGTCTCACAGGCACCTAATAATGTTTTTATTATTTATTTATTTATTTATTTTTAGAGACAGGGCTTTGCTCTATTGTCCACGCTCGGGTGCAGTGGCATGATCACAGCTGACTGCAGCCTCCAACTCCCAGGCTAACACAATCTTCCCGCCTCAGCCTCCCAAGTAGCTGGGATTACAGGCACACACCACCGTACCCAGCTTATTTTCGCTTTTTTGTTTTCTATAGAGATGGAGTCTCGCTATGTTGCCCATCCTGGTCTCCCACTCCTGGGTTCAAGCCATCCTCTCGCCTTGGCCTCCCAAAGTGCTGGGATTTTAGGCATGAGCCAGTGCACCTGGCCCACCAAATAATTATTATCTGGAAACCTCCCCACGTCCAGGACAAGGCAAGGAACCCCGCTGAAAGCTCTAGGCTTACCGGAAGCACTGGAGCTCATGAACTTTATTTTTATTTTATTTTATTTTTTCGAGATGGAGTTTCACTCTTGTCACCTAGGCTGGAGTGCAGTGGCGCCATCTCGGCTCACTGCAACCTCTGCCTCCCAGGTTCAATCGATTATCCCACCTCAGCCTCCTTAGTAGCTGGGATTACAGGTGCTCACCACGCCCAGCTAATTTTTGTATTTTTAGTAGCGACGGGGTTTCACCATGTTGGCCAGGCTGGTTTCGAACTCCTGACCTCAGGTGACCCGCCCACCTTGGCCTCCCAACATGCTGGGATTACAGGTGTGAGCCGCCGCACCCAGCCATCATGAACTTTTAACTAGTTGGAGCAACGAACTGGGCCCCCCCTGCAGCGGCACCCCGCACCTCTGCCCAGACAGCAGCAGAGGAAGGAGAGGGGTGTCCCGCCATAGAAGTGTGTAGCAGCCTCCCACCAGGTGATTCCATTCACCTGGGAGAACACAGAGGCTCCCAGGTGAATGGAGTCACTTCACTCAACACTTCTTTATTCAGCTCCCAATGCAGTCTGCCCTTCAAGCAAATATTTGGCTCCTGCGGTATGCCAGCCTCTGTCTGCCTCGCTGAGCACTGAGGATCCAGAGAACGAAAGCAGGTCTCTACTCTCAAGGGGCTCCCAGTCCTTTAGAAGGGACGGGCAAGGCCTGGAGCAAAGGTGCTGACCCCACTGGCTGCGGGGCAGAAGAAACCCTGGGGGCTCCCTGGAGTTGCTGACGTTGGAGATGGGGCTTAACGGAGAGGAGCTGATCTGGTGGAAAGTGAAGGAAGGGCCTCAGGTAGGAGCCTGGTGGGGGCCTGGGCAGGCACTGTATGCATCTCACCTGGTGGTTCAGACCTGGAGGGCCTCTCCTAATCCCCCACAGACAGGCCTCCACGGGTGTGATTCCCACCGGGTTCCTGATTTCACCTTGAGGCTGGACCCTTCTCCCAGCCAGTGACACTCCCAGCCCCCCAGGGCTAGCTGATGTCCTATGCCTGGGCCCCCTGGGCTCTGCTCAGTCTGCCCTAGAGCCAGGCTACAGGTGAGTACAGGGAGAACAGGGCGGGGTCATGATTCCATTCACCTGGGAGAAAAACGGAGGTTCCCAGGTGAAGGGAGTCATGGGAAGCAATCTAGCCAGTTCTGATCCCAAGCTGGGAGGAGAAAGGGAGCTGGCAGAGGTAGGACCAAGTGACGGCAGGACATGACTGAGGGTTGGCCACAGCCCCCACTCCTAGCTGGACTTGCTCTCCGCACCTTCTCCAGCATGTGAACTCCTACTCATCCTTCAAAACTTTCAATCTGGTCACCCAGGGGCCTTGTGACTGAACCTACCCACCTGCTGGCAGCGTTGCTGGCCTCCCAGGCGAGTGGACCTGTTTAGGAGGAGCAGTCTGGGCACCAAGGCTGAGGGGTGGGCAGCGGGGGTGGTGGGCTGGGCCAGCACAGGTCACCCGGGTCTCCCAGGGCCACCATGCCACACCCTAGTGTGTTGGGGATCCTGATTTCAGCCTCAGCCTGGGCCTGGCTCCTGCATAGCCCAGCTGGATGGAAGGGTGGGGGGAGGGAGAAAGGAAGAAAGGAGATGGGAGCAGAGAGGAGGAGGGGGGAAGATGGAGGAGAGGAGAGAAGGAAGAGGAAGGGGAAGGAGAGGGAGAGAGGAAGGGAGAGAAAAGAGGAGTGGGGATGATAGAATGGAGGAGGGAGGGAAGAGAGAGGGAGGACTAAGAGAATGGGGAAGGTGGAGGAAGGAGGGAGAGGAGAGAGGAAGGGAGGAAGAGGAGTGGGGAGGAGAAAGGGAGGAGGATGGAGAGAGGAGGGGAGAAGAGAGGAGGGCAGGAGGGTAATGGAGGACTTTGAAGGGGGGGTGGGAGGGGGAGAGGGAGGGGAAGGGAAGAGAAATGGGGAGGAGTGGGATGGAGGAGGGGGAGGGAGGAGGAGAGAAAGGGAAGGGGATGAGAGGAGGAGTGGGGAGGATGGAGAGGGAGAAGGGGTGGGAGGGAGAGGGAGGGTAAGAGGAGGAATGGGGAGGAGGGGGAGGGAAGGGGAGGGAGAGAAGAGAGGAGTGAGGAGGAGGGAGAAGGGGGGGAGGAGGAGGGAATAGGAGGGGAAGAGAGGAGGAATGGGAGGAGGAGGAGGGAGGAGAGAAGGGTGAAGGGAGGAGGGAAGAGAGGTAAGAAGGGGGAGGGGAGGGGGAGGGAGGAGGGATGAACGAGAGGGTTGAGGGAGGAGGAGGTCGGCGGGGCGGGGCCGAGCGCTGGGGGCGGGCAGAGGCGGGGCGTGGTGGCCTGGGCTGTGCTCGTCGCCGCGCTCGTGGACAGGGGCCGGGCGGACTTGGGGACCGGCGGAGGACGCCGGGCGCGCCCGGCCCGAGGCTGGGGGAGCGGGGCGCGGGCGCGCAGTGTTGGGCGCCTGGCGGCGTAGCAGGCGCGCAGAGGACCCCAGGCCGGGCCGGGCGGAGGTAAGCGGTGGCCGCGGGACGCGGGGAGGCGCCGGCGGGGACCTGTCGGAGCCTTTGTCTGCAGCGCTCGCGGCCCCCCGCCCCCTCCCGCCCGTCCGGGCGCTGCCCCCTCTCCCCAGACCGCCCCTGTCCCGGGAACCCGAGGCCGCCCCGACCGCGTCCTGTGCGGCCCAGCCCCCGGCGCCCGGCGACAAGCGCGGACCCGGACCCCTGGGCCCCGGCCATGGAGGGTGTCGGCGCCACCGCCTCCCCTGGCACCGCGCGGGGGTCCTCCCGCACGAAGTTCCTCTCCGGACCCTCCAGCGCCGCCCCATCGCCCCCCTGCCCCCGCCGACCCCTTCCTTGTTCTCGAAAAAGCTCTGGGTGAGGCGGGGCCTGGCCTCCGGGGTCACCTCGGGGCGGCCCAGGGAGTCTGTCCTTTGCCTGGGGGCGCAGGTCCGCGAGCCAACTTTGCGGCTGATGATGCGGGGGGGTGGGGGAGCGGCAGAAAGGCGCGGGGACCCAGGCCGGGGAGGGCAGTGGGTCCGGGGGCCAGCCTGTGGCCCCTGCATGCATCCGTCCCTAGGGGCGCTGCAAGAAGCGGGTGGCCGGAGGGGCTTGAAACCCACCCCCAGAGGAGTTGGAGCAGCTTAGACCGCTGGGCTGCGGAAAGGGCAGCAGAGACATCGTTAGCCCGGGTTAACGCGGACCAGGGGTGTACCAGGCATCAACTAACCAGGACTGGTAGTTGAGCCAGGAGTGCGAGCCCAGGCCCGCTTTCCAAGTGGAATTCGGTTCCCCTGGTTCTCCCTGGCGGGCCGGAGGAGCGCGGCCCCAGAGTGAGGCCAGACTGGCTTTGGGGTCCAGACCCCCAGAGCTTCCAGCTGCCCCGGGCCGCGTTCAGGACTGTTGTGTACTTCAGGCCCCATGGAAATGGGAGGAGCCAGAGGGGGTCACTGGGCCAGGCTCCAGTCTGAGCCGCATGACCTCCCCCACCCCTGACTTGAACTCTATGTGCCTCAGTTGCCCTCCCTGCAGAATGGTGAGAGGCCTTGGCCAGACGCAGTGGCTCATTCCTGTAATCTCAGTTCTGGGAGGCTGGGGCTGAGGGATCACCTGAGGCCAGGAGTTCAAGACCAGCTTGGGCAACAGAACAAGACGCCACCTCTACAAAAATAGAAATTAAAAAAAAAAAAAATGAGGGAGAGGGGTGGGAGCCCTGCCTTGCCCATAGCAGTGTTCTTTAAGTGGCAGCTTGTGCAGCTGTTGAATGCCTACTGTGTGTAGTTGAGCCTGACCCACCAGCCATCCACCGAGTCCCTGTTTGTGACATACTCTCACCCTCTTCTTCCTCTACTGAGTTGTGAGGTGGGGAAACTGAGACCTGAGGGGTGACCTCAAGGCCAAAGAAGTGACCTGTGTCTTCTCAACGGCCCCCGGGGCAGGCGTCGAGGGGTCACGGCAGCTCAGAGTAGAGGAGCAGAGCCAAGCCCCTTAAACGCTGGGGTGGTTAGGCCAATGTGCATGTGGTTAAATTTTAATTAACGGGGGACAGGGCAGGAGGTCCTGGGCTGCCTTCCCCGGAGGGTAGTAGGCTTGCATGTTGGGGGCTGGGAAGGACAGAGTTGGAAGCCTGTGGCCCAGGAGAGGTGGGGGCGAGCGGCTGCAGCAGACTCCCCACTCCCTCCACCATGGGGACAGTGGCTGGCCAAGCCGGGCAGTGTGGGTGGCAGCTGCCCACTTTGCTGACTGAGCCAGAGGGGACAGCAGCCGCCTCCTGGCTGGATGCCAAGCACGTCCGCCTTCCTGGGTGGCGTGGCCTCTGGGCAAGGCAGAAACCTTGGCTTTCTGGCCAGGATTGTTTGCGGCACTGCACGTCCCGGGGAGCGTCTCGGGGGCCCTTACTGAACACAAACCAGGCCTTTCTGGGTTCGGATGTCCTGGGCTGGGCTGGTATCCTGAGCAGGTGGCAGGAGGAGCATTTGATTGTTGAAGACTGTCACCCTGACACCATTCCCTTCCCTGTCCCTGCAGGCTGAAGAAGAGTCCCGGGGTCTCTCAGCCTTTGCTGCCTCTCTGGCACCTCCCAACGACTCTCGAGGTCAGGCTTGTGTCCACTTCACAGGGGAGGACAGGTGTGCGGAGCCCTCCCAGGGCCACCCCAGTTCAAGCCCAGCCCAGCTCTGCTCTAAGCCTTGCTCGCCATCCCAGATGTGCTCCAGATGTGGCAGGAGGGCCAGGGCTGACAAGGGGCAGTCAGGAGAGCCTTGAGCCTAGAAGGGGAGATACGCCAGGCTTCTCAGCCCCCGGAAGTCCGGGACCGCCTCTCCCCTGGTAGTGGGCACTAATCACCTGGGTTGGTCCCCAGCTGTCAGGGGCTGAATCTCCCCAGTCCCCCAAAACCTGGAAATGGGAAGGCTCTGGCTTCAAAGCCCCATTGAGGCCCCAGACCCCCATTCAGGCTCCAGTTAAAACTCTGTAGTGAGCTAGAAGAGGGGGACATGGAGTCACAGGGAGGTGCTTGGTAACTGATCATCAAAACCTGCCTGGAGGCTGGGAAGGGAGTAAACTGAGGCAGGGGAGCTGGAGGAAATGAGACCCAGGAGATGGGACAAGAGCAGGCAGAGGTGACATGGGTCAACCCCAGGGAAAATCAGACTGGGCTGAGTGCAATGGCTCATGTCGATAATCCCGGCACTTTGGGAGGCCAAGGTGAGAGGATCACTTGAGCCCAGGAGTTCAAGACCACTATGGACAACATAATGAGACCCCATCTCTACAAAAAAGAAAAAAAATTAGCCGGGCCTGGTGGTGCACACCTGTTCCAGCTACTTAAGAGGCTAAGGTGGGAGGATCACTCGAGCCTGGGAGGCAGAGGCTGAAGTGAGTGGTGATTGTGCCGCTGCACTCCAGCCTTGGCAGCAAAGAGACTCTGTCTCAAAAAAACAAAAAGTCAACTTTCCTCTGGGCTTGTGGGACCCCTCAGGGTGGGCTTCTTCCAGCCTTTCCACGGCTCTCCCACATACTGGGGAAACTGAGGCACTACATTCAGCGCTCAGTGCCGTGCTGTCCTCTCTGTGAGCCTTAAACTCTGCAGCAAACACAAGTCCTTTCTGCATTCAGATAAATAAATACATGTTATTAGAAAAAGAAATCATTGGCCAGGCACGGTGGCTCAGGCCTGTAATCCCAGCACTTTGGGAGGCCAAGGTGGGTGGATCACAAAGTCAAGAGGTTGAGACCATCCTGGCCAACATGGGGAAACCCCATCTCTACTTAAAAATACAAAAATTAGCCGGGCGTGGTGGCGGGCGCCTGTACTCCCAGCTACTCGGGAGGCTGAGGCAGGAGAATCGCTGGCACCCGGGAGACGGAGGTTGTAGTGAGCTGAGATCACACCACTGCACTCCAGCCTGGCAACAGAGTGAGACTCCATCTCAAAAAAAAAAAAAAAAAGGGGGCCAGGCGCAGTGGCTCAAGCCTGTAATCCTAGCACTTTGGGAGGCCGAGACGGGCGGATCGCGAGGTCAGGAGATCGAGACCATCCTGGCTAACACGGTGAAACCCCGTCTCTACTAAAAAATACAAAAAACTAGCCGGGCGAGGTGGCGGCGCCTGTAGTCCCAGCTACCTGGGAGGCTGAGGCAGGAGAATGGCGTGAACCCGGGAGGCGGAGCTTGCAGTGAGCTGAGATCCGGCCACTGCACTCCAGCCTGGGTGACAGAGCGAGACTCCGTCTCAAAAAAAAAAAAAAAAAAAAGGAAAAATCGTTTTAGGGGAAAAAGCTAGCCTGCCCCAGGCACACACAGGGCTGCCCACACAGTGCAAGCATCTCCATGACAGATGACTTAGTTCCTTCCTTTCCTTCCGAAGGTCAGGGCTGGCAGATCCAAATTGAAGCAAGAAGCACTGAGGCAAGACCACAGGAAGAACTTTCCGCCATGAAGGCGGTTGGCCCCAGGACCAAGGGTCATGGTGGCTCAGAGTGTCACACAGACCTGGGTTGGGGCCTGGGTTCCCCCGCTTTCTGCCTGTGAGACCAAGGGGACTCTCACTTTCCTCAGCTGAAAAATGAGTGATAAAGGCGCCTTCCTCCCAGAGGACCCTGCCGGTGCAGGCACGCACGAGGCTCACTCATGTCATCTGTTGTTTCCGACTGCCCCCCAAGTTCTGGTATCGCACCACCAAAGTATCCCTCCACTCCATCTATTTCTTACCGTGCCCGCTGCCACCATGCCGGCCACCTTGGTTGTTCCCCGGGGCAGCAGTCTCTGAGCTCTCCTCCCCTCCGACCCCTTCTCCCTAGATAGTAATGAGGATGAGCATCTTGAGACACACTGGGTGAGGGCTGGGTGCAGTGGCTCCGTGACTCACGCCTGGAACCCCCACACTTGGGGAGGCCAAGGCAGAAGTTGGAGTTGGAGACCAGCCTGGGCAATGTAGTGAGACCCCATCTCTACAAAATAAATTTTTAAAAAATTAGCCAGGCGTGGTGGTTCGAACCTGTGGTCCCAGCTACTTGGGAGGCTGAATCAGGAGGATCCCTTGAGCCCAGGAGGTGGAGGCTGAAATGAGTGATGGTTGCGCCACCATACTCCAACCTGGGTGACAGAGTGAGACCCTGTCTAGAAAAAAAAAAAAAAAAGACACCAGATGACATTGCTTATCTGCTTAAATTAACGTCCTCTGGATGGATAGAAAGGATGGTCCCCAAGGGATACAGTCCCGGCCGCATGGCAGCGAGGCTGGGGTGTCTTCTCATCCTTCTTCCCTCACCTGCTCTCTCTGCTTCCTCCAAAGCACAGGCTGCCATGGGTTCTGTCGGGAGCCAGCGCCTTGAGGAGCCCAGCGTGGCAGGCACACCAGACCCGGGCGTAGTGATGAGCTTCACCTTCGACAGTAACCAGCTGGAGGAGGTGACAGAGGCAGCTCAGGGCCAGGGCCTTAGGGCCAGGGGCATCCCGGCTTTCATGGACTCCAGTAAGTAGGGGTGCGGGCAAGGTGTGTGTCCTGTCCCGAAGCAGACTGGGCTGTGTGACCCCCAGTGAAGCCTTGGGGTATCAGGGAGCCATGGGTGGTCATGGACTGGAGGCAGTGCCTGTCAGTGTGGATTAGATCTACTGCATAACAAACACGCCCACCGTCTCAACGTCTCCGCCCTGATGCTGCGTGTCTGTGCTAGGGGCCCTGCCAACAGCCCCCAGCAGAGGAGGCTCTGTCTTAACATGGGCTTTCGTGCTCACTGGGTGGGTGAAGGGACCCATGGTTCATGCGCTGATCCATCAAGCTTCTATCTGGAGTGACACACGTCACTTTGGTCACACTCGTTGGCCAAAGCAAGCTATGCCTCACTGCAAAGGAGCCAGGAAAGTGCCTGAACAGGACTGGATGTGAGGTTCAAAGCTCTGGTTTTCAGCCCAGCTGTGTGACATTAGGCAAGGGCCTAAACCTCTCTGAACCTCAGTTTCACTACATTGAGGAACTGGGCCACCTGGCTTTGAGATCAGACTTGCAGAGTGGACAGCCCACAGGCTTGGAGTCTGACAGGCTCAGGTTCAAGACTGCCTCCCATCCTTCACCCACCAGGGGCTCCAGTCAAGTCACTGTTCCTCTCTGGCCCTCAGTCTCTTCCTCTGAAAAAGGGGGAGATAGTATTGTGTCAATGTGGCTGCACCAGAATCAACAGAATCTTGCTTGGGCCTGTCCCTGGCACTCAGGAGGCACCCTGTAAGCTATAGTTCTTTTTGGGGGAGCTATTGTTTATGCTAGTACTTTAGGCTCAGAAACCTGGGTTAAGGCTGGGCACGGTGGCTCACGCCTATAATACCAGCACTTTGAGAAGCTGAGGCCAGAGGATCGCTTGAGCCCAGGAGTTTGAGGCCAGCCTGAACAACCTGGCAAAACCTCGTCTCTACAAAAACCTACAAAAATTAGCCAGGTGTGGTGGCACACACCTGTCATCCCAGCTACTTCAGAGGCTGAGGCAGGAGAATCACTTGAGCCCAGGAGGCAGTGGTTGTAGTGAGCCGAGATCACGCCACTGCACTCCAGCCTGAGCGACAGTGAGACTCTGTCTGAAAAAAAAAAAGAAAAAAGAAATTGGCTGACTAAAGTGGGAGCTGGTTAAGCCAGGCAGGCAGGCAGGAAGGTCATGGACAGTCTAGAATCCACGGGCAAGAGCTTCTTGGAATCTCTGAGCTCCAGGAAGACCTCAAGGTCTCACCCAATTAGGTCAGACCCATCCAGGGTCATTTTCCTTTTGATGAACTGAAAGTTGATGGAGAAGGAACTTGAATTGCAAAACGTCCTCACAGCAGCACCAGGGCTAGTGTTTGAACTGGGGACTGTACTTAAGCCTGTCAAGGTGACCATAAGCAGACCATCATGTCCCCCCTTGCCATTGTGGCTCCCATAGATATCTCCATAAACCATGTCTCCTCTCCAAACAAAGGCAGTGACAAGGTCATACTGCCACCAAGCATGATGCAAGAACCCTGTACGACCCTAAACATGCTGACCCCTTCCCCAGCAGGACAGGCAGAGGGTGTTCACTCTTCTCCTTCCATATCTTACAATTTTTGTTTTGTTTTTTGAAAACAGAGTCTCATGCTATTGCCGAGGCTGGAGTGCAGTGGCACAACCTTGGCTCACTGCAACCTCCACCTCCTGGGGTCAAACTATTGTACTGCCTCAGCCTCCTGAGTAGCTGGGACTATAGGCTTGCACCACCATGCCCAGCTAATTTTTTTCTATTTTAGTAGAGATGGGATTTCACCGTGTTGGCCAGGCTGGTCTCAAACTCCTGAGTTCAGGTGATCTGCCCGCCTCGGCCTCCCAAAGTGCTGGAATGACAGGCGTGAACTGGTTTCCTGTCCATCAAGCTGGTGGCTTCAGTGGCTGTGATAGCTTGGGTTTGGTGGCCGTAGCCACAGTATTTGGTGGCTTTTGATAATAGCCGGATGACAGAGGTATCTGGAGCAGAGGGGAGCAGGGTTCACAGCGATGGCAGTGGCCATGGTGATGGAGACCAAGGTGATGGCCATCGTCCTGTGCGGAGGCCACAGCCATGCATGGAGGGTGCCCCGTCTCACCTGGTGTCTCTGGCTTTAGCACTGGAGGAGCCGGTGCCCGATGACCGCTACCACGCCATCTACTTTGCAATGCTGCTGGCTGGCGTGGGCTTCCTGCTGCCGTACAACAGCTTCATCACAGACGTGGACTACCTGCATCACAAGTACCCAGGTGGGTCCTTCCACGGTCACGCCCGGCCACTCAGCATACTCCATCATGGCCCGGGGCCTCCTAGAAACCCCCGGAGGGGAGGGTCCTACCCAGGGACCCATTTGATTCGGATCTCGGCTCCACTTTGAGCTGCTGAGCGACCTCAGGGCAGCCACTCACCCTCTCTGGGCAGCGAGCCGCTTCTGGGAGGTGGCATCTGGCAGGGGTCAGTGCAGAGGGTGGGGCCTCCCTCAGCACCTGCTGTCTCTGGCCCTCCACAGGGACCTCCATCGTGTTTGACATGAGCCTCACCTACATCTTGGTGGCGCTGGCAGCCGTGCTCCTGAACAACGTCCTGGTGGAGAGACTGACCCTGCACACCAGGATCACCGCAGGTGCGCTGGGCCCCGCCACGGGACGCCTACCTGTTGTGGCTCCCATGTGCCTGGCCGGTCATCCACTCACCCAGTTTCCCCGAGCCTCACTCGCCTCATCTGTAAAATGGGCACACTTCATAGGGCTGCCCTGGGGTCTGGCCGTGGTGGGGCCTCTGTACCCCACTGCATGTCCCTGGGCCCCGCCCAAGCTCTTCCCCACACCCAGTGTGTTCTTCCTTTTCCATTCCTCCGCACGGTGTCATCCAGCTTCAAGGCCTGGCTCAAATGGCGCCTCCTCCAGGAAGCTCTCTGGGTGCCCCTGTTAGACTTGTAAAGCATCCCTGGCCGTCCTTAAAGAGGAAGGGCAGAGAAAGCCTCTGACCGACTATGCAGGAGGGGCGAGGAGGAGGGGGACCCCCACCCAGTTGGCTCCACCGCTCCCCTCACTGGCCTCTCCCCCAACAGGCTACCTCTTAGCCTTGGGCCCTCTCCTTTTTATCAGCATCTGCGATGTGTGGCTGCAGCTCTTCTCTCGGGACCAAGCCTACGCCATCAACCTGGCCGCTGTGGGCACCGTGGCCTTTGGCTGCACAGGTAGGAACCGGGGCCCAGGGGTGAGGCCCTGAGTGCCCACTTCTGACCCTGTCCCACCCCAGCCCTGGTCTCCTGCTGGTGACATGTGACATGATGAGAGCCGGGCTGGCTGGGTGCCAAGTGTGTGTCCACCTGCATGCCAGCGTGCACACCTGCACACCCATGCACACTGGCTCACACCCGCACGAGCCTGTGTATGCACAGCATGTAGCCACAGAGACCCTGAGGCAGTCCCTGGTTTCCCTGGTATAAACAGGGCTTCAAAGACTGTTCTGCCTTCGTCACCATGTCACTGTTTCTCTTGGGCAATGGCTTTCAGTAGGGTCTGACTCTGTCACCCAGGCTGGAGTGCAGTGGCATGATCATAGATCACTGCAGCCTCAACCTCCTGGACTCCAGCTGGTGAGCCATCCTCCCACCTCAGCCTCCTGAGTAGCTAGGACCACAGGCACATGCCACCAAGCCTGGCTAGTTTTAAAAAATTGTTTGTAGAGACAGGGGTCTCCCTATATTGCCTGGGCTAGTCTTGAACTCTTAGCCCCAAGCAGTCCTCCCATCTCAGTCTTCCAAAGTGCTGGTATTACAGGCACGCGCCATCGTGCCTGGCCTTACAAACTTTTGAAAGCTACTTTTTATTTTGCAAAAATTTCAAACCTACAGAAAGCTTACAAGAATGATACAGTGAAGTCCCACACAAGCACTCTCTCCCCCTCTCCCTCCACCCCTCTCTCTCTGTACTTAAATGTCTCCCTAAGTATATATAAATATAAAATACATATTTTCCCTTGTGCCATTTGAGAGTTAGTTGTAGATGTCATCACCTTTCTTGCCTAATTACTAATACTTCAGGGTATATTTTCTTTTTTTTTTTTTTGAGACGAAGTCTCGCTCTGTCGCCCAGGCTGGAGTGCAGTGGCCGGATCTCAGCTCACTGCAAGCTCCACCTCCCGGGTTTACGCCATTCTCCTGCCTCAGCCTCCCGAGTAGCTGGGACTACAGGCGCCCACCACCTCGCCCGGCTAGTTTTTTTTTTTTTTTTTTTTTGTATTTTTTTTAGTAGAGACGGGGTTTCACCGTCTTAGCCAGGATGGTCTCGATCTTCTGACCTCGTGATCCGCCCGTCTCCGCCTCCCAAAGTGCTGGGATTACAGGCTTGAGCCACCACGCCCGGCCCAGGGTGTATTTTCTACCAGTCAAGACATTTCTTTTCTTTCTTTTTTTTCTTTCTTTTTTTTTTTTTGGAGACAGTCTCGCTCTGTTGCCCAGACTGGAGTGTAGTGTAGTGGCGCAATCTCAGCTCACTGCAACCTCCACCTCCCGGGTTCAAGCGATTCTCCTGTCTTAGCCTTCCAAGTAACTGGGATTACAGGCGTGCATCACCATGCTAGGCTAATTTTTGTATTTTTAGTAGAGATGGGGTTTCATCATGTTCCTCAGGCTGGTTACAAACTCCTGACCTCAGGTGATCCACCTGCCTCAGCTTCCCAAAGTGCAGGGAATTACAGGTGTGAGCCACCATGCCTGGCCGACATTTCTTCTGTAACCACGTTGCAATTGCCAAAATTGGGAAATTTAACTCTGATGCGATACTATTTTCTAAGCTACAACCCATATTCGAACTTCTCCAGTCATCCTGATAATGGTTTGTGTTTTTTTTGAGACGGAGTCTCACTCTGTGTGGATCTCGGCTCACTGCAAGCTCTGCCTCCTGGGTTAACACCATTCTCCTGCCTCAGCCTCCCAAGTATCTGGGACTACAGGCGTGTGCCACCACGCCCAGCTAATTTTTTGTATTTTTAGTAGAGACGGGGTTTCACAGTGTTAGCCAGGATGGTCTCGATCTCCTGACCTCGTGATCCGCCCGCCTCGGTCTCCCAAAGTGCTGGGATTACAGGCATGAGCCACCGTGCCTGGCCCCGATAATGTTCTTTATAGCTTCTTTTTTTTTTTTTCCCCTGACCCAACATGCTCTCTAGATTCATAACTTTCCTTTAATCCAGGACAGTCCTTCACCCACCCCTGTGTTTCATGGCAGTGACATTTCGCAAGGGTCCAGCAAGGCTTTGTAGACTTTCTTTTTTTTCTTTCTTTTTTAGAGATGGAGTCTTTGTCGCCCAGGCTGGAGTGCAGTGGCGCAATCTCAGCTCACTGCAACCTCCACCTCCCAGGTTCAAGGGATTCTCCTGCCTCAGCCTCCCGAGTAGCTGGGACTACAGGCGCCTGCCACCACACCTGGCTAATTTTTGTATTTTTAGTAGAGATGGGGTTTCACCATATAGGCCAGGCTGGTCTTGAACTCCTGACCTTGTGATCTGCCCACCTCAGCCTCCCAAAGTGCCAGGATTACAGGCATGAGCCACTGTGCCTAGCCAGCTTGGTAGACTTTCAAACTCTTTTTGACCATGACTTTCAGGAAGAAAGAAAGAAATTTTGTATTATGGCCCTGTAAACACATGTGTGTCTTTATAAATGACATCAAGCCTTCATGAAATAATACTCTCAATGCTACTGTTGTGTTTTGCTAAAAAACAAAAAAAATGCTGTGACTTGATTTTATTTTTTTAGAGGCAGGGTCTCACTCTGTTGCCCAGGCTGGAGTGCAGTGGTGGGATCATGGTTCACTGCAGCCTTGAACTCCTGGGCTCAAAGGAGAGCCCAGGCCCCCCCACGTAGCTGGGATTACAGGCACAGGCTAATTTTAAAAAATTTTTGTTGCCAGGCATGGTGGCTCTTGCCTGTAATCCCAGCATTTTGGGAGGCTGAGGTGGGCAGATCACAAGGTCAGGAGTTCAAGACCAGTCTGGCCAACATAGTGAAACCCCATCTCTACTAAAAATACAAAAAATTAGCCAGGTGTGGTGGCGGATGCCTGTATGTAGTCCCAGCTACTCAGGAGGCTGAGGCAGGAGAATCATGTGAACCCGGGAGGCAGAGGTTGCAGTGAACCGAGGTAGTGCCACTGCACTCCAGCCTGGGTGACAGAGCGAGGCTCTATCTGAAAAAAAAAAAAAAATCATAAAAACAAGATCTCACTTTGTAGCTCACGCTGGTCTTGAACTCCTAGACTCAAGCGATCTTCCCTTCTTAGCCTCCCAAAGCACTGGGATTACAGGCGTGAGCCACAGTGCCCAGCCTTGACCAGAAGATTTTAGTTAGACAAAGACTGCCCCCAAGGCTACTTCCAGTCATGGATTTGCTAGACTCCAAGGTAGGGGCCTGTACACTTTTGTTTTCCCTAGACCCTGATCGATTTCTGGCTGTATTATTTAGGATGAGAGGGGTTATTGCTGTATAGCAAATTAACTGAGAAATCTCAGTGGCTCCATAGAACAAGCCTGACTTCTCACTCTTGCTGCCTGTCCTGTCTGGAGGGTGAAGGGTGTTATGCTCCACACGGTCTCTCGGGGCCTCAGGCAGACAGTCCTCTCCCCAATCCATAATACATGGCCTCTCCTGTCCCTGCCCATAGGAAAAGGAAAGGTTGAAAGTCCATGCAGGCTTTTCACTGCCTTGCCCAGAAGTGACGAGTCATTTCTGCAGATGTTTCATCCACCAGAGCTTGTCAATGACCCTGGCTGACCCCAAGGGTACACTGGTTGGTGTTCCTACTGCTGTGTGTCAAATCTCTCTGCCATTAGTGGTGTTAACGGCTGTTTATGCACCCTTGAGTTCTCCCAAGCTAGTGCATTTCACCCAAGTTGACAGGTGATAATGGTGTCTCCGGATTTTTCCTCTCTCTCTCTCTCTCTCTCTCTCTCTCTCTCAAGTGCAGCAATCCAGCTTCTACGGATACACGGGGATGCTACCCAAGCGGTACACGCAGGGGGTGATGACCGGGGAGAGTGAGTATCTGCAGATCTCCCGGGGAGGGGGTGTTGGGCTGCCCTGGGCTCTGGAAGCTTCTTCTCGGGGGCTCCCAATGATGTGCCCTGGTCTGAGAGGGAGGCTCACAATCCCTGGCACACTGAGCTAGGGACAGTGATCACCATCTTTCCTGGCCTGGCTGGGGATAGAAAAAGGGTGGACTCCCACATGGGAGGGACATGTGGGCCCACACATGTGTGTGCTGTGTTTCTGGGGTGTGTGGTCCTTTGTGATGGGGGAAGCGTGTGTGTCTCTGAGCATGTGGCTGGGTGTGCGTTTTGTAAGTCTGTGTGTGTGCGTGTGTTAGGGAGTGGGCCCCATCCATGGCCGTGATGTCATGGACATCACGCCATGCCTACAGCACCATGCCCTCCTTCAGCCACGGACACACAAGCCACCCCCTGGTCAGCACCCCATGTGGGTGTCTCACGGGCTTCTCAAACTCACGTCTCCTCCACCCACCCTGCCACTCACACCCGCCCCTTCTCAGCAAATGGCACCTCCTTGCTCATGCCTGAACCTTATATGACACCCGGACCTTCTCCAAGTCCTAGGTCTGTCCCCTGGCCTCCAGCCCCTACAGAGGGGCAGCACTGGCCCCTGGCAGCGACACTGTGTGCCTGCAGGCCCCTTCCTCTCAGGGTCCCCAAGCTTCCTTCTGTGCCTGGACTGCCCGGGGTCAGTGCCGCCCAGGCAGGAAGCGGAAGCCCAGATCAAGACCCACGTGGGCCTGGTTCGTTTCTCCCCTTGGGGGCGTTCTGCAACCCTCTGCCTGGTGCTGAGGTAGACCAGACGCCCCGGAGCCCCCAGACTCCCATCTTAGCCAGTGGATTTTGTGGTGGGGCTAAGCCAGAGTGGGTGCAGAATTGTGCCGGCACACTGATGTCGGGTGGTTTATGGAGCCAAGGGCCCCGCAGAAAAGACGCGCTCAGAGCCCTGCCCACCCTCACGGGGTGGCCCACCATGGCCCTGACCCACCCTGCCTCACACCGGGCAGTGGCCCATGGCCACACTAAGAAAAAACACACAGCCTGCCCACCCCAAGGCCCTCCCTCCCAGCCTCGTGACCCCAGCGCCTCAAACATGAGCACTCAGCTCACGGCATTCCCCGGCCAGGAACACCTGTCCCCAGGCTGCATTCCCAGCCCTGTCCTGCAGACCTCCGCGTCAAAGGCCCCCAATGGGACAGGGGTCCTCTAACAGCCCCCCACCTCTGCGCGCCCTCTGCTCTGTCTCTTTCGGCCCCCTGCCTGAATCACGCACAATCTTGTTTGCATCCATCTTCTTCCCACCCTGCGTCCGTGTGTCATCGTGGCCCTACTGCGTCCTCAGAGCAGGAGGGTGCAGCCACGCAGCAGGCACTGGGTAAATGCCCCATGGTGGGGGTGTGTGAGCGGCGTCGGGGTGGGGCTGCTGTGAGGGGCAGCTCCTGTGGACAGCTCCTCTTGTGGCTGGGGCGGAGCTGGGGGCAACCGGAGTTGGGGCCGGAGAGAAACCGGCCTCAGGACTTAGATGGAGCGGCAGGGGGTGTGGCTGGGAAGGGAGGTGGGGCGGGGAGCTGGGGGAGCGGGTGGGACGGGGCTGTGTGGGGCCAAGCTGAGTGGGGGTGGAGGGTGGGATGGAGCTGGGCGTGGCTGAGTGGGGGTGGAGCTGAATGGGGTCTGGAAGCAGCTGGGTCGCTTACTGTAGGAATTTCTAGAAGGGGCTGGTGGAGCTGGTCTGGTTGTGGGAGCGGGGCCGTGGAAGTGGGCGGGGCCTGCGGTGATGGGCGGGGCCTGTGGGTGGGAGCAGGGCCGGCGGTGGAGGGCGGGGTCGGCGGTGGGGGGGGAGCCTGTGGGCGGAAGGGGGCGCCGGTGGGGAGGGGTCTGTGTGGGTGGGGATGGGGCAGGGCGGGGTGGTGCAGGGAGCTGGGCGGGTCAGGCCCGGGCCCACCGTGTATGCCCTCTAGGCACGGCAGGTGTGATGATCTCTCTGAGCCGCATCCTCACCAAGCTGCTGCTGCCCGACGAGCGCGCCAGCACTCTCATCTTCTTCCTGGTGTCGGTGGCACTGGAGCTGCTGTGCTTCCTGCTGCACCTGTTAGTGCGGCGCAGCCGCTTCGTGCTCTTCTATACCACACGGCCGCGTGACAGCCGCCGGGGCAGGCCAGGCCTGGGTAAGGGCTCTGGTTACCGCGTGCACCACGACGTCGCCGCTGGGGACGTCCACTTCGTAAGTGCGCATCACCCACCTCTGTTCCCTCCTCTGTCCCCACCGCGAGGTTGGGAAGTACCCGCGGCCCACCCCGTCCCCTGCACCCCAGCCCATCCCCTGCACCCCAGCCCATCCCCTGCACCCCAGCCCGCGGCCTCCCGCTGTGGTGGAGACCACTTCCTGCCAACTCCCTTTATTCTGTGGACTCAGGTGTGGGTTCTTAGTGGCACCCCACATCCCGTGGCCTGAGGCCCCACCCCAGAGCATCCGGGGCTCTGCCCAGCTGCTGTATCCCATGGCGTGGGGCGTGCGGTGTGCATGGCGCCTGTCCGCAGTGACACCCCACATGATGTACACTAAAGTTTCCATCCCTGGGACAGCCCACGTTGGTTCTGGGGGGTCTCAGCCCTCTTGGCTGTGCCAGCTCACGTTGGAGATTCCTCCTGCAAGCTCAGCCTGGCAGCAAACTCCCTAGGAAGCTCGCACCCTTCCTCCCTAGAGACGGGACAGCAGGAGGGAAATCAGGGCTCAGGGATAACCGTGTTCCCTGAGGGGGAATTTCCCATATAAGTCAGAATTTCCCCTATAAGTCACCACCAGCCAGCCAGGAAAGGGAGTGGTCTCCCAGGTGAGGATAGACAGGCAGAGAGGGAGGGCCAGGGGCTTGTTCTGTGGCCCCTGGTTCTGCTGTGCTTCCCTGTCACAGCACAGAGGCACTGCTCCTGTGGGGTCCCCAGCGCAGACAGCCCCTGCCAGGAAGTGCCCTGTCCCACCATCGCTGGGGCAGGCAGCTGTCCTTGGGGGGCTGGGGTGCCCTCTGGTGGCAGCAGTGCTGCACAGCCCCCAGGCTCAGGGCCAGCCGCTGTACAGTCCTGGGGACACCTGCAAGGTGAGGTCAGGAGTGCCAGACCATGCAGAGGCGGGGTGAGGGAGCCATTGGTCCTCATTCCTGAGGGTCCAGAACCAGAATGGTCATGCAGGCCTTGATCCAGTGAGTCACCTGGGCCCTCAGCTGGGGACACTGAAGTGAGCCAGAAACACCATCCCCAGGGGAGCACCCAGACCCAGAGAGGGACCCAGGATGGAAAGGGACAAGCCGGGGCAGGGGTGCATCCCTCTCATGGTGAGGGACGTTCCCCGAGGGACTTTTGGGCTGAGACCTGACCTACAGGAAGGGTGTTGGGGTGGAGGGAAAAGTGTGTGCAATGGCTCAGAGGCTGGGAGGAGCTCCATGTGTTTGGAGGAGGGGAGAAGTAAAGGGGTCATGGGGGACAAGATGCTCTGGTTGGTTTGGTCGGAAGCTGGTAGAGGGTTCATGGGAGTGGTGAGGTGGAATTTGCAGCATCGGAAGTGTGAGAGCCAGGCACAATGGCTCACACCTGCAATCCCAGCTATAGAGGAGGCCAAGGTGGGAGGATCACTTGAGCCCAAGAGTTTGATATTAGCCTGGGCAACATAGCAAGACCCTGTCTCTACAAAAAAGAAAACAGCAAAAAACCTGGCCTGGGTGATGGCGCATGGCTGTAGTCCCCGCTACTTGGGAGGCTGAGGTGGGAGGATTGTCTGAGCCCAGGAAGTTGAGGCTACAGTGAGCTGTGACTGCACCACTGCACTCCAGCCTGGGCAGCAGAGCAAGACCCTCTCTCTCAAACAGAAATGTGAAGTGAGAGACCTTGATAAAGTGGGAGAGGGGTGTCTGCACACAGTAGGCACCACCTGAATGTCAGCGCCAGCCCTAGTGCAGCTCTTCTGATTGGGCCTGGATTCCTCCTGTCCTGTCCTCCACTCAAACCCCATCCCACTCCGTCCTCCCTCCAGGAGCACCCAGCTCCGGCCCTGGCCCCCAGCGGGTCCCCAAAGGACAGCCCAGCCCACGAGGTGACCGGCAGCGGTGGGGCCTACATGCGCTTTGATGTACCGCGGCCAAGGGTCCAGCACAGCTGGCCCACCTTCAGAGGTGAGTGCAGGGGGTCCCTCTGCAGCCCTGGCGCTGGTACCCAGGCGGGGAGGGGTGGGAGGCAGGCAGGGGTCCCCGTGGGCGCTGCCTCTGACCCCCGCCCGCCCCCAGCCCTGTTGCTGCACCGCTACGTGGTGGCGCGGGTGATCTGGGCCGACATGCTCTCCATCGCTGTGACCTACTTCATCACGCTGTGCCTGTTCCCTGGCCTCGAGTCTGAGATCCGCCACTGCATCCTGGGCGAGTGGCTGCCCATCCTCATCATGGCTGTGTTCAACCTGTCAGACTTCGTGGGCAAGGTGGGCTGCCCGCCCTGCCCAGTGTCGGGGGACGCCACGGGGTGGAGGTGATGGGGAGGCCTTGGTCCATCCGGGAGGGGTTCTGAGTGAAGGATGCATGTGGCTGCCACATGGAAAGGGCAAGAGCCATGGAGTGGCACCATGCCGGACAGTGTTCTGTGGAGGGTGGCCCCGGCCTGATCCCACTGGGGCACTCCGGAGTGTCAGCTGCATCTCGGAGGACAGGTGTGGCACTCACCTCTCGCCTCACAGTCACAGGCCCTCCAGGGATGAGCACAGGAGGATGCCCCAGAGGGGACCCAGAGAGGGCAGGGACCCTCAGAAATGGCTCAAAGAAATGGTTAGATGCAGTGGCTCATGCCTGTAATTCTAGCACTTTGGGAGGCAGGCCAGAGATGGGTAGATCACTTGAGGCTAGGAGTTCCAGACCAGCCTGGCCAACATGGTGAAACCTCGTGTTTACTGAAAATACAAAAATTAACTGGGCATGGTGGTGCGTGCCTGTAATCCCAGCTACTCGGGAAGCTGAGGCAGGAGAATCGCTTAAACCCAGGAGGTAGAGGGTGCAGTGAGCCGAGATCATGCCTCTGCACTCCAGCCTGGGCGACAGCATGAGACTCTGTCTCAGAAAACAAGCAAACAAAACACTTAGCCAGCCGTGGTGGCATGTGCCTGTAGTCCCACCTACTCTGGAGGCTGGGGTGGGAGGATTGCTTGAGCCCAGGAGTTTGAGCCTGCAGTGAGCCACAATCGTGCCACTGCACTCCAGCATGGGGGATAGACCGATACCCTGACTCTAAGGGGAAAGTTTTTTTTGTTTTTTTTTTTTTTTTTTTTTTTTTTGAGACGGAGTCTCGCTCTGTCGCCTGGGCTGGAGTGCAGTGGCCGGATCTCAGCTCACTGCAAGCTCCGCCTCCCGGGTTTACGCCATTCTCCTGCCTCAGCCTCCCAAGTAGCTGGGACTACAGGTGCCCGCCACCTTGCCTGGCTAGTTTTTTTTGTGTTTTTTAGTAGAGACGGGGTTTCACCGTGTTAGCCAGGATGGTCTCAATCTCCTGACCTCGTGATCCACCCGTCTCGGCCTCCCAAAGTGCTGGGATTACAGGCTTGAGCCACCGCGCCCGGCCTCTAAGGGAAAAGTTTTAAGTGGGATTTGGGGGATTTTAAAGGGGCGATCCAGAGAAGGGCAGGGTTGCAGGCTGAGCTGGACAGACCCAGGAGTGTTTGGGGATGGGGACGTGGCTGGAGGCTGGGTGGGGTGTGAGGGGAGTGGGGGTGGCCGGGACAGGGCGCTCACATGCCTGGCTCTCTGCAGATCCTGGCAGCCCTGCCCGTGGACTGGCGGGGCACCCACCTGCTGGCCTGCTCCTGCCTACGTGTGGTCTTCATCCCTCTCTTCATCCTGTGCGTCTACCCCAGCGGCATGCCCGCCCTGCGCCACCCTGCCTGGCCCTGCATCTTCTCGCTGCTTATGGGCATCAGCAACGGCTACTTCGGCAGCGTGCCCATGATCCTGGCGGCAGGCAAAGTGAGCCCCAAGCAGCGGGAGCTGGCAGGTGAGGCCCGCGGGGCATGGAGGGGGTGGTCCTCCCAGCAGCGCAACGTCCCCCTCACGAGGAAACCCAGGGCAGACCGCAAGAAGGTGCATTTGGGTTCCGAAGGGAGGTTCAGAACAGTCAATGTCTGGGAGGCCATAGGTGTGGGGACGTTCTCAGCCACTTCATTCATTCACTCGTTCATTCACTCATTCATTCACTCATTCATTCGTGTACCCCACAACTACTTGGTGAGCCCCTCCTGTGAACCAAGTGCTTTTCAAGGCACTGGGGACACAGTGGCGACAAAATGGCACTCTCCGTGCTGTGGGACTGACCGTCCAGATGTGGAGGCAGCCCAGGTTGGGCGCAGATGGCTCACACCTACAATCCCAGCACTTTGGAAGGGCAAGGCAGGCGGATCATTTAAGCCCAGGAATTAAAGACCAGCCTGGGCAGCACAGCGAGAGCCTCTCCTCTCTAAAAAAGTGTTAAAAATTAGCTGGGTATGGTAGCATGCGCCTATGGTCCTAGCTGCTCGGGAAGCTGAGATGAGAGGATCACTGGAGCCCAGGAGTTTGAGATTGCAGCTGTGATCACGCCACTGCACTCCAGCCTGGGTGACGGAGCAAGATCCTGTTCAGAAAAAAAAAAGATCCTAGACTGGTGTAACTGGTTGAATGGCAGGAAATCGTATGGGGAAAAATAAAGCAGAGAAACAGGAGTGATGGGATGGGAGAGTCAGGCTCAGGAGCCAGCAGTGTAAATGGAGCAATCTGGGAAGACCTCACTGAGGAGGTGACTTTTGAGCAAAGACCTGGAGGAAGTAGCGAGGGAGACAGCCATGTGAGGATGCAAGGGAAAGGCATCCAGGCAGCGGGAATGGCATGTGCAAAGGTCCTGCGGCACTGAGGCCAGGGGCTGGAGAGGAGAAGAATGCGGTCTGATGGTTGATAAAGCATCCCTCCAGCTGCCGTGGGCATGGAGGTGAGTGAGGAGCTACTTTACCAGTCCAGGCCCTTGAGGACAGGGCCCAGACCTGGAGGAGGTTGACGTGGCACTGGGAGGTGCCGGATTCCAGGTCTTGTTTGGACGGCAGCCCACAGCACCGGCTGACGGGTTGAGAGGTAGGGTGTGAGAGAGGGAAGGGGGCTCCAGGTTTGGGGTCCACTGCTCAAGGCAAGAAGGCTGGCACTGGCCCAGACTGAGATGGGAAAGGGCCTTGCGGGGTGGGGTTGGGGTTGGGTTTGGGATTTGGTACGTTCCAGGTGCCCATCGGACATCCCAAATTGTCCCTGATAGGGAGGAAGCCAGAGGTTGGAGACTGGAGAGTTTTTTTCTTTTTTTTTTTTTTTTTAAGATGGAGTCTTGCTCTGTTCCCCAGGCTGGAGTGCAGTGGCATGATCTCGGCTCACTGCAACCTCTGTCTCGCAGGTTCAAGCAGTTCTTGTGCCTCAGCCTCCCGAGTAGCTGGGATTATGGATGCCCACCACCACATCTGGCTAATTTTTGTATTTTTAGTAGAGGTGAGATTTCACCACATTGGCCAGGCTGGTCTTGAACTCCTAACCTCGGGTGATCCGCCCGCCTCAGCCTCCCAGTGCTGGGATTACAGGTGTGAGCCACCATACCTGGCTGAGACTGGAGATTAAAATGGGGAGGGTTGGGGCCGGCCGCACTGGCTCAGGACTGTGATCCCAGTGTTTTGGAGGCCAAGGTAGAAATATTGCTTGGGCCCCGGAGCTTGGGACCAGCCTGGGCAGTATAGTGAGACTGAGTCTCTACAGAAAATTTTTTTACGTTAGCCGGGCGTGGTGGTATGTGTCTGTGGTCCCAGGTATTTGGGAAGCTGAGGTCGGGGGATCACTTGAGCCCAGGAGGTCAAGGCTGCAGAAAGCTATGACTGTACCACTGCGCTCAGTCTGGGCAACAGAGCAAGACCTTGTCTTTAAATTTTAAAAATGGGGGTTTGGGGGAGCCAGAGAAGCAGGCGAGGCCTGGTGTGCATAGCAGATGGCCTCGGGGAGAAGGAATGAGGAAGGACAGGATCCGGAGAGGGTGCTCCCACGCAGAGCGATGGGGCAGCGGGTCCTGGAGGGACAGCACGGTTCATGCGGGTGTCACAGCACCTCACACCCGAGCAGCCGTGGCCACCAGCTGGTCGCCCCGGCCCTGCTCCCCTCAGGCCAGTGTTGTCCACAGGGAACACCATGACTGTGTCCTACATGTCGGGGCTGACACTGGGGTCCGCTGTGGCCTACTGCACCTACAGCCTCACCCGCGACGCCCACGGCAGCTGCCTGCACACCTCCACCGCCAATGGCTCCATCCTCTCAGGCCTCTGAGCCAGCTCTGCCCACTGCCAGGACGCCGAGGGCCTGACCAGGGTCCCCAAGGCCTGAGGGCCCCTCCCCCGTCCCCACCTCAGTGCCTGCGGGGCCCTGAGCCTCTCCCTGTGCCAGCAGCGCCACCCCCTCTGGGTCCAGCCATCCCCAATCCTGGCCTGAAGTTCTGCAAAGTCCTTCGAGTACCGGAATACATTCCTGTGACCCGGGGCTCTGGCCAGCACTGTGTTCTGTGTTTGGTCTCATACCTGCCTCTACCTTCCATCTGTGTCCAGCGGCCCCAGCTCCAGCCCAGCCAGCACACTGCGGGGTCACACGCACTGTGTCCCCACTCAGGACAGCAGACACCCACCAGAGTGTGCGTGCCCAGTGACTGCACCCCAGCCCTCATCGCCCGCTGCCACTGATCGGGCCACCACCTGGCCCAGCCTCCACCGAGGACCCCTCATGAACCCTGGAGCCCTGAGAGGAGAGGGGCAGCCCCCCCACCGTGTTACCCTCCGGCCTCCCCCTTCTGTCCTCATTCTTAGAGACTGCTTCTCCCAAACAAAACGCGTTAGCCATGAAGGAGTCGGAGCCCTGGGTCCGAAGGGACCCGCCCACGGTCTGCGTCAGCCTCTCGGGAACCACAGCAGTGGTGCCAGCCAGGCACATCAGGACCTCCTCACACACCCATGCGATGCCACAGGCCAGGGGGCTGTGCCTGACTAGGAAGCCCTCCCATTGCCTTCTTGGTCCATGACAGAGGAGGGGAGGTAAGTCTAGGGGCTGAAGTCACACACCCTGGCTGAAGTCAGCTTGACCTAGGTCTTGACCCTCATCCAGCAAGGGACCCGACAGACCCAAGGGTCCCTAGCAAGTAGGGAGGGGCTGGGGGCACTCCAGCCTGGGTCCCCCAGAACACCAGGCCCGTGTGGGTGGCACCCCGAGGTTGGGGGATTCTAAGGGTGTCCTTCCAGAGACAGCGTTTCCAGGGGGAGGACGGCCCACCCTTACAGAACCCTGGCCCTGGCTGTGACTGCCCTGTTTTACCCCTGCTGTGTCCCGTCACCCGTCTGTCCACTAACTGTACCGCACTGGCCATTAAAAGATAAAGCAGACCGCTGCACTGCCGCCTCCAAGCAGAGTTTGTGCGTGGACGGGGGCCGGGACTGCCATCTTGGGATCCCGGTGGAACTCGGGTCGCCCCGTGTAAGCCGGACCTCAGTCTTCCCATCTGTGAGGTGGGCGGGGCGGATCAGGGAGGAGGAGGGTGTCCTCATACCAGGTAGGCTTGGTTTGTGGGCAGGGCTGGGTGGTGGGGTGACAGCTGGGAGCACTTGTGGTTTGTCGCTCACCTTGACCCCCCCAGTCTTCGTGAGGATCAGGGAGGATGGCTGCATGCAGCCCATTTGAAGGGGAAACAAAGCGGGCGCGATTTGTCCCCTACCCCTCGGGGACTACACTGCGTCCTAGGAGTCAGAGCCTCCTGGCCTCGAGCCTCAGCCCTTTTGCTGATTTGTGCAATTTGGACGAAATCCTGCACTGTTCCATTCCTCCATTTTCTTTTTCTTTGAGACTGAGTCTTGCTCTGTTGCCTAGGCTGGAGTGCAGTGGCACGATCTTGGCTCACTACAACCTCCGCCTCCCAGGTTCGAGCAATTCTCCTGCCTCAGCCTCCCAAGTAGCTGGGATTACAGGCACCTGCCACCACACCTGGCTAATTTTTCTTGTAGAGACGGGGTTTCACCATGTTGACCATGCTGGTCTCAAACTCCTGACCTCAAGTGATCCACCTGCCTCATCCTCCCAAAGTGTTGGAGGATTACAGGTGTGAGCCACTGCACCCGGCCTGTGCCTCATTTTTGTTTTTTCTTTATGAGACAGGCTCTCGCTCTGTCACCGAGGCTGGAGTGCAGTGGTGCCATCATAGCTCACTGCAGCCTTCACCTCTTGGGCTCCAGTGATCCTCCCACCTCAGCCTCCCAAATAGCTATGAATACGGGCGCATGCCACCACGCCTGGCTAGATTCTTTTATTTTGTGTAGAGATGGGGTCTTGCTGTTGCCCAGACTGGTCGCAAAGTCTGGGCCTCAAGTGTTCCTCCTGCCTTGGTCTCCCAAAGTGCCAGGATTACAGGTGTGAGCCACTGCACCTAGCCTGTTCTGTCCTTAGTTTCCCCAAGCAGTGGGGCTGATCCAGGTTTTGATGTGGGTCCCTTAAAGGAAGGCAGAAGGGCCACCTGTGCTCCAGGTCTGCAGCCTCCAGGATACAGGGCAGACATCCTCCCTGGGGTCCAGGTGGGCGGCCACTTGGGCCAAGACTGCACCAGGTGACACCAGAGCGTTTCCCATAGCCCACGCCGGGCCCTTCCCTTGCCTGAGGCCAGCTGGGTGCCCTCCCTGGGTTACCCTCTTGCAAAGCCCCAAATGTCCTCTGCAGGCCACCCACACTAACCAGGTCAGTCGCTGGGCAGCCAGACCCCCACCTATAGCTTCCCTAGGCCCCAGTGCAGAGGCTGTCCACCCCCATCTAGGTGAGGGCTTGGGGCCACTCTTACCATTAGTATCATTTTCTTCAGTTGTGATAGGCATGGCTGGGAATGTGCAGCTTTGCTGTTTTTTGGAGGGTGGGGTAGAGTTTCGCTTTTGTTGCCCAGGCTGGAGTGCAGTGGCTCAATTTCAGCTCACTGCAATCTCTGCCTCCCGGGTTCAAGCGATTCTCCTGCTTCAGCCTCCCGAGTAGCTGGGACTACAAGCATGTGCCACCATGCCCAGCTAATTTTGTGTTTTTAGTAGAGATGGGGTTACTCCATGTTCGTCAGGCTGGTCTCGAACTCCCGACCTCAGATGATCCACCCATTTCAGCCTCCCAAAGTGCTGGGATTACAGGCGTGAGTCACTGTGCCTGGGAATTGTTTTTTTGAGATGGAGTCTTGATTTGTTGCCCAGGCTGGAGTGCAGTGGCACGATCTCAGCTCACTGTAACCTCCGCTATGGGTTCAAGCACTTCTCCTGCCTCAACCTCCCAAGTAGCTGGGATTACAGGCGCGCACCAAAACACCTGGCTAATTTTTTTGTATTTTTAGTAGAGATGGGGTTTCACCATATTGGCCAGGCTGGTCTCGAACTCCTGACCTCAAATAATCTGCCTACCTCAGCCTCCCAAAGTGCTGGGATTACAGGTGTGAGCCACCGCACCCAGCCAACTTAACTTTTAATTTTTTCTCATGCAAATTTGCTCAAAAAAACATTTTTTTTTTTGAGACCCTCTCTCTCTCTCACCCCCAGGCCAGAGTGCAGTGGCGCAATCTCAGCTCACTGCAACCTCTGCCTCCCGGGTTTCAGTGATTCTCCCACCTCAGCCTCCTGAGTAGCTGGGATTACAGGTGTGCGCCACCACACCCGGCTAATTTTTGTATTTTTAGTAGAGACGAGGGTTTCACCACGTTGCTCAGGCTGGTCTCAAACTCCTGGCCTGAAGTGATCCTCCCACCTCGGCCGCCTAAAGTGCTGGGATTCAGGCGTGAGCCACGGGGCCTGGCTGATTAGTTCATTTAGATGGCCATCAGGTCACTGCCCCTGCATGAGTGGTACCCAACTTCCAGTCGAATCCTACTTCTCAGTGCCCTGATATGGCAGAATCCCCCCAGATGCCACCCCTACTCCAGCCCCTGAAATAAACCACTCCAAACCATTTTATTTTTCCAATTAAATTTTTCTTTTTTTTCTTATGAAAAAAGATCACACAGAATTTGCCAACAAACAAAATTCCAAAAGAAACTTAAAAAAAAAAACAATTCCCCCAAAAAACAAACCCAAAGTCTGGCTTTTCCTTCCCTCAAGATTGTCTGGTCGAGGCCTTGGTTTCCCTGGAAGGCTTGGGGCCTGGTTAAGTGCTTTCTGCGGCCCAAGCAGGGACCCTGGGCTCGGGCCGGCTCCTGCCTCTCTCCCTCTTCTCTCCCTCTTTTCTCTATCCTGGGGGGCGAGTACAGTACACTTGGCGGGGTGGGTGGGGGGTGTGCTGGGGACCGGGAGGCCGGTGAAGCCGGTGCTAGACACTACAATCTAACAGGAAATAAAAAATAATATTCTGCACGTCAGAATGTGTTCGTTTTTTTTTTTTTATAATTTCATAGCTATTTTTCACAGTTTTAAAAAGTTTATATTTATATATATTTATATATATTTATCTTTATATATATAATTAAAAAGTTGACTCCATTTAAAGGCGTATGATACAGGGGCGGGGCGAGTCTCTTGGTACAATAAAACTGTACAGGTTAAGAAGTGCCACCTCCCTCCTGGGTGGGGAGGGGCCGGGCGTGGCCGGGCAAGGGTTTCAGCACCATTGGGGTTTTCTGTAGTGTGAGGGTTTGGACCAGGGTGGGCCTTTGCCAGGCTCTCTCCACCTGGTGCCTTTGATGCTCCGGGCTGCAACCCCACCCAGCTCTGTTCCCCAAGTCCAGGCCATCCTGAGAGGGTGGGGGCAGGGCCCCTGGCACGGTCAAGGAGGCCGGCTGGCATCGGGCCACCTCATCCCATGCACAGTGGGAGGCCTTGGGGTGGGCTCCATGCTAAGGGTGCCCGGGAAGCCCAGAGTGAATGTCAGTTTGGTTCCTTAGAAGCCCCCCTCCCCACCAGAATCCCCAGTCTGCATGGGCCTGGGGGCACCCGGGCCCCCACGCAGCAGCAGCCTGGAGGGCCGGCCTGGCCAAGTGCTTGCAACGTGCTGGGCAGGAAGGGCCGGTCCCGGCCGAGGCTGCCCTAAGGGGGACGGCAGGGCCATATCCTGATAGCTAAGAGGGGCCCCTGTCCTAGGGGCACTGAGGGGTTGGAAGGTGGGGCTGGAGGCGTATGCACATGTGTGCACACACATGCACACACACGCTCGCCCGGGCATCAACGTGCACACCTGGCCCCATGCACATGCCTGCAGGAGCGCTCGCATGCACACAACGCACGTGGTCCCCGCACCGTGGCAGTGATGGAGAGGGGTCCCTGGCCGCCCTCGGGGCACAGGTGGCCAGTGGCCCGTGGGGCCCGGTGGGCTCAGCAGAGCACGGGCACGCCGTCCGTGGAGAAGATCATGCCCGTGGTGGGCTCGTAGGTGCCCGCGAGGTAGTACAGGCCCTCGCTGTCCTGGTACTTCTTGGTCTTCAGCATCTGCTCGTACTGCTCCAGGCCCACCACCAGGCACTTGTGTGACACCGTCTGCACGTCATTCTCGTCCACATGTGAGGACTGGTACAGCGCGCGCTGTGGGCACGCGGGGACATCAGGATGGCGGGTGGGGGGCACAGAGGCCGAGGGAGCCCCGGGGAGCCACGGGGACAGAGACAGAAGCAGAGGGAGCCCCAGGGACCGAGACAGAGACAGAGACCAAGTCGGAGACAGAGGCTAAGAGACAGACCAACAAAAGAGAGACTGAGAGATGGAGAACAAATGAGAGACAGAAGACAAGGACAGACAGACCAAGAGATCGAGAGACAGAGACTGAGAGAGACCCAGAGACCGAAAGACAGAGATTGGGAGAGACCCAGAGAGTCAGAGGGTAAGAATGGCCGGAGACTCAGGGACAGACACTGGGACAACAGAGGAGACCCAGAGATGGAGACAGATGCAGAGACCAGGAGAGACAGAGAACAGGAGCCAGGCACTGAGAGTGGCAGGGACAGGAGGTCAGAGGCCGAGGGAGACCATGGGGGACAGCAGCGGATGCTGAGCCAGGCCCTGTCTGAGCTGCCCGGAAGGAGGCAGCCACCCCCAACCTGCCCACCACCACCACCACCACCACCACCTACCTCCATGAAGTCCTTCCTCTGGCTGGAGACCCGCAGGGCCGCCGGGAGGCTGCGGCTGGACTTCTGGTCCCAGTGCTGTGTGGGGGACAGGGGAGGGGCTTGGGTGAGCCCGAGGGCCGCCGCACCTGACCCCAGGCCCCAGGACAGGGCCGACCCACTGGGCAGGGCCGCTGATCCTCCAGCACCCAGAATGCCTCGTTCGCCCTCAGGTCTGCCCTACACTGCCTAGGACTGGGGAGCCCAGCCGGGGTGCCGCAGGCTCACCTGGCCCTGGTGGAACTGCTTGCCCGGGCTGGTCTCCTCGGGGTGGTAGAACCACTTGACACGGACCACCATGTTGTTGCCCCATGACTCCCACATGCTCTGGATGCGGCCAATGTAGGGCAGGTTGGGACGGCCGGCGGAGAGGAACACGGCGCAGTCCCCAATGCGGATCATCTCCTTGCCACGCACGATGGCCTTGTAGAAGAGCTTGCGGGCCTTGCCTTTCATGCCACGCCGCTGAAAGGACACGTGTGTCACGGCACGGCCCTGGCCCAGCCCCGCCGAGCCTGCTGCCTGGCAGGCTCTGCCACTTGGGACTCCGGGCCTTCGGCCTCCAGGTCAACCCCTATCCAACTCTGGGGAGAGGAGGAAGCCCCTTGTCTCGCTCCAATTGGGGAAGCCCCTCTTCCATCTCTTTGACATGCTGGGTCTCCAAGAGGTGCTTCACTTAATCCAAGGATTCTGCCGCTACGAGACTTTTTATTTTTGAGACAGGGTCTCTGTTGCCCAGGCTGGAGTGCAATGGCGCAATCATGACTCCCTGCAGCCACGAACTCCTAGGCTCAAGAAATCCTCTCCCACGTCAGCCTCTGAGTAGCTGAGAATACAGGCGCACATCATGCCCGGCTGATTTTTTTTTAATTTTTGTAGAGAACAAGGTCTCACTATGTTGCCCAGGATGGTCTCAGACTTTTGGCCTCAAACCATCCTCCCACCTTTGCCTCCCAAAGCACTAGGATTGCAGTGTCAGCCACTGCACCTGGCCTTCTTTTTCTTTTTAAAATTACTTTTTTCAGAAAAAGGGTCTTGCTCTGTCACCCAGGCTGGAATCCAGTGGTACTGTCATAGCTGACTGCAGCCTCCATCTCCTGGACTAAAGCCATCCTCCTGCCTTGGCCTCCTGAGTAGATGGGACTACAGGAATGCACGGCTAATATTTTTATTTTTGTAGAGATGGGGGTCTGTGTTGCCCAGGATGGTCTCGAACTTTTGGCCTCAAGTGATCGTCCCACATAAGCCACCCAAAGAGCTGGGATTACAGGCATGAGCTACCATGCCTGGCCTTTTTTATCTTTTAAAACGTGTTACTATTATTATTTTCGAGACAAAGTCTCACTCTATCGCCCAGGCTGGAGTGCAGTGGCACGATCTTGGCTCACTGTAGCCTCTGCCTCCCAGATTCAAGCAGTTCTCCTGCCTCAGCCTTCCAAGTAGCTGGGATTACAGGCATGCACCACCACGCCTGGCTGATTTTTGTATTTTTAGTAGAGACAGGGTTTCACCATGTTGGCAGGCTGGTCTGGAACTCCTGACCTCAAGTGATCCTCCTGCCTGGGCCTCCCAAAGTGCTGGGATTACAGGCATGAGCCACCGCGCCTGGCTAAAACTATTATTTTTTTCAAGACAAGGTATCACTCTATTGCCCAGGTTGGAGTGTAGTGGCACAATCATAGCTCCCTGCAGCCTTGAACTCCCAAGCTTAAGTGATCCTCACGCCTCACCCTCCCAAAGTGCTGGGATTATAGACTTAAAGCCACTGCACGTGGGCAAGAGAGACTTGAAACTCCATTCTACAGCAGCTTTGGAAATGCTGCCTGAGACACCACTGACTCCTGCTGGAAGAGGTGCTCCTGCCCCACACCTATGGCACACTGGGGGCTCACTGCCAGCCTGTCTGAACCACTCTCACTTTCCACACTGGGTTCTGCCATGTGTATGTGCCTGTGTGCGCACGTTCGTCTGTGCATTTGCGCACGTGTGTTTGTGTGCATGGATGCATGTGCATGGAGGCATGTGCACGCATGTATGCGCCTACATTTGTGTACGTGCACAAGAGTGCGTTTGGGTGTAGTATTTGTGTGCATGTGTGTGGGTGTAGTGTGTAGTGTATGTGTGCATGTTCATGTTTACATGGTTCATGTACATGCATGCATTCACGTGTATGTCTGTGTGCATGTGTACTTGCCTTTGTGTGGCTGTACGTGCATTCGTGTGTACATGTGCATGCATATGTATGCGTGTGTGCATGTGGCTGTGTGAGTGCACTGTGTGCATGTGTGTGTGCGAGTGTATAGCCAGCCACAGGCAGGCTGGAAGGGCTCCTTCTGAACAACCAACCCACTGCTGCAGGCAGCAGACACAGGACCCCTGGCCAGCCAGGACTTGCTGTCTTCCAGGCCATATTGATTCACTCAGGGGTGGACACGAGATCCCGGCCAGGCCAAGGAGATTCAACCCTGGACTTTTGCTGGCAAACCCGGGAAGGAGGCACCTTCTGCTGGGACTGCCACACTGGAGCCCAGGGCGTGGCTGGGAGAACACTGCAAATGCCACACACAACAGGCTGTCAGGCCTAGCACCTGGAATCCCAGCACTCTGGGAGGCCGAGGCAGGAGGATCACTTGAGTCCAGGGGTTCAAGACCAGCCCACACAACATAGTGAGACCCTGTCTCTACAAAAAAATTTAAAAACCAGCTGGGCAGCATGCTGGCACACGTCTGTAGTCCCAGCTACTCAGGACGCTGAGGCGGGGAAATTGCTTGGGCCTATGAGTTCAAAGCTGCAGTAAGCTGTGATAGCGTCACTGTACTCCAGCCTGGGTGACAGAGCAAGATCCTGTCTCTAAAAGAAAAAAAAGAAAAGAAAAACCAGGCGTGGTGGCTCACACCTGTAATCCCAGCACTTTGGGAAGCCGAGGCAGGCAGATCACTTGAAGCCAGGCGTTCCAGACCAGCCTGCCCCACGAGGTGAAACCCCATCTCTACTAAAAATACGAAAATTAGCCGGGCATGGTGGCGGGTGCCTGTATCCCACCTACTTGGGAGGCTGATGCGTGAGAATTGCTTGAACCCTAGAGGTGGAGGGTGCAGTAAGCCAAGATCACACCACCGCACTCCAGCCTGGGCAACAGAGAGAGACTCGGTTTCAAAAAAGGAAAAAAAAAACCCAGAGGCCTGGAAAGCCCCTTCCTTCCACGTGGTGCTGACGCATGTGGGTCTGTGCTGATCTTTGCGGTCTCCTTCATTTGGTCTCCACATGAGGGTGGCTCTGCGTCCCGGGACTAGAGGGCAGGACAGACCCAGGTGCCTGAGGACACTCTGAGACTCAGTGTACCCATCCATCAAGTGGGACGCCAGTCCTCCACCCTGGGGTTCTGGGAGGTTACCACACGCGGAGACACGGCGTGAAGCCGTGGGTTCAGCAGAGAGAGACAAGGCCCCCAGCCCCTGCGCCCCGCCCGAGCGCGAGCTTGGTTACCTGGGTGGGCTTGCCGAACCACTTCCAGAGCTGCCGGGCTGGCAGGAAGGCAGCGATCTTGGGCCGGTTCTCCACGGACGGCAGGCGCTGCCGCTTGGCCAGCTCCTTGGTGGTGGGGAGGTGGACACCCTCTCTCTTCTTCGGTCGGCTCTTGGCCCCAGCCTGAGCCTTGGGCTGCAGAGGCTGTGCTGGCTGCGGAGGAGGCGCCTGGGGCTGGGGCGCAGGCGCCTTCTTGCCTGGGGAGTGGGCTGAGGGCCGCGCCTTGCCGGCCTGCTTGGTGGCCTTGGTGGGGAGCGCCGGCTGTGCAGAAGGACCAGCCGTGGGAGCGGGGGCTGCCTCATCGTCTGAGCTGCAGGAAGAGTCCTCGTCTGTGGTGGAGGAAGAGGAAGAGGAGGAGGAGGAGGAGGATGAGGACGAGGAAGAGGAGGAGGAGGAGGAAGAGGAGGAAGATGAAGAGGAAGAGGAGGAGGATGAGGAAGAGGAGGAGGAGGAGGAAGAGGAGGACGAGGAGGAGGAAGACGAAGAGGAAGAGGAAGAGGAGGACGAGGAGGAGGCCGGTGAGGCTGCCCTGGAGCTGGCAGCGCTGCAGTTACGGCCCCCGGTGCCGCAGCCCCCGTCCCCATTCTTGTCGCCTTCCTCCTCCCCTTCCGTCTCGGAGCCGCTGCTGCTGCTGCTACTGCTGCCACTACTGCTGCTGCTGCTCTCGGACTCTTCCGCCCCGTCCTGCTCAGCCTGGGCCTTGTCTGGGCTCTTGGGGTTCCCAGAGTCCTCGAACGTGAGCCCCGGCCCGGGCTCCTGGGCGAGGTCCCCGTCCGTGGCCTTGGGCCAGGGTGCCTTGGGCTCACTGCTGCCGGCCGCCTGGGGGTAGCTGCCCAGGCTCAGGAGGCTCTTGGGCTCCTGCCAGCCCCCGGCCCCTGGGTCCTCCCGGAGCAGCAGGGCCTCTTTAGCCTTCTTGCTTTTGGGTGACGTGACACCCTCGTGGTCCAGTTTGACAAGCAGCTCGGCCTCCTCCCCCGGCCTCCTTGGGCCCTTGGCACCTGACTCCTCGGCTGCCCGTGCCTTCTTGGGCTTGGGGCGTGTGGCGGGCATGGTGATGAGGGGTGCTGCGGCCAGGGTGGAGGCAGGGGCTGGTAGCTCCCCAAAGGGTTCGGGTGCTGGGCAGCTGGTGAAGGCGGGTGGTGCGGGGCTGGGCTGTGGTGGTGCTGGGCGCGCCTTGGGGGTCTTGGCTCGCTTGTCCACAGGCTCTGGGGGACTCTTCTTGGAACCTGGGGTGCTGCTCGGCTCCAGGGCTAAGGGGGTACTGGGGACCTCATCTGTTGGGCTCCCCTCCTCCAGGGTAGCAGCTCTGTCTGCAAAACAAAACAGATGAGAGGCTGGGGCGGGGGCTTCCTGGCAGAAATGAGCTGTGGCTTTCATCAGGAAGGCCTGCTTCTGTGGGTTTTGTTTTTGTTTTTTTGAGATGGGGTCTCAGTCACCCAAGCTGGAGTGCAGTGGCATGATCAGGGCTCACTGCAGCCCTAACCTCCCTGGGCTCATGTCTCCAAAGTAACCTGAGGCCACAAGCATGCACCACTATGCCTGGGGAATTTTTGTATTTTTTTTTTTGTAGAGATACAGTTTTGCTCTGCTGCCCAGGCTGGTCTTAAACTCCTGGGCTCAAGCGATCCCTGTGCCTGGGCCTCCTAGAGTGCTGAGAACAGGCGGGGACCACCGCGCCCAGCAGAAAGGTGTGGTTTCAATCCTGGCTCTGCTACTTCTTGAGCGGAACGCGACTGCGGCCTTCTTAGGCGGTTCCCCTATAACAACCTTAAGTTGTGTTGGCCCCAAAGTGGGTCCTCCAGTAGCCTCTGCTCTCAGTCTGCACAAAGCATTTTCTCCGGATTCTGGAAAGAAACACAGGCTGGCTGCAGCTCAGCTCTGCCTCTGACAAACCAACCTGCCTCCCCAGCCTCAGTTTCCTCATCTGTCACCTGGTCAGAACAATCCTGTGGTGCAGGTGCAGAGGTGCAGAGTTTTTTTCTTTTGAGATGGAGTTTCACTCGTCACCCAGGCTGGAGTATAATGGCGCGATCTTGGCTCACTGCAACCTCCACCTCCCGGGTTCAAGCAATTCTCCTGCCTCAGCCTCCCACGTAGCTGGGATTACAGGCACTCACCTCCATGCCCGGTTAATTTTTGTATTTTTAGTAGAGACGGGGGTGTCACCATGTTGCCCAGACTGGTCTCGAACTCCTGACCTCAGGCGATCTGCCCACCTCGGCCTCCCAAAGTGCTGGGATTACAGGCGTGAGGCACCGCACCCAGCTCAGAGTTCTTACAGACAGCAGGTAGGCACTTGGGCAGGTTCCCAAGCCCCGAGTTTGGATGCACGAAGGAGCTCTACCCACTGCCCCTGCCCTGGGGCCCGGTTCAACGTACCACCCTTGGCCTTGGCGCTGGGTTTCCGCCCACGCCCACGGGCCTTGGCTCCTGGCTCCTCCGACCCAGTCGTACCACCGTCTTTGCCCTCCCCAGTGTCTTTGCTGGTCTTCCGGCTACGGCGCTTGGCACTCGGCACCAGGAGGGCTGGGGATGGCTCAGCACCTGCGGGGCAGAGGACAGAGTGGCTCATCAGGCCTGGGGTCCCCAGCTTGGAGCTTCCAAGACCCTGGTCTGTCCTGGGGATCAGGGATGGGGGTGGAAGCAACCAACGCCGGGTGGCTGACCCCGGGTGGGCTCCCACGACAGGCTGAGGTCCAGCAGGGGAAATCCCGTCTGCAGGGAGCAGCCAGAGGCCCCTGAATGAATGAAGTAAAACAAAGCACTTTGTGGAACTGGGACAGGTAGATAAAGATGCTGACTTTGGTTTTTTTTGTTTTTTTTTTTGAGACGGAGTCTTGCTCTGTCGCCAGGCTGGAGTGCAGTGGCAGGATCTCAGTTCACTGCAACCTCTGCCTCTCGGGTTCAAGGGATCCTCCTGCCTCAGCCTCCTGAGTAGCTGGGACTACAGGCACGTCTCAATACGCCTGGCTAACTTTTGTTTTTTTTTTTTTTTTTTTTTGAGATAGAGTCTCGCTCTGCCACCCAGGCTGGAGTGCTGTGGCCAGATCTCAGCTCACTGCAAGCTCCGCCTCCCAGGTTCATGCCATTCTCCTGCCTCAGCCTCTCGAGTAGCTGGGACTACAGGCGCCCGCCACCTCGCCCGGCTAATTTTTTTTGTATTTTTTAGTAGAGACGGGGTTTCACCGTGTTAGCCAGGATGGTCTCGATCTCCTGACCTCGTGATCCACCCGTCTCGGCCTCCCAAAGTGCTGGGATTACAGGTGTGAGCCACCGCGCCCAGCCATTAATAATTTTTGATCAGCTTCCCATGACCTGGGCCACTGGGCTTGGGCTGTCCTCATGGACCCAGGACCTGGGAGCCCTGGGATCTCACAGGAGCCCACCCATGGTTTCTGCTACTTCCATCACCTAGGGCTCCAAATGACTTCAGACAGAGCCCAGAGCTGGGCTTGGAGGGCGAGAGCCTGGATGGGCGGCCCCTGGCAGGAGCCCGGGTGTCACAAGCTCGTCACTTACATTGGATCTTATAGTCGGGGGGCAGGAGGCGGATGTGTGAGAGGGGGATCCTGCCAGTGTCTCCGTCGTCAAACTCCACGGTGATCAAGTCCCCATCGTCTTCCAGGTCCAGTAACCCTGTGGGAGGAGAGGCTCAGGGGAGGCACTTGGACCTCCAGCTCCCTAGTGAGGCACAAGGGTGGGGACAGCAGAAACCGGCCCTGTGTAGCCCTGGTCTCTACGGCACAGCAGTGGGGACATGGGTGAGGGTTTACAGTGGCTCAGAATGTGGGTGTTAGAGCCAGGCCATCTGTGCAGGAGAACTGGGTCTCCCTTTTTTTTGAGACGGAGTTTTGCTCTTGTTGCCCAGGCTGGAGTGCAATGGTGTGATCTCGGCTCACTGCAACCTCCGCCTTCCGGGTTCAAGTGATTCTCTTGCCTTGGCCTCCCAAGGAGCTAGGATTACAGGCATGCACCACCACGCCCGGCTAATTTTGTATTTTTAATAGAGACAGGGTTTCTCCATGTTGATCAGGCTGGTCTCGAACTCCCGACCTCAGGTGATCCACCCACCTCGGCCTCCCAAAGTGCTGGGATTACAGGCGTGAGCCACTGCACCTGCCCTGGGTCTCCCATTTCTAGCTGACTTTGGGTGACAAAAGGCAGCGGAGCACATGCACCTGTGCCTGCTCACACCCAAGATCCTCCTGTAACCACAGGGAAGGAGGGAAGCGGGTGTCAACCCTGAAGGACACTAAGAATGGGAAAGGGGAGGGCAGCAGCGGGAAACGGTGGTGTTTTGGGAGAGATGCTGGCATGAACGTGCAGGAGCGGGCTTTGATCTCCTAGGAGGAGGTGATACCCACGAGGAGGTGGTGGTTTTCCCAAGAGAATCCTGCCAAGGCTCAGCCCCGAGAGGCCCCAAGCACCTCCGGAGGCAGGGCTGAGAGAGATCTCAACACTGAATGGGTTGAGGGTGGCCCAGCTGGCAGGAGCTGGGAGGTTCACCCCAGAGAGAGGCTCCAGACTGAAGGACACTGAGCGCAGGGAGAAGGCTGGACAGGCCCCCCAAAGGGTGACAGCCCAGCCCTCTTCCAAAACGCCAGGTGCTGGGACTATATCCCCAAGGATGTGAGTCTTGCAGAATCTGAGCAGTCCCTTAACAAAACATTCCTGCCCACTCGCGATGACAAAGACTCGTGAGTGCACAGAGCTCCCATTGGCTTGATAATGTTTCCTTCATTCAGGGTCCCCAGAAGCCTAAGGAGTTCTAACCAGAGGAAGGGCACAGCACCAGCAAACAGAAGGAACGCAGACTGGGGAGAGGGAGTTGCAGAAAGCTAAACTGAGGCCAGGTGCAGTGGCTCATGCCTGTAATCCCAGCACTTTGGGAGGCCAAGATAGGCAGATCACCTGAGGTCAGAAGTTCGAGGCCAGTCGGGCCAACATGGTGAAATCCTGTCTCTACTAAAAATACAAAAAATTAGCTAGGCATGGTGATGCATGCCTGTAATCCCAGCTACTCAGGAGGCTGAGGCAGGAGAATCACTCGAACCCAGGAGGTGGAGGTTGCAGTGAGCTGAGATCACTCCACCACACTCCAGCTTGGGTAACAAAGTAAGACTCTGTCTCAAAAAAAAAAAAAATACAGAAAGTTAAAATGAAAAACAATCCTCTCAGAAAGTTCAAAAACAAATGTGTTGATAAAACAAAAAAAAAAATTTTTTTTTTTTTGAGACAGTCTTGCTCTGTTGCCCAGGCTGGAGTGCAGTGGTGTGATCTCAGCTCACTGCAAGCTCCACCTCTCGGGTTCACACCATTTTGCTGCCTCAGCCTCCCCAGTAGCTGGGACCACAGGCACCCGCCACCAAGTCCGGCTAATTTTTTGCATTTTTTTTTTAGTAGAGACGGGGTTTCACTGTGTTAGCCAGGATGGTCTTGATCTCCTGACCTCATGATCCGCCCACCTCAGCCTCTGGAAGTGCTGGGATTACAGACGTGAGCCACCGTGCCCGGCTAAAAAAATTTCTTAAGGAATACTCAGAGAATAAGAAATAACTCTTTAGGATTTTTGTTGTTGTTGTTGTTTTTTGAGACAGGGTGTCGCTCTGTCACCCAGGCTGGAGTGCAATGTTGCAATCATAGCTCACTGCAGCCTCGATCACCCAGGCTTAGGTGATCCTCCCACTTCAGCCTTCCAAGTAGCTAGGACAACAGGTACACACCACCAAGCCCGGATAATTTTTTTTTTTTTTTTGAGACAGAGTCTCACTATGTTACCCAGGCTAGAGTGCAGTGGTGTGATCTCGGCTCAGTGCAACCTCTACCTCCTGGGTTTAGGTATTTCTTCCTGCCTCAGCCTCCCAAGTAGCTCAGATTACAGGAACCTGCCACCACGCCCAGCTTATTTCTGTATTTTTAGTAGAGATGGGGTTTCATCATGTTGCCCAGGCTAATCTCAAACTCCTGGCCTCAGGTGATCTGCCCACCTTGGCACCCCAAAGTGTGGAGATTACAAGTGTGAGCCACCACGCCCAGCCCAAACCTGGCCAATTTTTGTTATCTTTTGTAGAGACAGGGTCTTGCTATGTTGCCCAAGCTGGTTTCGAACTCCTGGGTTCAAGTGATCTACCCGCATCGGGCTCCCAAATTGCTGGGATTATAGACGTGAGCCACCACAGCTGGTGGAGAATTTTTTAAATAACAGCAGAAATTTTTAAAATTCAAGAAAACAGACGGGGTTAGAAGATAAAAGTAGAGAAAATATCTCCGTAAGTTGAACAAAGTAAGAAAATAGTAACAGGAAAAAAGACACACACACCAGGACCATGGGACTAGCCCAAGTTCCAGAGAAAACAAGAAATTCACAAGGGCAGTGATCCAAGTTGTGCTCACAAGTAGGGCTTCCAGGACTCAAGGAAATTTGCTTCAAAATCAAAGCCTCCCTCTGCAGATACCCAGCATGATGAGCGCGCGCGCGCACACACACACACACACACACACACACACACACACGGAATTGCAGCTCTAGGGATAATGAGAAGATCCTAAAAGTTTCCAGAGATTAAAAAAACAGGTCTCCTACAGTGATTTGGGAATACAGCGTTGAATGTCTTCAACAACATGGGAAGCAAGATAAAAATAGAAAAATGTCTTTGAAATGGTGAGAGGGAACTATTTCCAGTTGCGAATTTATACCCAGCTCAAGTATCTCTAAAGAATAAGGGTACCCAGCTCAACTATCTCTAAAAAAATAAGAGTAGAATGAAGAAATTACAAACACACAAGGATGTGAGAAATTTAACTCCCACAGACTCTTCCTCAGAAAGCTACTGAAAGATCCGCTGCTTAAAACAAGGAACTGAACCAAAAAAGAGAAAAACATGCAATGCAACAAAAGCAGTTCCCAGGATGAGGGACAGGGAAGGCCCAAGAATCCAGAATGATACCCATGAGGCAGGCCTAGAAGACAGCCAGCACGTCCCAGTACAGCGGCACAGCGTGTGCCAGGAAATCTGAATCTAAGGCCAACTTCTACCTTATTAACAGCACTTTCAGAATTTGGATGATAAATGAGTGACTAATACGATGGAAAAAAATAAATCTTCCTGGCCTGAGATCCTCTACTCAGACTGGACCAGTCATCTGTTGTTTTGCTGAGCTGGCATTGGTTTCCATTTTCTGGGTATGAATGGATGTTAGGCCAAGCAGTGGACTGTATTTGGCATGTGGGTGGGCTTTTTTTTTTTTTCCGGGGGCAGAGAATGTCTAATCCACATCCATACTCCTGCTCTAGGATACACTGCTTTTGCAAGAGCTAAGGGTTGGACCATTTGACTGTCTTTCTTGCCTGTCTGATATCCATACCTACATTTCCTAGGGTACCTGTTGTTTTTCTCCATCCAGCCTCCATACTTTTTTCTTTTTTTTTTTTGAGAGGGAGTCTCGCTCTGTCGCCCAGGCTGGAGTGCAGTGGCCGGATCTCAGCTCACTGCAAGCTCCGCCTCCCGGGTTCACGCCATTCTCCTGCCTCAGCCTCCCAAGTGGCTGGGATTACAGGCGCCCGCCACCTCGCCGGCTAGTTTTTTTGTATTTTTTAGTAGAGACGGGGTTTCACCGTGTTCGCCAGGATGGTCTCGATCTCCTGACCTCGTGATCCGCCCGTCTCGGCCTCCCAAAGTGCTGGGACTACAGGCTTGAGCCACCGCGCCCAGCCACTTTTTTCTTTTTTTGAGACGTAGTCTCGCTCTGTCACCCAGGCTGGAGTGCTGTGGTGCAATCTTGGCTCACTGCAACCTCCACCTCCCAGGTTTGAGCAATTCTCCTGCCTCAGCCTCCCAAATAGCTGGGATTACAGGTGCCTGCCACCACACCCAGCTAATTTTCTTATTTTTAGTAGAGACGGGGTTTTACCATGTTGGCCAAGCTGGTCTTGAACTCCTGACCTCAAGTGATCCACCTACCTTGGCCTCCCAAAGTGCTGGGATTACAAGCGTGAGTCACTGCACCCAGCCTCATTCTCTCTTATTCTAACAACATGTCCACTTTGCAGGGGAAGTCACCCTCCCATCTTTCTCAGCCCATGAATAAAAGGGAGGTGACCTCACTCCTTAGCCCCAGGGATGAGAATCTGACCCAAGCCTGGTCGATTAGACTCACAGCGATAGGATCAATGAAAACCATGTGGCCCAAGTCAGTTCACACTAGAACTTGTGTGGGAAAACTGGGACTGAGAAATCGTCCAATGGTAAGATTTCTTAAGATGGTAAAATACAATCTCCAAGGAGCTAGTGTGAAGCCAGCACAGAGGACAGCACTACTGACAGATACTCAGAGCTGGAGTCCTGATGACATCGTTTAAATGGCGCCTGGATCCAACCATGCCTGAAGGCCGTATAGTTTTCAGTTATGTGAGCCCACAAGTCTTTCTTCTTAAGCCAGTTAGAGTTGGGTTTTAGTAGCCAAACAAGTCCATACTGAGGTGTTAGGCGGCAGGGGAGAGCTGGGGAGGAGGCATCTCACCTCGGACCACGGTGCCTGGGTAGAGGCAGCGGTACTGCTGGCTCCAGTAAGCTGCAATCCTGGTCCCTTGTGGCAAGAAGCGAGTGGAGGCTGGCCTCACATCGATGATCTAGGAAGGCATGGGATGAGTGCAAGGTGTGGACACAGTTGTGGCCATGGCCTTGGACACCCAGCCCACCCTGAGCATCCCGAGGCCCCGCCCTCCCCTTCTCACCGCCTCCTGCAGCAGCTGCTCCAGACAGTAGATGTGAGGCCGGTTTCCGCGCTCACCCTCTACCACCACGCGGTATCTGCGGGAGCAAAAGAGGCCTGAGGTGGCAGAGGCCGAGACCTCCCAGAGGGCCTCAACCCCGCCAGCACCAGCTCTGCCTCCCAGACCACTGGGAGGTGACACCAGAACTCAGAGGTTTGCCAGCTTGCTGAATTTGGCAATTCTCCCCCTTTCTGGGCTCATTTGCCTCATCTGTAGAACTAGGGGTTGCAGAGCAAGCCAGGCTGGTGCAGTCCAGATCCTGAGAGAGACCAGCATGCTCTCTCTCTCACCCCTTCCCGCTACGGCTCCTGCCATGAAGCAGCCGTGCCCAGCCCCTGGGAGCGTTCACCCAGTACTCCCTCAAAGTGCCCAGGGCCTCCCCGTCAGCTCTGAGCCCACTCATGCCCCTGCCCTCTGCCATCCGGGGGAAGCCACAGCCTAGAAAGGAAAAGCAGCCAGGCACAGAGGCTGAGACACGGGGCAGGTATGGGACATGGGGCTCTGCGCCGGACCTCCCACCCCACTCACATGTCTGGCGAGTGCACGGTCTGCACGTGGCCGGCATATAGCAGCTTGTCGTCCATGGGGATGAGCACACGCAGGCCGTCCTTCAGCTCGTCCTTGTCGATGATGCAGGAGCGAGGGGCTGCAGGGGTCGGACCGTGAGGCAAGGCTGGAGCCGGGGCATCTGCGACACCTCTCCCTCCTCCCGTCACCCCCAAGTCATCCCCTTGGATTGGAGGCCCTGGTGCCGGGTGGGCCTGTGGGGCTGAGATGTGTGCACGTCTTTTGTCTGCCCGTGTGTGTACCTGTGCAGACCTGTGTGTACCAGTGGGCACACACAGGGTGCCGTGGGCAGCCCCTCTCCTCTCAGCCCCCTCCCCTGCTTGGCCCCAGATGTCTGCAAAGACCCCAGGCGGGTGTGAACCCAGGGATGAAAGGCTGCACGTGTTGTCTCTTCCCACCCCAAGGCAGCCTCTGGGACTGGCACGAAGCTCTGGGTTCCAGCCATCACCGGACACTCACAGCCACCATCCTCCATCATGACGTCCACCCCCCTTACTGCTGCCCTCAGCCAAACTTCTAGGACTTTCTTTTTATTTTATTTTATTTTATTTATTTATTTGAGATGGAGTTTCAATCTTGTTGCCCAGGCTGGAGTGCAATGGCACGATCTCGGCTCACTGCAACCTCTGCCTCCCGGGTTCAAGTGATTCTCCTGCCTCAGCCTCCCAAGTAGCTGGAATTACAGGCGTCTGCCACCACACCTCGCTAATTTTTGTATTTTTAGTAGAGACAGGGCTCTGCCATGTTAGCCAGGCTGGTCCCGAGCCCCTGACCTTGGGTGATCCACCCACCTCAGCCTCCCAAGTGCTGGGATTCCAGGTGTGAGCCACCGTGCCCGGCCTCCTTCTTTTTGTAAATAATTTTTTTCAGGACAGGCACAGTGGCTCACGCCTGTAATCCCAGCACTTTGGGAGGCTGAGGCAGGTAGATCATGAGGTCAAGAGATCAAGACCATCCTAGCCAACATGGTGAAACCCTGTTTCTACTAAAAACACAAATATTAGCCAGGCTTGGCAGCGCACACCTGTAGTCCCTGCTACTTGGGAGGCTGAGGCAAGAGGATTGCTTGAACCTGGGAGGCGGAGGCTGCAGTGAGCCGAGATCACGGCACTGTACTCCAGCCTGGATGACAGAGAGTGAGACTTCATCTCAATAATCATCATCATCATCATCATCTTTTCAGAGACAAGGTCTTGCTTGCTCTGTCATCCAGCCTAGAGTGCAGTGGCAAGATCATAGCTCACTGCAGCCTCGAGCTCCTGGGTTCAAGCCATCCTCCCACCTCAGCCTCCTGAGTAGCTGGGACTACGGGTGCACACCACCATGCCTGGCTAATTCTTTTATTTTTTGTAGAGACAGGGTCTCGCTATGTTGCCCAACTGATCTCGAACTCCTGGTTAGGTGATCCTCCTACCTCAGCCTCCCAAAGCACTGGGATTACAGGTGCAGGTGACCACACCCCACGTACCTCTGAGACTTTCCATCCACTTTTTCTTTCTGGTGGAAATGAATGCCCAGGGGCAAACTTCCCGATGGCGGTCAACTCTCATTGCCTCGGCCGTCTGCTCCCTCTCCCTGTGGGCGCCTCCCTTTCTCTGGAGCGCCCCTGACCTGGCACCTGGGCCTGCCCTCCCTTCTCAGTGGGACCTTTCACCTGGTCTGTCCCCAACATTCCCATTATGAATATAAAAAGACCCAGATGGCTCGCTGGGAGAGGGATGGTTGGGACCGCTGTATCCCTGCCTGTGCCTGCATAGAGCCCTCACGTGGCCTTGTCACAGGCAGAGTGGACTCCCCACGCCTTGACGCTGGGCTTGGCCACATGACTCTCAGGAGTGGCCGGGGCTCAATGCTGAGCCCAGGCCTCAAGAGAGCTCTTAGGCTCAACTTCTCCTCTTAAACCACGGGTCTGGCAGGATACACGACACACGCAGAGAGGACCACAGACATGGAGCAGCTGACCCCTGGCCAGCCCATCACTTCCGGGGCAAGGCCAGTGGGGGTCTGCACAGCCACCCAGCAGCCCTGCACGCCCCGAGATGCACACAGGTGGTGGCTGGTTGTCACATAGCGGCTGCTCACCAATGCAGCCTTGGGGTAGCCAACTCCTTCTCTCACTCGCTCCCCCATATACCCACAATCTTGCCTCTGGGTTACAGACCCCTGGGTCCCAGCCTGGGTGTGACTTCCTGGGGTGCCTCCCAGGCACCCCAGACTCGAGTCATCAAAACCCAGCACATGACCCTCTCTGACCCGGGTCTCAGGGACAGGGCCTCTGCCCACCCCCCCAAACCTGTCCTCACCCTTCCCTTCCCCTCTCATCTGCCTGCACCCCTGACCCTACCTCCCATCCAGTCTCCCTCCTAATGTGCACACCCTGCCCCGCCTCCCTCCCTGCTGCCCCTATGGCAGCCCCAGGCCACAGCCCACTCTCACCTGGACAGCACAGCCTCCTAACTGGACTCCCTGATTTCCCTGGGGCCCCCACTCATTCTCTGTGCAGCACCAGACAGCTTTTTTTTTTTTTTTTTTTGACAGTTTCGCTCTTGTTGCCCAGGCTGGAGTGCAGTGGCATGATCTTGGCTCACCGCAACCTCCGCCTCCCAGGTCCAAGCCATTCTCCCGCCCCAGCCTCCCTAATAGCTGGGATTACAGGCACCCGCTACCACACCCAGCTCATTTTTGTCTTTTCAGTAGAATCAGGGTTTCACCATGTTGGCCTGGCTGGTCTGGAACTCCTGACCTCAGGTGATCTGCCCATCTCGGTCTCCTAAAGTGCTGGGATTACAGGCATGGGCCACCACGCCCAGCCCAGACAGCTCATTTTAAAGTCAATCTTAGCATATCACATCTCCACATCCAACCTCAGAGAGCTTCTCACTTTCCTTGGGCCCAATACAGAACTCCTTCCCAAGCCCCGCAGGACCTGCCTCCTCCCTGGCCCCAAGGCGGCTCTCTTGCCCCATCTCCAGTGGACTGAGCTGCAGCCAGTCCAGCCTTCTCATCGACCAGGGTAACGGCCTCAGGACTTCTGCTCCTACGGTTCCCTGCCCTCAGCTAGCCCAGCCCTTCCGTCTCATGCCTTGCTCAGATCTGCCTTCCCCAGGGGAGGCTCCAGCAGCCCCGCCTGGCACATGCAGCATCACGGCCACTCACCCGGGGTCAGCGGCCGCTCCACGGCCCCGCCACGCGGTAGGTGCTCGTCCTCCGAGAAGCTTGAGTCCTGGTTGGGTTCAAAGTCCTCCTCGGCCGCCATGCTCTCCATCAGCTTGCTCACGGCGCCCCCCTTGCCGCGGTTCTGGGGACAGAGCACGGCCGACAAATGACTTAGGACCTGGCACGGGGCTCCTGACGAGCTAGGGACCCTCTCTGGAAACCTGGAGCCACAGTCAGGCCTCAGGGGGAATCTGTCATGTGCATGGCGGGGATCCCAGCTGGGGGCACCCCAGAGGCCAGGGGGAGGGTGAAATAGGCCTGAAACCCAGCTGGCCAGTGCTCAGTACTTGGTACTCAATACTCAGTACTCTGTGCTCAGTATCAACACTCAGTGCTCAGCACTCACTACCATACGTCTGGTTCATCACTACAGCGAGTGCCTCTGTTCCCTCTTTAAAGAAACTTCAGCAGCATCTCCAGCCACACCCGATGGGCTTCATGAAAAACCACTCGGGCAGGGGCTAGCAGGTGTGGGGAGTGGGCATGCCATCATCTGCCACTCAGGCTAAGAAATTCACCCAAACCTGAGGGCCCTGTGAGGACCTAGTGCTGGGCTGGGGGCCTGTCACCCAGGTCTCCTAGTCTCTGTTCCAGTGTCCCCCACCTCCGCTAGAGCAGGCATTTCCTGAGGACAGGAGCAGAGTCCCCAGTATCTCCTTATCCCTGGAGCACGGGGATGGCCAGGTCACCCCCATCAACTGCAACCTCTCTGAGCCACAGCTACAGGGAGGGTAAATACAGAGCAGCAGGTGGAGGCCCCTGCCCTGACCACAGGAGCATGGCTGAGCCCCCCACAGTGCTCCACCAGGGCACGGCAAGCCTCACCTCCTTCTTCACCTCCTTCCCTTTGGCCTTGGCCTTGCTCCTCTTGGCAGCGGTCAGGGAGCTGGCGTGAGGAGCCCTAGCCTCAGAGGGCAAGGCGGGAGCTCGGGGCGGCGGCAGCCCAGCTCCTGGCCCGGCCTCTTTCCCTTTCTTCTTCTGGAGGAGGAAGCAGCAGAGAGGTGACATCAGAGGGCAGGGAAAGTGCAGATAGCACCCCTGTCCCCTTCACTCACTCACTCCCCCAAGTTTTGTACCACCCCAAGTGTGCCCTCCCAGGAGGAACAAAATGCCCTTTCTCTCTCCCCCTACAAGAGTTTTTGGTTTGGGTTTTGTTTTTTTTTTTTTTGGAGACAGGGTCTCGCTTTGTTGCCCAGGCCAGAGGACAGTGGCGTCATCACCACTAAATGCAGCCTCGACCTCCTGGGCTCAGGTGATCCTCCCACCTCAGGCTCCTGAGTAGCTGGACTACAGATGCACACCACCACACCCAACTAAATTTTTATTTATTTATTTTTTTTAGAGACAGGGTCTTGCTATGTTGCCCAGGCTGCTCTCAAACTCCTGGCCTCAAGCAATCCTCCCGCCTTGGCCTTCCAAAGTGCTGGGATTACAGGCTGTTTTTAATGTTTATTATCTTATTACTAGTATTACTTGTTGCCCCCCTCTACCCAAAAAGACAACACTGAAGTGTATATATGTTGTGAGTTCCTCTCCAGTGACCCTCCTACCAACTCCACAGAGTCAGCTACTAGTAACAGCATGGTGTATCCTTCTAGAACTTTCTACAAGCACACACAACCCTGTAAATATGAAGGCTATGCAGACACAACCATGCATACACAGTATTAAAAAAAAAAAAAAACAAAACCACACACACACACAGGTAGGAATTTACCAACAGTCCTGCCTTGCAACGTTTCCCCTCTAACACCACTGACACATATAAAAGGAGCTTCATTTTAACAGCAGCCTATTGAGCCAAGGTATGGAGAAACCGTAATTCATTTACTTTAACCACCCCCGCGATGAGAAGGACCTGTAGGCTGCCTCTGTTTTTTTTTTTTTTTTTTGAGACGGAGTCTGGCTCTGTCGCCCAGGCTGGAGTGCGGTGGCCGGATCTCAGCTCACTGCAAGCTCCGCCTCCCAGGTTCACGCCATTCTCCTGCCTCCGCCTCCCAAGTAGCTGGGACTACAGGCGCCCGCCTCGTCGCCCGGCTAGTCTTTTGTATTCTTTAGTAGAGACGGGGTTTCACCGTATTAGCCAGGATGGTCTCGATCTCCTGACCTTGTGATCCGCCCGTCTCGGCCTCCCAAAGTGCTGGGATTACAGGCTTGAGCCACCGCGCCCGGCTGTTTTTTCACTCTCTGTTTTGCTGTTGTTTTTGAGACAGGGTCTCGCTCTATTGCCCAGGCTGGAGAGCCGTGGTGCAATGACAGCTCACTGTAGCCTCAACTTCCTGGGTTCAAGTGATCCTCCTGCTTCAGCCTCCCAAGTCACTGGGTCTACAGACATGCACCGCCATGCCCAGCTAAAAAGTCTACACTTTCTAAAAAGGACATGTCTAAAATGGCCATTAGCTGGGCATGGTGGGGGGTGCCTGTGATCTCAGCTACTTGGGTGGCTGAGGCAGAAGCATCACTTGCGTCCGGTAGGCAGAGGTTGCAGTGAGCCGAGATTGTGCCATTGCACTCCAGCCTGGGCAAAAAAGAGCGAAACTCCGTCTCAAAAATAAGATAGTTAAGAAAAAAAAAAACAAGGCCAGGCGTGGTGACTCATGCCTGTAATCCCAGCACTTTGGGAGGCCGAGGTCGGAGGATCACGACGTTAGGAGATCGAGACCATCCTGGCTAACATGGTGAAACCCCGTCTCTATTAAAAATACAATAAAATTAGCCGGGCGTGGTAGCGGGCGCCTGTAGTCCCAGCTACTTGGGAGGCTGAGGCAGGAGAAGAGCTTGAACTGGGAGGTGCAGGTTGCAGTGAGCCGAGATTGGGCCACTGCACTCCAGTTTGGATGACAGAGCGAGACTCTTTGTCAAAAAACAAACAGAACAAAAAAAAAAAAAAACAAATAACCAAGACCAGGAGAAGTAGAAAAGTAATAAATAAAGATAATAACGGTCAAATGTTACCAAGACAACAACAGAAGTCACAGCATCCATATCCAAAATGAAAGTCAAAGCAAAGAGCATTAAAAGAAAGAAAAAATGGCATGTTCTAGGGAAAAAGGGTATACAGTTTAATCCCCATTTTGGGGGGGGAATATATACGTGTGTGTGTGTGTGTGTGTGTGTGTGTGTGTGCGCGCGCACATGTGTTTTATTTTCTTGTTTCTGCTGAACTCTTTAATGCAAGTCATCCTTTTGGAATCAGAGGCATCTTAGGCGTTGAAGGAATGTTAGTGGCGCTATCTCCATATCTTTGGGATCTGTCATTAAGCAGATAGCTGCAGCTCCTGGTACATGTCCCTGCAGCTGTACCCACAAGGGAACAAAAGGAAATGACAGCAGAAAAAAAAAAAAAAAAAGGCCTGAGTGGATTTTTCTTTTCTTTATCTTCCAAATTACTGTTATAATCAGATAAAACCAGTAACTCTTTCTTTCCCTTTGATCAGAACACCCATGGCTGGGAGCCTTCCCCTACTTTTTTGTAAAAAAAATAAAATAAATAAGAAAATAACTTCCAACGTGATAGAAGCTCTGTACACAAAACAGAAACGCTCACTGCTTTGGTAATTACGACAGCAAAACACCACCACCACCCAAACCACCAAACGCCAGCAGGGTCAGTGGTGGCAGACAGGCAGGCGGTGGGATGGCATTCAACCATTCAAAAATACTGACAGCCAGGCGCGGTGGCTCACGCCTGTAATCCCAGCACTTTGGGAGGCCAAGGCAGGTGGATCACTTGAGGCCAGGAGTTCAAGGCCATCCCAGCCAACATGGTGAAATCCCATCTCCACTAAAAATACAAGAATTAGCCAGGCGTGAGGGCATGTGCCTATAATCCCAGCTACTTGGGAGGCTGAGGCAAGAGAATCGCTTGAACCCGGGAGGCAGAGGTTGCAGTGAGCTGAAGTCGTGCCACTGCACTCCAGCCACAAGAGTGAGACTCTGTCTCAAAAAACAAACAAACAAAAATACCGATGGCCAGGCGTGGTGGCTCATGCCTGTAATCCCAGCACTGTGGGAGGCTAAGGCAGGAGGATTGCTTAAGTCCAGGGGTTTGAGACCAGCCTGGGCAACATAAGGAGACCCCACCCCATCTGCACAAAAATATATATTTTTTTAATTAGTCAGACATGGTGGTATACACCTGTAATCCCAGCACTTTAGGTGGTCGAGGCAGAAGGATCACTTGAGCCCAAGAGTTTGAACCAGCCTGAGCAACACAGTGAGACCACTGTCCCTTTTTTTTTTTTTTTTTGAGACAGAGTCTCGCTCTGTCACCCAGGCTGGAGTGCAGTGGCACAATCTCAGCTCACTGAAACCTCCGCCTCCCAGGTTCAAGCGATTCTTCTGCCTCAGCCTCCCAAGTAGCGACTACAGGCACCCACCACCATGCCCAGCTAATTTTTTTGTATTTTTTTAAGTACAGGCAGGGGTTCACCATATTGGCCAGGCTGGTCTCGAACTCCTGACCTCGTGATCTACCCGCCTTGGTCTCCCAAAGTGCTGGGATTACAGGTATGAGCCATCGCACCTGGCCGAGACCACCATCTCTTATTAAAAAAAAAATTAGCAAGCTGTGGTGGCGTGTACCTGTGGTCCCACCTACTCAGAGGAGACTGAGGCAGGAGAACTGCTTAAACTTGGAAATTCGAGGCTGCAGTGAGCTACAGTTGCCACTGCACTCCAGACTGGGCAACAGAGCAAGACTCTGTCTCTTATAAATGAATACAATAAAAATATAGACAGAAGGCCAGGCGTGGTGGCTCATGCCTATAATCTCAACACTTTGGGAGGCTGAGGTGGGCGGATCACCTGAGGTCAGGAGTTCGAGATGAGACTGGCCAATATGGCGAAACCTTGTCTCTATTGAAAACACAAAAGTTAGCAGGGCATGGTGGTGAACGCCTGTAATCCCAGCTACTCGGGAGGCTGAGGCAAGAGAATCGCTTGAACCTGGGAGGCAGAGGTTTCAGTGAACCAAGATCTCACCACTGTACTCCAGTCTGGGCAGTGGGACAGATTCTGTCTTTTTTAAAAAAAAAAAAAAAAAAAGATAGAAAATAAAAGTTAAAGCCCGTCCCATGTGGCAGTACACATGATATAACACAGACTGAACCAAGTCTGAAAAGCAGAATACAGCCGGGCACGGTGGCCCGTGACTGTAATCTCAGCACTTTGGGAGGCTGAGGTGGGCAGATCATTTGAGGTCAGGAGTTCGAGATCAGCCTGACCAACATGGTGACACCATGTTTCTACTAAAATACAAAAATTAGCTGGGCATGGTGGTGGGCATCTGTAATCTCAGCTACTCGGGAGGCTGAGGCAGGAGAGCTGCTTGCTTGAACCCAAGAGGCGGAGGCTGCAGTGAGCTGAGATCGCACCACTGCACTCCAGCCTGGACGAAAGAGCAAGACTATGTCTCAAAAAACAAACAAACAAACAAAAAGAATCGTCTATGTGTGAAACCGTGAAGAAGGAAAAACACCCGTGCTAGTTCTGCTGTTGCACCTCAAGCTGTAAGTTACAGCCACGGTACCTGATTGCTTATAATAGAGGGTTTAGTATTATCCATGGTGGTCTTAGGCATCCACAGGGCTCCTTAGAACATATCCTCCACAGCTAAGGGGGGAATACTGTATGAAAGTATATTTCAAAAAAATGTTGGGCCGGGTGTGGTGGCTCACACCTATAATTTCAACCCTTTGGGAGGCTGAGGTGAGTGAACTGCTTGAGCCCAGGAGTTCAAGACCAGCCTGGGCAACATAGTGAGATCCTGTCTCCACAAAAAATTTTAAAAAATTAGCCAGGCAGGCTGGGTGTGGTGGCTCATGCCTGTAATCCCAGCACTTTGAGAGGTCGAGGTGGGTGGATCACCTGAGGTCAGGAGTTTGAGACCAGCCTGGCCAACATGGAGAAGCCCTGCCTCTATTAAAAATACAAAAATTGGCCAGGTGTAGTGGCGCACACCTGTAATCCCAGCTACTTGGGAGGCTGAGGCAGGATAATCGCTTGAACCCAGGAGGCAGACGTTGCAGTGAGCTGAGATCATGCCATTGCACTCCCACCTGAGCAACAGAGCAAGACTCCGTCTCAAAAAAAAAAAAATTAGCCAGGCATGCTGGCACACATGTATAGTCTTAGCTACTCCAGAGGCTGAGGTGGGTAGATCACCTGAGCCTGGGAGGTGGAGGCTGCAGTGAGCCATGACTGCACCACTGTATTCCAGCATGGGCAACAGAGGGAGACCTTGTCTCAAAAAACAAACAAAAAACATTAACAGTGTCTGTTCTTGGGATGCTGGGATGTGGGGTGATTTTCCTTGGGTGTTTGAGCCTCTGTTTGTCAACAAGGAATCCGTTCTGTTCCAGGTTCCTGCTACACTATTGAAAGGCAGACACTGGGTGAGCCTCTGGTATTATAGCTGGATATAACAGCTGGGTATTCAGCTGTTCAGATGCCAGGAACTGGAAACCCTGGGCTCCAACAGAAGGAACTCCTGGGAAACGCCCAAAGAGGCAGTGCAGCTCCGCGGTTAAGGAGCCAGAACTGAAGCTACGTCCCCAGTGTTCAAAGTCCTGCTCTATTGATCATTCGCTGCTGGAACCTTGGACAGAAAGCTGTCCTTTTTATTTTTGATTTTGTTTTTTTTTGAGACGGAGCCTCACTCTGTCGCCCAGGCTGAAGTGCAGTGGCGCAAACTCGGCTCACTGCAACCTCTGCCTCCCAGATTAAAGCGATTCTCCTGCCTCAGCCTCCAGAGTAGCTGGGACTACAAGGCGCCCCCTACCACGCCTAGCTAATTTTTTTATTTTTATTTTTAGTAGAAATGGAGTTTCACCATGTTGACCAGGTTGGTCTTGAACTCCTGACCTCAGGTGATCTGCCCACCTCGGCCTCCCAAAGTGCTGGGATTACAGGCGTGAGCCACTGCATCCAGCCCTTTTTTTTTTTTTTTTTGAGATGGAGTCTCGCTCTGTCGCCCAGGCTGGAGTACAGTGACCGGATCTCAGCTCACTGCAAGCTCCGCCTCCCAGGTTTACGCCATTCTCCTGCCTCGGCCTCCCGAGTAGCTGGGACTACAGGCGCCCACCACCTCGCCCGGCTAGTTTTTTGTATTTTTAGTAGAGATGGGGTTTCACCATGTTAGCCAGGATGGTCTTGATCTCCTGACCTTGTGATCCACCCGTCTCGGCCTCCCAAAGTGCTAGGATTACAGGCTTGAGCCACCGCACCCGGCCACCTTTTTCTTTATTTTGAGACAGAGTCTTGGGCTCTGTTGCCCAGGCTGGAGTGAGGCAGTACGATCATAGCTCACTGCAGCCTTTACCTCCTAGGCTCAAGTAATCTCTCTGCCTCAGCTTCCAGAGTAGGTGGGACTACAGTAACTTGCCACCACCACTCTCAGCTAATTGTATTTTTTTTTTTTTTTTTTTTTGGTAGAGGCAGGGTCTTGCTATGTTGCCCAGGCCAGTCTCAAAACTCCTGGCCTTAAGGGATCCTCCCACCTCAAAGTGCTGGGATTGCAGGTCTGAGCCACCACAGCCAGTCTGGTGCCTGTCAGTATGTGAGCCACCTATAGAGTGTGGTTCATAGGAGGAACCCACTTCACACAGTCCTGCACGTTAAGTGTGCGCGGTGAAGGGGTTAGAACATGTCTGGGCCTACTATGTGCAACTTGGTAGCATTGTTTATTTTTGGAGACAGAGTCTCACTCTGTCGCCCAGGCTGGAGGGCAGTGGTGTGATCTCAGCTCACTGCAACCTCCGCCTCCTGGGCTCAAGAGATTCTCCTGCCTCAGCCTCCCGAGTAGCTGGGATTACAGGTGCCTGCCACCATGCCCAGCTAATTTTTGTAGTTTTAGTAGAGACAGGATTTTGTCACGTTGGCCAGGCTGGTCTCAAACTTCTGACCTCAAGTGATCCACCGGCCTTGGCCTCCCAAAGTGCTGGGATCACAGGCGTGAGCCACTGCGCCTGGCTGGATCATTATTATTGTTACTAATTGTTGATACCTGTCCTGCAAGGCCTTCAAAACCCTGAGATGGCCTCTGCCACGAGGAGACAAGAGCACAAATCCAAGGTGCCTATGGATGGTGCTTAGACTGGTCACTTCCTCGCTACTACCCCTTTGTCAGGAAATCAATGTGACTCTCATCTTTTTTGTGATTTTCTCTAGAATGTTATTGTTATTTGAGGGTTCGTCCTACATCAAGGGCTCAGGGTGGAGAGGCCTGAATCAGAACACCGTTAAAACCTAGCTGTTAAGTCTGAATGCATCCGAATAAGAGGAGGAAGCAACTGGCCATCAGCTTCCTAGTGGCCAGTGCAAAAAGGGTAACAGGTCCAATTATCATAAAGTTGTCAAAAAGCAAGTTTTCTTACTCTGTGGTGTTCACGGAGAGAATTTAGGAAATCTGTAAATGGGTAGGAAAGAAAATGCCACCTGTATTTTCATATTTTAATCTTTAAAAAAATGGGGTTTTCCTTCAAGTGAGAGTAGTGGCCACAAAACCACAAAAGTACCAGCAGCGCCGGTGACTTTGCCACCTATGGAAACCACGGAGTCTTGCAGCACACAACAGTTAACTGCAGGGACCTTAAATCATCCTTTACACTCATTGCTTCAGAAGTACAGCACTAGCCGGGCGCGGTGACTCACGCCTGAAATCCCAGCACTCTGAGAGGCTGAGGCAGGGGAACAGTTTGAAACCAGCCTGGGCAACGCAGCAAGACCTTGTCTATACTTAAAATTTAAAAATTAGCTGGGCATGGTGGTGTGCACCTGTAGTCCCAGCTACTCAGGGGGCTGAGGTGGGAGGACTGCTTGATTCCAGGAGTTCAAGGTCACAGTGAACCATGATCACAGCACTTCCCTCTGGCCTGGGTGACAGAGTGAGACTCTGTCTTTAAAATATAAAATAATAAAATTTTAAGTATGGTATTTACTAGACCTACTGCCAGATGTGTTTATTAATTAAATACATCCCTAAAGGAACATATAGGTACCATATCACAGAAGGTCTTTCCAATATTTTGGTAACGGTGGTCAATATCACTGTCTTCCTTTGGGGTTCCAGGTTTGTTTTTTTTTTTTTTCTTTTTTTTCCTTTTTGAGACAGAGTCTCGCTCTGCCGCCCAGGCTGGAGTGCAGTGGCGCAATCTCGGCTCACTGCAAGCCCCGCCTCCCGGGTTCACGCCATTCTCCTGCCTCAGCCTCCTCCAGGTATTTTATTCACTTTTTAAAGTCATCTTCTGAGACAGAAGAAGAGAGAGTAAAGACCTCTGTAAGAAATGGGTGGCTAAGCATGGTGGCTCATGCCTGTAATCTCAACATCTTGGGAGGTTGGGGCAGGAGAATCGCTAAAAGTCAGGAGTTCAAGATCAGCCCAGGCAACACGGCGAGATCTCATCTCTACAAAAAATAAATTAGCCGGCTGCAGTGATATGTGCCTGAAAATCCAGCTATTTGGGAGGCTGAGGCAGGAGGACTGCTAGAGGCCAGGAGATGAAGGCTTCAGTGAGCCATGATCAGGCCACTGCACTCCAGCCTGGTGACAGAGCAAGACTTGACTCTTAAGAAACAAAGGAACAGGTGCCCAGCTCCTCCTGTGGCTGAGTCCTAGCAGGGGCTCTGGGCGGGCCTGGAGCCGAGTCCGAGTCCCTTAACAGTGAAGCCGCTTCCCTAGGCTGGGAGGGGAGGGGGCCCCTCCCTCACCGAACCCCAGGGACCCTTCTGCGGCTCCCCTCCCCACGCGGCCCCTACCTTCCTGGGGTCCTTCCTGTCCTTTGCACGCCCGGCGTCCTTGCGCGGGCTCAGGGGGCCGCCCTTGGCGCAGCGGCTGGCCTTGGTGGCGGGCGCGGTGCTGGTGGGCGCAGGTGCAGCAGCTGAGGCGTCGTGCAGGAAGATGCGCTCGCTGCGGCGCCGCGTCCACAGGTCGTCGTCGCTGGCCTCGGGCCCCGCCTCGAAGCCAGGCTCCTTGGGACCCCGCAGCTTCCGGGCCTTGCGCCCCTTCTCCACCGCCAGCTTGGCCTTGTCAGGGCTGCTGGGGCCGGGGCCGCGGGCACCAGGCGTGGGTGGGGCTAGAGAGGGTCCTGGTTCCCCCAGTCCCTTCTTGGGCCGCAGCAGCCCCGCAGGCGACCGCTTGCGCACCTTGACCTCGCTTTCCGAGTCAGTGTACTCGAACTCTGTTCCTGAACGCGGGAGGAGAGCGTGCTGGTCACAAGCTCCTCGTGGGGACCCAACCCCATGGGCACCATTCCTCCCCCGCAGGACCTCCCCGCTGATGGCAGCGCTTCCCCCGTTTCCAGGAGAGGAAACTGAGGCCCAGAGAAGAAGGACTCAGGAGGCCCACGCCTGTCCCTACTATGCCCGTCCTCACCCACCTCCGCTGCCCGGACGCTGCTCCCAGCCCCTCGCCCCATGGAAAGATCCTGGGCCCCTTGAGCTCCTCCGAGGCCCCATGTGACTTGTGGAAATCCCAGAAGCCAGGGCAGCTGGGCGGGGCGGGCCGGCCCCACACCTGCAGGGCAGCAGCCCTCTAAGGCAGGCGGGCGGGGAAATCCGCAGAGAAGCCCCAAGCCCCACTCGCCTTCTCTCCCCTGTTCTTGGTGCTCCCTGTCAGAGCTGGGTGGTCCCAGGAATCGTCCACTCCCACTGCCCTCTCTACACGACAGGGCCACCCCAACAGCCCTCCTTCCACCCCAGGCCCCACCCATTGCACAGCCAAGGCCCTGCTTCCCTCTGTCCTGGATCCTGGGTCCCAGCCCCTGGGCTCCTTGAACGCACAGCCTCTTGAGCACAGGTTGCCCAGCACTTGCTCAGCACCTATCATCCCCACTCACTCCCAGCTGCAAGCTCTGCTCTCTGCCATCCCCTCTGCACAGAGCACCAGCTCCCCCGACCTCTCCTTGGAACAGCGCTAAGTCCTTCAGAAGGAGATCCACCCCACACCCCGGGAAGTCCTCTCTGGCCACACCTCTGTTGTCACAGACAATGCCACACCTTAGCATTTCTGTCCATGCCCAGGTCCCAGCTTATCCCAGCCTGCCCTGCCCCTGGGAAGCAGATCCCTGAGTTCTCTGGGATCTCTAGCTGAAGCCCCAGGTCAGAGCTGGTATCCAGAAAGAGCGTGTGAGTAGAGGCGTGGGCGGCACTGCTCCCCAGAACAGGGGCTCCAAGGTGCCTTCACTCAGGGATGCAATCTCTGTGACAGACCCTTGTGTTAACAACCTCAGGGAGAGCCAGTGGTCTGCCTTAAATCCTCCAGCACAGGAGCCGAAAAGCCAAGGCCCAATCCCAGGCCTACTGACCCTGGGGACAGCCGTGAGAGGCTTGCCCTGCACTGCCCTGGCAGAGGAAGTCACAGCAACAGGGGCCGGCGGGGGCTGCCCAGTAGGAAAGAGTCACCGACAAAGTGTAATGAGCCTATTCATTAATCTTTTTTTTTTTTTCCCTTGAGACGGAGTCTCGCTCTGTCGCCCAGGCTGGAGTATAGTGGTGCAATCTTGGCTTACTGCAAGCTCCGCCTCCTGGGTTCACGCCATTCTCCTGCTTCAGCCTCCTGAGTAGCTAGGACTACACGCACCCGCCACCACGCCCAGCTAAGTTTTTTTTGGATTTTTTTTCCTGTATTTTTAGTAGAGACGGGGTTTCACCGTGTTAAGCAGGATGGTCTCGAACTCCTAACCTTGTGATCCACCTGCCTTGGCCTCCCAAAGTGCTGTGATTACAGGCGTGATCATTAATATTTTGCCAACAGACTTCCCAACTTCCCACGGTGCAGGGAGGCAGCAAGGGGCTTTTGAGGCTGATGTGGGTGCAGGCCACAAGCTTGAGAGCTCTGCTCTGGGTATGATGGAATGAGGTACCACCCGGTAACAGTCCCCCTGGAGATCCACTGGAACACCTGGCTTACATAATCCTTCACAGGCCCATTGTGTATGGTTCAAGGAGGGACAATGGACAGAGAGGAGGGTCGTGTGGAATGCAGAGTGAAGTCACAGGAGGCAGATCTCCCTGCACCCTCTACCCTGGCACTAGACATGGTCTTCTTGGCACACACAGCAGGGAAGGTGGGGCCCACATGGAAAAGAAATAGCATCCCACTGACCTCAGCACCAGGAAAGAGAAGTCTAGAAACTGGCAACACAGAAGAGAATAGAAAGGGAGCCGGAGGCCAGGCACAGGGGCTCATGCCTGTAACCCCAGCACTTTGGGAAGTCAAGGTGGGCGGATCACCTGAGGTCAGGAGTTCAAGACCAGCCTGGCCAACATGGTGAAACCCGGTCTCTACTAAAAATACAAAAATTAGCCAGGCACGGTGGCATGCGCCTATAGTCCCAGCTACTTGGGAGGCTGAGGCAGGAGAACCACTTGAATCCGGAGGCAGAGGTTGTAGTAAGCAGAGATTATACCACTGCATTCCAGCCTAGGCGACAGAGTGAGAATCTGACTCAAAAAAAAAAAAAATTGGGAGCCAGAGGCCAGGCGCGGTGGCTCACACCTGTAATCTCAGCACTTTGGGAGGCCAAGGCGGGTGGATCACAAGGTCAGGAGTTCAAGACCAGCCTGGCCAATAGGGGGAAATCCCATCTCTAATAAAAATACAAAAATTAGCCAGGCATGGTGGTGCACACTGTACTCCTAGCTACTCAAGAGGCTGAGACAGGAGAATCACCTGAACGCAGGAGGCAGAGATTGCAGTGAGCAGAGATCATGCCATTGCACTCCAGTCTGGGTGACAGTGAGACTCCGTCTCAAAAAAAAAAAAAAAATTAGAAAGGGAGCCAGAGAGGGGTCCCCATGTGCTCTCTCTCTCCCCCATGTCTCTGAATGGCCCTGAAACTACCTACACACAGAACAGACTCCAAGCAGCCCAGGGCTCAGCAAAAAGTGATCTGAACAGAGGCCAGAGACACCACCCAAGAAATTGGACTTCAAGCCCTACCAAGGAAATATCTGCTAAAATAAAGGAGATAATAGTCACTGGAAAAAAAAAAAAAAAAAAGGCATTCTGACTCTCCACAACCTCAGCCCCACAATGTCCAAGATACAATCCAAAATTACGAGACAAGGCCAGGCACGGTGGCTCACACCTATAATCCCAGCACTTTGGGGAGGTCAAAGTGGGCAGATCACTTGAGGTGAGGAGTTTGAGACCAGCCTGGCCAACATGGCAAAACCCCACCTCTACAAAAAATACAAAAATTATCTGGGCGTGGTGGCATGCATCTGTAATTCCAGCTACTGGGGAGGTTGAGGCATAAGAATCACTTAAACCCAGGAGGCAGAGTTTGCAGTAAGCAGAGATCACACCACTGCACTCCAGCCTGGGCAACAGAGTGAGACTCTGTCTCAAAAAAAAAAAATTACTAGACAAATCAAGAACCAAGAAAATGCATCACATTCCAGAGAGAAAAGAAAAGCAACTGAACCTGACCCTGAGATGAACCACATGTTGGAACGAACAGCAAAGGCTTCTGAAATCCTCAAAGAGGTAAAATAAAACTTGTTTTCAAGGCATGAAAATCTCACCAGAGAAATAGGAAGGACTAACAGAAACAACAGAAAAGAAGCAAATGAACTAACTTTAAGTACAGAACTGGCTAGGCACAGCGGCTCACACCTGTAATCCCAGAACTTTGGGAGACTGACGTGGGAGGATCCCTTGAGGTCAGGAGGTCATGAGTTCAAGACCAGCCTGGGCAACATAGTGAGACTCTGTCTCTACAAAAAATACAATAATTAGCCAGTCATGGTGGCACGCACCTGTGGTCCCAGTTACTCAGGAGGCAGAGGTGGGAGGATCACCTGAGCCCAGGAGGTTGAGGCTTTAGTGAGCCATGACTGTGCTCCTGCATTCCAGCCTGGGTGACAGAGCAAGACCCTGTCTCAAACAACACAAAGAAATTATAAAACTAAGAAGTACAATTTCAGAAATAAAAAACCCATGGAGGGGATCTAAGGGCTGAATGGATATGATTAAGAGAAAAGTGAGGCCAAGCACGGTGGCTCATACCTGTAATCCCAGCACTTTGGGAGGCCAAGACGGGCGGATCACAAGGTCAGGAGATCGATACCATCCTGGCTAACGTGGTGAAACCCCGCCTCTACTAAAAATACAAAAAATTAGCTGGGTGCGGTGGCGGGCGCCTGTAGTCTCAGCTACTCGGGAGGCTGAGGCAGGAGAATGGCGTGAACCCTGGAGGCGGAGCTTGCAAAATGATCAGAGATCACGCCACTGCACTCCAGCCTGGGCAACAGAGCGAGACTCCGTCTCAATTAAAAAAAAAAAAAAAAAGAGAGAAAAGTGAGTTTGTGAGTTTGGGTGTGGGGGAACCAGCCTCAGGGAACTGTCAGATAACAAATGGTCAAATGTATGTTAAACAGGAAAAGAAAGAATAAGAAAAAATGCTTGAAGATTTGTTTTTCCTCAATAGCTGAAATCTTCCCAAACTTGATGACAAACAGAAACTTGCAGATGTAGGGTATCAGATGAACACCAAGCAAAATAAACACAAACAACTCCGCCACAAGGAACGCCACAGTCAAACGGCTGACAAAGATAAACACGAACCCCCAGGAATAACAAGAAAAATGTAACCTATGACTTCCAAAACAATCGTTTGATTAATGGCAAACTTCTCATCAGAAACCAGAGGCCAGAAAAGAGCAGAATATCTTCTAAGTGCTCAAAAGAAGAAAAAACTGTCAACCCAAAATCCAATATCCAGTAAAAATATCATTCAAGAATGAAGGTGAAATAGAAACATTTTCAGGTAAAAGAACACTAAGAGGCCGGGCGTGATGACTCACGCCTATAATCCCAACCACTTGGGAGGCTGAGGCAAGAGAATCACTTGAACCCAGAAGGTGGAGGTTGCAGTAAGTCAAGATCGCGCCATTGTACTCCAGCCTGGGTGACAGAGTGAGACTGTCTCAACAACAACAAAAAAAGGGAACACCAAGAAAATTCCTCACCAGCAGCTCTACAAGGCAAAACTGCTAAATGAAGTTCTTTGGGCTGAAACTGCAAGAAAACTGGAATCCTCAGACAAGAATGAAAAGCAACAGAAATAATAAATATCTGAATAAATACAAAAGACTTTGTTCACTTTTCCTCTTAATTTCCTTATAAGCCATTTAAATGATTAAAACTAAGTTTGTGGCCGGGTGCGGTGGCTCATGCCTGTAATCCCAGCACTTTGGGAGGCTGAAGCGGGTGGATCATGAGCTCAGGAGTTCAAGACCAGACTGGCCAAGATGGTGACACCCCGTCTCTACTAAAAATAAAAAAATTAGCCAGGCGAGGTGGCAGGTGCCTGTAATCCCAGCTACTTGGGAGGCTGAGGCAGGAGAATCGCTTGAACCCGGGAGGCAGAGGTTGCAGTGAGCCGAGATCGCACCACTCCACTTCAGCCAAGAGACAGAGTGAGACTCTGTCTAAAAAAAAAAAAAAACTAAGTTTGTAACATTGTCTTCAGGAGTTGATACCATGTGAAGAAGTATTACATATAATATAAAATAGGAGGTATGATATGGACTGATAAAGTTGCAAGATTTCTGTATTTTATGTGAAAAAAACACACGATATGTGGATGTGAAATAAAACACATAAGTGGATGTGAAATAAAACACATGATAAGTGGATGTAAAAAGTTAGGAATGTATATTGTTATCTCTATTTTCTATTTTTAAAATGACAAAATGATACTGAGAAAGCTAACAGGAAAATTAAAATGGAATTCTTAAACATATTCAAATAAATCTGTTTAAAAGGCAGCAAAGGAGAACCAAAAACTAGACAAAAAACTAAAGACTAAGACACTAATAAATTGAAAGGCACAGCATGAAAAAGGTATACCATGCAAACAGGAACCAAGAGAGCTGGAGTGGCTATACTAACAACAAGCCAAATAGACTTTTTAAGACAAAAATTGTTACTAGCAACAAAGAAGAACATTCTAAAATGATAAAAGGGGCCGGGCGTGGTGGCGCAGGCCTGTAATCCCAGCACTTTGGGAGGCCAAGGTGGGCGGATCAGCTGAGGTCAGGACCAGCCTGGGCAACAGGCAGAGAGAGGTTGCAGTGAGCTGAGAGTGTGTCACTGCACTCCAGCCTGGGCAACACTGTGTTTAAAAAAAAAAAAGAGTTGGGCGCGGTGGCTCATGCCTGGAATCCCAGCACTTTGGAAGGCGGAGGCAGGTGGATCACCTGAGGTCGGGAGTTTGAGACCAACCTGACCAACATGGAGAAACCCCACCTCTACTAAAAGTACAAAGTTAGCCGGGCGTGGTGGCTCATGCCTGCAATCCCAGCTACTTGGGAGGCTGCGCAGGAGAATCGCTTGAATCCAGGAGGAGGAGGTTGCGGTGAACCGAGATCACGCCATTGCACTCCAGCCTGGGCAACGAGAGCGAAACTCCGTCTCAAAAGAAAAAAGAAAAGGCATTCTGACTCTCCACAACCTCAGCCCAACGTCCAAGACACAATCCAAAATTACTAGACAAGGCCAGGCACGACGGCTCACACCTGTAGTCCCAGCACTTTGAGAGGCCAATGAGGGCAGATCACTTGAGGACAGGAGTTCGAGACCAGCCTGGGCAACAGAGCGAGACCTCTTCTCTACAAAAAATTGCAACTGTTTTGGGGCTCCATGAACAGTACTCATATAAGATGGGAAACTTCACTGATAAATGTGTTTTTTTTTTCTTTTTTGTTTGAGATGGAGCCTCACTTTATTGCCCAAGCTGAAGTACAGTGGTACAGTCTCGGCTCACTGCAACCTCCACCTCCCAGGCTCAAGCAACTCTCATGCCACAGCCTCCCAAGAAGCTGGGATTACAGATGCCCACAACCACGCCTGGCTAATTTTTATATTTTTAGTACAGATGGGCTTTCCCCATGTTGGCCAGGCTGGTCTCGAACCCCTGACCTCTGATGGTCCATCTGCCTCGGCCTCCCAAAGCGCTGGGATTACAGGCGTGAGCTATCATGCCTGGCTCGATGTGTGTTCTCTTTTAGACAGAGTGTCACTCTTGTCACCCAGGCTGAAGTGCAGTGCAATGGCCCGATCTCTGCTCACTGCAAACTCCGCCTCCCAGGTTCAAGATTCTCCTGTCTCAGCCTCCAGAGTAGCTGGGATTACAGGCGCCCACCACTACACCTGGATAATTTTTGTATTTTTAGTAGAGATGGGGTTTCACCGTGTTGGTCAGGCTGGTCTTGAACTCCTGACCTCAAGTGATCCAGCCACCTCGGCCTCCCAAAGTGCTGGGATTACAGGCGTGAGCCTCCGCACCCAGCCATATGTTCTTTATATAGCAAGGAAGAAAAAAAAAAAAAAGTGTGTGTTGCCTGCTCCACCAACCGGCCTTCCTCATCTCTCTCCCTCTCCTTGGACCTCCCTATTCCCTGAAGCACAATACTGAAATTAGGTCAATTAATCCTACAATGGCCTCTAAATGTTCAAGTGAATTGAAGAGTCACCTGCCTCTCACTTTAAATTGAAAGCTAGGAATGATTAAACTTAGTGAGGAAGGCTTAAGCCAGTCAAAAGCCAAGATAGCCTAAAAGCAAGGCCTCTTGTGCCAAATAGCCAGGCTACGAATGCAAAGAAAAAGTTCTTGAAGGAAATTTAAAGTGCTCTGGTGAACACACAAATAAGAAAGTGTAACCAGCTCATTGCTGACATGGAGAAAGTTTGAGTGATCTGGAGAGAAGATCAAACCACCCTCAATATTCCCTTAAGCCAAAAGCCAAATCCTCATCCACAGCAAGGCCCCAACTTTCTTCAATTCTGTGAAGGCTGAGAGAGGTGAGGAAGCTGCAAAGGAAAAGTCTGCAGCCAGCAGAGACAGTCTCATGAGGTGTAAGGAAAGAAGCTGTCAGTCGGGCGCAGTGGTTCACGCCTGTCATCCCAGCACTTTGGGAGGCCAAGGCGGGCAGATCATTTGAACTCAGGAGTTCAAGACTAGCCTGGCCAACGTGGTGAAACTCCATCTCTACTAAAAAAATACAAACATTAGCCAGGCGTGGTGGCGGGTGCCTGTAATCCCAGCTACTGGGGAGGCTGAGGCAGGAGAATCACTTGAACCCAGGAGGCAGAGGTTGCAGTGAGCAGAGATTCCACCACTGCGTTCCAGCCTGGGCAACAGAGTGAGATCTCCATCTCAGAGAAAAAAAAAAAGGAAAGAAGCCGTCTCCATAACATAAAAATGCAAGGACAAGCAGCCAGTGCTGATGGAGAAGCTGCAGCGAGTTCTCCAGAAGATTCAGCTGGGGTCACCGATTAAAGTGGCTACACCAACCAACAGATTTGCAATGTGGACACAACAGGCTTCCGCTGGAAGCAGATGCCATCTAAGGCTTTCATTGACAGAGAGGAGAAGTCAGTGCCTGGTTTCAAAGCTTCAAAGGACAGCCCGACTCTTGTTGGGGGCTAATGCAGCTGGGGACTTTAAGTTGAAGCCAATGCTCATTTACCATTCTGAAAACCCCCGGGCCTTAAGAATGATGCTAAATCTCCTCTGCCAGTGCTCTACCAGTGCAACAACAGGCCGGGCGCGGTGGCTCATGCCTATAATCCCAGCACTGTGGGAGGCTGAGGCGGGCAGATCATGAGGTCAGGAGATCGAGACCATCCTGGCTAACACAGTGAAATCCTGTCTCCAGTAAAAATACAAAAATAGTTAGCTGGGCGTGGTGGCGGGCGCCTGTAGTCCCAGCTACTCGGGAGGCTGAGGCAGGAGAATGGCGCGAACCCAGGAGGCGGAGCTTGCAGTGAGCCGAGATGGCGCCACTGCACGCCAGCCTGGGTGACAGAGCGAGACTCCCTCTCAGAAAGAAAAAAAAAAAAAAGGCAACAACAAAGCCTTGGTAACAGCACCTCAGTTCACAGCATGATTTACTGAATATTTTAAGCCTGCTGTTGAGACCTATTGTTCAGGAAAAAAAATTCATTTCAAAATATTACTGCTCATTGACAATGTACCTTGTCATCCAAGAGCTCTGAGGGAGACGTACAAGGAGATGAATGTTGGTTCCATGCCTGCTAGCACGGCACGCATTCTGTAGCCCATAGATCAAGGAGCAATTTTGACTTTCAAGTCTCATTACTTAAGGAATATAATTTATAAGGCTATAGCTGCCACAGATGATGATTCCTCTGATGGATCTGGGCAAAGTAAATGGAAAACCTTCTGGAAAGAATTCACTATTCTAGGCCAGGTGCAGTGGCTCACGCCTGTAACACCAGCACTTTGGGAGGCCGACGCAGGTGGATCATTTGAGGCCAGGAATTCCAGACCAGCCTGGCCGACATAGCAAAACCCTGCCTCTACTGAAAGTACAAAAATCAGCCGGGCATGGTGGCAGGCATCTGTAATCCCAGCTACTCGGGAGGCTGAGGCACAAGAATCACTTGAACAAGGGAGGCGGAAGTTGCAGTGAGCCGAGATCGCAACGCTGCATTCCAGCCTGGGCGACATAGCGAGACTCAGTTTCAAAAAAAAAAAAAAGAAGTTGATTCCAACCCTTGTGGACAACTATGAAAGGCTCAAGACTTCACTGGAGGAAGTTACTGCAGACGTGGTGGAAACAGCAAGGGAACTCAAGTTAAGAGTGAAGCCTGGAGATGGGACTGAATTGTTGCAATGTCATGATCAATTTGAAAAGACGAGGAGCCACTTTTTATGGAGGAGCAAAGAAAGTGGTTTCTCGAGATGGCATCTACTCCTGATGAAGATGCTGTGAACACTGTTGACATGACAAAGCATTTAGAATACTGCATAAGCTTAGCCGATAAAGCAGAGGCAGGGTTTCAGAGGACTGCCTCCAATGTTGAAAGAAGTCCTGTAGGTAAAACGCTATCAAACAGTATTGCATGTTACAGAGAAATCTCTCTTGAAAGAGTCAATCGATGCGGCAAACTTTGCTGTTATCTCATTTGAAGAAATTGCCAAGGCCACCCCAATCTTCAGCAACCACCACCCTAATCAGTAAGCAGCCATCAGCATCGAGGCAAGGCCCTCCACCAGCAAAAAGATTACAGCTCACTAAAGGCTCAGATGATCATTAGCATTTTCGGCAATAAACTATTTTTAAATTAAGGTATGTACAGTGTTTTCTTAGACATAATGCTATGACAGCCAGGCACGGTGGCTTATGCCTGGAATCCCAGCACTTTGTGAGGCCGAGGCGGGCAATCACCTGAGGTCAGGAGTTCGAGATCAGTCTGGCCAACATGGGGAAATCCTGTCTCTATTAAAAATACAGGCCGGGCGCAGTGGCTTACGCCTGTAACCCCAGCACTTTGGGAGGCCGAGGCGGGCGGATCACGAGGTCAGGAGATCAAGACCATCCTGGCTAACACGGTGAAACCCCATCTCTACTAAAAATACAAAAAATTAGCTGGGCGTGGTGGTGGGTGCCTGTAGTCCCAGCTACTCGGGAGGCTGAGGCAGGAGAATGGCGTGAACCTGGGAGGCGGAGCTTGCAGTGAGCCAAGATTGTGCCACTACACTCCAGCCTGGGCGATACAGCAAGACTCTGTCTCAAAAAATAAATAAATAAATAAATAAAAATACAAAAATTAGCCAGGCGTGGTGGTGTGTGCTTGTAATCCCAGTTACTCGGGAGCCTGAGGCAGGAGAATCACTTGAACCCAGGAGGTGGAGATTGCAGTGAGCAGAGACTGTGCAACTACACTTCAGCCTGGGTGACAAAGCAAGACTGAATCTCAAAAAAAAAAAAAAGACATAATACTATTGCACACTTAAGAGACTACAGGATAGTGTAAACATATGCTTTTTGTTTGGTCTTTTATTTTTATTTATTTATTTATTTATTTTGAGACAGAGTCTTGCTCTGTCGCCCAGGCTGGAGTGCAGTGGCCGGATCTCAGCTCACTGCAAGCTCCGCCTCCCAGCTTCACGCCATTCTCCTGCCTCAGCCTCCCGAGTAGCTGGGACTACAGGCGCCCGCCACCACGCCCAGCTAATTTTTTGTAATTTTTAGTAGAGACAGTGTTTCACCATATTAACCAGGATGGTCTCAATCTCCTGACCTCATGATCTGCCCACCGCGGCCTCCCAAAGTGCTGGGGTTACAGGCGTGAGCCACTGCGCCCGGCCTGGTCTTTTATTTTTGAGACAGGGTCTCATTTTGTTACCTAGGTTTGAGTGCAGTGGCACAATCTCGGCTCACTGCGGCCTCGACCTCCCAAGCTCCAGTGATCCCACTGCATTAGCCTCCCAAGTAGCTGGGACCAGAGGCGTGTGCTACCATGCCTGGCTAATTTTTCCTTTTTTTTTTTTTTTTTTTTTTTTAGAGATGGGGTCTCGCTCGGCTGCCCAGGCTGGTCTTGAACTACTGAGCTCAAGCAACCCTCCTGCCTTGGCCTCCCAAAGTGCCGAGATTATAGGTGTGAGCCACCATGTATGGCCCATAACCTGTTTTTTAATTAAGGTACGTATACTGTTTTCTCAGACATAATGCTACTGCACACTTAATAGACAACAGTATAGCTTAAACATAACTTTGATATGCACTGGGAAACCAAAACATTCATGTGACTTGCTTTACTGTGATATTCGCTTTACAGTTTGGAAGCAATCCTGCAGTATCTCCAACACATGCGTGTGGACCCAAAGGAATGAGAAGGAAGAAAATAACAAAGAGTAGAAGCCAATGAAACTGATCACGTCTAGCCAGACTGACCAAGAAATAGAGTAAGAAAAAACAATCTGTAAAACATTGCTGTATAAGCAATGAAAAAGGAGACATCACTACAGACCCTTCAGACAGTCAATGTAGAATAAAGGAATAATTTGGACCATATGCCAATACTTTGGACGGTTTGGGTGAAATGGACGTTTTAGGCTGTATTAATAGCAAGTGTAAATGCCTGAGGGTACTAGCCCGGCTGGTGCATGTAGGGGCTGTGGACAGGATAATGTTGTCCAAGCAGTCAGTCTGATGGTGGTGAGTCAGACAGGTAGCACTGATCAGAGGGCAGCGGGAAGCCATTTGGAGGTTCTGGGCAGAAGAGTGGCCTGGCGAAGTGTGCACTCTGAAGACGCCCTCCAGCTGCTACTGTATGAAGAATACCTAAGAATAGGTAGCCTTGTAGGGGGCCCCTGGTGCCTCTTTTCAGGAGAGCCAGGCCCAGAGCCCAGCAAACAATGGCAGAGTGTGGGGGTGAGAAGGAGGAGGGGGAAGGCAGGGCCTGGAGCCTGGCATGGGTGCCACAAATGGGGTTCCAAGAGACACCGGAGGTCAGGGGTGGGGCTTTGCTACACGAACCTACAGAGGACATGAAGCCTTCAGGGGAAGCAATGCCTGTTTTCCTGTCCCAGCCCGACAGGAGGGCCTCAAACCTACCCCTACTGCGGCTCAGAAAAGGACGCTTGAGGGGTCAGAAGGACCCTCCCCTGCTGGGGCCAGGGGAACTCAGAGCCTGAACACATGCATGACCATCTCCATCTCCGGCACCAACCCCAACTGCAGGTGAGCTGTGTCCATGTGAGGGCACTCAGCCTGGTAAGAACAGGGAGGGTCCACGAGAGGGTCCCAAGAAGGCAGGGCCCTGACGCAGGGAAACAATCAGAGATGCAGAGACATGAAGGACATGGACTGGGGTAAGTGCTTGCTGCCGAGGTTTACCTATCTGGATTGTGGGCAAGTCGAAGAGAGCCTGGTGCCTGACCACCCCACCTGACTCCTCCAGGCTCAAGCCCAGGCCGTATGAGGCCTGTCCCACCCGTTCTCCCTTGGCACAGACTGCACCCCCACCACCCCGCAAAGCCTGAACGAGACGCGCTCTGTCTTCTTCCTACCGCGGCGTGGCTGTTCCTTCCCCTGCACCTATGTCTCAGCTAGCACCCACGTCTCTCTCACGGGCCAGACTGTGTGTCACCAACCTGGAATGGCCCCCACAAACCCCAGGCTGGGTCGGGGCCTCCATGGAGCTCCCGCAGCCCCCTAAGTGCCCCAAACAGGACCGTGTTTGCTGGAAGCACGAGAGTGAAGGAAGTCGCCCTTTGCAAGGCGAGGAGTCCGCTTCTTGGAGATGGCAGGCTGGGGCCCCTGTCGCCAGCATCCCTGATCAGGATGGGGCTGGCCCACGAGGTTGAGGTTCTGCCCATTCCCAGCGCAGCACCTGCATCTCTGAGCCTCAGTTTCCTCACCTGTGGGATGGAGCAATGGCGTGCGCCCCTCCTACCGCAGCCCACCTGCTGCCACTCACCGAGCAGGCTCTGCCGCTCCTCTTTCTTCCGGGCCTTCTGCTTGGCCTCCAGCTGTACCACAGACAGGGACGGGCCCACCGTGGGGCTGGGGAGGGCGCTGGCGGCGAAGCGTGCCAGCAGGCCCAGCCCACTCTCCTCCAGGCCCGGCGACAGGGCCCGCTCCCGGGCACCCAGCCTATAGCCGCTGCCACTGGCCTCGTCCTCCTCAAGCTCCTCTTCCTCGTCCTCCTCCTCCGAGCTCTCATCTGGCGTGCAGAAAACAAGGACCGAGTCAGAGCCTTAGCCTTGGCGAGGGCCGCCCCCCACCACCCCCCCTGGCCTGGAGTGGCCTCTGGGCTCCAGCCTAGCCCCTCAGTCCTCAGCTGGGGGCTGCCGGGGGTGGATGCACCCAGCCCATGGGTTCCCCCCACCCGATAGCCCAATGCCCCCAGCCAGCTGAGCCCAATGTGGGCGTCCCGGAAGGCCCAGAAGTGGGCAGCGGCCTTGTGTGTCAGGGTGGGCTTCTGTGAGGGGCACCAACATGCACCTGTGCTGTGGCAGGGGCCAGACACACGGACAAGGACTGGAGACAGTGCTCTCCACGGTCACACACACACACACACGCCCCAACACACAACACAGAGGCAGAAGAGGAGAAGGAAAGAGGAAGCGGAGGGAGGTGAGCAGGGAAGAGGGCCCTGGGGGCTCAGGCCAGGGGTTCTGGGCACAGGCGCCCGCGGCAGCTTCACCAGCTGAGTCCTGGAGGCTGGCGGCAGGAGAAGGTGGAGTTTGGACTCTTCCTGGGGGCCAGGGGACCCCCATGGTTTCAGCCCTGAGAAGGAATCTGGAGTCTAAAGTTGACTCCTGGCATCGCTTGAACCCGGGAGGCGGAGATTGCGGTGAAGCAAGATCACGCCCCTGCACTCCAGCCTGGGTAACAAGAGTGAGACTTGGTCTCAAAAAAATAAAATAAAATAAAGTTGACTCCTGACTGGGCGCAGTGGCTCACGCCTGTTAATCCCAATGCTTTGGGAGGCCGAGGCAGGAGGATCACTTGAGCCCAGGAGTTTCAGACCAGCCTGGGCAACGTAGAGAATCCCCGTGTCTAATTTTCTAGAAAAATTAATTTTTAAAAATCAAGTTGACTCCTAGCAACTCCCCTATTCTGAGGAGGCTGGGCAAGTCCTTGGCCCTCTCAGAGCCTCTGTTTTCTCACCTGCAGCAAGGGGTGACCCTCCCAGCTCACTGGCTCAGCCAAGGGCAGGGTCCAAAGAGAATCATTTGCATGGAGGATGAAGCGATTTGCAAGCTTAAAGATGATGAAACAGAAACAGGGCCACCCCTGTGACTTGCAGGCAGGAACTGTGCTGTCCCCGTGCCTAGGGAGCTAAAGCCAGCTGTGACTCTTCACTCATGGGATGCCCAGGAAGGGCAGGGGTAGACTGAGGCCCAACCGGGTTAAGCAGTTGGGCAGTAGAAGAGCAGGCTCGAACCCAGAACTGGCAGACTGTCTAAAGAAGCCCCAGGGCTGGGCAAGGTGGTTCACTCCTGTAATCCCAGCACTTCGAGAGGCTGAGGCGGGAAGATCTCAAGGCTAGGAGTTCGAGACCAGCCTGGGCAACAGAGCAAACCTTGTCTCTACAAAAAAAAAAACTTTTTTTTTTTGAGACGGAGTCTCGCACTGTCGCCCAGGCTGGAGTGCAGTGGCTCGATCTCGCTCATTGCAAGCTCCGCCTCCCAAGTTAACGCCATTCTCCTGCCTCAGCCTCCCAAGTAGCTGGGACTACAGGCGCCTGCCACCACACCTGGCTAATTTTTTTTTGTATTTTTAGTAGAGACGGGGTTTCACCATATTAGCCAGGAATGGTCTCCATCTGCTGACCTCGTGATCCGCCCACCTCGGCCTCCCAAAAGTTCTGGGATTACAGGCGTGAGCCACTGCCCTCGGCCCCCCCAAAAAATTTTAAAAATTAGCCAGGCATGGTGGCACACACCTGCTGTCCCGGCAACTCCGGAGGCAGAAGCGGGAGGATCACTTGAGCTCAGGAGTCCGAGGCTGCTGTGAGTTACGGTGGCAACACTGGAGTCCAGCCTGGGTGACAGAGCAAGACCCTGTCTCAAAAATAAATAGGCCAGCACAGTGGCTCATGCCTGTCATCCCAGCACTTTGGGAGGCCGAGGCAGGTGGATCACGATGTCAGGAGTTCGAGATCAGCTTGGCCAACCTGGTAAAACTCCATCTCTACTAAAAATACAAAAATCATTCGGGCGGGGTGGCGGGCACCTGCAATCCCTGCTACTCGGGAGGCTGAGGCAGAAGACTCACTTGAACCCGGGAGGCAGAGGTCATAGGGAGCCGTGATGGTACCACTGCACTCCAGCCTGGGTGACAGAGCAAGACTCCATCTCAAAAAATAATAATAAAAACTTAAAAAAAATAAAGAAGCCCCAGCCTGTCTCTCTCGTTGGTGACTTAAGATGAGCATCATCCAGTAACCTTCCCTGCCTGCCTGAGAGTCTGCAGCCCCCAGAGCCCAGCCCAGGCTCGCAGGACAAAGGCAGCTGGCAGACAAGAGGCTCCCTGCACACAAACCAAATCTCCCCCACCAAAAAGACAGACTGTCTTGAGGCAGAGACTTACTTCCAAGGATGGGCAGGTGGTAGGCCTCAGAGAGCAAACTCCGCCCTGGGATGCCACATCCAAAGTGTCACCCACGAGCAGTTAACAGGGGCGCCTGTCTGCCTCGCGGACCAGAGTGCTGGGAGCCGGAAGGGGACTCTGGGTGCCGCAGGGCTGGAAGGTGGCCCCTTCCAGCAAGAAGAGGCAGACACCAGACCCTCTCTCTCCAGGACGGGGAGCAGTCTAGGCTCAGGGAGATAGACGGGGAAGACGGACAGCCAACTCCACAGTCTCCTGCCAATGCCCCAAGCCGCCTGCTTGCTTAAGCAACTTGTGGCCAAAAGCAGTGGCCCCAGGGGTGCCAATGAGGGCAGAGGTTCCGTCTGTCTACTCGTGTATTGGAGGGAGCCCGGATTTCTGCTGGGCCACCTCACAGAGGACGGTGATGAGTCTGAGGAGTCCGCAGAGGGGTAGAGGGAGGGAGGAGCCAGAGGGAGAGGGAGGAGGTTTGTTAAGAGGGTGAGAGGGGAGGCTGGCCCCCGGAGCGATGGATGAAGCAGGCTGGAGAGGCCAGCCGGGCAGGCGGGGGCAGGCAGGCAGGCAGTGCACACTTGCGATCATTCACATTGCAGGCGTCACATGGCTCTGTCTCCGCCCCAGTGGGCCACAGCGGCAAAGCAGGCTAAGTGTAGGCAGACTTTCGACAGCGCCTGGGTCCCCCACATCGGGTCTCCCTGGGGTGGGCCAATTTGAGCAGGGTGGTGCCGGGGGGTGCTGGTTAGGGGGTGGGGGCGGAGGGTTGGACGTGAGGCCAGGGATCTTCCCTTCTAGCCACTCAGGTGCGCAGACTCCAGAAATCTTTCCTATCCAGAGGAATTCCCAAGCAGCAGGGGCTGTGGCGGGAGGGCAAGCTCTGGGTTTCTGGACGCTCGCAACGTCCACACCAGAGCCCAGAAAGCTGGGAGCAGCTCGATGCCTGCACGCTGGCATGGGAGCCCCTCCCACCACCCTGCGTGCTTGACAAGGCCACGCCTGCTGCCCCTACGGGGTCTGGGGCACACTCCGCTAGCGTCCACAGCAGGCCGGGGAGCAGAGGGGCTCTCAGGACCAAGAAAACCTTTCTGGAGTTGTCCACACCTGAGGCAACAAAGCCTGCCAAGGGCTGGGGACAGGGAGGGGGGAAAAAAGTCCCATCAAAGTAACCCAAGGAAATGCAGAAAAACTTTATTATTATTATTATTTAAAGAAAAAAACAACAACAAAAAAAAGATCTTGGCTCAGGACATGGGGTTGGCGGTGACAGGTTGGTGGTAAATGTCGGAGCGATCTGCTGCTGCCAGACCCGGTGGGGGCGAACCCCGAGGAGGGAGGTGCACGGAGGACAGAAAGAAAAGCGTTTTGCCTACCTACGGAGCAACGAGCCAGGCTCGCACCCAAGCTCAGTGACCCGCTGCGCCGTCTGCCCTACTCCCAGCCTTCGCTTTGCGTCCAGAGTGCAGCGTGAGAGCAAATGCAAGAGACCAAAACAGACATTCAAAGCGTCATGGGGAGGGGTCAAGGGTGGAGGGATGGTCGGGCTGCTGGAAGAAGCAGACACACTAGAAAAGCCAAGCCAGTTATGGAGTTTAGTACCAGGTCAGCGAGGCCCTATTACCCAAATATCCCTTTCAAGACCTGCTCAATGGTGGACTGGCGGGGGTGGAGGGGGGCACCGAGGAGCCTGGGCCTCCCCAGCCTCCCCTCGCCCCCCGCACTCCCCTATCTGGGTCCTGTCCACTTGGCACTGCGGCATCCAGCCCGGAGCCCCTTCCTAAGAGGCCTAGGGGGCTGCCTGCTTCTCTGTGGGGTCTGAGCTGGGGCAGGAGGGCTCAAAAACTTGGAAGTGGGAACCATGGCTTTAAGGAGGCGTGGGGTGGGGGCGTGCGGTGGGGGCGTGGGGTCCAGCCCATGGGGGAGATGGGGGAGAGGGAGGAGGCTGGGGAGGGACACGGGGATCATAAACTAACCCGACTCATCCATGGACAGCCAGGACAGGGGGAGGCCTCAGAAAATGAGGCTGGCCAGCGGGTCAGGGGCCTTTCTTCTTGGCCCGGGTGGCGGTCGCTCAGAGAGGTAGTAGCAGCCCAGGGGAACATGGGCCCTGGGGCATCGTACTCCTTGCCATACCACCTCCTGGTCACCCAAATGGATCTCTGCCAATCTGGAGGGGAGGTCTGGGAGGGGAAGTGGTAGACCAGGAATTCGAGAGCAGGGCTGGAAAAACAGGGCGGGGTAGGGGGGGACAGCGTTCAGGTCCCAGGGTGCCTGAGCCAGGTCAGACCCAGGGACATGATGACACCCCCAGGCTTTCCTCAGGGAGTAGCTGACATTCAGGTGTGGCTACCCAGGGCCTGGGGGATCCCCTCGGCTGGCCCTAGGGGGAGTTGGCCCTGAAGCAAATCCTAAAACCAGGGCTAGGAAAAAATGTCAGAGCTTCACCTGCTTTCCTTCCTTGGGGCATTTCTGGTTGAAGGGCCTGAAAGGCTCACACATGTCTAATCTCAGAAGCACAATTCCGACACTAAAGAGGGCAAGGCCAGTAGGTTCTCAGGGCCCACGCAGCTCTCTTTTGAGAACCGAGGTGGCTGAGGACCCCGGGCTGAGACCAGGCCAGCCCCTCTCCAAACAGAGCATGACGTTCTGTCCCTAGACATGGCAACAGAGCCGCTTTCGTACTGAATGAAAGAGACCGGGGGTGTCAAAGGCTCTGGGCCCTGCGCTGCCTACACGCCCTTCAAAACAGAAATACACGTGAGAAGCCAAGTGTTTACAAATAATAGTTTTTAACCACTGGCAAGTAAGAATAGAGCTTTAAGAAAATAAAAGACAAAACAAGCAACTAAAAAAACATGATGATGCTGGAGGTGAAGGCGCTTGATTTTAAACCTGAAAAATGAAATGAATGCCAATCGCTACCAGGGATATTTGAATAACACAGGCAAGCGGCAGGCGGCACGGTCCCGTCCCTACTCCTTCTGGGTGGGGAGGAGGGAGGGGAGGAGGTGGGGGAGAAACAAAATGAGAGGGAAGCGTCAACCTAATGTCTAGTAAGGACACAGCAAGAGAGACAAGGCACACAGGTTTAGTTAAAAATGAACTCGATATGTTTAATAAAGCTTGGTATTACCAAAATCGCAGTACAAACATCAAGTCACACGCCCACACGACAGAATTCCATTTACAAAATGTTCCTCGGGAAGCCTCCACCGAACCCGTGCCCAAAGAGAGCCCGACCCAAGCCTGGGGTCTCTGGGTGGGCAGAAAAGGTGAGTGCGGGGGGTTGGGGAGAACTGGGGGGGGAGTGGGGAAGGGGAGGAGGGCAGGGAAGAGGGAAAGTGGAGAAAAACGCAGACTCAAAAGCAGTCCATATAACAGCTCAAAAAGAGCCAGCCGGTGATATTATCACAATGATACAGTACAAATCAAAGCAAAAATCAAAATCATTCAGCTGATTAACAGCAGGCTACGCTGCCAAGATCCCAGATGGCAGCCTTCTCGCGGCCATCCGCATGGGCCTCCTCACCCACCATCTCTCCCGTGCGCCCACTCGCTTCCCTCTCGCTCACTCGCACGCACTCTCTCGCTAGGAAACACGGAAGGTATTTTGTGTTTGGAGCTAGTAACCTTGGTCAAACGATTCCTCCGAGGAGTCGCTGAAGGAGGAACGCGCCTCGGCCTCTCGAAGCAGCAAACAAAATGGCTGCTTCCTGCTGGTGGCCGGCTTGGGTTTCAGAGTCCGGGGGGCCACCAGGCCCCTCTTGGTCAGCTTGGGGCCGCCAGCCGCCTTGCTGTTCTTTGCCACCATGCCACACAGGAGAGAAGGCGTCAGTTTGGAGCTGGAGGGGCCTTGGGCGGGCCACTCGTCCTTCAGGAATTCTTCATCTTCCTCTGAGTCCGTATCTGCAGTCAAAGTAGTTTTTAATAGAGATAAGTCACAGGGCAGCGGGAGCTGGTGTCACTGTATTGGTTTTAATGGTTCTGAGAACGCACTGGAAGGTGCCAGAACAAATAGGTCTGAATACCTAGTAGGCAGCCGTGGGAAGGCCTTGCCCAATGTCACCAGCTCCCCTCCCAGTCCAGGCTTCTTCCTTGCTCCGGGTGCCTCGGCCATTGCACGGCATCTTCCGAGTGCTGGACCCAGACCCTTCCTAGACTGGATGCTTCCAGCCTCACCCACCAGTCACTCCAGCCTTTCCGGGCACCAGGGGATGAGAGGAGCCCCATGCTCAGGAAGGACGGTCCCCTGGTCACAGCGGTCACTGCCTGTCCCATGGGATTACAATGGGCCAAGGGCGACAACCGCAGAGGACCTGACTCAGGAGGGGAAGGGCTCATGAGAGCAGATCACGCATTCTCTTCCCAATGCCCCTCCCAGCGGCCTCCTAGTGGCAGCACGAGACAGGCCACGGTAAGAGTGCTTACACCATGGAAATCGGCAAACGCTGTTACTGCTAGCTATTCCCTTGGCCTTCTTTCTACAAGCCGGTGCACTGACACACCACTGCTGGCTTCCCCGAAGTCTCCAGCCTCACTATACAATGAGGACAAGAGTCTTCAAACCTTCCAGAGAGACAGCCAGCCAGCTTTGGGAGGGGAGCCTGCGAAGCAGGCATTGCTCCGGTCCCTGCCATGCCCATGCCATTTTGATTTGTTTTTCATACTGGGCAAGATGGAAACACAGGGATTCCAGAGACAGAGAATAATCCCTTGATCTGCTGAAATCCACTCCCAATAGGGGGAACATGAACCAACACAGCTACAGCTCTGGCAGCACCCGCCACCTCCAAGAGAAACCACACGGGCCGGGCGCGGTGGCTCAAGCCTGTAATCCCAGCACTTTGGGAGGCCGAGACGGGCGGATCACGAGCTCAGGAGATCGAGACCATCCTGGCTAACACTGTGAAACTCCGTCTCTACTAAAAAATACAAAAAACTAGCCAGGCGAGGTGGCGGGCGCCTGTAGTCCCAGCTACTCAGGAGGCTGAGGCAGGAGAATGGCGTAAACCCGGGAGGCGGAGCTTGCAGTGAGCTGAGATCTGGCCACTGCACTCCAGCCCGGGCGACAGAGTGAGACTCCGTCTCAAAAAAAAAAAAAAAAAAAAAGAGAAACCACACGCACGTGTCCATGGCAGGCATTCCTCTGACTGCTCCCACCAACACCTAAGCTTTCACTCCAGCAAGACCCCAACCTCAGGATGGTCCAGCAACCCTGGGGTGAGACAAGGTCCAGTCCCGCCAGGCTACCAGCCCCTGCTCATCTACCAGTCAAAGCGTGCTCTCTCTCGTATGCTCCAATCTGTCCCTCCCAAGGCTGTGTCCCAGGCTGGAGAGACCAGTGGGTGACAATCAACTTGGCCTCCTACAAGAACCCACAGGGAGGTCAGGCATGGTGGCTTGCATCTATAATCCCACCACTTTGGGAGGCTGAAGCGGGCAGCACACATGAGGCCAGGAGTTCGAAATCAGCCTGGCCAACAAGGCGAAATCCCATCTGTATTTTAAACAAATACAAAAACTGTTGTATTTTCTATTTGTATTGTATTGTGGTGGTTGGCGCCTGTAATCCCAGCTACTCAGGAGGCTGAGGTGGGAGGATCACTTGAATCCAGGAGGTGGAGGTTGCAGTGAGGCCAAGATCACACCACTGCACTCTAGCCTGAGCAACAGAGCAAGACATCATCTAAAAACAAAACAAAAAAAAAACAAAAAAACAAAAAACAAAAACCCACAGGGCATGCCACCAACCCTATAATCGAAACTGAAAAAGCAAGAGGAAACTGTTCTCGCTTCGACCTCGTCCATCTCAGCACCTCCCTGCTGGACACACTCCTACCTGCTTGTGGACCCTGCACTCTCTCTGACCCAGGAGTGCAGAAAAGCAGATTATAAAAAACAGGAGTGCTCTGCAGAGCCAGGTGAATCCCACAGCCACCATCTCGCTGGAGCCAGGCCCATGAATTCCTCACTGCTACATTAGTCTGTTTCTCTCATCCAGGACAGCGGAGTTTTCAACAAAGGCAAGATGAAGTGAGGGTGCCCATCTGAGCATTCCCAGACCAGGCACGGCAGCTCATGCCTCTAATCCCAGCACTTTGGGAGGCTGAGGCAGGCGGATCACCTGAGGTCAGGCGCTCAAGACCAGCCTGGCCAGTGTGATGAAACCCCGTCTCTACTAAAAATAACAAAATTAGCTGGGCGTGGTGATGTGTGCCTGTAACCCCAGCTACTCAGGAGGCTGAGGCAGGACAATCACTTGAACCTAGGAGGCGGAGGTTGCAGTGAGTCGAGATCATGCCATTGCACTCCAGCCTGGGCAACAAGAGTGAAACTCCATCTCAAAATAATAATAATAATAAATAAATAAAACGAACATTCCCTCACACGTGCCAAGAGTGAACACACCAGCTTGGAGCACCCCAGAGACCTCAGGGACAGAGCTCATCTCTGACCTTCGGTTCGACCCCATCCACATCCACCTAAAAGTGGGGAATTCTTTCAGCTGTCACCCAGACTGCATCCACTGACCCCACTCCCTCAGAAGATCAAAAGAACAGCCATCTCCCCCCAACTTCGCTGAACCCCCTTTACTTTTCCAAAATGAGCAGAGATTGAGAGAGCAAAAGAAAGCCCCTCCCTCCCCCTCCTCAGAGTGATGAGTCTCTGGCACTGTCCCTCCCTGCTTGTGCCCACGCACACTGGCCAGGGGCCTGTGCTGTACTTCTCTGATCACACCCATCCCAATCAGAGAGGCACGGAAGCCACGACACTCTCATACGTCCTCAGCATAGAAGGCACGAGTCAGCAGCTTAACTCACACCCATGGGGAGCATCAGTCCTGGTGACCTGCTAGCCCAGGAAAAACACATGTACCCCAAAAAAAACCAGCAGCTTAATCCCATGCCAAGTGCCACATTCCGCTCTCTGCCCACGTGAGCCCACTTAAGGCCCCCCAACAGCCCCATAAAGCAGGTAACGATATCTTAAAACTCTGAGTCCATAAACACTTTTTATTTTCTTAAGAAAACACACTTTACTATATCAGTAAACGGGTCCACTTTTCACCCTTGACATTCAAACTCCCTCCCTTCTCCGCCCATAGCCAATCAAAAGCCCCAGACACACAGAACCAGGCAGTTGCCAATGCAAAAGCTCTCCACACGCCCCAGGGACTGGGGATTCCCAGAACAGCCACCACAGACACTGACATGGGCCAGAACCCAGGAGGCTCCTCCTGGCCTCCCTGCAGCAGCCACAAACTTAGCACCTGTCCACAAATACTAAGCAAGCACCCTCTACCAACCAGGCAGCAGGCTCTGGGCCACAAGAGGCCATGACCATGAGGACACTCCAATCTGGCAGTCTCTTGTTAAATGAGATAAAACTCCATTCTTCAGTCCCACCAGGACAGATTCATTTCAAGTGCTCAATAGCAGCTGAGCAAGGCAGTTCACGCCTGTAATTGCAGCACTTTGGGAGGCTGAGGCAGAAGATGTCGAGCCCAGGAGCTTAAGACCAGCATGGACAACATAGCAAGACTTAGCCTCTATAAAAATAAAAATAGATTAGCTGGGTGTAGTAGTGTGCGCCTATGGTCCCAGCTATTCGGGAGGCTAAAGCGGGAGGCTTGCTTAAGGTCAGGAGTTCCAGACTAGCCTGGAAGACAGGGAGACCCCATCTCTACGAAAATAAAAATAAATTAGCTGCATGCGGTGGTACACAGCGGTAGCTCCAGATACTGAGAAGGCTCAGTGGGGAGGACTGCCTGAGCCCAGGCACCAGCCTGGAAAACACAGCAAGACCCTGTCTCTACAAAAAAATTTTAAAATTAGCCGGGTGTGGTGGTGCTCACCTAGTCTCAGCTACTCAGGGGGGCTAGGGCAGGAGGATCACTTGAGCCCAGGAGCTGAAGGCTGCAGTGAGTTATGATGGCCCCACTGCACTCCAACCTAGGCAATAAGGAGAGACACTGTCTCAAAAAACGCAGGGCGCGGTAGCTCACTCCTGTAATCCCAGCACTTTGGAGGCTGAGGCGGGTGGATCACCTGAGGTCAGGAGTTCAGGACCAGCCTGGCCAACATGGTAAAACCCCATCTCTACTAGAAACACAAAATTAGCCGGGCGTGGTGGCACGCTACTCGGGAGGCCGAGACAAGGGAATTGCTTGAACCCAGGAGGTGGAAGTTGCAATGAGCCAAGATCACACCACTGTGCTCCAGCCTAGATGACAGCGTGAGACGCTGTCTCAAAAAAAAACAACCAAAAGCAAAAACAAAACGCAAAAAACAAAAACAACTCAATAGTGGGCCACAGCCATGATGGCAGCGGTTCCAGAGAGTAGGTGGGTCAGGCCAAACCAGGTTTAACCCCGAGTCGCCTCTCCGCACGTGAGCGCACACACTCCCTCTGGCTCTCAGGCCTCAGCATCCCCAGCAACAACATGGGGGTACCACTGTCAGAGCTGCCATAGACACAATAATGCCAATGAAGCCCTGCATTCAGAGTCCAGCACTGGGCGCTCCATAAACGCTGTTTCCGCCAACACTTCGCTACAAAGCTGTGGTCCACAACAGACAGCATACCTCCTGTGGGTAGGAGAGTCCAGTCACCTGTAGGACCCTCAAGAGCAGTCGCGCTCCAGGCCTGTCTAGGCCAAACAGCTGCAAACTCTATGGCACGCAAAGCCTACAAGCCAATGGCATCCGGTAGGTAAGCGGAGGGCGGGCAAGAGAGCGCTGGTGGACGTCGGCTTCCAACCGCCAATCACGGGCGCCCACCAATCACCGGCATCACACTCACCAATCACAGGCATATCCGCTTCAGGCGGCCTCCCCCCCAACTTCCGGCTTGGAGGCCATGCCAAGCCTAGGCACTTTAGTGCGAGAGAGAGAGAGAGAGAGAGAGAGAAGAGAAAGAAAGAAAAGAGAGGAGAAAGGAGAGAGAGAGAGAGAACGGTGGAGAGGAGAGGAGAAGAGAAGCAGCGGACCAAAGGTGGCGCGGCATCCGCTACTTACTGTAAGAGTAGCTGCTCACTTCCGAGGCAAACGGGGAATGGGCTGACTTGGGCTGGCCTCTGGCCTTGAACCCCACCTCCATCTTCCTGGCTTTGGCGGCCCTTTTGTGTTTACCTTCTCTGGAGGATTTCAGAGACAGGCCGAGGCCCTTGGCCAGCGCCTTCCTGTCCTTCCCCAGCAGGCTGTCGTAAGGAGTCAAGTACCTGCTGCAGCCCCCGCCAGTTTTCGATTTCCCCCCAGCACTGTCCGAAAACTTGAAGGGCGACTTCAACTTGTCCTGCTTGGTGAGGGAGAGGGCCTTATCGAGCTTGCTTGCCAGCTGCTCCTGGTCGCTGGCCATCTTCTTCTTCTTAATCTTTAGCTGGAGAGGGAAGGTGGGTCATGGGTTAAAAGATTTGACAAAACAGCGTAGTGGGTTTCTGTGTACATGCTCTGCCCAGCCTGGGCTCCAATCCTTCCCCTGCCTCTGTGATTTAACTCCTCTTAGCTTCTGTATCTATAAATATACATATATATATTTAGAGACGAAGTCTCGCTCTGTTGCCCAGGCTGGGGCGCAGCGGTGCGATCTCGGCTCACTGCAACCTCCACCTCCCAGGTCCAAGCAATTCTCCTGCCTCAGGCTCCCGACTAGCTGGGAGTCGGAAGTCACTGCAGCCTCGACCTCTGGGCTCTGTGACCCTCCCGCCTCAGCTTCTCTGGTAGCTGGACGAATACAGGCGTGTGCCACCACTCCTAATTGTTTTTATTTTTATTTTTGTAGAGAGGGGGTTTCACCATGTTGCACAGGCTGGTCTCAAACTTTTAGGCTCAAGGCATTCTCCCACCTCAGCCTCCCGAAATGTCGGGATTCCAAGCGTAAGCTACCACAACTGGCCAGCTTCAATGTTTAACTCTGTAAAATAGGGATACTTGTGTCTGGCATTACAAGGTGCTTCTGAAGATGAACTTGGGTAAGGTATGCAGTGACCACAATGTCTGGTACAAGGTAACCACTTATTAAACAGCCGGTGCTGTGGTTACATTAATCCCGGGCCCTGGCTTTCCGCGGCACTGCCTGCTGTCTCCTAAGGAAGCACTTCAAGCAAGTGCTGCTGCTGATGGCCTGGAGAAGGCAGCTGGATTAAGAGAGGAGGAAAGGAATCAAGATCAAAACCCCAGATTGAAGCACAGCTGATAGGCCTATCTCAGTCACCTGCAGCAGCTGACAAAGACTAGTGCACAGTCCAAACCAGTTTGCCTAACTAAAGGGGCCGAAGCTGCCAAAAAAAAAAAATGCCTCAAGTGTTCCTTGGATGTCTGAAGCAGAAAGACCCATTAGAGATTTCACAGATTAAATTCCTGCCTGCACGTCTATCATCAGCTGTAGGCATTTGTTGAAGTGAAACATGCAGTTTCAAAGCCATTGATGCCCCACGTTTGAACATTTTATCTCGATTTTCTTTAATCAAGTGACATTTCTTAAGAAAAAAGCTGGGATGGTGGCAATTAAAACAAAAGCATCCCTTACCACAATTTGAAAGTAAAAAATGTCTGGTGTACACACTGGCGATCTTTCGAAATCTTCCTAGACCCCGTGTCTCCCTCCATGAGCCTGCCCCCAACAGCCCCATAAAGCAGGTAACAATATCTTAACTCTGAGTCCATAAACACTTCTTATTTTCTTTTCTTAAGAAAACATGCTTTCTCAGCCACGTCAACCAAAATACCCCTCAGCCGGGTGCAGTGGCTCACGCCTGGAATCCCAGCACTTTGGGAGGCTGAGGTAGGCAGATCACCTGAGGTCAGGAGTTCAAGGCCAGCCTGGCCAAGATGGTGAAACCCTGTCTCTACTAAAAATACAAAAATTAGCCAGGCATGGTGGTGGGCGCCTGTAATTCCAGCTACTCGGGAGGTTGAGCCAGGAGAATCGCTTGAACCTGGGAGGCAGACGTTGCAGTGAGCTGAGACTGTGCCACTGCACTCCGACCTGGGCAACAGAGTGACTCCGTCTCAAAAAAACAAAACAAAACAGAAAACTACCCCTTTGCAGTGGGCTTTATGGGGAGGGATGACAAGGTATGTTAGTATTTACAGAAAGACACCTTAAGTGGATGATTTCAATGCTCTGAAGAAGTAAGAAGACTCAAGGAGTTGGCTCTCAGCCCATTACCCCTGGAGAGTTCAGAGAGGAAATTACCATGGCACCAAGCCCTTGTTTCTTAGAACTACAGAATGGCAAAGCCGCTCATTAAACAATTACACCGTTAAACAACAGAGCAATTGCACTATTTAGTTAAGAACTTGTATCTCTGCTTGGCTTTAGCAAAGGGTCATGCAGCACACGGAGGGAGACAGCTTTTAGGTCTCCTGTCTCTGAGGCTGTGTTACTTCGGTAGGTCTCTGACCTCCTCTGGGCCTTAATCTCCCCCTCTGTAAAATAAGGATTGGAGAAGAGTCGTCATTCTGGCACTAAGACAGCCACTTCTAAGGTTTCTGTACAGGAACAAGGGGCCTGCAAAGGGAGCGTGAACTCTTAACATACCCTCCAGACACCTGCCTGAAAGATCTCACACACCTGGAAGACTGGGTTACTTACCTGACTAATGAAGTCGGATGAGGCCTCATGTTCATCCCAAGTCTGGTTCCTCCCCCTGGCTTTCCCCATTCCGACGAGGGCATCGTGTTCCTCTTCAGACCCCTTGTGTCTCTTTCTTATCCCTGCTCCCAGCTCATAGTCATCTGATGTCAGCAGAGACTTGCTGCTCAGCCTGAAACGCAGACGCACTACCGGTCAGCACCCTGGCCAGACAAGACTTGCAGGCTGGGGTCCACCCTCGTGGCCCTGAAGGGTTGGGCTCTGGACGCTGAAGCGCGGACAGTGATGGCAGAGATGGGCGTGGGGAGATGGATCTTGTAAAACAACCGTGCTGGAATTCTGGGATATTTGTGAATGAGGCAGAATGAGAGTTGAAGGTGAAAGAAGGAAAAAAGCGTTTTCTCTCGTGTGTGCTTTCACGCGTACACACACACACACCTCTGTGTGGTCAAACACCTATTTACCAAATCGTGCCAAAAACAAAGATCAGAAACGCCAAGGAAATCCACCAGGATGGCAGGGGGAGTTTAGAACACAAGTTTACACAAAGAAGGATTCCAGTCTGTCTTCTCCAGCAAGGAAAAAAAAACGAAAAAGGAACCATTTGCTGGTCTCCAGAATCCCATGCGCAGTGGCAATGGGGACACAGACATGGCTTAGAAACCCCACTTGCTTGCTTGAAGCTGAAACTTCACAGGTGATCGAAACAGCCAATCTGTACTTGGTACTCACTGTGTGTCTTGCACTGTTCGTGACATATATCTTGGCCACAAACGTTTGGTGCTGCTGTATTTTATTTTTTATTTTTATTTTTTGGATGGAGTCTCACTCTGTTGCCCAGGATGCAGTGCAGTGGCTCAATTTCAGCTCACTGCAGCCTCTGCCTCCCAGGTTCAAGCAATTCTCCCACCTCAGCCTCCCGAATAGCTGGGACTACAGGCCCACACCACCACGCCCGGCTAATTTTTGTATTTTTAGTAGAGATGGGGTTTCTCCATGTTGCCCAGGCTGGTCTCAAACTCCTGATCTCAAGTGATCCGCCTGCCTCGGTGGCCTCCCAAAGTGCTGGGATTAAAGGCATGAGCCACCGTGGCCAACCTGTGTACTTAATTTTTTTATAGATGAGAAAATAGGTTCAGAAAAGCAAACACCTGGCCTGAGGTCAGTCACACTAAGGGATGGTGCTGGGACTCAAGAATAGGAAATTTAACCAGTGCAGGCCACACCCCTGACCACCACGCTGCTGGTGGCCGCAGCCTCCTGCTGTCTTCTCCAGGAAACTCTCCCTGCCCCTGCTGTGGCCAGTGAGGGAGATTTCTACCACTCTCCATCCCCTCTTCGGTCAGAAACATCCAAGGATGTTAAATGCAAGACGTGGGGGCCTTGGAGCTGTTTTATCCTGAGAAGACCTGTGGCCTTCCTACTGCCTCTCCTGTGCCCTCCGAAGGCCCCCCGGGCTCCTCCTTCCTCAGGGCAGGTCTTGAGCCACCTAGCGTCTACCCCGCCCTCCTGTCCCAGGCTCAGAACACTCCGACCCCTTTCCTTGACGGGCCCCTTTCCGCTTGTGCTAGGCACCCAGGGAAGGACGAAGCATCTTTGTGCACGCCTCGCCCTGCGGGAAAAGCTCTCGTTCCAGCTGGCGTTCAGAAAGACCCACACAGGCACCCCACAAGGCTGTGACCACCACCTGAGGAGGAGGAGCTTGTCCCCAAGTGCCAGAAGGAGCCAGCCCTGGTCTCGGGGGCAAGCCAGCAGGTCCGGCATGGCGGAGACCAAGCGACAGCCGGGTCACAGTCCGTCCCAGCAAGCAAGGCTGGCAGCCCAGCGGGTCCTTCCGCAGGGAGAAGGCGCATGGAAAAGAGGAGGAATTAGCCCTAGGCGTGAGAAGGCAGGCGTGGCAGGAAGACAGGTGAAGCGCTGGGTTAGGACATGGGAAAAATCTGTCGCAGGAGCCATCCATCCAAGCTCAGCACTGGCCTCGCTCCCTCCTGGCCCGGGTAGCACAGTCCGTGCTCCCCGAGGGCCACTGCTGCAGGTAGGTCAGAGTCTGAGGGACGCGAGGTCCCCCAGTACCCCGAGGCAGGCCCCGCGTGGGGCCCGGGCTCCTCCCCTCAAGCTGTGTGCCAGTCCCCGACCCACCGAGGGGCCAGCCTTACTTTCCGCTACTGTGGCCGCTCTTCCCTCTCTTGCGGGGGGGCGACAGGGCGCTCGGGGCGTGGGTCCGTTTCCGCGGCCTGCCAGGGCCTCTGCGTGCCAAGCTTCTATGGGGTTCCTCGCGCCTGTCCCTTAAAAAGAATCACACGCTTGGCTGTGACGCTGGGGGTCGGGCGGGACGTGGAGAACGGGCACACGATGCACACACGGCGTCGGGTCCACGCACACCTCGACGGCTGCTGCGCGCCTGGGGGCCTGGCGGGCCGGGGCGGGGGCCCCACGGGGCGGGTGGGGGGCACACTCACTCGGAATCCCGGCGGCGCTGCAGCTTCACCAGCTCACGCTGCTTCTCCTTGTACTGGCGCTGGACCTCGGCCAGCCGCATCCGGAAGTCCAGCTCCAGGGCGTCCATGTCCTCCAGGGACGACTTCATGGCGTACATCTGGGGGAAGAACGGGGAGAGGAGGAGCGGGTGAGGATGCCACTGCCCAACGACGCTCACCGCCCACCCAGGTGCCCTGAGGAAGGGGAGACGGCACTGGAAGCTGGGGCTTGAGTCCCACCGCTGCCACCTCCTGACTGAGGCCATGGCCTCATCATAGGCAAAGGACCCTGTGCTGGCTCTGTGGGGCTGTGGCAGTGCTCAATTAGATGGCATGCCTGAAGCACAGCACTTGCGTATGACACCTGCTCCATCAGCGAGGGCCACTGTGTCATTTAAAAACGGAGGCTCAGTGAGCGGATGCTGCGGCCCCAGGCCCCGTGGACACCTAAGGCCAGAGCTACATGTGACCCTGGGCTACTCTCTTGCCAGTGGATCACACCGCGACCTGTATGATGTGCCTGACATGCTAGCAGATGGGTAAACTGAGTCCCTGAGAAGAGCAACCACTTGCCTGGGACCACGTAGCATGTCAGCACAAGGAGCTGAATGTAGCTCAGCCCTCTCTGACACCAAAGCCAGCCACGCCCTGAGCAGAAGGGCACCTCCACGGAGGGGACTCCCACCCGGCCTCAGCCCGCGGGCCCCAGGGAGGAAGCAGCCGGCCGCTCACCCGCTCCTCCTTCTTGCGCATCCAGCTGTACTTCTTGTTGGGCTTCAGCTCCCGCGGGAGCCGCAGGTTCTTGAGCGGGTCCACTACAGGCCCATCCAGCACCTCCCTCAGCATGTGGCTGCCCGCTGCCAGCAGACTCTCCAGTGAGGGCCGGGCCACCAGGGCCCGCTCCACACCTGCAGACAGGAGGCAGGTAACAGGGCGCTGCCGCCACCCCCCACCCGACCCCAAACGGGGATGCCAAGGCCCAAAGCAAGCACAGGCCCCAGGCCACACGCGCCCATCCCCCAAGGTGCTGAGTGGACAGAGGCCTTTGTGACATGCCGGAAGTCCTGAGCATCTCTCAACAAGACCGGAGGAGAAGGCAGGGCACACTGGCTCATGCCTGTAATCCCAGCACTTTGGCTGGCTGGAGGCGGGCGGATCACTTGAGGCCGGGAGTTCAAGACCAGCCTGGCCAACATACGGAAACGGGAAACCCCACCTCTACTAAAAATAACAAAAACTAGCCGGCTGTAGTGGCACACACCTGGAATCCCAGCTACTCAGGAGAGTGAGGTGGGAGAACCGCCTGAACCCAGGAGGCAGAGGTTGCAGTGAGCTGAGTTTGCACCACTGCATGCCAGCCTGGCCGATAGAGCAAGACTCCATCTCCAAAAAAAAAAAAATTGGCCAGACGTGGTTGGCTCACACCTGTAATCCCAGCCCTTTGGGAGGCCGAGGCAGGCAGATCATGAGGTCAGGAGATCGAGACCATCCTGGCTAACATGGTGAAACGCAGTGAGCCGAGATGGCACCACTGCACTCCAGCCTGGGCGACAGAGCGAGACTCCGTCTCAATCAGTCAATCAATAGAACAGGAGAGAAGGCAGCACGCCCACCACAGGGTCCTGTGCTCTATTCCCAGAGTATACTGGGCGCAGCAAAGCCTCCAGAGGGAGGGCCTCCAAAGGCCGAAGGGTACTTCCCAGCAGTACAGCTCTCCTTTCACTTATTTGTTTTTTTTTTTTTTTGAGATGGAGTTTCGCTCTGTCGCCCGGGCTGGAGTGCAGTGGCCGGTTCTCAGCTCACTGCAAGCTCCGCCTCCCGGGTTTATGCCATTCTCCTGCCTCAGCCTCCGAGTAGCTGGGACTACAGGCGCCCGCCACCTCGCCTGGCTAGTTTTTTGTATTTTTTAGTAGAGACGGGGTTTCACCGTGTTAGCCAGGATGGTCTCGATCTCCTGACCTCGTGATCCGCCCGTCTTGGCCTCCCAAAGTGCTGGGATTACAGGCTTGAGCCACCGTGCCCGGCCTCCTTTCACTTATTTGTATGTACATTTTTCCATAACTAATATACATGGCTCTTATAATCAGAAAAATGTCCAGGATGAAAAACAACCAAGCAGAAAGGTGTAAAAAAAAAAAAAAAAAAAAAAAGACAGCCTTCTTCCTTCCTCCTGCAACACACAGGTCCCTCCCTTGGGAGGCCACTGTGGGTGCAGTTTCCAGAAGACAGTTCCAGAAATGATTATGCATATTCAAATACACATGACATCCACGAGCATCCTTTAAAATATAAAAATAAGCCAGGTGCGGTGGCTCACACCTGTAATCCCAGCACTTTGGGAGGTCAAGGCAGGCAGACAATTTGAGGTGAGCAGTTTTGAGAACAGTCTAGCCAACATGGTGAAACCCTGTCTCTACTAAAAATTCAAAAACTAACTTGGCATGGTGGCAAGCACCTGTAGTCGCAGCTATTCGGGGGTTGAGGCATAACTGCTTAAACTCAGGAGGCAGAAGTTGCAGTGAGCTGAGATTGAGCCACTCCAACCTTGGCAACAGAGTGAGACCCCGGCTCAAAATATATATATATATATATATATATATATATATATAAATGTAAACTGGGTGCCTGCAGTCCCAGCTACTCAGAAGGCTGAGGCAAGAAGATCACTAGAACCCAGGAAGGTGAGACTGCAGTGAGCCACGTTCACATCTGCACTCCAGCCCAGGCAACATAGTAAGCCTGTCTCAAAGAAAAAAACGTACACACACACACACACACAAAATCTCTGGCTGGGCACGGTGGCTCATGCCTGTAATCCCAGCACTTTTGGGAGGCCGAGGTGGGTGGACGGCTTGAGGCCAGGAGCTTGAGACCAGTCTGGCCAACATGGTAAAACCACCCCGCTACTAAAAATACAAAAATTAGCTGGATGCGGTGGTGGCCACCTGTAATCCCAGCTACTTGGGAGGCTGAGGCACGAGAATCGCTTGAACCCTGGAGGCGGAGGTTTCGGGGAGCCATGATAGCCCCACTGCACTCCAGCCTGGGCGACAGAGGGAGACTGTTTCAGGAAAAAAAAAAAAATCTCAACACTGTATCACACTTGGCTTTTTTTCTGCTTAATGTCTTTTCTCAGCACAAAGCAAACATTTACCTCATTATTATCAGCTTGAACCTTATAAAAATTGCCATCTCTAAAGGTCAAAAACACTAGAATGTCAGCAATTTTAAATGGTCAAACGTGCAAAGAAGGAGCTTACGCAGAATCATGCGGGGGGTGGGGTGGAGGAGCAGCCTAGAACCCTCTTGAACTGATGAGTTTTGATTCATCCAAGTCAGTCATCTCCCATTCACGGCATTTAGGTTCTTCCCTTTTTTTTTTTTTTTTTTTTTAAAGATAGGGTCTCACTCTGTGCGCCAGGCTGGAGTTCACCATCACATATCACCACAGCCTCAAGCTCCTAGGCTCACGCAATCACCCTGCCTCAGCCTCCTGAGTAGCTGGGACCACAGGCACATGCCATCACACCCGGCTAGTTTTTGTATTTTTTGTAGAGATGGGGTCTTGCTACATTGCCCAGGCTGGTCTCGAACTCCTGGGCTCAACTGATCCTCCCACCTCAGTCTCCCAAAGTGCTGAGATTAGAGGCGTGAGCCACCGTGTCCGGCCTCCTATCTTTTTGTAATAGGAGCACATGGGCACATAGCTGGGACACGTGTGGTAGGAAAAGTCTCACCAATGTGATGAATATGACCAGGTATGTGCAGTTCTCTCTCTCTCTGATAAATACTCCCCCCCAACCCTCCAGAAAGGGTGCTTCAACCACAGAGATCTTGCTTTGGTCTCCACCAAATTTAAATGAGTCCTATTACAATTTTTTAATTGTCATTTCATTTTTTTAATGCAGACGAGGTCTCGCCATGTTGCCCGGGCGGGTCTTAAACTCCTAGGTACAAGCAGTCCTTCTGCCTCAGCCTCCCAAAGTGCTGGGATTACAAACGCGAGCCACCATGCCCGGCTGACATTTTCTTTGTGATCTAAAATATCAATTTTTGGCTGGGCGCAGAGGCTCACACCTGTAATCCCAGCACTTTGGGAGGCCGAGGAGGGTGGATCACCTGAGGTCAGGAGTTCAAGACTAGCCTGACCAACATGGAGAAACCCCATCTCTACTAAAAATACAAAAAATTAGCCGGGCATGGTGGCGCATGCCTGTAGTGCTAGCTACTCAGGAGGCTGAGGCAGGAGAATCGCTTGAACCCAGGAGGCAGAGACTGTGGTGAGTCGAGAACCATATTCTCTATTGGCAAAGTTCCAGAGACAGACATGACTAATGATGCTGCTGAGGGGGGAGCTTCTCTTCCTTGGCACCATTCACATTTCACTATTCATTTGCATCTCTGCTTAGGGCTGTTCTCTGCCTTCACTGTAGGGTGTCTTGCTGAGTCCCTGCCTTTACCCACTAGATGGCAGTAGTGCTCCCCTGAAGCTGTGACAACCAAAACTGCGGTTGCCAATGTCTCCTGGGGGAACAAAATCACCCCTAGTTGAGAATACTTGTTTTGCTCTTCTTATATCTTTTTTTTTTTTTTTTTTTTTGAGATGGAGTCTCGCTCTGTCACCCAGGCTGGAGTGCAGTGGCCGGATCTCAGCTCACTGCAAGCTCCGCCTCCCAGGTTTACGCCATTCTCCTGCCTCAGCCTCCCGAGTAGCTGGGACTACAGACGCCCGCCACCTCGCCTGGCTAGTTTTTTGTATTTTTAGTAGAGACGGGGTTTCACCGTGTTAGCCAGGATGGTCTCGATCTCCTGACCTCGTGATCCACCCGTCTCGGCCTCCCAAAGTGCTGGGATTACAGGCTTGAGCCACCGCGCCTGGCCATCTTTTTTTTTTTTGAGACGGAATCTCACTCTGTCATCTCACTCTGTCATCTCACTCTGTCGGCCAAGCTGGAGTGCAGTGACAATCTCGGCTCACTGCAACCTCCGCTTCCTGGGTTCGAGCAATTCTCCTGCCTCAGCCTCCTGAGTAGCTGGGATTACAGGTATGTGTCACCACGCCCAGCTAATTTTATTTTTAGTAGAGATAGGGTTTCGCCATGTTGGCCAGGCTGGTCTCGTACTCCTGACCTCAAGTGATCCGCCTGCATTGGCCTCCCAAAGTGCCGGGATTCCAGGCGTGAGCCACTGCACCCAGCTGCTCTTCTTTTATCTTTAGGGAAACTGAGGCCACAAAGCCACAAACCTGATCAGCTCCTAAAGGCTGATGTTAAATTGAAACCGTCTCGCCCATCCCACAGTGATGCCTCTGCGCCACCTACCCCCGCCTCAAGTTTCTGCAAGACGTAAGCGTCTACAATGTCAGGTAAGGATGGAGGGCTGCTCTGTTCTCCAGGAGGGGACCAAGGTACAACTGTGTCACCTCCTTCACCCTCCCACAAACCTATTTTCCTGAAGCTCTTAACTGATCAGACAAGGGATGCCCAAGTGGCCTCAAGGCCAGCAGTGAGGGGTTCAGTCATTTCCCCACTAATTTAATATGTGAGAGTCCTAACCCCCCGTAACCTCAGGTGACCTCTGTGGGAGACAGGGCTTTTGCAGAGGTGGTCAAGTTCAAGTCATGACAGTGGGCCTTAATTCCGTAAGGCTGGTGTCCTAATAGGGTGGAGAATTCTGGGCTGGGTGCGGTGACTCACACTTGTGATCCCAGCACTTTGGGAGGCCGAGGTGGGCAGATCACTTGAGGCCAGGAGTTCAAGACCAGCACAGCCAACATGGCGAAACCCCATCTCTACCAAAAATACAAAAATTAGCTGGACATGGTGGCATGCGCCTGTAATCTCAGCTACTTGGGAGGCTGAGGCAGGAGAATCACCTGAACCCAGTAGGCAGAAGTTGCAGTGAGCCGAGATCACACCACCGCACTCCAGCCTGGGCAACACAGTGAGATTCTGTCCCAAAAAAAATTAAAACACACACACACCCACACACACAAAACCCAGTACCAGGTAGGAAGACCAAGGGAATTTTTTTTTTTTTTTTTTGAGATGGAGTTCCACTCTTCTTGCCCAGGCTGTAGTGCAATGGTGCGATCTCGGCTCACTGCGACCACCTCTGCCTGCCACGTTCAAGTGATTTTACAGCCTCAGCCTTCCGAGTACCTGGGACTACAGGTGCCCGCCACCGTGCCCGGCTAATTTTTGTATTTTTAGTAGAGACGGGGGTTTCACCATGTTGGACAGGCTAGTCTCGAACTCCTGACCTCAGATGATCTGCCCACCTCGGCCTCCCAAAATGCTGGGATTACAGGCGTGAGTCACCACACCCAGCCGACCAAGGGAATTTTGATTTTCTTCTACCAAAAACAAAAAAGTTTCTATTGAACTATTTTAGTGAGAGAAAAGCAGCAATGAACTTTAGGACAACCGCCGCCCAGTGGGGAAGGGGCGTTGCTCACACAGGCCAATGGGAGCGTGGCTTCTCCAGGCTTCCTTGAGGGTCATCTGACCATGACAATCAGAAAACCCTGAAAAATGTGGCCTTGTTTAGACCCAACAGTTCTACCTCTGGGCATATAATCCAAGGCAATTCAGAGATATGGACAAAGATTTTTTTTTCTTCAAGGATAACCATCACGTTATTTGCAACAGAAAAAAATAAATAAATAAACTTTGTTTTAAAGCAAACGAAAATGCCTGACGATCTAAGACTGGGTCATCGAGGGCCAGGGCCACCACCGGGCAGAAAATTGGGCAGTCCCTAAAACAATGATTTTTTTTTTTTTAAACCACAGTTTTAAGCTGGCAGCTCATGCTTGTAATCCCAGCAATTTGGGAGGCCAGGGTGGGAAAATCACTTGAGGTCAGGGGTTCGCGACCAGCCTGGCCAACACGGCGAAACCCCATCTCTACTTTTTGTAAAAAAAAAAAAAAAAAAAAAAATTAATTTAAACCCACAGCTTTGAAAACTGTTTAATAAAGAACATTTTAAGTAAAAGGTCAGGCATGGTGGCTCAAGCCTATAATCCCAGCACTTTGGGTGGCCAAGGCGGGTGGATCACTAGAAGTCAGGAGTTCAAGACCAACCTGGCCAACATGGTGAAACCCCATCTCCACTAAAAATACAAAAAGATAGCCAGGCATAGTGGTGCATGCCTGTAATCCCAGGTACTCAGGAGGCTGAAGTAGGAGAATCACTTGAACCCGGAAGGGCGGAGGCTGCAGTGAGCCGAGATGATGCCACTGCACACCAGCCTGGGTGATAGAGGGAGACTGTCTCAGAAAAAAAAACAAAGCATGAACCGCAGTCAGCCTGTGAGAGTGAATCTCAGTGTTTTTGCCAAAGCTAGCAAGAAAGAGGGGCCTCTTTCGTGAGGCTGCTGAGCAAGCCCGGGGATCTGAGAGGAATTGACAGACCACGACCCCCAACCCAATGAAGACGATTAAGGGACGGTAAGTCGGCCTTGAATGAGGCCAACAGAGAGAAAAGTTGAACAGCAAGAGGGAAGGAGACAGGGACACAGAGAGAGAGACTAGGGAAGGGCCTGTGTAGGAGAAGAGAAACTTGGTTTCTTGGCTTGAACACCTAGATCCAGCCATACCTGAAATTACCTAATTACTGCTGGACTTCAGTTCCAAGAGCCAATTAATTCTCTCCTGCCTAAACCAATTTAAATAAGAGTTTCTGTTCCTTGCAACCCAAGAAATCCTGCTAAAACACACCATTGATAGAATGCGAAATTTCGCCACCAGGAAACCCACAGACCGCTGCACAGTGCGAACACACTTAACATGCCACTCAACAGGACGCTTAAAAATGCTCGAGATGGAATATTTTGTTATGTGTATCTTACCACAATTGTTTAAAAAAAAGAATATGAATAAACCACATTCCCGGTTTTTCATAATTTAACAATCTCATAAAAAAAAGTTTAAGGGGTCAGGCACAGCGGCTCATACCTATAATCCCAGTACTGTGGGAGGCTGAGGCGGGCAAAAATCGCTTGAGTCCAGGAGTTTGAGACCAGACTGGGCAACAGAGCAAGACCCCATCTCTTAAAAAAAAATTTTTTTTTTAAAGTTAGCTGGGCAGGGTGGTGGATGCCTATAGCCCAAGCTACTTGGGAGGCTGGGGAGGGAAGATCACTTGAACCCAGGAGTTTGAGGCTGCAGACAGCTAAGACTATGCCACTGCACTCCAGTCTGGGCAACATAGCAAGACCCTGTCGCCACAAAAACAAAATTCACAAATCTGCAGAACTCAGAGGTTGCGCACTCTCACCTATCTCCTGGCTCCTCCTCTCCAACTCCAGCTCTGCGATCTCACTCAGCAGGGTGATGCCATGCAGGAAGCTCTGCTCCAAGACAAGGCTCTCGGCTGCTTCCAGCTTCTCCAAGGCCTGGGCTCCAGCAGCACCCGGGGAGGGCAGAGGCCTGGCCTGGGGCAGCTCCGCAGCTGCCGCCAGGGCGTTCATGCCAGCCAGTGGGTCCTCTAGACTGGGCAGGAACTGGTCAGAGCTTGCCTCTTCCAGGTAGCAGGTGCTGCCAGGCACAGGCACAGCCTCTTGGGGCTCCAGGCTCGGGCACTGTCCCTCCCCGGCGGGCACGTCACAATCTGACATTTCTAGGGTGGGCTGGGACTCGCTTGGCGCCACCTGCGCCAGGCCTTCCTCGGACACTGCCTCCACCACGGGCACCGCCACAGGCACCTCCACCGGCTCCTCCTTGGCCTCCACCAGTGTCTCGGGTGTCAGCTGCACCCCCAGGTCCAGGGCGGCAGTGCAGGGTTCTGTCCGGCCCGGGGAATCCACCCGTGGTTCAGGCCCCTCCACAAAGTCTGGGCACTCGGAGGGCTCTGCACAGCTCTGCCCGGTGGCACTCAGCACCTGGGCCTCCAACAGGCCACCTCCACAACCCCCTGTAGGGCTGGGGGTAGCCATGGCTTCCGCGGCGGGCAGTGGCAGTGGCGACTCCAGAGGCGGCAGCTCTGTGGGGCCCTCGTCCATGTCCTCCACCTCTGCCTTCACCTCCCGCTCAGCCAGCGGTTCTTCCTCCGGGCCCTCCCGCAGCGGCTCTGTGATCTTGGAGGGCGACAAGCGGATGGGCTTGTCTTCAGGTGAGAGTGCCAGGCGCTCGGGCCCATCAGCCGGGAGCGGCACATCGGGGGCCAGGCCATCCGCGTCGGCGGCTGCCGTGGGCTGCAGCAGGAAAGGGTAGGGCCTCCCGTAGTGTGGTGGCAGGGCTTGGAACGGGTACCTGGGCGGGATATCTGCCAAGAACACAGGGGTCAGCATGGGAGCCCTAGGATCTCATATCCCATGTCCCCATTGACACCGCCCACCACCCCAGAGACCCGGGACACAGCCGCCCTCTGCTCACCCAGCTGCAGGGCTGGGAGCTGTTCTAGGTGGGATCTCATAGACCCTGGGACCATGCAGTGGCCCCACAGTGAAAAATCAGCCACCTTCCTGTCCCCAGGGTCTTGTGGTCTTGAAGGCAAAGAACCACAGTTGTCTCTCTCGTCCCTTTCCCACTCCACACCCAGCACAAGGCTAGACCAGAAGCAAACACTTCATGAGGTCTGCAAAGGCCTACAACTGCCTTTACCCACCTTGTGTGGTCTGGCCTCCACTCCCCACAAACCTGCTGCTCCACCCCATTAAAGCAGTTGTTCAAAACGTAACAGCAAGGCCAGGTGTAGTGGGCCACGCGTGTAATCCCAGCACTTGAAGAGGCTAAAGTGGGATGATTGCTTGAGTTCAGAAATTCAAGACCAGTCTGGGCAAAATTGAGACCCCATCTCTTTTTTTTTTTTTTTTTTTGAGATGGAATTTCACTCTTGTTGCCCAGGCTGGAATGCAATGGCGCATCTCGGCTCATTGCAACTTGTGCCTCTTGGATTCAAGCGATTCTCCTGCCTCAGCCTCACGAGCAGCTAGGACTCCAGGCATGAGCATGAGCCACAACTCTGGCCAACTTTTTTTTTTAGATGGAGTCTCGCTCTGTCACCCAGGCTGGAGTACAGTGGCACGATCTCAGCTTACTGCAAGCTCTGCCTCCTGGGTTCACGCCCTTCTCCTGCCTCAGCCTCCCGAGTAGCTGGGACTACAGGCACCCACCACCATACCTGGCTAATTTTTTTTCTGTTTTGTATTTTTAGTAGAGATGGGGTTTCACCATGTTAGCCAGGATGGTCTCCATCTCCTGACCTCATGATCCGCCTGCCTTGGCCTCCCAAAGTGCTGGGATTATAGGCATGAGCCGCTGCGCCCAGCCATGCCCGGCTAATTTTTTATATTTTTAGTAGAGACGGAGATTCACCATGTTGGCCAGGCTGGTCTCAAACTCCTAAACTCAGGTGATCCACCCGCCTCGGCCTCCCAAAGTGCTGGGATTATAGGCGTGAGCCACTGTGCCTGGCCTGCAAGACTCCATCTCTACAAAAAAAAATTAGCTGGTCATTGGTGGTACACTATGTAATCCCAGCTACTTGGGAGGCAAAGGTGGAAAGATCACTTGAGCCTGCGAGATCAAGGCTGCAGTGAGTTATGATGGCACCACTGCACTTCAGACTGGGTGACAGACCCTATCTCAAAACAAAATAAAATATAACAGCAGGGCTAGCTGCAGTGGCTCAAGCCTACAATCCCAGCACTTTGGGAGGCCAGAGTAGGAGGATTGCTTGAGCCCAGGAGATCAAGATCAGCCTTGCCAACTAAGCAAGACACAGCTATATGAATATAAAAAATAAATTGGCCTGGTGTGGTGGCTCACGCCTGTAATCCCAGCACTTTGGGAGGCCGAGGTGGGTGGATCACCTGAGATCGAGAGTTCGAGACCAGCCTGACCAACATGGAGAAACCCCATCTCTACTAAAAATACAAAATTAGCTGGGTGTGGTGGCTCATGCCTATAATCCCAGCTACGAGGGAGGCTGAGACAGGAGAATCATTTTAACCTGGGAAGCAGAGGTTGCAGTGAGCCGAGATTGCGCTACTGCACTCCAGCCTGGGCAACAAGAGTGAAACTCAGTCTCAAAAATAAATCAATCAATAAAAATAAGTAAATAGCCAAGTCCAGTGATGCGTGCCTATGGTCTCAGCTGCTTGGGAGGCTGAGGCAGGAGGATCACTTGAGCCCAGATGTTCAAGGCTGCAGTGAGCTGTGATTGTACCACTGCAGTACAAGCTTGCACGACAGAGTGAGGATCCCATCTCAAAAAAAAAAAAAAAGGAAAAAGGAATAGCAACCCAGTTCTGTCCCCAGGTATAATCTCCCTGAGAGCAGGGCTGTGTGCCCCTGATTTTCTGCACCACTCCCAGCCCAGCAGCTGGAGGCACACAAAAGGAAACTGACAAAGGAGAGACAGGTGCCAGGCCAAGCTCAGTAATTGCCACCACTGGCCCAAGCTCACTCAGCCTCGGTGCCAGAACCTGAATTTGAACCAAAGTCCTCCCAAGCATGCGCTCACATGCCTAACACCCCCCAGGAAGGAAGAACACAGTCCCAGCCCCCAAAGCCACCTGCTGCAATGCCACCTGATGCAGAAGACGGGAAGAGTGGGTGTGTGCGTGCGAACCATGGAACAGGTGTCCCTGGACCATCATCACCAAGGTAGAATTTAGCGCTGACTGCATGCTGAGTATGTGACAGGTGTGGCTCGGTTGAAAGCTCAGAACAACTCATCCTGAAGCAGTTTCTAATATTAGGCCCATTTCCCTGACACTACTGCTGAGAAGGGGCCGGGGAGAGGCTGGATGTGACTGTGGGCTCCTGTGTTCATCTCCGTGTCTGGCGGCGGGTCTGGTATGTAGGAGGTGCTCCGTGGAGTTGGAATGAATGAACGACCGAATGGGTCAATGAAGAGATGGGGTGAGCAGTTTTACCATACCAGGGCCAGAGTGAGACCCTGAGGGTCTCAGCTGCATCCTACCTGAGAAAAGGGCCTGGAAGGGGCTGGGGGCTTCCTTCTCCAACTCCAAGTCTTTCTTCTCAACCACATTCTCGGGAGCCTCCTCCTTGCGGGTGATACCTGGGGTGGGTGGCGGGGAGGCCGGCGGCGGGCTGGTGGGGTGGGAGCTGGGGGTGGCAGGGTAGGCATAGGCGGGTGGCTTGGACACATCCTCCAGCTTCTGGATGACCTTGGCCTTCAGGGCAGCCACAGGGGATGCGCGAGGTGATGGTGGTGGGCTCACAGCCTTGCCATAGGTGCCCGCGGGGCCGGCGGCCAGGCCGGGGGGCTTCCGCGGCAGCAGCCCGGGGCCGGCAGTGGCCAGGCCAGCCTTGCCCGCAGCCTCCAAGCCCCGCTTGCTCCCCTTCTCTTCCATCTCCACCCGGTGCTCCTGCGCCTTCAACCGCTCCTGCTGGGGAGGGGCCGGCAGGCAGGGTCAGCACGGCACGAGTTCCCCCCTCCCCCACCCCCGCACCTGCCCTGTCCCCGCAGGGTCCCCCAGCCTGAGGAGAACCTCATGCAGGGCCTGGGGTCCAGGCTGCCCACCCCCTCCCAGGCTGGAGACGGACATTCCATCCCAGTCCATGTGTCATAAGCACAGCATTCCATGCAGAACCCCAAAAGGCAGGGCTGGGGGTGAGGAGCTCTGGTGGGCCCCTTTGGACCAGGGCTGATGGGGGACCTCCACCAGGACACCGGCCCTGCAGGGACCCTCACAGTCAGGGCATGGGGGGCCACCCCTCGATGACATTGGGACAGATGCCTTCTTGGAGTGCTCACTACCTGCTCAACCTTCCTGCTTCACTGCATCATCATTTTACGGTCTCACAATGCCCCAAAGCGGGCAGGAGGAGCCCAGGCGTGTCTTTTATGAGGAAATGGGAGGGAGTCGGCTCCGTGACCACCAATGCCTACCTGGGCCGGTCAGTCAATACACAAAACATACTGGGGGCCAGGCATAGTGGCTCACACCTGTAATCCCAGCACTTTGGGAGGCCAAGGCAGGTGGATCCCCTGAGGTCAGGAATTTAAGAACAGCCTGGCCAACATGGTGAAACCCCGTCTCTACTAAAAATACAAAAAAAAATGAGCCACGCACGCCGGGTGTGGTGGCTCACGCCTGTAATCCCAGCGCTTTGGGAGGCCAAGGTGGATGGATCACCTGAAGTCAGAAGTTCGAGACCAGCCTGACCAACATGGTGAAATCCGTCTCTACTAAAAATACAAAAATTAGCCGGGCATGGTGGCGCGCGCCTGTAATCTCAGCTACTTGGAGGCTGAGGCAGGACAATCGCTTGAACCCGGGAGGCGGAGGTTGCGGTGAGCCGAGATCACACCATCGCACTCCCCAGCCTGGGCAACAAGAGCGAAACTCCATCTCAAAAAAAAAAAAAAAAATTAGCCATGCAAGACAGCATGCACCTGTAATTCCAGCTACTCGGGAAGCTGAGGCAGGAGAATCGTTTGAACCCAGGAGGTGGAGGTTGCAGTGACCCAAGATCGCACCACTGCACTCCAGCCTGGGCAACAGAGCAAGACTCCACTTCAAAAAAACTGCACAAACAAACAAACAAAAAACACCAGGATGAAGCACTCCAAGACAGGCCACTCTCCCGATTACTAAACAGTTACATTTAGCAACCCAAGGACTACACAATGCTAGCATCTGTTTCTAGGAGAGGAAACTTGAAGCCCAGAGAAGTAAAGGTACTTCCCCATGAGCACACAGCCAGGCCTGACAGAGCTAAGATTCAGAACTGGGGCTCGGGCTCTGAGAGCTCCTTGCTGTATGTACCACCTGGGCCGACTCCTCCAGAGCAGACTCTTCCTGTACCCTATCTTATGGGACCATGCCATCAGGAGACAGCTGGCCAGGCCTCCTTGTGCCTCTCCGAGAGGCCACCTGGAGAGAAGAGGCCAGGCTGGGCTCAGGCAACAGCGGGAGCCCACTGGACTCCTTCAGCATCCAATCACCCTTCCCCGGTCCCCAAGGCCACCTCTCTGCCTTGGTTTCCCCCTTGTTCCTGCACCCTGCCCTTCCAGGCTCCATCTACCTCTGTTCACAGCTCCCTCTGCCTGGAGAGCTCTTCCACAGACGGTTCCAGGTCTCTGTTCCAGTGCTGCCTCCACCAGGAAGCCCACCCTGACCACCTGCCCCTCTGCTGTTTTCTCCCTCCCTGTAACTGTCTGGAGTTTCTGCTGGCTGACTCGTCTGCCTCATCACCCATGGGGCCCCCAGAGGGAGCTGCGTCTCATCCTCCCCGACTCACCACCAGCTGGGCGCTCCTCTGCAGTTCCAAGGCCTGGGCCGCCTGCTGCTGCAGGTACAGGAACTCCTGCTGCCGCAGGAAGTGCTGCTGCGAGAAGAGCTGCAGCTGCTGTGCATGGTGCAGAGGGCTGCGGCCTGGCGGGTACAGGGCAGGCCAGAGGGGTGGCACCGTGGCCCGCTCCATCAGCTCCGCTGCGGGGACACAGACAGTGTGCTGCACCTGCGGCCTGATGCTGCACCACCATGCCTATTTACAGAGGGGAAGCCGAGGCCAGAGAGGGGCCACCCACACAGCGGGGAGCTGGGCTCTGCAGGGCCCCCAGCTGTCCCCTAGGGGCAGGAAGCTTGTCCTGTCCTCCATAGGCCACGTATGCACCCCAGGCCCAGGAACACAGCCCTGTCCACACCCGGGATGGGATGTCCCCACAGCCTGACAACCAAAGCAGGTCAGCATGCAGACGTGTAAGAGGGCCACTGGGAGGACCCAGGGAACGCCTTCTCCGGCCCCTCCCAGCTGTCTTCTTTTTTTTTTTTTTTTTCAGACAGAGTCTTGCTCTGTCACCCAGGCTGGAGCACAGTGGCCGGATCTCAGCTCACTGCAAGCTCCACCTCCCGGGTTTACGCCATTCTCCTGCCTCAGTCTCCCAAGTAGCTGGGACTACAGGCGCCCGCCACCTCGCCCGGCTAGTTTTTTTGTATTTTTCAGTAGAGACGGGGTTTCACCATGTTAGCCAGGATGGTCTCGATCTCCTGACCTCGTGATCTGCCCGTCTTGGCCTCCCAAAGTGCTGGGATTACAGGCTTGAGCCACCGCGCCCGGCCTCCAGCGGTCTTCGAGGTGGATTCGAGGAGATGGTGGCGCCAGGTAGGGGGAATCCCAGCCCCCACCCAGGGCTGCCTGTCTTGCTTCTCTTTATGGAGTTTTTGGGCAGGAGCTCATTGCAACAAAGACCCCAAGGCTTTATAACGCTGGCCACAGATGTTCTCTCTGAACCCCAGTCCGCCTCCCCAAACGCCGGATCTGCCGGCCGCCACCCCTCAGCGGGTGGCCCTTGGCATCAGAGCCCATCTCGCTGGGCATGGCCAGCCTGGCCCACGGTGACCACACGGAGGGTCCACTTACCAAAGTGAGGCAGGTGATCGCTGGGAATGACCACCAGCTGGCCCGACTGGGGGTCCCGGACAAACTGGTAGGCCGATGGCAGGGAGCCTCCAAGGCCAGGTGGGAACGCAGGGGCCATGCCCTGGTGCAGAGATGGGGGGCCCAAGCCTAGGAGGAAAGAAGCCCAGGCCTGAGTCAGCGCTGGGGCACCCCAGGCGGTTTGTCCCCGGGCGGCCCCAGCCCAGCACCATCTCCCAAGTCCTGAACCTCCTGGGGCCTCCAGTGGGGAAGCCAAGGAACAGGGGTGTTGGCTGGCTGCAAAGAACCTCACAGAGCCACCCGCACTGGGCATCTGCCCCAAACAGGCATGGCAGACGGGCCCCACGCGGCAGAAGCCATTATCATTCCTTCTTCGGACAAATGTGGAGGCCAGGCCCAGGACCCCCAGGAAACGGCAGGCAGGAGCCAGCCCTGAGCTCTTGTCCTGCACCCGCCCCCTCCCACCCCTCCCTCAGAGAAGGGGAGAGTCCCTGTGCCCCACACTCACCGTAGGGGTGTCCGGCGAGCCACATGGATGTGCTGCCCGAGCGGGGCAACCAGGGGTGCGTGGCCAGATGGGCTGCGGGGTCGGCAGACCAGCGACCCGAGCCCGCCAGCGCCGGGCCCCCCGTCACCATGAGGTTGGGGTTCAGGCCGTTAGGAGCACAGCTGGTAGGGTGCAGGCGGGCCAGGTCAGCCAGCTCCTTACTCTCTCTGGAAGGAGGATCACAGGTGTCAGCAACAGCTGGGACAGCCCAGGGGACGAGAAGGAGAAGAGGGGTTGCCCCAAGGAACTGTTTGCCACCAGGCCATGAGTCAGGACAACCACTGCTCGGAACTGAAAGGCCTCCCAGGGCCTTCCACACTCACTGGAAGGGGTCGTGGGGTCACCTGGCCTGGGCAGGGCTGGCCCAGTGCTGAGGACCAGGGCAGCTCCCACTCTCAGTACCACAGCATCCATGGTCAAGGGGCGAAGCTCACCTGGGGTCATCCAGCTGCCCCTCACCCCCAGGGGCTCCCAGACACCCCCCAGACCCTCAGGCTCCCCCGACGCCCTCACCTGAGCAGCTTCTCCTGATCCCGGTCCAGCCGCGCCCCGAGCAGCCGTTCCTCCCGGTGTCTGGCCCGGTCGTCCACACAGTCCTCATCTGCTCGGCCGTGTCCTACAGGGGGACAGGCGGAGGTGAGCCCCCAGCCAGCACCCAGCGCACCCCAGACCCACTGGTCCCACTGCCCTCACCCCTCCCTGGGCCCCCCAAAGCCCCAACGGTCCTGCACAGCCATCTGTGCAGTGCCTTCACCCCAACACCTTTCCTTATGACACATCAAGCTCCCCCAAACCCCAATCGGGGTTTCTCAGGGCCAGGAATCATCCATCCCCTCTGTCATCCCCCATCCAAAAGGCCTATGTCCCCTAGACAGGCAACCGTGGCAATAATTAGACCAATAGCCATGGATATTATAAGAAAATGTCATAAAACCTGTCACATAACAATGAAATGTGAGGCTAGGTGCACTTGCTAATGCTATTTTACTTTTTTTTTTTTTTTACTTGAGAGGGAATCTTGCTCTGTTGCACAGGCTGGAGTAAAGTGGCGCGATCTTGGCTCACTGCAAGCTCCGCCTCCCGGTTCACGCCATTCTCCTGTCTCAGCCTCCCGAGTAGCTGGGACTACAGGCACCCGCCACCATGCCTGGCTAATTTTTTTTTGTATTTTTAGTAGAGACGGGGTTTCACCGTGTTAGCCAGGATGGTCTCCATCTCCTGACCTCATGATCCACCCACCTCGGCCTCCCAAAGTGCTGGGATTACAGGCACTGCGCCCAGCCACTAATGCTGTTTTAATGAAGGGAAAGCAGATTCTGAGCTGGGGTTTGGTGAGGATAGGGCAGAGTCCAAATGGAAAAAAAAACCACAACCCAAAAACTATCCAGACCTGGGTCACATTAAACCAGGCTGTGGTCCCAACCATGCAGGCCTGTGTGTCCCAAGACAGTTTAAATACACATGGCTAGCCGCGCCAGGTGGCTCACGCCTGTAATCCCAGCACTCTGGGAGGCCAAAGGGGGTGCGGATCACCTGAGGTCAGGAGTTCGAGACCAGCCTAGCCAACCTGGCGAAATCCCATCTCTACTAAAAAAAATACAAAAATTAGCTGGACGTGGTGGTGTGCACCCTGCAATCCCAGCTACTCGGGAGGCTGAGGCAGGAGAATCATTTGAACCCAGGAGGCAGAGGTTGCAGTGAGCCAAGACTGCACCAGTGCACTCTAGCCTAGACGACAGACAAAACGAGACTCTGTCTCAAAAAAAAAAAAAAACCCAAATAAAAATTTAGACGGGCATGGTGGCATGTACCAGTAGTCCCAGCTACTCAGGAGGCTGAGGTGGGAGGATCGTTTGTGCCTGGGAAGTCGAGGCTGCAGCGATTCCCTATCATGATTGTACCACTTCACTCCAGCCTGGGTGACAGGGCGAGACCCAGACTCTAAAGAAAAAACAATCAAGACAGAAAAGTAAACCCAAAAACATTATCCACTTGGGTGGAGGGGGTGGCCTTGGCCCCCAGAGTGGGAGATGCCACCAGGCTCACCCATCCCTGTCCCTCCCCATGGCCAGCCCCTGAGTCCCAGGCCTGGCACATGGATGGTCACCAGAGGAGAGGGGACGGGGAGGGGTGGAGTGACAGGAGCCCCGTCTGTCCCTCTCCGTCCCTCCTCGTCCCTGCCACCCTGCCCTGGCCCCTCTTTGAGTGTTTAACACCATGAGCCAGAGATGGGACCACCGACAGGGGAGGGCATGGGAGGAAGCTGAACACCCTGGCAGAGGCCACCAGGTGTACAGCTCGGAAACCTGCCTGTCGGCTCCTGGGTGCCACTCGCACAGGCTGAGGCATGGTTGATACTCCCCTCAGGGCCAGCCTTCCCAGGGCTGCCAGGAAGAGGGGTGGGCTGGGACCTAGGTCCTACTACCCAGGGCTACTGCGGGCAGATACCGGCCATCAGCCACCCGCAAGGGCCCAGTCCAGCACTGCCAGCAGCAGTGTCAGGGGCTCAGCCCCCAGCACAGAGACACTATCCTTCTGCTGGAGACAAGGTCCCCACCCACCTGCCCTACCTGGGGTCTACAGCGGCCCCACAGCCATGACCCTAATGGGCGAGGAACCTTGGAATCAAGCTTCTCCTCTCATCTCTCCCTTCTCACACCCCCAAATACCGGGAGCTCCTAATGAGCAGTGCCCCAGGTCCAGCAGAATGGCTCACACCTGTAATCCCAGCACTTTGGGAGGCCGAGGTGGGAGGATCACTGGAGTTTGAGACCAACCTGGGGAACACAGTGAGTCCCCATTTCTACAAAAACATAAAAAATTAGCCAGGAGGAAGGTGGGAATCCTCCAGTCCCAGAAGCAGAAGAGAGGAACCCAGAGAGGGGCACAGTCATGCCAGCCCAGAAGCCTGCAGGACCGAGTGTGTGGAGGGACAGCTGAGCAGCCTGGCACCGGGAGGGGCATGTCGATGAGGGCAGCTGGACATGGGCCTCCAGGGCCACCTGGACCTCCAACATCAGTGTAGCTCCTGTATCAAAGCAGAACCTGAGCTCACAAGGCACCCCTTAGTCAGGACTGAAAGGGGCCCTGCCTGGGGACCTCACGGGGAAACTGAGGCTGAGAAGGACAGTGACAGGTCTTGGGCAGGACTGGGACAATGGAGGGCCACCCCAGAGTCCCACAGCTGTGCTGAGAAATCGGGTCATGAGCTCAAGCTTCCCTCTCCCAGGGGAGACAGCCATCCCAGCTTACAGAATCCCAGAGGCTCAGCCACCTGAAGGGGCCACCCTCACCCCTGGCTCCTCCTGGAGTCTGGGACAAGCTTTGAGCACAGGGCTCTCCCAGTGCCCCCAGAAGAGGCGGGCACTGAGCGTGCAGCCTGGGCTCAGCCCCAAGTCCTCTGTGCCCCCAACTGTCCCAGCTGTCACTGCGAATGGTCTCAGGGGCTTCCATCCAGGGCGCCACCTGCCACCGAAGCCAGTCTACTCGCCAGCCCCCTCTCAGAGCACCTGCCACCCTCAGGGCCTCAAGGGCCATAGCCCCAGGCTGCTCCCTGCAAATGTGGCTGGCCTCTGAAGAGATATAGTGAGCCCTCTGTCCCCTACCCCTGCCAGGCTCCTGCTCTACCCTCCTCAGTCTGTGCCCCCCCCATCTGCTCTAATCCTAGTCCCCCATCTGTCACCCCACGGGGCCAAGTGGGGACCTGGCTGGCCTCTCAAGGGTGCCCCACCCTCTCTGCACATATCACACACGTCCCTTCCCCACCTCTGGGCCACACACATAACATTCCCACCACCTGGACCTCCACCATCAGAGCTCAGCTTCAAGTGCCACCTCCTCCAGGAAGCCCCCCCTGACCACCTCTGCTCCATCACGCTCTTGATTCCACACAGCTATTCTGCTTATTGAACACTATCTGTGTTCTAAAGGCTGCAGTGAGCCATGACAGCACCACTGAACTCCAACCTGGGCAACGGAGTGAGACCCTGTCTCCAAAAAAAGAAAAAAAGAGAGAAAGAGTGAAAGAATAGAAAGAAGGAAAGACTGAAAGAAAAAGAAGTAAACTCAGGTTGGGCGCGGTGGCTCACGCCTGGAATCCCAGCACTTTGAGAGGCCAAGGTGGGCGGATCACCCAAGGTCAGAAGTTCAAGACCAGCGTGGCTAACACGGTGAAACCCTATCTCTACTAAAAATAAAAAAATTAGCTGGGCATGGTGGCAGGTGCCTGTAATCCCAGCTATTCAGAAGGCTGAGGCAGGAGAATGGCTTGAACTTGGGAGACGGAGGTTGCAGCGAACCGAGATCACACCACTGCACTCCAGCCTGGGCGACAGAGCCAGACTCCATCAAATAAATAAAATAAAATAAAAACAAAAAAATTAAATTAAATTAAAATAAAAAATAAGAGAAAGTGGATAAATAAACAAAGGCTGTCCCTGTGCCCAGCAGGGCACCAGGCCACTTTGCACACATGAACTCAATCACCATCAACCCAGGAGGCAGATCCCAGCCCGCACCCCTATCTTCCAGATGAGGAAGCTGAGGCACAGGGAGATAAAGAAACATGCCCAGGTCACAAGACTAACATGGACGCATCATGGCTGGGATCAGCATCCAAGTCGGCCCTGCTGACTGCCAACATACACAGCCCCGTGTAGGGAGTGCCACAGGGCCCTGTCTAGCCACGTCACTGCTGTCCCCATCTGCAGGCCGCCCGGAGGCCCAGCCCCACCCCAGGGCCCATGGTGGGGTGACAGTGTCCTGCAGCAAAAGCCCCCCAGTCTGCAGCGCAGTCTGCAGCGCTAACGAACCCCCTCACAGGTCACGCGCCCCACACTGCAGCCATTAGGAGCCCAAGGCTCATGTAGAGGCCCCGTTCCCATGGCAACCCCTTCCTGGCCCCTCTCTGAACAGCTCCAGATAGGGTTGCTCTCCCGGGGTCCAGGGAAGTGGATGGTAGGGGGGGCGGTGACGGGATAGAGGCCCCAGCAGGCTTATCACCAACACCATGGCATACACCTGGCTCTGCACCCCCAGCCACCCTGTGATGCTGGAGGTGGGGACATCCCCACAGCCCCTCCCTCCCAGACCTGGTCCCACCCTAGAGGTGATGGGCCAGTGAAGAGGTGGGAGAGACAAAGCTCAGCTCAGGGTTCCCCACTCAGCCTTGCCTCATCCCTGCAGGCCTCAGTCTCCCCATCTGTGAACAGGGAGAGTAACAGTCCCTCCTCTGCATAGGTCCACGTCCTCACAGGAGGCCTCATGGAGCTGTCTGTTCATACAGGCTGCTGGCTCAATGGCAATGACTGCTTTCTTTTCTAGGGGGCGGTTGGGGGGACAGGATCTTACTCTGTCACCCAGGTTGGAGCGCAGTGGTGTGATCTCACTGCAGCCTCGACCTGCTGGGTTCAAGTGACTCTCCCCTACCTCAGCCTCCCAGTAGCTGGGACTACTGGTGCCACGCCACTATGCTCGGATCGTTTATTTTTATTTTATTTTATTTTATTTTATTTTTATTATTATTTTTTGAGATGGAGTCTCACTCTGTCACCCAGGCTGGAGTGCAGTGGCGTGATCTCAGCTCACTGCAACCTCCACCTCCCAGGTTCAAGTGATTCTCTGCCTCAGCCACCCGAGTAGCTGGGATTACAGGCGCTCGCCACCACGCCCAGCTAATTTTTTTGGTATTTTTAGTACAGATGGGGTTTCACCATCTTGGCCAGGCTGGTCTTGAACTCCTGACCTTGTGATCCACCCGCCTCAGCCTCCCAAAGTGCTGGGATTACAGGCATGAGCCACCGCGCCCGGCTTTTTTTTTTTTGTAGAGCTGGGGTTTCACTATGTTGCCCAGGCTAGTCTCCAACTCCTGAGCTCAAGCGATCTACCCACCTTGGCCTCCCAAAGAGCTGGAATTACAGGCATGAGTCGCTGCGTCTGGCAAGGATGACTCTTAGGAGTCTCAGGGTCTCGGGCGTGGGGGCTCTGACTGCGTGGGGCTCACAAATGTAGGTAATGCCTGTCCTTCATCCATCTCAAGGTCCAAGACAGCCTAAGGCCAGACCTAGATCCTATGTGAGGACAGGAGGAGCCAGCGCTCCCCTGCACAGGCAGGCGCATTCTAAGACCCTAATGCCTGAATATGAGCAGATGAGAGAGAGGCCTACTATGTGCCCGTCAGCCTACCCGGCATCAAACAGATGAGCTGCCCCCAGAGCCGAGAGGGCTCAAGGCTCTTGTTCAAGGTTACGTAGTTACAAAGCGCAGAGCCTGGACTTAAAACCATTGACAGAGGCAGAGGGCTCGCCCCAAAAAGCAAGAGACTGGGGCGAGACCCCAGGAGACCAGGGTGACAACCTGACTGTCCTCATCTGGGAGAACTGCCCAGGCACAGGCACCCCAGTGCGTCTCTCTCCTCCCTCCTTTCAAAGTTGCTCAGCATTCAGACTGGGCTGCCCAGAGAGAAATGACCACTTCTTATGGGATTTTTTTAAGGACAGAAAGAATCCAGCCACATACTTTTTTTGTTCTTTTAGAGACGGGTTATCACTCTGTTGCCCAGACTGGAGTGCAGTGGTACAAGCATAGTTCAGTGCAGTCTTGACCTCCCAGGCTCAAACTATCCTCCCACTCCAGCCTCCTGAGTAGCTGGGGCTACAGACACACCAGCATACCCAGATGATTTTTTTTTTTTTTTTTTTTTTTTCATTTTTTGAGATGGACTTTCGCTCTGCTGCCCAGGCTGGAGTGCAATGGCACGATCTCAGCTCACTGCAACTTCCTCCTCCTGAGTTCAAGCGATTCTCCTGCCTCAGCCTCTCAAATAGCTGGGATTACAGGTATGTGCCACCATGCTCGGCTAATTTTGTATTTTTAGTTAGTAGAGATGGGGTTTTACCACGTTAGCCAGGCTGATCTCAAACTCCTGACCTCGGGTGATCCACCCGCCTCGGTCTCCCAAAGTGCTGGGATTACACGTGTGAGCCACCACGCCCAGACTATTTTTATTTTTTGTAGAGACAAGGTCTTGCTAGGTTGCCTAGGCCGGCCTTAAACTCCTAAGCTCAAGTGATCCTCCTCCTTTGGCCTTCCGAAGTGCTGGGATTACAGACGTGAGCCACCATGCCCAGCCCCCAACCAGTCACCTACTTGTCAAACATCAGCACCAACAGAGAAGGGCAGCTTCAGATAAATCCCCAAACACCTCATCCCAAACTTCTGGCACACCCTCCCTCCCTCTCTCACATTCACATTGTCCCCCTCCCCTCCACACACACACACACACTCATGGCCTCTTGGACACAGACAGGTACTCTGGGATCCCAGACGGATTCCACTGACCGTGAGCCCCCAACAAAGGTGCTACCCCATGCGACAGAAGGATCCTTCCAGAGAAAGGCTCAAAGAGGTCTCCTGCCTCCCAGGGGACCCCGGCCCCAAACCTCTGAGCAGAAGACTTTTCTGTCACCAAGCTGGCCACCTCCAATCCAAGGGCTATTGGCCCCTCCCTCCTTCTGTCCCAGAATAAGGCCGATTCTCGTGCAAAGCCCCAGGGTCAGAGTGTAGGGGGGGCTTCCCTGGCTCCCAGGAGCTCCACACAGGACCGTGGGCTCATTCAGTCAGTCAAAACTCACTCACTGAGCATCGCTCACTGAGCCAGTCCTGCTGGATGAAGAGAATTCCAAGACAAGCCTGACAGAACCCCAACTCCCAACTCAAAATCCAAAGACTCCAGGGCCGTCCCCAGAAGGCAGGAGCATCTGGAGCTCAGCCAGAGACAGGCCCCATCCAAGGTGGCTCCACGGGGAGGTGAAGGCACAGAGGATGGGGAGACATGGCCGTGCAGGAAGTGGGAAGGGCGCTGCAGGCAGGAGGTCCAGCATCACACACCCAGGACCGGCTGGGGCAGGCGTCAAGGTGGTGGGAAAGTGACACAGCTGGCCGGGCGCGGTGGCTCACGCGTGTAATCCCAGCACTTCGGAAGGCCGAGGCGGGCAGATCCCTTGAGGTTAGGAGTTCGAGACCAGCCTGACCAACATGGTGAAATCCCATCTCTACTTAAAAAATACAAAATTAGCTGGGCATGGTGGCGGTGCCTGTGATTCCAGCTACTCATGAGGCTGAGGCAGGAGAATCACTTGCACCCGGGAGGCAGAGGTTGCAGTGAGCCAAGATCGTGCCACTGCACTCCAGCCTGGGCAACAGAGCAAAACTCTGTTTCAAAAAAATAAAAAAGCTGGATGCGGTGGCTCATGCCTGTAATCCCAGCACTTTGGGAGGCCGAGGAGGGCAGATCACTTGAGGTCAGGAGTTTGAGACCAGCCTGGCCAACATGGTGAAACCCTGTCTCTACTAAAAAATACAAAAATTAGCCGAGCATGGTGGCACGTCCCTGTAGTCCCAGCTACTCGGGAGGCTGAGGCAGAAGAACCGCTTGAACCCGGGAGGCAGAGGTTGCAGTGAGCTGAGAGCGTGCCACTGCACTCCAGCCTGGGTAACAGAGCAAGACTCCGTCTCAAAAAAGAAAAAAAAAGTAACACAAGTAGGAGATTCAGCCAGAGAGGCCCAGACTCCCATCCTCAGAGTAGCGGGTCAGGCTGGACTCTGGGAGGCAAACACAGAGGGGCATCTACAGGGTCCTCTGCAGCCATGGTGTACACGAACACTGGAGAGGCAGGGCTGGTGTGACGAGGGTGGCCTGTGCCCTCCTGGGCTGTCTGGGAAAACAAGGTTGAGACAGTGGAAGTAGGAGGTGGTGGTGACAGGACTCAGCCATGCCACTTGCCATGGACCAAGGTCCAAGCCCAGGTAGGCCCGGAAGGCCAGGCTGGGGAAGGACGGAGCCCCAGAAGATGGGCACCGTGGTGCCTATGCAGCCTGCAGTAGTAGAGTCTGGGACATGAAGGGAAGGGAGTCCTGTGGGTGCCACAAACAAGGACCCAGACCCTGGGACAGGTGTGAGTTCCCAGCAAGTGAGCATGGGACGTGGGCTGGGGGCTAGGGGCAGAGGCTGACTGTCAAGAAGTCCCACGAGCTAGAAGCAGCCGGACGTCGCTTCCCTGGCCCTTACTCCAGCCTGCAACCCCACACCACACAGGCTAAGCACGGCCTCAGGCGGGGGTCTTGGCTCAACAGCAGGCCACCTTCTGGACAGACCAAGTCAGGAGTTCCAACAAACACACCTCAGATGTGAACTCCCCCCAAATCCCAGGAGGAATCCCAACAGCAAACTAGACAAGGGACACAGGAAATTCGACCGTCAGCCAAGCTCTGCAGAAACACTCAAAACTTACAGAAATGTACCATCCTCCCCTACTGAAATTATCAACCTTCTTGTTCTTTTAATTTTATTTTTTCCTGAGATAGGGTTTCATTCTGTCACCCAGGCCTGCCTGGCAGCAACAGTTAAAAACAAAAACAAAACAAAAAAAAAAACCCGAGTTGTGGCCAGGCACAGTGGCCACCCCTATAAGCCCAGTAATTTGGGAGGCCAGAGCAGGAACACTTGAGACCAGGAGTTCAAGACCAGCCTGGGCAACACAAGAGGACCCCCGTTCTCTACAAAAAAATGAAAAAATTGGCTGGGCCCAGTGGCTCGCGCCTGTAATCCCAGCACTTTGGGAGGCCAAGGCAGGCGGATCACCTGAGATCAGGAGTTTGAGACCAGCCTGGCCAACATGGCAAAACCCCATCTCTACTTAAAATACAAAAATTAGCCAGGCGTTGTGATGCACGCTTGTAATCCCAGCTACTGGGGAGATTGAGGCAGAATTGCTTGAACCCAGGAGGTGGAGATTACAGTGAGCCAAGATGGCACCACGGTACTCCAGTCTGGGCAACAGTGCAAGACTCTCTCCAAAAAAAAAAAAAGAAAAAGAAAAAATTAGTCAGGTGTGATGGCACATACTTGCGGTCCCAGATACTTGGGAGGCTGAGGTGGGAGGATCGCTTGAACCCAGGAGGTCAAGGCTACACTAAGCTATGATCGCACACTGCACTCCAGCCTGTGTAACAGAACAAGACCCTATCTCTAAAACAAAATAATGATTTATAAACTAAAAAATAAAATAAAACAGGCCAGGCGCAGTGGCTCATGCCTATAATCCCAGCACTTTGGAAGGCCGAGATAGGCGGGTCACCTGAGGTCAGGAGTTTGAGACCAGCCTGACCAACTTGGAGAAACCGTCTCTACTAAAAATACAAAATGAGCCGAGCGTGGTGGCCCATGCCTGTAATCCCAGCTATTCTGGAGGCTGAGCCAGGAGAATCACTTGAACTTGGGAGGCGGAGGTTGCCCTGAGCTGAGATCCTGCCACTGGATTCCAGCCTAGGCAACAAGAGCAAAACTCTGTTTCAAAAGTAAATAAATAAATAAAACAATTCTGAAAAATCCAAAATATAACATGGACTCATAAACCGCTTACAGGCACGTAAACTCTCTACCTAAAAAGTCACTCAAGTATGAAGTATCAAGACTGTGAGGATGTTGGAACCCCAGTTTCTGTCTGTTCCTCAAACACTCATTCACTCATCCATCAAACACCTACTACCTGCCAGAGCCCAGGATGGCTAGGCACTGAGGCCACTGGAATCGGTAAGGCACAGTTAGGTGCCTTGATGACTTAAAATTGAAAGTTTGATATTTGTCTATTCCCAAGACCATCTATTCTCAGGAAATGACTAAAAATATCATGAAGGTGCAATGCACACAGACTGAAAGCAACGTTCCGAACACAAAACATCGGAGAAGGAACGAACAAAATGCCCAAGGAAATGGAGAACTGAACCACGGTACATGCTCTCAACAGAACATTTAAGGACTTTCAAAAAAAAAATTGTACTGGCCGTGCGCAGTGGCTCAAGCCTGTAATCCCAGCACTTTGGGAGGCCGAGACGGGCGGATCGCGAGGTCAGGAGATTGAGACCATCCTGGCTAACACCGTGAAAACCCGTCTCTACTAAAAATACAAAAACTAGCCGGGTGAGGTGGCGGGCGCCTGTAGTCCCAGCTACTCGGGAGGCTGAGGCAGGAGAATGGCGTAAACCTGGGAGGCGGAGCTTGCAGTGAGCTGAGATCCGGCCACTGCACTCCAGTCCGGGTGACAGAGCGAGACTCCGCCTCAAGAAAAAAATTGTACTTATAAAGACTTAGCAATAACGAAAGGAAAGGGCCCACACGGTAACATACGGGAAAGGACACAGAGGCCCAAGATCCTACATGCACCAGGGGCTCTGCAGGTAGAAGCATATTGCACGGTAAAATGAATTCAGGAGAAGACACAGGACTCAGGGTACTGGGAAAATATAATGGCCCTTTTCCTTTGTTCTCTTTTTCTGCATTTTACACATTTTTCTATGTGCACAATGGAAAAACCAATAAACCTCTAAGAGCGGCCACAGCCCACAAGTGACAGAAAGGACAAATGCTGCCTGGAAGGCAGCGAGATGTGAGGGTGTGCCAGGGAAGGTGGGAAGGGAGACAGGGAGAAATGGAACGTCGGGGTGGCATAGAACAAGGAAAGGAAGGGGCTGGGGTAGAGACCCAGGACCTACCTTTGACATTACTCAGCGACAGAGATCGGTCCTGGTCTGCCAGCCCAGGCCCCAGCCGGCCACTGCCACCACTGTCCTTCTGCCGGGCCACAGCCACCGCAATGCCCACGGGCGGGTGTCGCACTTCTGCCTCACCCTGGGCACCAGAGCCCTCGCGCCCAAAAGCCTTGGCGCTCTCGGGCCTCTCCGGGTCTCGCTTCAGCTGCCGGCTGCCACCCGCTGCAGGGCCTCCGGAGTGTGGGAGTCGGGCCTGGGCTCGGGGGGCACCAGCAGAGGTGGGCGCAGGCTCGGGTTTCATGGTGCCCAAACCTCCAAAAGGGCTCTTCTTGCCACAGCCACCAGGGCGCACGGCCACAGCCTCCCGGGCGAAACTGCCACTGTACTTTATAAGGCTCTGCATGGCAGACGCCTCCCCAGGCCCGTGGGCTGCAGAGTGCATGTCAGCGATAGGCCGGCCGCAGGTGGCCGCTGAGCGGGGCAGCACAGCCCCAGGGTCCAGGTAGGCCTTCTTCGAGGACGAGGCAGCAACCACGGCGGCCTCCTCTTCGGCGCGGCTGTGGTGGTGCTGCGCAGCCAGCACGGCCATCTGCGTGGTGGCGAAGTTGCCCAGCTCGAAGGGTTTCCATTTGTGCTCAGGGCCAGTGGGCGGGGGGCGCCCGGGCTCTAGGCCGAAGAGCTTGGCGGCCTGTTGGGCTGCAGGACCAGCTGGGCCGCGGGGCGCACGCTCGCAGGGCCTCGGGTCCGCCTCGGGCTTGAGCAGCTCCTTGGCAGGCAGGTAGGCGCGGGGGTCCGGGGAGGCGCGTGCAGCCCGCACCGTGGGGGCATCCGCAGGGGACGGCCGCTTGAGCGAGCGGATGACCGAGTTCTTCTCGCGCAGGCCCTCGGGCCGGTCCAGAGGCCGCGGGGAGCCGGGGGGCGCCTGCAGGACCCCCGGTCTACCAGCCTCACGCTCGCGGGCCCGGGCATCACGCGCCTGGGATGCGATCTGTATGGGCCCGGGGCGCTCGTCGAAGACCTCCACGGAAGGCACAAAGGTGGGCGCCACCACGCGGTGCTCACGGCCCTGCTCGCGGAAGACGGTGTAGACACCGGCGGGGGTAGCCGCGGGGGGTGCGGGAGGCCCCTTGGGGGGCGCAGGCGGCGGGGGCAGTGGTGAGGGGCAGGGGCGCGGCCCGGGCAGCAGGGTCTCCGTGCGCCGCAGCAGCCGCGCGCCCTCGTCCTGCCGGGCGGCCTCCTTGGCACCCCCGCGCCCCGCTTCGGCCACCAGCGCGGGCAGCCCCGCGTCCCCGGCGCCGCCGTTGCACATCGTTAGTACCGACGGCTGCAGTGCCGCGTTCTTGGTCTTGGACTCAGTCAGGAAGGGCGACAGGCGCTCAGCCAGGCGCGGGGGCCCCCGGTCCTGGCGGCCCTCCGCACGCGCCTCCTGGGTCAGGTCCACCACGCCGCGCGGCCCCGAGGCCTCCTCGCCCCGGGCGCGTGGGTCCTTCTTGCCGAACAGCAGAGGCGGCTCCCCGCCGCGGCCCGCCCGCTCCTTGGCTGGACCGTCCCGCGACGATGAGCCTTTCGCAGGGGGGCCCGAGGAGTGGCCGCCGCCAGGGGTCCGGGCAGAGGGGGCGTGAGAGTGCAGGGCGCCCGGAGGCCCCGCGGTGGGCAGGTAGAAGCCGTCTGCAGAGAAGGGAACAGCAGGCAGTGAGCGAGCGCCACCTCCCACCCCTGCCTGGGCGGAGGGGGACCCCTAAGAGGGAGCTGGGCCAACCCATGCCTTCCCCAGTGTGTGTTGTGTTGTGTTGTGTTGTGTTGTGTTGTGTTTTGTGAGACAGTTCTCGCTCTTGTCGCCCAGGCTGCAGTGCAATGGCGCAATCTTGGCTCACTGCCTCCTGGATTCAAGCGATTCTCCTGCCTCAGCCTCCCGAGTGGCTGGGATTACAGGTGCACCCCACCATGCACGGCTAATTGCTGTATTTTTAATACAGGCGGGGTTTCACCATGTTCGTCAGGCTGGTCTTGAACCCTTGACCTCAGGTGATCCACCTGTCTCAGCCTCCTAAAGTGCTGGGATTACAGGCGTGAGCCGCACTCGGCCCAGTGTTTTCTCTTGGAAATTAAACTGTTTTGGTGTAGGGAGCCCCGAGGTTTCACAGCAAGGCAAGGCATCTCCCCAGGGCAAGAAGAGAAGAAATGGGTAATCCAGCCCTGGAGAGTGCAGGCTCTGGAAATATCTAGAACCAAGTTTAAATCTACCCTTCCCATGCCTCAGTTTCCTCATCTGTAAAAGGAGAGACCATGGGTTGTTTTCAGAGCTTCCCAGAAGGCCTAGCAGGGCCCCTAAGAGGAGAGTGTGACCAGAAGGCACCCAGGGCTGTGGGTGGGCCCAAGGAGTCTGTGGGGGTCTTAGGGACTCAGGTCTCAAAAGAGCATCTTAGGCTCACATCTGTAATCCCAGCACTTTGGGAAGCCGAGGTAGGAAGATTGCTTGAGGCCAGGAGTTTGAAACCATCCTGGGCAACACAGCAAGACTCCACCTCTACAAAAAGTTAAAAAGTCAGCTGGGTGTAGTGGCGTACATCTGCAGTCCCAGCTACTTGGGGGGCTGAGTCAGGAGCATCATTTGGGAGTTTGAGGCTGCAGCGAGCTATGATCACACCACTGCACTCCAGCCTGGGCAACATAGTGAGACCCTGTCTCGAAAAAAAAAAGCAAGCATCCTGGACAGAGCTGGGGGCTACCTGGATGCTGCCAAAGGCCCCAGAAGCCTGTCAGAAGGCCCCTGTGCCACCCCCCACCCCGGACTCCACAGTCTTACCTCCTCCTGGCCCCTGACCTTTCTGGGTATCGAAAATGCTGGGCTGACCCAGCTGGCTGAGGAGGGGGCTCCCACTGCTGGGGGGCTCCAGGTGGCTCAGGTGGAGGTAGGATGGGTACAGCCCGCTGGGCAGGTGGGAGAAGCCTGTAACAGAGAAAAGAGAAAAGCTGGGCCGGGCCAATTTGTGCTGCCCACCAGGAGCTTCCTTCCAGCTCCTGGAAATCAACTATTTTGGCAGGCAACCGCTGGTGCAGGGCGCTTCGAGGTTTAACAGCAGCTCCTCAGGGCATTCCCCTGCTCCCCAACCCTGGGTCTCTCTCCAGGTCCAGGCAGCCCTCATGGGAGGATGGGGTCTCCAGTCCCCACAGGAAGAGGATCAGAATGGATCCAACTAGCAGGGCCCGATAACAGTCTACCAAACATAACCGAGAGCTTTGCCACTGTCATCCTCATTTAAACCTCAGAAACAACCTACGAGGAAGAGACTTAATGTCCTTACTTTAAAGATGAGAAAATTCAAAGAAGGCCACTTGCCCAAGGAGATACAGCAGAGCTGCGTGGCTTTGGACCAAGGCCATCGAACCCTGCAGCCAGGACTCTTAACCTCAGCCTAACATGGGCCCTTTCTCTGCTGTGTGACCCCAAGCTGGTCACCTGTCTTCTCTGAACCTCAGCGGACCCAGCATCTTCAGCTGCTGGGTCTCCCAGGCAGGAGCTGCCAGGAAGGAATTCCTCCCACCAAAGATCCTCCCCGCCTCCCCAAAGGCCCCCCACCAGCAATGCCCAGCATCAGGACCTGCTGACTTCAACTATTCAGAATTTTGTTTTTTTTTTTTGGAGACAGAGTCTTACTCTGTGACCCAACCTGGAGTGCAGTGGCAGGATCTCGGTTCACTGCAATCTCCGCCTCCTGAGTTTAAGAGGTCCTCCTGCCACAGCCTCCCGAGGAGCTGGGATTACAGGCGCCTGCTACCACACCTGGTTAATCTTTGTATTTTTAGTAGAGACGGGGTTTCACCATGTTGGTCGGGCTGGTCTCGAACTCCTGGCCTCAAGTGATCCGCCCACCTCAGCCTCCCAAAGTGCTGAGATTACAGGTGTGAGCCACCACATCCAGCTCAGAATATTTTAAAAATAAAAATAAACAGAAATGTCCTTTGCAGGACAAAGAAGGAAAGGGTAGCCATGGAGAAAGGAGAAGTCACCTAAAAGAGCACACAGAGGCCAGGCATGGTGGCTCACACCTTTAATCCCAGTGCTCAGGGAAGCCGATAGGGGAGGGCTGCTTTAGCCCAGGAGTTTGAGACCAGCCTGGGAAATATAGCGAGACCCCATCTCTAGTTTAAAAAAAAAAAAAAAAAAAAATTAAATAGTTTCTTTATTTTTTGTTTTTTTTTTTGAGACGGAGTCTCGCTCTGTCGCCTGGGCTGGAGTGCAGTGGCCGGATCTCAGCTCACTGCAAGCTCCCCCTCCCGGGTTTACACCATTCTCCTGCCTCAGCCTCCTGAGTAGCTGGGACTACAGGCGCCCACCACCTCACCCGGCTAGTTTCTTGTATTTTTAGTAGAGATGGGGTTTCAATGTGTTAGCCAGGATGGTCTCGATCTCCTGACCTCATGATCCGCCCGTCTCGGCCTCCCAAAGTGCTGGGATTACAGGCTTGAGCCACTGCGCCCGGCCAGTTTTTTTTTTTTTTTTTAAAGGACACACAGAATGGCAGCCCCAAGAGGCAGGCAGGTGCTAGGGTGTTGGGTAAGGGTCCTGATTCTCCACCCGAGCCCAGTCCTATGGGATCCCAGGCCTATTAGAGATCTCTCAGGGACTCAGGTACCCCATACCTTGTTGCCCTGCTGAGGCCAGGGATGCAGGACCTGTCCCTGGCCCACTGGGCCTATGTCTTCTCTCCAGCACTGCCTTGTCAATCATGCCATTGACAACGCCCACAAACAAAAGGGCTACCTGATACCTGTTCTCTCATCCAATCATTCAAACAGCACTCCCCGGCTGGGCTCGGTGGCTCAAGCCTGTAATCCCAGCACTTTGGGAGGCCAAGACGGGCGGATCACGAGGTCAGGAGATCGAGACCATCCTGGCTAACACAGTGAAACCCCGTCTCTACTAAAAAATATAAAAAACTAGCCGGGCGTGGTGACGGGCGCCTATAGTCCCAGCTACTCCAGAGGCTGAGGCAGGAGAATGGTGTAAACCCGGGAGGCGGAGCTTGCAGTGAGCTGAGATTCAGCCATTATTGCACTCCAGCCTGGGCGACAGAGCGAGACTCCGTCTCAAAAAAAAAAAAAAAAGGCCGGCGCGGTGGCTCAAGCCTGTAATCCCAGCACTTTGGAGGCCGAGACGGGCGGATCACTAGGTCAGGAGATCGAGACCATCCTGGCTAACACGGTGAAACCCCGTCTCTACTAAAAAATACAAAAAACTAGCTGGGCGAGGTGGCGGGCGCCTGTAGTCCCAGCTACTCGGCGGGCTGAGGAAGGAGAATGGCATAAACCCAGGAGGCGGAGCTTGCAGTGAGCTGAGATCTGGCCGCTGCACTCCAGCCTGGGCGACAGAGCGAGACTCCATCTCAAAAAAAAAACAAAAAACAAAAAAAAAACAGCACTCCTCGCTGGTGTGGTGGCTCACGCCTGTAATCCCAGCACTTTGGGAGACCAAGGTGGATGGATCACAAGGTCAAGAGTTCGAGACCAGCCCGACCAACATGGCGAATCCCCGTCTCTACCAAAAATACAAAAATTAGCCAGGCGTGGTGGTGCATGCCTGTAATCCCAGCTACTCAGGAGGTTGAGGCAGGAAAATCGCTTGAGCCCGGGAGGGAGAGGTTGCAATGAGCCGAGATAGTGCCACTGTACTCCAGCCTGGGTGACAGAGCGAGACTCCATCTCAAAAAACAAAAAATTTTTTTAAAATACAACCAATAAAAAACAAACAACAACAACAAAAAACCAGCACAAGCACCAGGTCTCTGCTCTCCCGTCTGTAAAATGGACCTAATGGGCTTAATAGGCCAGGCACAGTGGCTCATGCCTATAATCCCAGCACTTTGGGAGATCAAGGTGGGAGGATCGCTTCAGCCTAGCAGTTCAAGACCAGCCTGGGACACATGGTGAAACCCTGACTCCACCAAAACAAAATACAGTAGTTAACTGGGTGTGGTGGCGTGCACCTGTAGTTCCAGCTACTCAGGAGGCTGAGGTGGGAGAATGGCTTGAGCCTGGGAGGCGGAGGTTTTAGTGAGCCGAGATTGCACCACTGCACTCCAGCCTGGGCAACAGAGTAAGACCCTGTCTGTAAAAATAAGGGCCTAACAGTCCCTCCCCCAGGCAGGGCTGGCTCTGAGGCTGAAGTGAGCTGAGTGTGCACTAGGCTGTGGTAAGCACCCTGTGTTTGTGGTCATTACTAGGATTTGTTGGCCAAAGAGAAAAGGAAGTCTCAGGGAGAGAGAGGGAAAGAGCTGCTGGCAGATAGGCCCGAGAGACAGGCTCTTCTCGTCCAGGCATCTGCCTTGGCTGGTTAAAGTAGGAGGCTCAGATGGGACCCCAGCCTAGAAGGCCCCCTCTCTGCAGGCCAGACACCCTCGTGCCTGGATTCAGATGCCTTCCCTAGAGTGTCCAGGAGGAGCAGACTCGCTGACCTCATCTGTACAACGGGCAAAGTACTGTAAGGACTGGATAGGGTCCTGTGGCTGGGGACGCCTCTGGCTGAATCTGTCTCCTCCTGTGCTGAACACAGTAGCCACAGGATTCGGGATGACGGTAAGTACTCGGTCGGACCTGACCCCACCGGAGGAAGGGGAGGGACAGTGGCTGGGGAGGGCCGGAAGAGCCCTAAGCCTGCAGCAGGAGCTCCAGGGCTGCAACCTTCAAGGAACCACGAGCACCTACAGGACACCAGGGAGGAGGGAGGAGTAAGGAGGAAGGAGGTACCTAGCGCCCAACATTCAGAACCTGTCAAAGGAGGAGAGGAGGAGCTCAGACGTCCCCAGGCCCATTCCTTTGCAGGCAGAGAATGAAAGTGAGGCTCTAGAGAAATCCAGAATCTGCTCATGGCCCAGGGGAAGCCAGGCCTGCAGAGCCCCTACATTGAGGGGCATGGCTGCAGAAATGCAAAAGAAGAGGCCCCAACAGCCCCAGGTCCCCAGGCTCCGGGAAATTTTTTTTGTAGAGATGGGGTCTCGCTATGTTGCCCAGGCTGGTCTCGAACACCTGCCCTCAAGTGATCTTCCCACCTCAACCTCCCAAAGTGCTGGGATTACAGCTGTGAGCCACCACGCCCGACATGCTCCTGTAATTATTAATGAGCCTACCGTGCACCAGGGATACAGTGCTGAATAGATCAAACCAGGCCCTGCACTAAGGGCTCACTCCGGTGGGAAAGTGGGGGTTCATGAAGGATCAGATAATCTGTCATCACAAGCAAGTGATGGAAGGGGGTGGGGAAGAGGGGGTCTCTGAGCTGAGCTGGAGGAGGAATGGAAGGTGGTCTGTGGCATGGGGTGTCAGGCTGGAAGGAAAGGGAACAGCTCATACAAAGGCCCTGTGACTGTGACAACAGGAAGCCCTGAGCATTTGAGAAATGACAGGGAGGCCAGGTGACCTGGGGCCCACCAGACCCAGCTCAGTGATTGACAATAGAGGGGCACATGAAGTGGCCAGAGTGGCTGGGACGTCAGCCCAGCAGCCCTCAGCCCCGACCCCAGCATGCTCCTTACCTTCATGGGCATGGGCGGCCCACAGCTGCACCATGGGCAGGTTGCTAGGGGTTGGGGAGCGGAAGGAGAGGTCAGAGGGCAGTGGCACCGGGCTCCCATGGGATGAGGCCGAGGGCCCCATCCCGCTGGCCACAAAACTGCCCAAGAAGGCCTCGCCTGCAGAAAGAAGTTGGGAGGACCGTCAGGTAGCCAGCCAGGCCAGCACCGCCACCCCAGCCTACCATCCAGAGACCCCCGCCTCTCCCCAACTGTGTGGAGCTGATGCTGGCCAACTGACCAAAGAGGGTTCCCCTGCTCCGGCCCCACCTCTGGGCCGCAGGATGGGCCTGGGTCAACCCAAACAGACCCAGGGCTTGAGAAAGCACAAGACGGCAGGAAGCCCCCAACAGCAGACCCTCAGCCCTCGGCACCCTGCACCCTCGGAGGAGGGCCTTCCACCCCTGCCACCCAACCAGCCCAGATCCGGCGTGACACCGTTCTCCCCATCTGCAGGGGCAATCTTGAAGTTGGTGGGGCACTGGGACTTCCAGAGGCCACAGGGGAAGGTGGTGGGGGACTCACAGGCAGGTGGCTCATATGCTGAGCTCTGCAGGCCGAGAGGACACCCACCCTCCAGCCGGAGAATGACCTCCCACGGCAGCCCTAGCCAGCCCCGTGTGCCCATTTAACAGACAAAGAAAGTGAGGCTCAGAGATGGGAAGTGCCAGGTCACACAGCCAGAAAGCAGGGACTTGGCACCACGGAGCCACAGTGGCTTAGGGAATGAATCTGTGAATGAATGGAGTGGCAGGCATGGAGGCCACTAAGGGAGCCCCGTCAAGGGCAACCCCTCCAGACAGCAGGCCCCACACACCTGGGGTCACTGCCAATAGGGGCCACGGGGCTGACTGCTGCTCAGAAAGATGATGGAAATCAGCTGGGGCCTGGGTGGAAGCCACAGCCAGCCCTGCCATGCCCCACATGGGCAGGCCCACATCGGACAGGGTGCCTCCCAGCTGCCACCACCCAGGGCACTGTCCCACAAGCCCCAAACGCCACCCCTTCTAAGGGAAGACCCTGGCAGGCCTCTGGGTCACAGGTCAGAGAGAAGCATGCAGGCCCTGGGGCAAGGCGCTTGCTTCCCTTACCAGGTCTCAGTTTGCGTATCAACAAAATGGGGATAAAAATGCCTCCCTTTGGGAATGACAAGGAAGGAAGCATACGTTTAATCACAGTAACAACATAATGAGGCCGGGCGTGGTGGCTCACGCCCGTAATCCCAGCACTCTGGGAGGCTAAGGCAGGTGAATCACGAGGTCACGAGTTAGAGACCAGCCTCGCCAACATGGTGAAACCCTGTCCCTACTAAAAAGACATACAAAAACATTAGCTGGGCGTGGTGGCGGGCACCTGTAGTCCCAGCTACTTGGGAGGCTGAGGCAGAAGAATCCCTTGTACCCAGGAGGCGGAGGTTGCAATGAGCCGAGATCGCGCCACTGCACTCCAGCCTGGGTGACAGAATGAGACTCCATCTCAAAAAAAAAAAAAAAAATTAGCTGGGCATGGTGGCGGTCACCTGTAATTTCAGCTACTCAGGAGGCCAAGGCGGGAGAATCACTTGAACCCAGGAGGCGGAGGTTAGTCAGCTGAGATCATGCCATTGCACTCCAGCCTGGGCGACAGAGTGAGACTCCGTCTCAAAAAAAAAAAAAAAAAAAAAAACCAATATAACAATAAATAATGACAACAGGCCAGGCAAGGTGGCTCTCGCCTGTCGTCTCTGGAGGCTGAGGCGAGAGGATGGCTTGAGCCCAAGAGTTGGAGACTGCGGTGGGCTGTGAGTGAGGTTTTAACACTGTACTCCAATCCGGGCCACAGAATAAAGACCTGGACTCAAAATATAAATAATAACAACCATAACCAGCCATGGCACCGATTCTCTAAAAGCTGGCATGCACCAGGCACGGTGCAGGTGATTTCAAACCCTCCCAGCAACGCCCTCAGGTAGGTGGCAGCAAAGCCAGCCCCCAGCGGAGGGATTCCGTGTGTACCCTAGAGCCACCTCCTTTAAGTCCCTGTGTTGCAGACACTGTTTACAGGTGGCACGGATAAGTTATGTGGCTTTGCAGGAGATACGGGCTCCCAGATGGCCCCGGTCCAGCCTGTGGGAGCTCACAAGCCCAAGTCCAGCCTGTGGGTTGCCAGTGCCCCCCGGCTCCCCAACAAAGGGCCTGTATACAAGGGCTCAGTGACCGCCCAAGTCCTTCTGATCGAGGCCCAGCCCGTGGACGGTGTGAGGCCGGTAGCGGCCCCCGGCGCGCCGGGCCCGGGTCTTCCCGGAGTCGGGTTGCTTGGGAATGCAGCCCAAAGCGGGTGGTAAACTCCATCTAAGGCTAAATACCGGCACGAGACCGATAGTCAACAAGTACCGTAAGGGATCCCAGAATATCCAACCCAGCTTCTTTGGGGTACACAAGGGGAAACTGAGGCAGAGAAGGGCAGTGCCTCCACCTTGGGCCCCCGAGACAGGAGTGGGCAGAGCAGCAGGGGATGCCCTGTGACCACATGCCCTGTCACTACCGCCCCATGTCCGGCCCCCAACACTCCAGTCCAGCTAGGCCCAGCCCCCTCACCGGACTCCAGCGCCAAGCCCTTGGGCCCCAGGGCCTCGGTGGCCAGTCAGTCCATCCATGCGGCCCAAGCCGGGGCAGCAGGGCCTCTGAGCCCTGCCGAGCCCCGGGCTTCCGCCTTGCTGTGGCAGGCGGATGGGTAGAAAGCTCCGGAAGCCAGCAGCCAGGGTTTGCGCAAGAGCTTACATCAGCCGCCAGGTCTTCCTGCCCCAGGCTGCACGGAAGCCTAGCGACCCAGGCCGGCCCCTGCTCGGGCTTGTGAAACCTGCCCAGCAGCACCCAGGCCCGGATGCCAGCCAACGGCTCCTGCCAGCCACAGGGCTCAACGGCACCCAAAGCCCCTCCTCCCAGGCTGGACGGGGCAGCCAGGAACCCCCAGCATCCCCAGCAAGTCAGTGCCGTTCTCAGGGCCTCAGTTTGCAACTCTGTAAAATGGACACACGATCCCTACTCAGCTAGGGCAATGAGGCCAGCACCCGTCCATCCCCCGCCCCCACCTCTCTCTCCAGAACAGACAAACTTCTCCTGGTCACATCCCCGTGCCTGCCCGCTTTCCTGCCTGGCCCCTCAGGCACGAGCTCCCAGGCCTCCTAGAACCCTCCCCCTTCGCTCCCACCTCGGGCCTCCCTGGGCCCCAGAGAAGCCCCCAACAGCCACACGACCCAAGCAGGCCCCAATTAACACTGTGACTACCCACAGCCCCTCAGAAACAGATCTGCCAGCCTCCTTGTGTATTTCATGCCTCTGTCTTCCCAAGAGTTCCCTCCCTGAGAGCGCGGACTATCTGCCTTACTTCCTGTCATATCACAGTGGCTGGAACCTGCCACCCAGGACATACTTCTATTTGGGATTACCGGATTGCTAACTGTTGTTTCTTTTTTTAGAGACAGGGTCTCACTCTGTTCACCCAGGCTGCAGTGCAGTGGCTCAATCACAGCTCACTGCAGCCTCCAACTCCTGAGCTCAATCAATCCTCTAGCCTCAGCCTCCTGGGTAGCAGGGCCCACAGGCACACATCATCAGGCCCAACTAATTTTTGTTTTCTTTTTTTTTTTTTTGAGATGGAGTTTCACTCTTGTTGCCCAGGGTGGAGTTGCCCAATGGCGTGATCTCGGCTCACCACAACCTCCGCCTCCCAGGTTCAAGCGATTCTCCTGCCTCAGCCTCCCAAGTACCTGGGATTACAGGTATACACCACCACGCCCGGCTAATTTTGTATTTTTAATAGAGATGGGGTTTCTCCATGTTGGTCAGGCTGGTCTTGAACTCCTAACCTCAGGTGATCCAACTGCCTCATCCTCCCAAAGTGCTGGGATTACAGGCATGAGCCACTGTGCCTGGCCACCCAGCTAATTTTTTTCTTTTTATTTTTTTCAGACATGGGGTCTTGCTATGTTGCCCAGGCTGGTCTCAAACTCCAGGCCTCAAGCAATCCTCCTGCCTTGGCCTCCCAAAGTGCTGGAATTACAGGCGTGAGCCACCACGCCCGGCCTTTTTTTTTTAAAGACAGGGTCTCTCTCTCTTCACCCACACTGTAGTGCAGTGGCTCAATCATGGCTCACTATAGCCTCCAACTCCTGAGCTCAGTCAATCCTCTAGCCTCAGCCTCCCGGATAGCAGGGCCCACAGGCACACACCACCACACCCAACTAATTTTTTTTTCTTTTTCGCAGAGATGGGATCTTGCTGTGTTGCCCAGGCTGGTCTCAAACTCCTGGCCTCAAGCAATCCACCTGCCCTGGCCTCTCAAAGTGCTGGGATTACAGGCGTGAGCCACCACGCCCGGCCATAAATGAGATTTCCAGTGTTTCCAGGGCCAAAGCAAATAAATTCACATTAGGATGAGGAGAGGGTCAAGGCATCCCACAACCCACAAGAGAGGCTCTAAAATAAACTCTAGGGAAGCACAGGCCATCCTGCCTTGTCTCCTTGTATCTCTACACTATACCCCAACCCCCCACAGTGCCCCCCTGCCCCACCCATTGCTCACACCCACACCCAAGGACCAAGCAGTTGCCATCCCCCTGTTTCACCAAGAAGGGTGCAGGCCGCAGGCTGTCAGGGCGCACTCAGAGTTAGGCCCAGAGCTCACTGGCCTCTCCAAAGACTTGGTTGGAATCCCTCACGCCAACCTGCGGTATGGGGGGGTCTCCCTACGTCCCGCCCTAGGCTGAGCTCAAGACCTGGCTCCCCAAATCAAGTAACTGGCTGCCGCCTGCTCACCCCGGTAATTATCTCACCCGACACCTTAGAAGCTAAGACCAATGACTGTCAAAACCTAAAACACAAAGCTGGGCACAGTGGTTCACACCTATAATCCCAGCACTTTGGGAGGCCGAGGTGGGCGGATCACTTGAGGCCAGGAGTTCAGCCTGGCAGATGTGGTAAAACCCAGTCTCTACTAATAATACAAAAACTAGCTGGGCGTGGTGGCACACACCTGTAATCCCAGCTACTCGGGAGGCTGAGGCAAGGGAACTGCTTGAACCCAGGAGGTGGAGGCTGCAGTGAGCCGAGATCACGCCACTGAACTCCAGCCTGGGTGATAATGCGACACTGTGTCTCAAAATAAATAAGTAAAAAATAAAAAAACCTAAAACACACAGCTGGGCACAATGGCTCACACCTATAATCCCAGCACTTTGGGAGGCCAAGGCGGGTGGATTACTTGAGGTCAGGAGTTCCAGACCAGCCTGGCCAATATGGTGAAACCCCCCCATCTCTATTACAAATACAAAAATTAGCTGGACGTGGTAGCAGGCGCCTGTAGACCCAGCTACCTGGGGAGCTGAGGTGGTGCGATCATGACTCACTGCAGCCTCAACCTCCCAGGCTCAAGCAATCGCCCCACCTTTGCCTCCTGAGTAGCTGAGACCCAGGCGTGCACCACCATGTACAGCTACTTTTTTTTTCAGAGTCAAGATCTCATTATGTTGCCCAGTCTGGGGTCTAGAACTCCTGGACTCAAGCGATCCTCCCACCTTGGCCTCCCAAAGTGCTGGGATGACAGACCTGAGCCACTGTGTCTGGTCTATGATTATTGTTATTATTTATGGTTACAAACCCTGGAGCTCAGAGAGGCTAAGCACCTACTACAATGTCAGAGTCCGTGACTGCTTCTAGCAAAATGCTATTTGTCCTTGCTTAAAATAAAAATTCAGGGCTGGGAGCGGTGGCTCATGCCTGTAATCACAGCACTTTGGGAGGCAGAGGCGGGCGGATCACCTGAGGTCAGGGGTTCTAGACAAGCCTGACCAACATGGTGAAACCCCATCTCTACTTAAAATACAAAAATTAGCCAGGTATGGTGGCGTGTCCCTATAGTCCCAGGTACTCAGGAGGCTGAGGCAGGAGAATCACTTGAACCTAGGAGGTGGAGGGTGCAGTGAGCCAAGATCACACCACTGCACTCCAGCCTGGGCGACAGAGTGAGACTCTCTCTCAAATAAATATTCAATTTTGAAACCACAGATAGATGGTGATTACACAGGATGAGTACACCAAATACCACTGAAGGGTGCAGTTTCAAATGGTTAATTGTATACTATGTGAATTTCACCTCCATGAAAAAAAAATGCAAGCTCTAGCCCGGTGTTGCGGCACACACCTTTAATCTCAGCACTACCTGAGGCCAAGGTGGGCAGATCACTTGAGCCCAGGAGTTCAAGACCAGCCTGGGCTGATAAAGACTCTTATCTCTACGAAAAAAAAAAAAAATACAAAAAAATTAACCGGGTGTGGTGGTGCACGCCTGTAACCCAGCTATTCTGGAAGCTGAGGTGGGAGGATCGCTTGAACATAGAAGGCTGAGGCTGCAGTGAGCTGAGATCGCATGCAGCCTGGGAGACAGAACAAGACTCTGTCTCAAAAAATATATATATTAAAAATTAAAACTAAGGCCAGGTGCAGTGGCTCACGCCTGTAATCCCAACACTTTGGGAGACCGAGTGATCTACCCACCATGCCTGGCCCAGCAATGCAATCTTCCCTTTGCAACCGCAGAGTTGCTGGGGACCCTTCCAGAAACTGTATGGTGGGCACCTAAAGTCCTCCCTGGTTCGAGTCACGGCGGGAGTTTGCATGTGATCATGGTGACGATGACAAGAGTTCCTTGCACAGCAAAGAACAGGAAGGCTTTGTCACTGTCAATGGGCTGGTCCAGAGTAGCTCCAGCCCACCTCTGCACCCCACCCTGAATCAGGTCCTCCCTCCAGATACAGGGAAGACCCTGCACAATCCCACCTGTCTATACCCTAACTCCCTCACTCCCTTCTCTTATAGCTCAGCCTTCCCTAACTGCCTTTTTAACGTTGCAATTTACCCCACCACGCCCTTTCCTGAAATGTTTTTCTCCAATGCCTATCACCTGTTATCACAGGTGTTAGTTCCTTATTGTCTCTGCCCACTTAAGACAGTAAGTTTTTCTTTGAAAGGGTGTCTGCTGCCTGTTGAAAGGAAAGCACCCAGACAGTAAACAATTGGGCATTGCTCTGTACCAATAAAACTTTCTTTATAAAAACAGGACCTGGGCCACATTTGGCCAGACTGCTCACCCCAGCATTACTAGGAGTGCTACAAGTTATTTTCTATTCCCAGTCCTATGCTGCACATAGGAGGTACTCAAGTCGTATTTATGGTAGGAGCTGGGCACTGTGACTCACGTCTATAATCTCAACACTTTGGAAGGCCAAAGTGGGAGGATAACCGGGAGTTTAAGAGCAGCCTGGGCAACAGAGCAAGACCCCATCCCAAAAAAATTTATTTTAGGACAGGTGCAGTGGCTCATGCCTGTAATTCCAGCACTTTGGGAGGCCAAGGCAGGCAGATCACTTGAGGTCAGGAGTTTGAGACCAGCCTGGGCAACACAGTGAAACTCCATCTCTACAAAAATTAAAAACAATTAGCCATGCATGGCGGTGTGGGCCTGTAATCCCAGCTACTCAGGAGGCTGAGGTGGGAGGATGGCTTGAGCCCGGGAGGCGGAGGTCACAATAAGCCGAGATCGCGCCACCACACTCCAGCCTGTGACAGAACAAGACCCTGTCTCAAAAGGATGAAAAAAAAAATAGAAAATAATATTTATGCCACCAGGCGTGGTGGCTCACGCCTGTAATCCCAGCACTTTGGAAGGCCGATGTGGACGGATCACCTGGAGGTCGGAGAGTCTGAGACCAGCCTGGCCAACATGGTGAAACCCCGTCTCTACTAAAAATATAAAAACTAGCCGGGCGTGGTGGTGGACACCTGTAATCCCAGCTACTCGGGAGGCTAAGGCAGGAGAATTGCTTGAACCCAGGAGATGGAAGTTGCAGTGAGCCAACACAGTGCAACTGCACTCCAGCCTTGGCAACAGTGAGACTCAGTCTCAAAAAAAAAAAAAAAAAAACCACAAAAAAAAAAAAAAGAAAAGAAAATCGTATTTATGGTGTGGAATGGGGCGAGGTCCTGATTAGCTGGAGGGAGCCCAGGCATTCCCTGCAGGTTTCTCTGGGACCTGCTTCTCTACCCTGTGCTCCCCACTCCTGTCAACTGGGAGAGGGACTGATGTCCCTTCTATAGATAAGGAGACTGAGGCTCTGACTCCCAAACCTACACTTCTCCACTCAGCCACACCCAGACAGAGCAGAAGCATTCATCAGGCATAGGCAGCACATTTTCAATCCCAAACAGCCCTTCATAATCAAACACATAACATTTAATCTTCACTTTTTTTTTTGAGACAGAGTTTCGCTCTTGTTGCCCAGGCTGGCGTGCAATGGCGTGATCTCAGCTCATCGCAACCTTCACCTCCTGGGTTCAAGCAATTCTCCTGCCTCAGCCTCCTGAGTAGCTGGGATTAAAGGCATGTACCACCAGGCCCAGCTAAATTTGTATTTTTAGTAAAGACAGGGGTTTCTCCACGTTGTCAGGCTGGTCTCAAACTCTCGACCTCAGATGATCCGCCCGCCTCAGCCTCCCAAACCACCTCGCCTGGTTTATCTTCATTTTTAAAAACATCTTGGCCGGGCGCGGTGGCTCACACCTGTAATCCCAGCACTTTGGGAGGCCGAGGCGGGTGAATCACGAGGTCAGGAGTTCAAGAGCAGCCTGGCCAATATGGTGAAACCCTGTCTCTACTAAAAATACAAAAAATTAGCTGGGCATAATGGCAGGCGCCTGTAATCCCAGCTACTCGGGAAGCTAAGGCAGGAGAATCACTTGAACCCAGGAAGTGGAGGTTGCAATGAGTCGAGATCATGCCACTGCACTCCAGCCCTGCTGACAGACTGAGATTCTGTCTTTTTTTTTTTTTTTTTTTTTTTTTTTGAGACGGAGTCTCGCTCTGCCGCCCAGGCTGGAGTGCAGTGGCCGGGTCTCAGCTCACTGCAAGCTCCACCTCCTGGGTTTACACCATTCTCCTGCCTCAGCCTCCCAAGCAGCTGGGACTACAGGCGCCCGCCATGTCGCCCGGCTAGTTTTTTTTGTATTTTTTAGTAGAGACGGGGTTTCACCATGTTAGCCAGGATGGTCTCGATCTCCTGACCTCGTGATCCGCCCGTCTCGGCCTCCCAAAGTGCTGGGATTACAGGCTTGAGCCACCGCGCCCGGCCGAGATTCTGTCTTAAAAAAAAAAAAAAATCTTGACCTCTCATAACAATTGCATCCCAGACTGTGCGGTGTGGTGGCTCACATCTATTAATCCTAGGACTTTGGGAGGCCAAAGCAGGAGGATCGTTTGAGGCCAGGAGTTCAAGACCAGCCTGGGCAACCTAGGAAGACACCCATTTATACAAAAAAACTTTAAACATTAGCCAGGCTTAGTGGTGCACACCTGTAGTCCCAGCTACTCGGGAGGATCATTTGAGCCCAGGAATTAGAAGCGTTGAGCTATGATTGTGCCACTGCACTCCAGCCTGGGCAACAGGGTGAGACCCTGTCTGTTTAAAAAAAAAAAAAAAAAAAAAAAAAAAAAAAAAAACCTGCATCCCTTAAGATGTGAACAGACGATGAGAGCATCTTCACAGACTTAATCAAACCAGAATTGTCACATTATTCTGGCCCCAAGCACTGACAGGTGACGTAGGTGTTTCCAAGATAGCAGCTAAAAATCCTGAAAGGACCCTCTAGATAGAATGACCTTCAAACTGTCACGGATCCCAAGATCCAGAGAATTCTGTAATATCTAAGCCAAAGAATGGGTTATCACTCTGGCTGTATAAAGGTTCTCAGAATGCTGTAACAATCCCAGGTAAGGCCGGGTGCAGTGGCCCATGCCTATAATCCCAGCACTTTGGGAGGCCAAGGTGGTTGGATCACGAGGTCAAGAGTTCAAGGCCAGCCTGGCCAACGTGGTAAAACCCCATCTCTACTAAGAATACAAAAATTAGCTGGGTGTGGTGGCAGGCGCCTGTAATCCCAGCTACTTAGGAGGCTGAGGCAGGAGAATTGCTTGAACCTAGGAGGTGGAGGTTGCAGTGAGCCGGGGTTGTGCCACTGCACTCCAACCTGGGTGACAGAGCAAGACTCTGGCTTGAGGAAAAAAAAAAAAATCCCAGGCAATTTGAAAAAGAGAACCTGTCAATGGCCAAACTCCATCGAAATTTCAACGCCATTAGCATTACAAAGAAGTTTTAAAACAGTGATGTCATTTCCATTCCATCAAATCAGCAAATTTTTGCTTCTAGTTGTGGAGGCCGCTGGGTGGTTATAGCTGCCCGGGAAGGATGACAACTGAGCCAATTCATCTCCAGCTTTTCGAAAACAAATCCGCAAGGCTTACCGAGGACTGCAGGGGCCCAGACCCACTTCTGGGGATCCCTCCTAAGGAAACAGGCAGACCTACCTACTGGGATGTTCGCTGCAACCAAAATGATCTGCAGATTCCACGTAATCCCCATCAAAACCCCAGCAGCGCATGCACACTTGTGTGTAAAATGAAAAGGTGTCTCGAAAAAGTATACAGAAACGGCGGGGCACGGCGGCTCAGGCCAGTAATCCTAGCACTTTGGGAGGCCGAGGCAGGCAGATTGAGCTCAGGAGTTCACGATCAGCCTGGACAACACGGTGAAACTCCATCTCTACTAAAATACAAAAAAAAAAAAAAAAAAAATTAGCTGGGTGTGATGACATGCACCTGTAGCCCCAGCTATTTGGGAGGCTGAGGCAGGAGAATTGCTTGAACCTGGAAGGCGGAGGTTGCACTGAGCCGAGATTGTGCCACTGCACTCCAGCCTGGGCGACAGAGTGAGACTTTGTCTCAAAAAAAAATAGTATACAGAAATTAGGCCGGGCACAGTAGCTCACACTCATAATCCCAGCACTTTGGGAAGTTGAGGCAGGAGGATCACTTGAGCTCAGGAGTTCAAGACCAGACTGGACAACATGGCAAAACCCCGTCTCTACTAAAAATACAAAAGTTAGCCAGGGCCAGGCACTGCGGCTCACATACATAATCCCAATACTTTGGGAGGCCGAGGTGGGTGGATCACTTGAGGTTAGGAGTTTGAAACCAGCCTGGCCAACATGGTAAAACGCTGTCTTTACTAAAAATACAAAAATTAGCCAAGTGTGGTGGTGCACGCCTGTAATCCCAGCTACTCAGGAGGCTGAGGTAGGAAAATCCCTTGAACTTGGGAGACAGAGGTTGCAGTAAGCCGAGATTGTGCCACTGCACTCCAGCCTAGGCAAAGAGCAAGACTCTGTCTCAAAAATAAAAACAAAAAGTATACAGAAATCAGGCCAGGCACAGTGGCTCATGCCCATAATCTCAACATTTTGAGAAGCCAAGGCAGGAGCATCACCTGAGCTCAGGAGTTTGAGACCGGTCTCGGCAACATCATGAGACCTTGTTTCTATTTTAAAAAACAGAAAAGTATGTAGACACTGAAATCCAGAACTCGAACATATATTTGTATACCCATGTTCACAGCATCACTATTCACAATAGTCAAAGGGTGGAAATTTCAAACCCACGTGTCCATCCATGAATCGATAAACAAAATGGGGTCCATCCAGCCAGTGGAATATTATTCAGCTCTAAAAAGGAAGGACAATCCAATACATTCTACAACATGGATGTACCTTGAGGACATGAAGCTGAGTGAAATAAGCCAGATCTAAACAACAAATACTAGGGCCAGGCGTGGTGGCTCACACCTGTAATCCCAGCACTTTGGGAGGCCGAGGCGGACAAATCACTTGAAGTCAGGAGTTGGAAACCAGCCTGACCAACATGGTGAAATCCCATCTACAAAAAATACAAAAAATAGCCCATCGTGGTGGCGGGCACCTGTAATTCCAGCTACTCGGGAGGCTGAGGTGAGAGGATCGCTTGAACCCAAGAGGCGGAGGTTGCGGTGAGCCGAGATTGCACCACTGCACTCCAGCCTGGGTAATAAAGCGAGATTCTGTCTCAAAAAAAAAAAATTTTTTTTTAATTTTTCAAAAAACAAATACTGTGTGTCATTCCACTTTTGAGGTACCTACAGTACTCACATCCGTAGACACAGAAAGTAGAGGCCGGGCACGGTGGCTCACGCCTGTAATCCCTGCACTTTGGGAGGCAGAAGCAGGCGGATCGCCTGAAGTCAGGAGTTCGAGACCAGCCTGGCCAAGAGGGTGAAACCCCATCTCTACTAAAACTACAAAAATTAGCTGGGTGTGGTGGCAGGTGCCTGTAATTGAAGCCACTCAGGAGGCTGAGGCAGGAGAGTTACTCGAACCTAGGAGGCGGAGGTTGTAGTGAGCCGAGATCGTACCACTGCACTCCAGCCTGGACGACAGAGCGAGACTCTGTCTCTGGGCGGGGGGGAAAAAGAAAAAGAAAAAGAAAAGAAAAATTAACCAAAAAGAAAAAAAAAAAGACAAATTCCTATCAACACCCCCATCTCCCTGCCAGTCCCCAGTGTTCCTGCAGGGAGCTAGGGCCTTGACCCCCTCACCTCCCGCTGTGGGACCTGGGGTGGGCATCTCACACTCTGAACCTAAAATGGCAAGGTTCTGTGTCCCGGCCTCGCAGGGACGTCTGCGGCACCCCACCTCCCCTCAGGTGACAGAGCTTGAGACTGGGGTGGTGGGATAGGGGCTCACCCTGCACGTCCTTGGCACTGCGGCTGGGCCATCGGACCCGTGGCCACTGCCGCCATCCTGGAGCTCCCATCGGCGCAGAAAAGAGGCAGGTGAGAGTCCGAGGCTGCAGTCTCCTCCAAGCTATGCTGGGACCAGAACCAGGACCAAGACTGCAGTAGCCACCAGCCCCGATCAACCTGCTTCGACCCTGCCCCACCAGGAGGGCCTGGGGGATGGCCCCAGGGAGAAGGGAGGCCCACCCCAGCCTCCTCACCCCATCCTGCCCCTCCTACACCTCCAGCCTCCACTCCAGCGGAAAGCCATCTCTGACCTCCCCACCAGGTGAGCAGAGTTCCAAAAAATATCCATCAAGCTGGGCTCCCAGTTACTCCCCACCTGGGACCACAGCACGAGCCCGCAATTCTGGCTTAATCCCAGTCCCGCCCCAATCCTCAAATATGGGCAGGAACTTTGTCTTGCTCCAATCAGGTACCCAGCCCACAAAATAAGTGCTCGAATTTAAATAAAGGGAATCCCAAAGGCGGCCAAGGAGAGGTCAAGGCCTCAGGCCAGCCAATGATATGCAAATACGTCCATCTCAGCCTTGCCCCTAGGGCTCCACACTTTGTCAATTCTCAAGCAAGCACAAAGGATTTCCCCAGTGATTGGTTTCCCCCCTACGGAGACTCCACCTCCCAGAGTGGAAAAAGAGGTAGGGGTGGAGGACCTTCTAGGAACTGCTCCGGCAAAAGCTAGAAGACATCAGATGCCTCTTAGCAGAGACAGAAGAACCAGGTCTCCCAGAGAAAGTAGCAAGAGGAGGAGTGTGGACCTACAAGAGACTGCACGGTGTTTGATCTTTACAAATCCTTTCCCAAACACCAGAACCTCACAAAAATGACAGTAATACAGTTTCAAAAGGAACGAAAGTGGCCGGGCGCAGCAGGGGCAGATCACGAGGTTAGGAGAGCGAGACCATTCTGGCCAACATGGTGAAACGCAATCTCTGCTAAAATAAAAAAAAATTAGCTGGGCGTGGTGTGCGCGCCTAACCCGGGAGGCGGAGGCTGCAGTGAGCTGAGATCGGCACCACTGCACTCCAGCCTGGCGACAGAACAAGACTTCTGTCTTTAAAAAAAAAAAAAAAAAAAGGAACGAAAGCGAAACAGGAGAGAAGTGGAAAGGAAAAAGGAAACATCCCCCTGGCCAGGAGCATAGCTTACGCCTGTAATCCCAGCACTTTGGGAGCCCATGGCGGGTGATCACCGGAGGTCAGGAGTTCGAGACCAGCCTGGCCAACATGATGAAATCCCGTCTCAGGGCCGGGCGCGGTGGCTCAAGCCTGTAATCCCAGCACTTTGGGAGGCCGAGATGGGCGGATCACGACGTCAGGAGATCGAGACCATCCTGGCTAATACGGTGAAACCCTGTCTCTAATAAAAAATACAAAAAACTAGCCAGGCGAGGTGGCGGGCGCCTGTAGTCCCAGCTACTCGGGAGACTGAGGCGGGAAAATGGCGTAAATCCGGGAGGCGGAGCTTGCAGTGAGCTGAGATCTGGCCACTGCACTCCAGCCTGGGCGACAGAGCAAGACTCCGTCTCAAAAAAAAAAAAAAAAAAAAAAACAAGAAACCCCGTCTCTACTAAAAATATAAAAATTAGCCAGGTGTGGCGGCGCATGCCTGTAATCCCAGCTACTCAGGAGGCTGAGGCAGGAGAATTGCTTGAACCCAGGAGGCGGAGGTTGCAGTGAGCCGGGATCATGCCACTGCACTCCAGCCTGAGTGACAGTGAGACTCCGTCTCAAAAAAAAAAAAAAACCGTTTGGAAGCAAGAAAGCAGAGCAACAGAAGATGTGCAGCTTGGCATGGTGGTGAGTGGGGAAATGAAACACTTAAGCTTGGAGCAATCAGGAAACCAGCAATTCTGGAGACTGAACCCAGAGATCCTTAATACCTACAGGTACTTTACAAAGCCAGGGTTCACAGAAAAGCTGACGACAAGAGAATTGGTTTCACCACAGAAGCACTAATCCCTCTGTTTACTAGGGAAAGATGGAACATTGAGGGTATGCATTCTCAGGACTAGGGTGTGGACCAAACGAAAAACAGGAATCGGAGTGCGAATCGTCAACCTTAACATGCACACTCAGCTCTTGGGACAGGAACAGCCTGGCTTCAACGTCAACAGGCAAGAAACCGGTGAATTCTTGCCTGTGAGATTTACAAGGTCAACAAAGAAAGATCTTTTTACAGAGCACATTCAAGAAGCTCCTCAGTGGCCAACAAGCCCCACCCTTACATCTGAATCCCATCTGCTTTTTCTTAAGGGGGCAACTGAGAATGATCATTGGCAGGTGCCCGCGGGAAGTCTCCAAGGTGAAAGAGAAAAGAGAAAAAAGACTCAGAAAACAAAGACAATGCATGAAAGAAGAAAAGGGGCCAGGCGCGGTGGCTCAAGCCTATAATCCCAGCACTTTGGGAGACCGAGTTGGGCGGATCATAAGGTCAGGAGATCGAGACCATCTGGCTAACATGGTGAAACCCTGTCTCTACTAAAAAAAAATACAAAGAAACTAGCCGGGCGCGGTGGCGGGCGCCTGTAGTCCCAGCTACTCGGGAGGCTGAGGCAGGAGAATGGCATGAACCCGGGAGGCGGAGCTTGCAGTGAGCTGAGATCGCGCCACTGCACTCCAGCATGGGCCACAGAGCGAGATTCCGTCTCAAAAAAAAAAAAAAGAAAGAAGAAAATGCCAGGGGGAAAAAAATACAATTAATATCATGTATCCATGAAACAAGAATAGGATGCTATTTAAAAAAAAAAAGGCCGGGCGCGGTGGCTCAAGCCTGTAATCCCAGCACTTTGGGAGGCCGAGACGGGTGGATCGCGAGGTCAGGAGATCGAGACCATCCTGGCTAACACGGCGAAACCCCGTCTCTACTAAAAAATAGAAAAAACTAGCCGGGCGAGTTGGCGGGCGCCTGTAGTCCAGCTACTCGGGAGGCTGAGGCAGGAGAATGGCGTAAACCCGGGAGGCGGAGCTTGCAGTGAGCTGAGATCCGGCCACTGCACTCCAGCCTGGGCGACTGCGAGACTCCGTCTCAAAAAAAAAAAAAAAAAAAAAAAAAAAAAAAAAGAGGCCGGGCACGGTGGCTCAAGCCTATAATCCCAGCACTTTGGGAGGCCAAGACGGGCGGATCATGAGGTCAGGAGATCGAGACCATCTGGCTAACATGGTGAAACCCTGTCTCTACTAAAAAATACAAAAAACTAGCCGGGCGAGGTGGCGGGCGCCTGTGGTCCCAGCTACCCGGGAGGCTGAGGCAGGAGAATGGCGTAAACCCGGGAGGCGGAGCTTGCAGTGAGCTGAGATTCGACCACTGCACTCCAGCCTCTCCAGCCTGGGCGACTGAGCAAGACTCCGTCTCCAAAAAAAAAAAAAAAAGAGCACCCAGGTTATAAGAGCTCTTGGGACAGAAAAATGATAGCTCAAATTTAAAAATTAAATTCTACAAAAATTGGTGTGCACCAGGCGTGGTGGTCCCAGGAGGCTGAGGCAGGAGGATCGTTTGAGCCCCAGTCGTTTGAGTTCGAGGTTGCAGTGAGCGCAGTGATTGCACCACTGAACTCCAGCCCCGGTAACAGAGGGAGACCCTGTCTTAAAAAAAAAAAAAAATTGAAAGGTTAGAAGATACCATTAAGAAAATATTAAGAAAATCTCCCAGAAAGAAGAAACTGCAAGACATAGAAAACACAAAAGGCAGCCAGGCGTGGCGGCTCATGCCTGTAATCCCAGCACTTTGGGAGGCCGAGGCGGGTGGATCACAAGGTCAGGAGATCGAGACCATCCTGGCTAACACGGTGAAACTCCATCTCTACTAAAAAATACAAAAAAAAAAAAAAAATTAGCCAGGCATGGTGGCGGGGGCCTGTAATCCCAGCTACTTGGGAGGGTGAGGCAGGAGAATGGCATGAACCTGGGAGGCACAGCTTGCAGCGAGCCGAGATCTCTCCACTGCATTCCAGCCTGGGTGACAGAGCAAGACTCTGTCTCAAAATAAATAAATAAATAAATAAATAAATAAATAAAATAAAATAAAAAATAAATAATTCAATAATCAAACCAGGTGCAGTGGCTCACGCCTGTAATCCCAGCACTTTGGGAGGCTGAAGTGGGCGGATCAGTTGTGGCCAGGAGTTTGAGACCAGCCTGGCCAACATGGCAAAACCCCATCTCTACTAAAAATACAAAAATTAGCCAAGCACGGTGGCACGCGCCTGAAATCCCAGGTACTTGGGAGGCTGAGGAATGAGAATCACTTGAACCCAAGAGGCGGAGGTTGCAATGAGCCGAGATCATGCCACTGCACTCCAGCCTGGACAACAGAGCAAGACTCTGTCTCAAAAAAAAAAACAAAAAGAAAATTCAATGATTAGCCCAGGAGACCCAGGATACCTAACTAATAGGAATACTAGAGAGAAGAGCAAAAATACTGGGAAGGAAATTTAAAAATAAAAATAATACAAAAAATTTCAGACTGAAAGACTTGAGTTTCCAGTTTGCTACGGTCTATACGGCACCCAAGACAGTAAACGCAAAAAGACCCCGTAACAAAACACATCAACATGAAATTTCAGAAGAGTGATGAAGAATAACAATAACTGTGGCCAGGCGGAGTGGCTCATGCCTGGAGTCTCAGCACTCTGGGAGACCGAGATGGGTGAATCACCTGAGGCCAGAAGTTCAAAACCAGCCTGGCCAACATGGTAAAACCCCATCTTCACTAAAAATACAAAAATTAGTTGGGTGTGGTGGTATAAGCCTATAATTCCAGCTACTTGGGAGGCTGAGACAGGAGAATCGCTTGAACCCGGGAGACGGAGGTTGCAGTGAGCTGAGAACTCGCCACTGCAATCCAGTCTGGACAACAGAGTGTGACTCCATCTCAAAAAATAATAATAATAATAATAAAAGAAGAAGAAGAAGAAGACAAGAGAAAAGAAAGAAGGCTGGGCATGGTGGCTCACACCTGTAATCCCAGCACTTTGGGAGGTGGATCACTTGAGGTCAAGAGTTTGAGACCAGCCTGGTCAACATGGTGAAACCCCACCTCCATTAAAAAAAATACAGAATTAGCTGGGCATGGTGGTACATGCCTGTAATCCCAGCTACTTGCTACTTGGGAGGCTGAGGCAGGAGAATCACTTGAACCCAGGAGGCAAAGGTTGCAATGAGCTGAGATCATGCCACTGCACTCCAGCTTGGGCTACAGAGTGAGATGCCATCTCAAAAAAAAAAAAAAGAAAGAAAGAAAGAAAAGGAAAGAAAGGGGGTGGGGGGAGGTTCATACACAAAGATCAGGACTCAAAATGGCATCATATTCCTGAAAAGTAACAGTGGAATATGGAAGGTGATGTTGCAATTCTTTCGGAATCCTAGAGGGAAGGCCAGATGCAGTGACTCACACCTGTAATCCCAGCTACTCAGGAGGCTGAGGCGGGATAATCGCTTGAACCCGGGAGGCGGAGTTTGCAGTGAGCCGAGATCACGCCATTGCACTCCTGCCTGGGTGACAGAGCAAGACTTCATCAAAAAAGAAAAACAAAATTCCTAGAGGGAAAGGGAAAGTATTTCCCAAATAGCACTCAAGTGTGAAGGTAGAACAAAAGCATTTTTCAGGCATACTAGGCCCCAAAAACATTGCCGGACCCTTTCACAGAAAGTCACTGCAGGATGTGCTCTACAGAAAGGAGGCAGTAAAACAGGAAACGGGAAGGCAAGGGAATCAGACACACAGCAGAGAGGCAAAGGGAGTTTGAAGAACAATGGCTCTACAGCACACCCAAGAACCAGGCCAACCAGACTAGAGAAGGAAGATGGAAAATTCCAGGAAGGAAATCTCCAAGAAAACAAAGCAGCTCATCCAGTAGATACAACAAATGAAAAAAACGTTATCAAGGGACCAGAAGGCTGGCTGGGCGAGGTAACTCACACCTATAATCTCAGCACTTGGGGAAGTCCAGGCAAGAGGATTATTTGAGCTCAGGAGTTCAAGACCAACCTGGGCAACATAGCGAGAGACCCCATCTCTACAAAAAATGTAACAGTTAGCCAGGTGTGGTGGAATGCACCTGTAGTCCTAGCTACTCAGGAGGCATTGAAGTGGGAGGCTCATTTGAGCCCAGGAGGTTGAGGCTGCAGTGAGTCACGAGAATGCCATGGCACTCCAGCCTGGGCAACAGAGCGAGACCCAGGCTCTTAAAAAAAAGAGAGAGAGAAACTGGAAGCCAAATATTCTAATAAATTCCAAAAAAAAAAAAAGACAATAACTCCAGAAAATAAAGAAATGAATTTTCAGCCAGGCATGGTGGCTCACATCTGTAATCCCAGAATTTTGGGAGGCCAAGGTGGGTGGACCATCTGAGGTCACAAGTTTGAGACCAGCCTGGCCAACATGGTTAAACTCCATCTCTACTAAAAATACAAAATTTAGCCGGGAGTCGTGGCAGGCGCCTGTAATCTTGGCTACTCGGGAGACTGAGGCAGGAGAATCGCTTGAACACGGGAGGTGGAGGTTGCAGTGGGCTGAGATTGCGCCACTGTACTCCAGTCTGGGAGACGGAGCAAGACACTGTCCCCAAAAAAATAAAATAAAAATAACAAAATAACAAAAACCTCACAACCACCAAATGAATTCATTCACTCTAATGAACCCATTTTATAGATGAAAAAATTGAGGTTTAGAAAGTCATCACATGCCCTTTAACTGGGGGAGCAACATCCACACCTCAGCTTGGAGGCCCTCCTTCCTCTAGATGAAGCAATGTTCTATCTGGTGATTACAAGGAGCTTCCCGGGACCCCCAAAAGGCTCAGCAATGTGTCAAATGGTTGGTGAGGATGTGGGAAGTCAGGGTTTCCCCCCAGGCTGAGGGTCCACCACTTTCCTTATTGCCTGAAGAAACCTCACATGCAATGCTGAGTACACTGGTGGCCTGGGAGAGGTGACAAGGAACTTGAGTGGCTCCCACCTAGTGGCCTAGACTTCCTCCCAAGGCACATGCCAGGCCTCTGCGGGCAGAAGATGTGGTAAGGACCCTAGCCCTGACTGACCACTGACGAGGGCTCCCAGCAGGCCCTGGGGAGGCCCGAGACCTGTGCTGAGAACAGCTCCAGCCTGTCCCCTAAAAAGCTGGGCTGGGATGCCTGAAAAGCCGGGGCAAGGGTCTGGTTGGAGGACAAGGCTACAGCACATGACAGGATGCGAGGAGTCGGACCAGACCACAGACTGGTTCATGATGGGGAGCCAAGAGCAGCCCCCGCCGGCCACATCCAAACCAAGAATACCCAGTCCCCAGCCTCTCCTCAAATCTGCCCCTCCCCATCCCTCCACAAGTGGCTCAGACCCAAGCCATTCAGTTCCCCTTCCTCCTTCCCTCCTCTCCCCATCCATCTTACTTGCCCAACCTCCAAAGGGCACAGAACCCTGGCCACCTCCAGCCTCCCTCCCTGGTCACCAATACCTCCTTAATTATCTCCTGCTTCTCTCCTCGTCTACCAGACTGTCTCTGGCTAGCAACCCAGCCTCATTTCTTTTGTTTGAGACAGGGTCTCACTCTGTTGCCCAGGCTGGAGTGCACTGGTGCAATCACAACTCACTGCAGCCTCGGTCTCTGGAGCTCAAGCAATCCTCCCATCTCAGACTCCCAAGTAGCTGGGACTTACAGGCATTCACCACCATGCCTGACTAATTTTTTAAACATTTTGTAAAGACAAGGTCTTGCTATGTTGCCCAGACTTCTTTCCTACTCCTGGCCTGAAGCAATCCACCCGCCTAGGCCTCCCAAAATGGTGGGATTACAGCCATGAGCCACCATGCCCAGCCCCTAGTGTTGTTTTTAAATGCTTATTTTGAAATCATTTCCAATTCAGAAAAAAGTTTGAAATAGTACAAGGAGGCCGGGCCCAGCGGCTCACGCCTGTAATCCCAGCACTTTGGGAGGCCGAGAAGGGCGGATCACGAGGTCAGGAGATCGAGACCATCCTGGCTAATGCGGTGAAACCCCATCTCTACTAAAAAACACACACAAAAAAACTAGCCAGGCGAGGTGTCGGGCGCCTGTAGTCCCAGCTACTCCGGAGGCTGAGGCAGGAGAATGGCGTAAACCCGGGAGGCAGAGCCTACAGTGAGCTGAGATCCGGCCACTGCACCCTAGCCTGGGCGACAGAGCGAGAAACTGTCTCAAAAAAAAAAAAAAGAAATAGTACAACGAATTGCCCTATGACCTTCACCAGATCCAACAACTGTCTGCTCTCTCACTGTCTTATTTTTTCATTGTCTTTGAGATGGAGTCTCATCCTGTCTCCCAGGCTAGAGTGCAGTGGAACGATCTCGGCTCACTGCAACCTCCTGGGTTCAAGCAATATTCCTGCCTCAGCCTCCCAAGTAGCTGGGATTACAGGTGCCCTCCACCACACCCAGCTAATTTTTGTATTTTTAGTGGAGATGGGGTTTCGCCACGTTGGCCAGGCTGGTCTTGAACTCCTGACCTCAGGTGATCCACCCACCTTAGCCTCCCAAAGTGCTGGGATTACAGGCATGAACCCCATGCCCCACTTCGCTTTTTTGATGTAATACTTGATGTACCATCGTCTCCCATATATATATTTTTTCTTTTCCTGAACCATTCCGAGGACAAGTTGTAGACTCTATGACCCTTGCCTGTAAACATTTCAGTATTCTTATTTCCTAAGAACAAGGACGTTCACAACCACACACAGTTATCCACTTCATAAAACCTAACAGTGATCTGTTACTATCCGCTAATGTACAGTCCGTATTCCAGTTTTCTCAATTGTCCCAATGATGTTCTTTGGAGCAATTTCTTCCCTGATCCCAAGATCCAATCGAGAGCCACACATTGCCTTTAGCAGTAGCATTTTTCCAGTCTCTTTTAAAATCAGGAACGGTTCTCAGCCTTCCTCTGCCTTGCATACCATTGACATTTTTTTAAGAGTCCAGACCAGTTCTGTGAAACGTCCCTCAATTTCAATTACTCCTTCCACTTAAACCCTCCACTGCCTCCTCATTCCTCAGTTTAAAATTCCAAGACCTCATGACTGGCCTTCAGGGACCTGAAGGATCCCACCTCCCCCACATCCCCTCCCACCAGCTACAGCCATTCTGCCAGCTCAGATATGCCGGGTTCTGACTTTTACGTTCTGTCCACCTTCACCACACTTTTCTGCCCTTTGCATGCAGGAAAAAGGTCACCCCTCCAGATCAGCTGGGTGGGGGTGGGCTGCGCTGATACAGCCCCTCACCTCTCGGACCAGACCAGACCTTTACCATTTTGTTTTCTGCATGGTCTGTGTCCCTTTTTTATTTATTTATTTATTTTTTTGAGATGGAGTCTCTGTCTCCCAGACTGGAGTGCAGTGGCGTGATCTTGGCTCACTGCAACCTCCGCCTCCCGGGTTCAAGCGATTATCCTGCTTCAGCCTCCCCAAGTCGCTGGGATTACAGGCACCCGCCACCACGCCCAGCCAATTTTTTGGTATTTTCAATAGAGACGGGGTTTCGCCATGTTGGTCAGGCTGGTCTCAAACTCCTGACCTCAGGTGATCAGCCTGCCTCGGCCTCCCAAAGTGCTGGGATCACAGGAGTGAGCCACTGCGCCCAGCCTGCATAAGACTCCACAGTGTAGTGTCACATTTTTAAACATCAGATTACAAAACAATATGAGAATCCTTTCTCCAGTTGGTTGTCCAGGGAAAATTGGCAACTTTCACTGTTGGGAAACTTTCACTTAAAAATAAGTTGAAGCTGGGCGTGGTGGCTCACTCACGCCAGTAATCCCAGCACTTTGGGAGGCCTGGGCGGGTGGATCACCTGAGGTCAGGAGTTTGAGACTAGCCTGGCCCACATGGCGAAACCGCGTCTCTACTAAAAATACAAAAAAAATTGGCTGGGTGTGGTGGCGGGTGCCTGTAATCCCAGCTACTTGGGGAGGCTGAAGCAGAAGAATCGCTTGAACCCAGGCGGCGGAGGTTGCAGTAAGCCTAAATCACGCCACTGTACTCCAGCCTGGGCAACAGAGCGAGACTCCCTCTCAGAAAGAAAAAAAAAAATCATTTGCTTAACCAAGCATAGTGGCGTTGGACTGTAGTCCCCGCTACTCAGGAGGCTGAGGCAGGAGGATCTCTAGAGCCCAGGAGTTTGAGACCAGCCAGACAACACAGGGAGACCCTGTCTCTATAGAAAATTTTAAAATGAGGCCAGGCACAGTGGTTCATGCCTGTAATCTCAGCACTTTGGGAGGCCAAGGCAGGCAGATCACTTGAGGCCAGGAGTTTGAGACCAGCCTGGCCAACACAGAGAAACCCTGTCTCTACTGAAAATAAAAAAATTAGCTGGGTGTCATAGCACACACCTGTAATCCCAGCTACTCAGGAGGCTGAGGAGGGAGAATCGCTTGAACCCAGGAGGGCAGAGGTTGCAATGAACCAAGACTGCACCACTGCACTCCAGCCTGGAGCTGGACTTTAGTACCAGCTACTCGGGAGGCTGAGGCAGGAGAATCTCTTGAGCCCAGGAGTTCGAGACCAGCTGGACAACACAGCAAGACACTATCTCTACAGAAAATTTTAAAATTAGCCAGGCATGGTGATACATACCTATAGTCCTAGCTACTCAAGAGGCCAAGGCAGGAGGAGCTCAGGAGTTTGAGGCTGCAATGAGTTATAATTGTACCACTGCACTCCACCCTGGGTGACAGAGTAAAACCCTGTCTCTAAAAATAAAAAATAAAAAATTAATTTTAAAAGTAACAAAATCAGCTGGGTATAGTGGTGCACACCTGAAATCCCAGCACTTTAGGAGGCCAAGGTAGGGAGGCCAGGAGTTTGAGGCTGCAATGAGCTATAATTGCACCACTGCACTCCAGCCTGGGTGACAGAGTAAAACCCTGTCTCTTAAAAAAAAAAAAAAAAAAATTTAAGTAACAAAATCAGCTGGCTGCAGTGGTACACACCTGAAATCCCAGCACTTTGGCAGGCCAAGGCAGGAGGATTACTTGAGCTCAGGAGTTCAACACTAACCTGGGCAACATAGCAAGACCCTACCTCTACTAAAAAATACAAAAAATTAGCAAGGTGTGGTAGTACGTGCCTGTAGCTCTAGCTACTCAGGAGGCTGAGGGAGGAGGATGGACTGAGCCTGGGAAGTGGAAGTTGCAGTGAGAGGTTAGTTACCTAGCCTGGGTAACAGACAAAGACCCTATCTCAAAAAAAAAAAAAAAAAAAAATTTCCTTCTGGGATTTGTGTGTTCACTCCGACTCCCCGGAATAACGTGAGCTCCAATGAGGGCAGAGATCTTTGTCTGTTGGGTTCACTGCCGCATTCCTGGGACCCAAGTGGTGCCTGGCACGCAGGAAGCACTTGGAAATTATTTGCTGAGTAAATGAGCAAGTGAGAAAAGAAGGAAAGCACCGGTGTTAAGAGCTGAAGAACCAAGAGAGCGAGCCTCCTCCCCACCAAGTGGCCCTTCCAGATTCCAGAACTCTCCCAGGGCCTCCCTTGTCGCCTCTAACCAGAGAAGGAAGCCCCTCGCAAATCGTCCTTATCTCTCCATCACTCTGCCAGCGGTCTTCACTGATGAATCTTTCCAAATCAATCCCAGTAGGCTGACAGACTGGATTCCAGAGATGGATCTGATCAGACCCTGGAGAAGGTCCATGGCCCCCTGTTGACGGCTGGCCAGCAGGGCCTCCCCACCCAGATCCCTGAGTCCCACCCTCTATTCATGGACCCTCCCAGGGCCAGCCTAGGGTGCGAGGGGCAGGGAGAATAAACATCCAAGTACAAAATCCTACTAATAACTCTTTAATTGCAGCCTGTGAGGACAACTGAGTCCAGGCCTCCCAAGCCCAGAGCACAGAGCCAAGCCCCAGGTGCTTGTCAGTTACATGCCCATCTCCCCGATCAGGCTGTGGCTATTTTCTTCACAATGTAGCAAGGCTCAAGTAATAGGAAACTTAAAAAACCACCCTTTCCTGATCCCAAATCCCATTCATTCTTAAAATCACCTCCTCTTCTGCAGAGGAAGAGGCCATACCCCTCCATCTTGACCCATAAGGCAGAAACCAGCTCTTCCAGAGGACCCTCCCCAGCAGATGGCTGTCAATGCTAGCTTGGATGGGGTTCCTCCCAGAGAATCTTTCTCCGAGGGCCCCTCCAGCTCTGAGCTCTCTCTGGGGAACCTCCCTCGGCCTAGGAGGGGCTTATAAACCCTGGCAGCGCTCATCCACGTCCGCAGAGCCCAAGGGTAATGTGCCTCTCCCTAGCTGTGTGACCCCAAGCAAGTGGCTCAACCACTCAGGACTTCCCGGTACAAAAATAAACAAATAAAGATGGGACTGATAAAGCTGGCAAGACCTAAGGTGCCGACAGTCAAGGAAGAGAGGGAGGTGCGTCAGAAGGGAAAATTTAGCACCTGCACCCCACAAAGAAAACCCGGGAGGGGGAGGGTGTGCTGGGCTGAGGAATGTGTAATCCGGCCCAGCTCCAAGCAGAGAGTTAATGGGAGCTGCTCCCAACTCGTGGCTAATGGGATTAGCACGGGCTTGGCTCTGGGCGTTGGCCTGGGGTCCGAGGTCTCCGTGCGGCCACTCGAAGTTGGGGAGGGGGGCAGCCAGAAGCAGCACCGGCCCCCACCTTTCCCTCCCGGGTGAGCACGGGATTCAGGGGGCGGCAGCAGTCCTCCTGCTGTTTCCTCCCCGACCTCAGCCTCGGCGTGTAGAAGTCAGGCAGCTCCCAGTGAGCGCAGAAGGTGCGCAGAGGCAGGACTCCGAGGCTACCTCCCGCTGGGCTTCCAAGGCTTGGCCTTCCCTCCACCTCAGCCTCACCATCCAGCAAATGGGCACTAGGCCGTCTGACTGCTGCGTCAGATTAGGCGCGGCCCTGGCACGGTGCACTCATGCATGAGTAGTAGCTGTTTTCACTGCTTCGCATTAGGGCAGTTTGCCTTGCCAGGCCGGAGCCAGATCGCAGGCGGGGAGTGCGCGACGCCCCTTCCCAGCCTCGAAAAAGCCAAGCGCAGGCCTAGCCAGTCAGAGAGACACGGGCACCGATTCCCAGGCTTGGCCCCCCCGCCACCACCCCGGGCTGGACCAAATGACCCAAAAGACACGTGCACACACACATCACAGTGAACTTGTGGGGAGCGCAGAAGGGGACAGCTCAGATGGCCTCTGTACCCCAGGGCTGCCCCCCAATTTCTTACTCGGGGGTCCCCCACACCCCTCCCTCGCCACAACACACCACTCGGGAACAAACCCTTGCCCGGGTCGCAGACCCCAGGCGGAATGCGCCCCCAGCTCCGGAGGAGCACCAGCAGGTCCGAGGGTCAAGACCAGGTTCTGGCACCCCGGCCGACGGGGATCTCCGAGCTCCTGGCCCCCGGGCGCCCGCCACTCCCCCGTCCGGTGCCTCACAAAGGCTCTTTGTCCCGCCGAGCCCCCGGGACTCCAGTTCCTGAAAAGTTCCAGGAGAAAAATCAAAGACAGAGGCAAAATCGGCGAGCTCCGCTGAGCGGGCGGGGCAAGGCCGAGGCAGCAGCCCTGGGCCTGGGGTGTCTCCTGCAAGACCCCAAGGAAAGGGGAGTATCGGGGGCTACTCTGGAAATCGCAAAAATCCGAAACTGCAATTCGAAGAGGATGTGGATTTTTTTTTAAGTCGAGACTTGGGACGCCAAGCACAAAAGCCAGGGCAGCCCCGGGAGGAGGGACCGGGTGTCCTGGGGCGGTGGCCGGGATGGTCTGGAGGTCCCCGAGTTCCTTCCCGCCTCGCTGGCTGCAGCGGCCGCGGACTGACCGGAGCGATCATCTCCCGCCCCGGCGAAGCGCCCGCCCGGACACCGTCCCCACCGTGCCTGGGCAGCCCCTCTTGGGAAATGGCGGAGACCACGGGACCTTCTCGACGACCGCCTCCCGCAGCAGGGTTTTCCCCTCCGCCGCCTGGGCCCTGCCCGACCCGCTCTCTTCTTTCCCTCTAGGTTCGGGACGGTGGTGGCCGCATTTCGGCGTCCCTGCCGTGCCTCTGCACTCTTTAGCGCCGGAGAACACGGGGTCCCCGAGGGCCCGGGTCGCCGCCCTCCTAACAGGGTGCTAGTTCCCAAGGCCGCCGTTCTCCCCGGGAAGAAAGGGGCATCCCGCCCGCCCAGAGGCCAGGGTCCCAGAGCTGGGGTCACCTTATTCCCGCATCCCCCGGCGCTCGGTAACTGCTAGGGCCCCGGCTCGGCGCGGGTAGTGGAGCTGGAAACATAACCCAGGAGGGCCCACGGGCGCCAAAAGGGGCGTTTGCCAAGAAAAAGAATCGAGCTCGGGGAGCGGGTGTCTCGCGGGGTGAGGGGGCCGGTTTGTTCTTTTCTCGCCCAGATTTTAAAAACTCCAGCCCAGGCTTGTGTCGCTGGGGCCCCCGGGGATTGGAATCGCCCCCGGTGGCTCGTGCTACGGCACCTACTTTCGGCTCACTAGGGCCGGGCACGGTGAGGAAAAGGCAACCGAACTGCGCGCCCCTCTCCACTGCCGGGGCCGCCGGACTGGCCTCGGCTCCGGGGCCAGGAGTTTCCCCGCCCTGGGGGCTGAGTCCGCCCGCACCCTTGTGGCCGGCCGAAGGAGAGTCGCCGAGCCCCGGCCGCGAGTCACAGGAGGACCCCGCCGAGTGGATCTCCCCGGGAAGACAGGAGGGGACGGGCAGGGCGTGGGGCACTTACCCGGGTGCGGATGGAGATTCAGGCCAGCCATGTACTTCCCGGGCGGCAGCGGGCCGGGCAAGCCCGAGGCGGGCAAGCGTCCGGCAGTGGCCGCGCCCACGCGGTGGCTGTCCATGGCCAAGCCGGACAGCAGCGGCGGCGGGGGACCGTGCACGGACCGCTGGGGCCCAAAGTCTCGGCCATCCATCCTCCGCGGGAGTGCCGCGGCCAGCCCCCCACCCGGCCCGCAGGCCTAGCTCAGTGGGACCTAAAAGTCCGGCCTCGGCGTAGTCCCAGAGTCCTCGGGCGGCGGGGGCTCCGCGGCGTGCATGGCGGCGGCCAGCGGGGCTTGCGCTCGGCTGCGGGCCCGCGGCCCGGGGCGCACAGGCGGCCGGCGGTGGGGCCCCTCCGGGCGGCCAGGCGGAGCTGCGCGAGGCGGCGCACACGGCGTCTTGGCGGGGAGGAGACGGGCCGCGGAAGAAATATAAAGGGGGAAAGGAAAAAGGAAAAAAAAATAAAGTGATAAGTTTCAGAAAGTCGCCTCGCCTTTCAGGATCGGGGGGTGCCGACCAAGTGGCCAGAAATGAAATTGGGAGTAGCCCCTTTTCAGTGAAAAGTAAAATCCATACTCCTTCCGCCGGCGGCTTCAGGCTCCTGGGACCTGGCTCGGAAAAGTGACCGGCGGCGGTGGCGCGCTGCGCCCCAGCCCAGACTCTGCCTCGGCGGCTGCCGGGTCCTCCCGAAACCGGGCAGGGCTCCTCGGCTGCGCCCGGACAGCGTAAATACAAACCTCTTAAGTGTATTTTATTTCTGGGCGTCAGATGCTCCGGGGTTTAAAACCGTGAAGCCTTGCCACAAGCGGTCCGAAGTATCTCCCAAAACACTCTGGCACTATCTGATCCGCAAAGTTTAATATTTAACCTTTTGGAGACCTCGCCTCCCTTTTCCGAGTTTGGTTTTTCCTGAGCTCGCCTTGAACCGCCGACGGAATGGTGTTTTTCTGGGGGTGGGAGGAGGGAGGGTCCAAAGCGGGTTTATTATTTTTAAAGAGGCTCGTGGTCCCCCCCCTTTCTCCCCCCGGGGGCACTATGAGTCCCAGAGCTCAAGTCCGAGGACCCGAGACGTGGCATTCTCGCCTAAGGACTGGAAAGAATCCTACAAAACAAGCTTTGGTTTCATTTTCCAACGCCCTGGCCTGAGATCCTGCAGCCCGAGGACGTGGCCTGGCGTGGGGGATTTGGGGGATGTCAAGAGGGGAAGGAAAGGGATCAAGGGTCTCGCTTCTACTCCTAGCTTCCCCCCACCCCCACCCCCCAAAAAATAACCTACAAAGAAAACCCTTGCAGCGCGGGCCGGCCAAGGGGCGCCTCCCCCACCGTTGGGTAAATCCCCCTGTAGTTCCAGTTTAAAGCTGTTTGTTTAAAAGCTTTGTCGTTTGCAGATTCTCTTGGGGATGGGAGGGGGTCTTGGAGCCCACCCTCCCTCGATCTGTCTGCAGCAGCTCACATTCCTGATTCTGGGAGGCCTGGGCGCTCTTAGAGCCGCCGATCACGCCAAAGCCACCGGCTCCCGGGTGCCCGCCCGGCGCCCTGTACTCTGCGCCCAGCCCCCCGAGCAGGAGACCCCCTCGGCTGCAAAACCCCTGGCCAAACCCGACGGCCTTCCTCTCCAGACTCCCTCCCCAACTTTGCTAAGGGTGCCTATTTTAACCCGGTTTTGGTTACAAACACCCCCTCCCTCCCTCCCTCGCTCTCTCCCATCAGGCTCTGGTTACCAGATCCGCGTTTACTTTGGAAAAATCTAAGATCGCCACATCCGAGGATACATGTCTTAAGGAGGCGATGAGCTTCCCGTGATTTTTTTTTTTTTTTTGGTAAGAGATTCTTTGGTAGCTTTTTAAAAGCCAGCGCCTCGTAGTATGCCCAGGCGCCCCAGTTCGGGGAAGTCGGGGTGAAGCCCCCAGGAACACCCTCGCACTGGCAAAGAAGCTGCATCGGCCATCTGCGGGCTCCGCTGCGTTCTCCCTACTTTTCTCCCCCTCTTAAATGGAGTTAAAATGGCTGAATTCCGGCTTTTAATTAAAAACAGCCTATAATCGAAAACGTCTCGGCGTCCCGGGCTCCCCCGCCGCCTGCTGGGAACCGAGAGAGGAACCACCGCCCCTCGGCCTGGCCAGGCGGGCCGGAGCGGGTCTGGGGGCTCGCGTGGGCGCCCGGGGCGCAGCAGCCCACCCCCACCCCTCCCAGGGCGCCCCCTCCCAGCCGGCCCTGGTCCCCGATTCTGTAATCGGGAGCCAGACAGTAGCGGGGATCCCCCCCGCGCACCCGGAGGGGCCGGCGTGGTTGGGGGCGAGCTGGAGAAGTTTGAAGACCATCGCGCCCGGCCGGGGGCCGGCAGGCTGACCGGCGGCGTACCTGGCGCGGCTGGGTTCACGGCTCCGGGCTCCGGCGACAACGACTCCGGCGGCGGCCCCGGCTCCCGGCGCAGCTAGGCGCCCGTGCTGCCTGCCATCCCGCGGCCGCCGCTCCCCTCCGCCACCCGCAGCCGCCTCACACTTTTTGCCCGCCTTTCCTTTTTTTGGTAGAAAACCGCTCCCCGGGCCGAACGCTCGGCGCGCCAACTCCTCCGCCCTCCCGCGGCCCGGCTCCCGCAGCCCCCGGAAAAGCCAGCTTTCCTCCCGCCGAGCTCCCCGCTTTTTAATAAAATCCAGGTAGCGCCGGTTTAAAGAATCCCAAATCTCCATATACAGCCCGGGATTGGAAAAGGTACATTACACAACCCCCCTTTCAAGTTCCTCTCGCTGGATCTAAAAAAAAAAAAAAAAAAAAAAAGCAGCGGGGGGGGAGGTTGGAGGGGGTTGGGGGAGGGGCGCACTCTCCGGCGAAGAAACACGCATTGTTCCCGGGCGCCCGCCCCCCCCCCAGCCCGGCCCCCGGCCTCCGCGCATTGGCCGCGCGCGCCGCCAATCACACGCATGTAAACACCTTGGCCCACAGCCATTCCTATAAAACCAATTACGGACCCGGGGCTCCAGCAGTTTCCAGGCTCCCCTCAGCGGGGCTGAATGATCAAAACTGGTGGTGAGAATTTTTCCGGGCCGTTTCTAGGCAGCCCTCCCCCTCCACCAGCTCGGACCCCCCCTCCCTCCTTTCTCCTTCTCCTCCCTTTTCCTTCCCCCCTCCCCCAGCGTCTGGGCTGAGTGATCAAAATAGAGGAAGATGGTTGTCGCCGCAATCCAGGGCTTTGCAAGGCGCGGTTTAATGGGCCGCCTGTCAGCTTCCTGCTCGCAGGAGGAGGTGACAAGCCAAGCGAGCCGGGGAGGGCCTGGGGCCCGAAGGGCTGCACCCCGCGCCCCGGGCCCCGGCCCCCGACCTCCCCTGGGGTGCGCTTCTAGTACGCGCGGTGGAGATGCCGAAACAGACAAGGGCTGCTTTTTCCCTTGTTTTTTTTTCTTCCTTTTAAAACAAAGCAGCGATTCATTCCCTCTCCCCCAGCAGCGCGGTCGGGTGGGATGGGCAGGCGAGAAGGCCGTTTTCCTAGCACTGGCCTGCGGGTCCCTCCCTGAAACGCGGTGTCAGATGGTTACTGATTAATATTTTGGAGAGGCCGCGGCGGCGGGCAGCGGGTGAGTCTCTAATCTTCTAAAAGGGGTTCCTATAGAAACGCGGATCGGGGCGCGCCCCCCGCTCGGCCCAGGCCGGGGCTGCGGCGCTTCGCACAGCGCGCCCCTCCCCAAAGTCCCTCTTTGCGTGGGCGCTCCCCTCTCCTTCCCCCCCCAACAAAAAAATCAGAGCAGAAAAAAGGATTAGATCGGCTGAGCGCGAACTGAATCCCTCTCGATTCTGACATTTCAGCCTATTAGCATTTCTCCACGGAGCCTTCTGAAACCTATTAAAGTGTAATATTAAAAACCTCTTGGCTGGGGGCCTCTCTCGCCTTCCATCCGCCGCGCCCCCTCCAGGGAGGGCGAGACCGGGAAAAAAAAAATCTGTTGAGCTCAGAGGAAGTAGCAGCCAAGCCCAAAAAGTGCTTGGCTGGCCACGGTGGCCGTAGGGGGAAGGGAGCACCAATCCCCCAGACTTTGTACTTTTATTTTGCTCTTTCAGCAAAATCCTTTCTGGGTTGAGTAGCCGTGAGCTGCCCGCGGCCGACCTACCTGACCGGGGGCGCAGGGAGTGCGGACCACGCCAGCAGAACTGTCCTGGGGGCCCCCGCACCCTCTCTGCAGCCCTGCAGGCCCCCGAGCCCGGCTAGGCATTACGTACCCTGGAAAGGAAGCTTGGAGGGGCAGAAATCCTTCCAATCCTGCCTCGAAGAGCAACTGCGGTGATAAGATTTTAATTAAAACAAGAGAAGCCCGCTCTTTCGCCTCGCGCTGCGGACTCAGCGTTTTCTCATTGCCCGTTTTGTTTTTTTAAATCAATTTTTAAGGCAACTTTTCGGGAGGGGGGGAAAATGAGCGCGTTAGTGCCCATTCGTTCTATTTTCTTTTCTCCACTTTTAGAAAAAAAAAAAAAAAGGTGGGGGGAGGCTTCGAGAACGAACTGGGGGGTGTCTAATTTAATTCCAGGATAAATTTGAGGAAAAAAGTTCAGCCTCTTGAGGGCAGTTTCAAGTTGCCCTTCCTGGAGCTTCCTGCGTTGGTTTCTAGGCTGCCCTCTTTTGGAAGCTGTAGCTCCGCTGGGGAGGAGGGAGGAGTGAAAAGGAAAGAAAGGAACGAAAATAGCCGGAGCCGAGGGGAACAAGCCACGGTGTCCGCGTTTGGAGCTGGGCGTGCGGGTCTCAGTGGCGGCCTCGGCATTCGGGGCGGCGAGAGGCGCCCGGTGCATCCCCGGGACGGCCAGGAGCAAAGACGGAGAGGAGAGGGGGGTTAGAGAAAGGAGGTATTGTGTCTGTGTGCCTTAGGGGAGGAGGGGACTGCAGGAATCGAATAAACGCAGTCGAGCAGCGCGGGGCTGCTGGAAGCCCAGGCGGGGGAAGGGGGCCGTGTGTGGGGGCGTAGAGCGCCCTTGAGCCTTACGCAGAGGTCTTGTGTGTTCCTAGTTAAGCCCTCCCACGCCCGAGGCCCCATCGCTTCCTCTCCACTCTCTTTACCCAATATTCCAAGCCCAGACCCTAATTCTCCACCGCATTAACCCCCCCCCGGATTTGGGGAATGTTTTTCTTTATTTTAATATAGCTCAAGGAAAAAATATGTATATCTTGAGAGAGTTGGGGTGGGGAAAACAAAAGGCTTGCGGAGTAGAAAAAAACAAAGGCCCATTTTTATAAATGTTTAATGTTTTCACCCCCTGGATGCTCCGAGACGCCGTAATTGTGACGGCGGGGTACGTGTGCCATAAATCATTTAGTTGCTAATAAAAATTCTGCCTGTTTGCCCTGGATTTGCCAATGGCGTTTGCATTTTTCAAGTGTGCGCCTCGGCGGCGTGACGAACCCAGCCGGTATTTCATTAGGGCCGTGGTGCCTGGGCTTTGTGCGCCCAGCCCTCTCGCGCGGGTCCCTTCCATACCAGCCCCCGGCATCCACTCCACATTTGCGCGGCCCTGCAGCCACCGGAGCCCGGCCAGGGCGCAGGGCCTGGGGACGCGGTGGTGGTGGGGGCGGCCAGGACGCATCCTGCCCACGCTGGTTTTCCCGGGATGCCGCATGCGTGGGGGCGCGGGCGGGCTACGCGGAGAGGCCGCCTGCCCGGGCCAATCTATACGCGCCCTGATCTCCGCCCGCTCCCCAGCCCCGCGACCTGGTGTCCCCGCAGTAGCTGAGTAAACAGCGACTGGGAGCCATCTTGGGGCGGAGGACGGATCCCAAGCGAAGTAGTGGGTGCAGCCCAGGTGCCTCCATTCGTAAAGGAGAGCCTCTAGGACATCCCTAACAAGGGTTCAGGGTCCAGGGAAACGCCTTCCCCAGTATGGTGGGCCACATTGAAATGTAAAAACCAGGCCTGGGTGCCACGGCCATAGGGCACAGGCCATAGGCCACCAGGTCCAGCCGCCATCTTACGCGCCCCACCCCCATTCCATCCCTACCCCCTCCCCGCCCCCTCACACTTTTGTTTACCCAGCGGGATAGGTGGCCAAAAACTCTGTGGACGCAATTGAGAGTGTGTGTGTGTGTGTGTGTGTGTGTGTGTGTGTGTGTGTGTGTTTTACTGACTGGGTGAAAAATCGACTCGGGGGAGCGGGGTGGGTCTTCCTTGTAGCCCCAAACCGCAGTTGCAGGAGAATCTGCCCCGGCTAGCCGAGGCCCGGCCCAGCGTGCTTCTCCGCAGTCAGCCTGGGCCACCCGAGCCGAGGCCTTTCCTGTGTTCCTAGGCTACCGGCTCCGGCCTCTGCTCCCTGGACGCGTCCCGACTGACAAAATTCTCCCTCTTTGTTTTAAAACCAAAGGACAGGCCAACCTTGAGCCCGGCCGTCACCCCTGTCACGCTTTTGTTGGCGCAGGCTCAGGCCCGACCGGTGCAGATCACACGGTCTCCCTCAATTCGGCGTTGAACCCGGTTCTTCCCAAATTCTGGTGTTGCTGGCCGCTTGGACACGTTCTCCCCTTTTCCTTCCCCCAGCGGGGGAAGAAAAAGCCAATATCGTTCCCTTGGCGCGGCCACCCGAGCCACTTCACCCATCGCCCCAACCGCCTTTCCAGGCGGAGACCGAAGCCCCCCACTCTCCGCTGGCATCTCGGTGAAGGGCACCCCCTGAGGGATTGCCGGCTTCTGCTGCCCGCTCAGAGGCCTTGTGGCTGGGTGTCTTAAGCTCCGGTTTCCGCAGGTCCCGTGTCTGGCGGGCGCGGCTAAAACCCGGAGAGGCTGTGCCCGGGAAAGCCACGTTCGCCGTCCCCTCGCTGCGACAGACCCAGCCGCGATACAGCGCCAAGTCGCGGCCGGGCCAACCCAGCCGGGAGCTGCCCGAACCTGCCTGGAAGACCAGGGATGCGGCGCCATCGCCCCACACCCCACCGAGACCAGGGCGCAAGGCGGGCAGAATTGGGACTGATGCGCCAGGCCCAGCCCGGATGGATTCCAGCTCCTGTCGGCCCCGCCTCCGGCCCTGGCCTCTTCCTCCAGCCGGGGTCGGGTCCTCCACTCCACTGTTTGGCTGGGAAAGGACGGAGACACGCTTGGTGCGCAGGGGGCCGGCTGCGGCCATAAATCTCCGGGCGGGCCCTGCTTCCCGCCGCTCACGCGGGGGTGCTTCGGACTGGTCTCGCATCCCAGGCCACGCCGCACGCCCTGCTCACCCCATCACGGCCTGGGGACCCCAAGACTGCGCAGGGAACTACGCCAAGAGCTTCTCCGTTCACCAAAGAGGGGGAACGGCCTCATCTCTCGGTGCCAACACCATCCATCCCTGAGGGCGCTGGACCCTGAGGTGGCCCGAGCTTCACAGGATCACCGCCTTGGGGTAGGGGCGCCTGGGCCTGGTATTTCCTCTTAGAAAGGCTCGGTGAGACTGGGATGGGCGTGCAGCTGTCCGTTCGAGCGCAACTCCAGTGCCACCTGCACCACGGAGGGGCGACGCCAGGGTCAGGGTCGAAGCGGCTTCTCAGAATTTAGCTTGCCACCTCTCCGCGGACCCTGCCTTCATCCCGTGTCTCCTCTTCAGAGCTCTCTGCGGGCGCATGATGGGCTTTTTTTTTTTTTTTTTGGCACAGGAGGACCAAGGCGGGGGAGTGACTGTGGGCACCATGCGCGGAGGCGGGGGCTCATCTGGTTCCCACCCTCCGTGCCGCCGGATGCCCCAGGTTTTTCTCAACCAGGGTCCCGGCTTGGAGCCCTCGTTGGCTACGTGCTTTGGCGCAACCATGGGGAAAGCGGTAATTGGTCTCGCCCTTGTGGCTGCCTGGTGGAAGCGGCGGTTTTGACACACGGAACAGTCATGGGGAGCAGATCCAGAGAGGGTGCATTTGCAATAATAACGCTTAATTTATCTCTGCCAGAGGGGCGGGAACAGGCCTTCGCGCTGGTGTCTTACATCAGCCAAGCAAACCATGCACGCGATCGGAGCCAACCACCTCCAGCGGGGTTTTGCTCCGGACTTAAGGTGCGCGGAAACCGGAGCATTCAGCCCTTCCTGGGTGCCTCCCGAAAACCTCATCATGCCAGTGACACGACTGACTGCGAACGGCGGGTGGCACATGCCAGGGGCTTGGGATGGGAGGGTTTGGAAACCTCGCTCCAAGGACGCCCTCATCCAAGGAGCTTCGGCTCCTTCCTAGAATTTCTGGAAGCCCTTTTGAAGGGACCGAGGGCTTCCGGCTGGGCCCAGAGGAATTTGAGCGCTTGCCAGGGCAGGCGGGAGCGCAGCCTGGGAGTGGAGAGGCTGCTGGGCCACATTCCCGCCGAGCTTCCCCCGCTAGGCCCCAGCCCCGCCGCGGCGCCCTAGGAAGCACCTCCGAAAACAAAGCGCTGTGGTTTCAGCCCAAGGTTAAAGTCCACCGCGAGCGTGTTTTTCCCCCCCTCCGGAATCTAAGAGCGATAGCATTTCTCCAAATAAGCCGCCAATAAATCAGCTCCCGGGGGCGCCTGCTGAAGAGCCCTGGTGACCTTGGGGGATGGTTTTTCTGCCTGACCCGTCCAAGCACAGGCTTGGGGGAGGGGGGCGCAGTGTCAGCCCTACCCCCTCCAGAGAGACGCGGAAGAGGGAATGGCCAAGGGCATTCGTGGGTGATTATAGCAGTACGTGTGTACCCAGAGGGGATGGGAGAGACTTGGAATGGGGGAAAGGAGCAACTGTGGTTATCCGGGGGCCTGTAGTTACGCGATCAGGAGGTGTTTGTGATTGCGAGGAGTGCTGCTTGCTGTCGGTTCAACAATTGCATGGAGCGCCTGCGGTGTCCGCACAGTTCTAGACATGGGGAAAGCGCCACTGGGGACAGACACAGCCGCTGTGGGGCCCCGTGTCTTTGTCTGCCTGGGACTGGATGTGTTTGTGGCGGTGTGACTAATGGGATTTATGGATATCAGTGCCAGGGTGACTGATGAAGGGCTTGGCAGCACGTGTGTTTGGGGAGAGGCGCTGCACCTATATGGGGAGTGGGTGCCCCGGGGGAGGACTGTTCCTTCTCTTAGTTAGAGGTTCCTTCCCTTGCCCCCTCCCTGCCGGCTCCCTGCTTTGTTTAGGCCTCTGAACCCCTCCCAGGCAGGCCTGTGCACGCGGAGAGTTTTGCAGCAAATTCCACTGCCAGCCTGGCCCTCAGAGGCACCTCTGCACGCCCCACCTCTTCCAGCTCCACCTCCTTAGCACACGCCAAGCGTCCCAAATCCAGGCTGTCCCACCCCCTTCCCAGGCAGAGCCTTCCCAGTTTCCTCTTTTCTTGTCTGAATTCCTCCTGGTGCGCTCTGAGCCCTGCTTCAGGCAGGCTTTGACAACCCTATGATTTGGGCACCCGCATACCCATTTAACAGATGAGAAAGTTGAGGGCAGAAAGGAGACATGACAAGCCCATGCAGTCAGGAAGTAGCAGGCACCCTGAACTAAACCAGGCAGCTTGCTGGGGACCCCAGTGTGGAGGCCCTGTGCCCTTGGGAGCCCCCAGCCTGGCTGAGACTCACTTAGAGAAGGTAGAGGTAAGGCCACTCCCATGACACGTGACACACCCCGCCACCCATGTACTGTGCTAACCATCAGTCCTCCCTGTCATTTGGTAGAGACTGTCTCCTTCCCTGGCCTGGCATGGGGAAGAAGGGAGGCAGTGAAGGTCAGAGGAGTTGTATGAGACCCTGGTTTGGCCTGGGACACAGTAGGGGGATGAGGTCAAGGTAACCCAGGGGTTACCTTGGAGATCAGGAGAGCCGTGGCTGGAGAGCAGGAGCTCCTGTGTAATTCCACAGAACCTAGCGCAGACTGAGGTTCAGGGCAAACCTGGAGAATCCATATCCCCTCTCCCTTGGGATCATCTTTTTTTCTGGAGAGATGGGGTCTCGCTATCTTACCCCAGCTGGTCTTGAACTCCTGGCTTCAAGCAATCCTCCCACCTCAGCCTCCCAAAGTGCGGGGATTACAGACCCAAACCACCAAGCTTGGCCTCCCTTGGGGTCTCTTCTTTTTTTCTTTTTGAGACAGGGACTTGCTCTGTCGCCCAGGCTGTAGTGCAGCAGTGCAACCACAGCTTGCTGCAGCCTCAGCCTTTCGAGCTCAAACAATTCTCCTGCCTCAGTCTCCCAAGTAGCTGGGACTACAGATGTGTGCCACCATGCCAGCTAGCTTTTTTTTTTTTATGTTTTATAGAGATGCGGGGGGGCGGTCTCATGATGTTGCGCAAGCTGGGCTTGAACCCAGGAGTTCTTGGCCAGGAGTCTTTGACCTCCTTGGCCTCTCGAAGTGCTGGAAGCCACTCACAGGTGTGAGCCACCATGCCTGGCCGAGCTTCATTTCCCAATCTAGAAGTCTGTCATACAAAAAGGCATCCCGGCTTGCTTTCTCTCTCTCTCTCTCTCTCTCTCACAGTCTCTCTCATCACCTCTCCCCTCCCCCCCCCTTTTTTTTTCCTTTTTATCCTTCTTTGGCATTTTCTTTCAAGCAGAAAATAAAAACATTTCCCATGGCTACAGCTTTGAAAGCTTCCCTCTCCTTTCAGCCTCCATCCCACACCCACCCCAATGTCAATCCATTTCTAGAGCCAGCATTGAGTCAAAAACAAACCCACAGAGATCAAGCCTGACAGGCCCCTCCCGGCTGCCCTACACTCTCTCTTCATGTATTGGTCTGCTTTCACCCCAGAGAGGGGCAGGAGGTAGGAATCCTATCACACACACACACACACACACACACACACAGTTTCTATGGCCATGGAGACTCTCTAAAGAACCTTCTAAGCCGGGTGTGGTGGCTCACGCCGGTAATCCCAGCACTTAAGAGGCCAAGGCAGGTGGATCACCTGAGGTTGGGAGTTTGAGACCAGCCTGGCCAACATGGTGAAACCACATCTCTACTAAAAATACAGGAATTAACTGGGCTTGGTGGCGGGTGCCTGTAGTCCCAGCTACTCAGGAGGCTGAGGCAGGATAATTGCTTGAACTCGAGAGGCGGAGGCTGCAATGAGCTGAGATCATGTCATTGCACTACAGCCTGGGCAACAGAGCAAGACTCCATTCCAAAAAAAACAAAACAAGAATCTTCTAGAGCCGCTCCTGCCAGAAAGACCTGCTCACTTAGTTCCATCTGCTGGAGGTGTCCGGTCATCCCCTACCTGCCCCTGCCCCTGCCCTCCTCTCCTGGCGCCATTGCCACAGATCCTCGTCTGTGGGGCTATCTGTTGTAGATTGAAGAGAGTCCCCCCCAAATTCATACATTTGATTCCTAACCCCTAATACCTTGAAATGTGACCTTATTTGGAGAGAGGGTCATTGCAGATGTATTTTTTTTTTTTTTTTGAGACAGAGTCTTGCTCTGTGGCCCGGGCTGGAGTGCAGTGGCCGGATCCCAGCTCACTGCAAGCTCCGCCTCCCAGGTTTATGCCATTCTCCTGCCTCAGCCTCCCGTGTAGCTGGGACTACAGGCGCCCGCCACCTCGCCCGGCTAGTTTTTTGTATTTTTAGTAGAGACAGGGTTTCACCGTGTTAGCCAGGATGGTCTCGATCTCCTGACCTCGTGATCCGCCCATCTCGGCCTCCCAAAGTGCTGGGATTACAGGCTTGAGCCACCGCGCCCGGCCGCAGATGTAATTAAGATCAGGTCATACTGGAGTCCAGTGGGCCCTAATTCAACATGACTGATGTCCTTATAAAAAGAGGACATTTCGGTGCAGTGGCTCATGCCTGTAATCCCGGCAATTTGGGAGTCTGAGGCAGGAGAATCGCTTAAGCCCAGGAGTTTGAGGCCAGACTGGGCAAGACCCTGCCTCTACAAAATTTTTTTTTTTTTTTCAATTAGCCAGGCATGGTGGCACATGCCTGTAGTCCCAGCAGCTTGGGAGGCTGAGGTGGGAAGATGGCTTGAACCCAGGAAGTCAAGGCTGCAGTGAGCTGTGATCATGCCACTGCACTTCAGCCTGAGCAATAGAGCAAGATCCTGTCACCAATAAAAGGAAATATTTGGAGTCAAACAGCTATGGAGGGAAGACAATGTAGAAAGATATGGAGGGGGGTGGACACACCAGAGAGGCCTGGGACAGACCCCTCAAGCCCTGCCAACACCTGCCACCTTGGACTAGAGACTTGATCTTGGACTTCAAGACTCTAGAACGGTAAGAGAATACATTTCTGTTGTTTAAACCACCAGTTAGTGACACCTCACTATGGCAGCTCAAAGAGACTCAGACACCATCCCAAATCTAAGAGCCTACAAAGGTCAAGTGAGAACCATTGACCCTTGTAGCTCCTGGCAGTTCCAACCAGCTGTCTCCAGGGTGCCAGATCTGCTGCTGTTCCAGGGAAGCTGGTCTATCAGTCAGAATAGGCCAGGTTATGCTGCAGTGACAAATATCCCCTACATTTCAATGGCTTGATGCAACACAGAAAAACGTATTCGCCTCTTCACATTGTCAACACAGCCCAGGCGCTGCTCCCAGGCCACTGACCTCCTTGTGGTGTCTGGACAGCCTGAGCCACTTAGAGTTCACGAGTTGTCCACCTCCATGTGAGGTCACCACGGGGCATGCACAGACTCCCATGTCCCTGATGCTCACAGCCAACACGATCACACTTAGCTGAGGGGTGCTGGAGAGGAGAGTTTTGCTGTGCCCAGGAAGGGGAGAAAAACCAGATATTGGTGAGTTTAGACAATGCTGGCCATACTTGCAAAGCCACATCTCCTGAGTTGCTAACTTTGGCACTTCTTTTAAAATTGTGGTAAAATACACATCACATTTACCCATCTTAATCCACCCCCACCTTTTTTTTTTTTTTTTGAGGTGGAGTCTTGCTCTGTCACCCAGGGTGGAGTGCAGTAGCACAATGTCCACCCACTGCAAGCTCCGCCTCCCGGGTTCACGCCATTCTCCTGCCTCAGCCTCCTGAGTAGCTGGGACTACAGGCGTCCGCCACCACGCCTGGCTAATTTTTTTGTATTTTTACTACAGACGGGGTTCACTGTGTTAGCTAGGATGGTCTCAATCTCCTGACCTCGTGATCCACCCACCTCGGCCTCCCAAAGTGCTGGGATTACAGGCGTAAGCCACCATGCCCGCCCACCCTCCCCACTTTTTTATTAGATGGAGTCTTCAGTGGTACGATCTCAGCTCACTGCAACCTCCACCTCCCGGGTTCGAGCGATTCTCCTGCCTCAGCCTCCTGAGTAGCTGGGATTACAGGCACCCGCTACCACGCCCAGCTAATTTTTTGTATTTTCAGTAGAGACAGGATTTTGCCATGTTGGCCAGGCTGGTCTGAAACTCCTGACCTCAGGTGATCCACCCACCTCGACCTCCCAAAAGTGCTGGAATGACAGGTGTGTGTCACTGCGCCCAGCCACCATCTGAACCCTTTTTAAGTGTACAGTTCAGTGGCATCAAGCACATTCGCACTGTTGTGCAGCCATCACCACCATCCATCTCCAGAGCTATTTTCTGTCTTCCCAAACTGAAACCCTGTCCCCTTTAAACACTCCCGATTCCCCTCTCCCAGCGCCTGGCTATTGTACTTTCTGTCTCTATGAATTTAATGAACCTAGGAAGCTCATATAAGTGGAATCATACAATATCTGTCCTTTAGTCTGACTTATTCACTCAGCACAATGTCCTCAGGGTTTATCCACGTCATAGCGGGTGGCAGAATTTCCTTCCTCTTCAGGGCTGAATAATATTCCATCTTATGGGCAGACCACATTTTGTTTATCCATTCTCTATGGACATTTGGGTCATTTCCACCTTTTGGCTGTTGTGAAGAGTGCTGCTGTGAACATGGGTGTGCCAGTATCTGTTCAAGACCTTGCTTTCATTCTGTGTTTAGTTTTTTTAGAAACTACCAGACTTTTTTCAAAGCGGCTGCACCATTTTATACTCCGGGCAGCAGTGCAGCAGGGTTCCAGTTTCTCCACATCCTCACCAATGCTAGTGATGCTCTGGTTTAATTTTATTACCATTATTATGATTTTAGAGACAGGATCTCGCTATGTAGCCCGGGCTAGCCTCAGCCTCCCAAGTAGCTAGGACTACAGGCACATGCCACCACACCTGGCTAATTTTTTATTTTTATTTTTGTAGACCCTGTTTTGTAGCCCTAACTTCTCACTGTGTTGCCCAGGCTGGTCTCAAACTCCTGGGCTCAAGCAGTCCTCCTGCCTTGGCCTCTCAAAGTCCTGGGATTAGCATGAGCCACCATGTCCAGTCTCTTATTTTTATGTATTTACTTTAAAGAGATGGGGTTTTGCTATGTTGCCCAGGTTGGTCTTGAACTCAGCCTCAAGTAATCCTCCCATCTCAGCCCCCCAAAGTGCTGGGATTACAGATGTGAGCCACCCCACCCAGCCTGTCTTTTTCTATTAAGAGACAGGGTCTTGCTCTGTCACCCAGGCTGGAGTGCAGTGGTGTGATCTCAGCTCACTGCAGCCTTAACTTCTTGGGCTCAAGCAATCCTCCAGCCTCAGCCTCCCAAGTAACTGGGACCACAGGTGCAAACCACCACAGCTGGCAATTTTTTTTTTTTTTTACTTTTGTAGAGATGGGTTCTCATTCTGTTGCCCAGGCTGCTTGAACTCCCGACCTCAAGCATCCTCTCACCTCTGACCCCCGAGTAGCTCATTTTTTTAAAACTTTGTAGAGAAGGGGTCTGACTATATTGTCCAGGCTGGTCAATGTGATCCACCAGCCTTGGGACCACAGGTGTGTGCCACCATGCCTGGTTTGACCCAACGTTTCCTGACCAGGACAGGATCAAGGCCAACTGTATTGGTTTCTGGTGGCTGCTATGACTGAGGACCACAAACTGCGTGGCTTTAAGCAAGAGAAATGTTTTTCTCTCACAGTTTAGGAGGCCAGAAATCTATAATGAAGGTGTCAGCAGGCTTGGGTCCTTCTTGGGGACTCTGATGGTGACACGTTCTGGGCCTCTGTGCTTTCTGGTGGCTCCCAGCTGCACTGCCGCAATGTCACCGTCTCTACTGTCACAAAGCCACCTTCCCTCTATGACTGTGTCTTCATGACCTTCTCCTCTTCTTTTTTTATTTCTTCATGTTTTAAGTTTCTTTGAAGAGACAAGAGTCTCGCTCTGTTGCCCATGCTGGAGTGCTATCGTGGCATCACAGCTCACTGCAGCCCCTGACGCCTGGGTTCAGGCCACCCTCCCACCTCCTGAGTAGCTGGGACTACAGGCATGCACCACCATGCCCGGCTAATTTTTTATTTTTGGTAGACATGGGGTCTTGCTGTGTTGCCCAGGCTGGTCTTGAACTCCTGGCCTCAAGCAATTATCTGGCCTCAGCCTTCCAAAGCATTGGGATTACAGGCATGAGCCACCACACTCAGCCTGAACTCAGATCCTGACTGTGCTATATCCTCCCAGTGACAACCCCTGTTGTCACTATTCCCAACATGCGTGTCACCTGACAAGCCTGTGAGGCTGTGTGAGCTTCCCAGGGTCCCTAGAATAAAAACTGGGTGGTTTACACCACAGAAACTTAATTGCCTCACAGTTCTGGAGGCTGGAATTCGAGATCAAGGAGTGGGCAGGGCTGGTTCCTCCTGAGGCCTCTCCTTAGCTTGTAGACGCCGTCTTCTCCCTGCGTCCTCACATGGTCGTTCCTCTGTGCATGTCTGTCCTAATCTCTTCTTATAAGGACATCAGGCATATTGGATTAGGGCCCAACCTAATAACTTCATTTTAATTTAATCACCTCTTTTAAAGACTGTATTTCCAAATACAGTCACACTCAGAGGAATTAGGGGTTAGGACTTCAACATATGAATTTGTGAGGGACATAATTCAGCCCACATCAGAGGCTCTTCACTTTATTATTTTACTTTTTGAGACAGGATCTCATTTGTCACCCAGGCTGGGGTGCAGTGGTACAATCACAGCTCACTGTAGCTCCGACCTCCTGGGCTCAAGCGATCCTCCCACCTCAGCCTCCTGGGTAGCTGGGACGACAGGTGTGTGCCACCACACCCACCTAATTTTTTATTTTTTGGAGAGACAGGGCCTTACTATGTTGCCCAGGCTAGTCTCAAACTCCTGGCCTCAAGCGATCTTCCTGCCTTGGCCTTCAAAAGTGCTATGATGACAGGCGTGACCCTCCCTTTTTTGTATCGCTCTCTGCCCCATGGCTGGCCCAGCAGACCTCAGTGAGTGTCCATTCAATGCATGAATGAAGTGCTATCATCTCAGTAGGGTTTTCAAGGATGAACAGGAGTTTGCTAGGCAGAGAAGGCACAGAGGGCATTCCAGGCCTAAAGAACAGCCTAGGCCAAGGCCTGGAAGCCTCCGAGCGGGGCTGCCTGTCTCGTAGGTCACATGCCAGACCTGGGGCAGGGAAGAGAGCTGTAGCCCCCCTCAGTCGGCGCAGGCCAACCTGCTCCGCGTGAGCCAGAGTCCAGCCAACCTCCACAGGGACCAGGGCCCCAGCGCCTCTGCTCACAGGAGCTAGCTCAGATGATTTTCGGTATCTCTTTTCCCCTTCACGCCTGGGTGGCTTGAGCGGTATTTATTTAACTTTCATTGTACTGGTGTTTTTGTTGAAAGCACAGGAATTATTCATGGCCGGTTTTGGTTCTCTTCTGGCAATAACCGCATCTTCCTATGCAAGGTACAAATTACCTGTCAGGCCAGTTCACCATCAGTCAAGGGCTGTGATCCAGCCCTAAGCCACCGAGGCTCAGCTGCTCTGGAAGATGGGTCTGGCTGGAGGTGGCGGGGCCTGAATAGGTCTTTGCCCCCCCAAGTTGCCAGGAATAGGGAACATGGATGGGAAACAAGGGGATTGGCCCGGGAACAAATCCTCCCTCTGCGATCCTGCTCAGGCTGCCTGGCCACTCCGTACTCAGTCTTCTCATCTGTAAAGTGGGCATTGGAGTGAGTGTCTGGCGTGGCAAGCCATCCACATTGTCACCCACTGGTGTCACCTACTGCCTGGGTGAGCCTGGGCACATGGGTGCCCTCTGTCATCTCCAAGGAAAGGAGACAGAAGAAAAACTGAAAACAGAAGGGACACAGAAGGGTTTAGAGGACACGTCCTCAGCTAATCTGGCCCCCTGGGTTGTGGTGGCATGAGAACACAGCCCTAAAATTATTTGAAATTCCCCCTATTGAAAGATGGGGTCATCTGGGCACAGTGGTTCATGCCTGTAATCCAAGCACTTTGCCAGGCCAAGGCAGAGGGATCCCTTCAGCTCAGGAATTTGAGATCAGCCTGGGCAACATAGTAACATCCCGTCTCTACAAAAAATAAAAAATGAGCCAGGTATGGTGGTGCATGTCTGTAGTCCTAGCTACTCAGGAGGCTGAAGTGGGAGGATCTCTTGAGCCCAGAGTTCGAGGCTGCAGTGAGCCATGATCATGCCACTGCACTCCAGCCTAGGTGACACAGCAAGACACTATCTCAAAAAAATTTAAAAAGAAAGAAAGAAAAAGGTGTGGTCAGCGGGGTACAGTGGTTCACACCTGTAACCCCAGCATTCTTTGAGGCCAAGGCAGGAGGATAGCTTGAGGCTAGGAGTTTGAGACCAGCCAGGACAACAGAGCAAGACCTTGTCTCCACAAAAACAAACAAACAAAAAGAATTAGCTGGGTGTGGTAACTCACATCTGTAGTGCAGCTACTCGGGAGGCTAAGGCAGGAGGACCACTTGAGCCCAGGCACTGGAGGCTGCAGCAAGTTATGATTGCACCACTATACTCCGGCCTGGGCAACAGAGTGAGACTCTGTAAAAAATAAAAAAATAGCTAAAACACAGGGTTTGGCAGAAAAAGATATCTGAGGCTATGCTTCATAAAACTTCAACAGGTGCAGGCCAGGCGCAGTGGCTCATGCCTATAATCCCAGCACTTTGGGAGGCTGAGGTGGGTAGATCACCTGAGGTCAGGAGTTCGAGACCAGCTTAACCAACATGGTAAAACCCTGTCTCTACTAAAAATACAAGTCAGCCAGGCCTGGTGGCGTGTGCCTGTAGTCCCAGCTACTCGGGAGGCTGAGCCAGGAGAATTGCTTGAACCCAAGAGTTGGAGGTTGCAGTGTAGTGAGCCAAGGTCATGCCACTGCACTCCAGCCTGGGCCACAGAGTAAGACTCTGTCAAAAACAAAAAGGCCAGGCGCAGTGGCTCATGCCTGTAATCCCAGCACTTTGGGAGGCCGAGGCAGGCAGATCATGAGGTCAGGAGATCGAGACCATCCTGGCTAACACGATGAAACCTCGTCTCTACTAAAAATACAAAAAATTAGCCAGGCGTGGTGGCGGGCACCTGTAGTCCCAGCTACTCGGGAGGCTGAGGCAGGAGAATGGCATGAACCTGGGAGGCGGAGCTTGCAGTGAGCCAAGATCGCACCACTGCACTCCAGCCTGGGCGACAAAGCGAGACTCCGTCTCAAAAAAAAAAAAAAAACAACTCCCAACAGGTGCAAAACTCGGTCTCACAAATTTTCCGGACCTGCCCATGTGGGGACCACAGCAATGAGACACTGGTCAATGTTAATAAGTTCTCAGGTGGCTGGAGCCTGAGGTGGGGGTGGGGAACAAGGAGGGAACCTGATGTGTAACCTCTGCCAATATCTGTGGTGTAAATTCTCCCAGCTTCAAGCTACCAACGTGATGTCACTGAACTTAGACTTGGGAAGAGATGTGTAGTCACTCACTTATGTAGCATTTCCACCACAGATAACTGTAGCACCAGGCGGTGCTTGCTTTCACTGCATGAGTAACCCCAGGAGAAAACCACCCAGCTGAGCCCACCCTGACTTTCTGACCGGCAAAATTGTGAGCAAAATAAGGGGATGGTTCTAAACTGCTACATTTTGTAGCAATTTGAAGCACTGCAGTAGTCACTAATGGGGCCACTGAGTCCAGTGTGGGATAACGCTTTACGGGGTGGAGGGGCTGAGCCAGGCCAAAGCACCTTTCACCTTCGCCTGGCTGGGAGAATCCATGCCAGTCTGATGTGCTCCAGCCCTGCCAACATCCTGAGAAAAAGCCAGTGACAAGGCTGAGAGCCCTCTGGAAGGGTCTCTCATGGGCTCAATGGCCGCTACTCCTAGTACAGAAAGCCCCCATGGGGCTTTAGCAGGAGCCAGGGGGATGTGTGAGCAAGTTGCCCACCTCCGTGCTATGCTGACTCCTGCCACACTAAATACCCACCCAGCCCCACACTGCCTCAGACACAGGGTGAAGAGGCCAGGACAGGGTTGGCCAGGGGCCCTGGTTTAAAATAGCAGCCACCAGTCCTTTGTTTTGTCTGCAAAGCAGCCCTGCCAGTCTAGCTCCTGCTTTGATGTTGGTATTTAAGCCTCTTCTGGGAACCTGAACCTTCCCCAAGCACATCAGAAACCCACACTCAGGCACATACATACATGCATGCACGCACACGCATGCTCGCCTACTCCCCTGAGAAGCCAGAGGAGGTAGCCTCAGGTTCCAGAGCTATCTCCACCTCTCCCCAGGTCCCCCTCCAGATCTGTTAGTGTCCTGTCGCTGCCGTAGTGTCCTGTGGCTGCCGTAACAAAGCTCCACTCACTAGGGGCTTCAAACAACAGAAATTAGGCTGGACACAGTGGCTTACAACTGTAGTCCCAGCTACTCAGGAGGCTGAGACAGGAGGATGTCTTGAGCCCGGGAGGTCAAGACTGCAGTGAGCTGTGATCACGCTACTGTACTCCAGCCTGGATGACAGGAAGACCCTATCTCAAAAAAAAAAAAAAAAAAGAAATAATAAAATCAGAAATTTACTGTCTCCTAGAGGTCAGAAGTCTCAGATCAGGGTGTTGGCAGGGCCATGGCCCTCCCAAGTCTCTGAGTGGACTCTCTCCTTGTCTCTTCCTGGCTTCTCGTGGTGCCAGTCATCATTAGCATTCCTCTGTTGTTTTTCTTCTTTTTTAAAACTAGAGGCCAGGGCTAGTGGCTCACACCTGGAATCCCAGCACTTTGGGAGGCCGAGGCGGGCGGATCACTTGAGGACAGAAGTTCGAGACCAGCCTGGGCCAACGTGGCAAAACCCTGTCTCTACCAAAAATAAAAACTAGCCGGGCATGGTGGCGGGCATCTGTAATCCCAGCTACTCAGGAAGCTGAGGCAGGAGAATTGCTTGAACCAGGAGGTGGTGGTTGCAGCGAGCTCAGATTATGCCACTGCACTCCAGCCTAGGCTACAGAACAAAACTCCATCTCAGAAAAATAAATAAATAAATAAAAATAGAGGGCCGGGCGCGGTGGCTCACACCTGTAATCCCAGCACTTTGGGAGGCCGAGGCAGGCAGATCATCCGAGATCGGGAGTTTGAGACCAGCCTGACCAACATGGAGAAACCCTGTCTCTACTAAAAATACAAAATTAGCCAGGCGTGGTGGCACATGCCTATAATCCCAGCTACTCAGGAGGCTGAGGTAGGAGAATTGCTTGAACCTGGGAGACAGAAGTTGCGGTGAGCTGAGATCGTGCCACTACACTCCAGCCTGGGCAACAAGAGCAAAACTCTGTCTCAAAAAAATAAAATAAAATAAAATAGAGGCCAGACATAGTAGCTCACACCTGTAATCCCAGCACTTTAAGAGGCTGAGGCAGGAGGACTGCTTGAGCGCAGGAGTTAGAGACCAGCCTGAGCAACATAGCAAGACCTTGTATCTACTAAAAATCAAAAAAATTAGCCATGTGTGCTCACTGTTTTGCCGAGGCTGGTCTTGAACTCCTGTCCTCAAGTGAGCCTCCTGCCTTGGCCTCCTAAAGTGCTGGGATTACAGGTGTGAGCCACCGTGTCCAGCCTTGAGGACCTTCCTGTAGCCATCTTTGGCCAAGCCAGTGGTCCACAATGTCCCTGTGAAAGGGCTATAGAAAGGGGCCAGGGCATCGAGCCAGGTGGCCCAAGCTCCCATGAAGGATCAACAAGGCCCTTGGGACTTGGTTTCCTCATCTGTGAAATGGGGTTGAAGATACCATGTCTCAGATGTGACATCCTTTGTAGGCATACGGGCCAGGCTGCCAAAACAAGATGGCTCAGGTTGTGGGGAGACAGTGGCCTTGCACCCCGGTCCCTGCCACTCATCTGCCCTTCCTTCCTTCCCTCTTTGCTTCCCCAAGTGGTCCTCACATGTCAGCTGAGGCTTGCTATATCAGCTCACCCTGGTTTTTTTTTTTTTTTTTTTTTTGAGGCGGAGTCTCGCTCTGTCGCCCAGACTGGAGTGCAGTGGCCGGATCTCAGCTCACTGCAAGCTCCGCCTCCTGGGTTTATGCCATTCTCCTGCCTCAGCCTCCCGAGTAGCTGGGACTACAGGCGCCCGCCACCTCGCCCGGCTAGTTTTTGTATTTTTAGTAGAGACGGGGTTTCACTGTGTTAGCCAGGATGGTCTCGATCTCCTGACCTCGTGATCCGCCCGTCTCGGCCTCCCAAAGTGCTGGGATTACAGGCTTGAGCCACCGCGCCCGGCCTCACCCTGGTTTTTTTAGCCTCTTAAATGCTCACTTTAGACGACTCTGCTGCCTGGCTCTCTCTTCCCTTCTTTCATCCCTCCCTCTTTCCCTCTCGGCTTATTTGGGAATTGGAGGGCAGTAAGAATTTAAGAGGGTGGGCCAGGCACTATGGCTCATGCCTGTAATCCTAGCACTTTGGGAGGCCGAGCTGGGAGGATCGCTTGAGTCCAGGAGTCCAAGACCAACCTGGGCTACAAAGCGAGACCCCACCTCTATAAAAAATTTAAAAATTAGTCGGGTGTGGTGGTGTATGTCTGTAGTCCCAGCTACCCGGGGGCCTGAGGCAGGAGGATCACTGGAGCCCGGGTGGTGAAGGCTGCAGTGAGCTACGTTTGCACCACTATACTCCAGCCTGGGTGACAGAGCAAGACCCTATCCCAAAACATAAAAATAAAAGCTATGATTGCAGTGGTGCAATCATAGCTCACTGCAGCCTCAACTTCCCAGTCTCAAGCCATCCTCCCACTTCAGTCTCCCAAGTATCTGGGACTGCAGGCACCCATGACCATGCCCAGCTAATTTTGTTTTAAAATTTTTTGTAGAGATGGTCTCAGTATGTTGGTCTCAAACTCCAGGCTGGTCTCAAACTCCAGGCTTCAAGCGATCCTCCCGCCTCAGCCTCCCAAAGTGCTGGGATTACAGGCATGAGCCATCATGCCTGGCCTCTTGAGACCTTGTTCTAGGCAAAAAAAACCCACACCCACACACACACAAACAACTGCATCTGGCAGAGTAAGAGGGTGAGAGGCCAGGAATGGGATGTGGCCACCTCTGACCCCCAGAGCCCCAGCACTTAGTGTCTCGGGGGAACAAGGCAAGTCTGGCACAAGGGGCAGCAGCCAGCAAGGACTGGGGTGGGCACTGCTGGTTCTGCCCTCATCCCCCATAGTGCCCTGGGCTCTGCACCTACACCCCAGGTTGCAAACAGCCCCCTGCCCCGCCCCCGCCTGGCTGCCGGGAAGTCTAGCTGGACCAGGCGTGTTCTGCCGGGAACTGCCCTCCCTGAGCCTGAGTCCCCTGACCACCCCCCCACCATGGATCCGGCAGGTGTTTGCCTGTCTGACCCCCGTGCTGGGAGCATTGCTTCCCCTGCTTGGGACGTCTTCACTCTATCCCAGCCCCTCAGCCCCTCCTGGGGCTCCTGGGGTCCACTTCCTCAGCTGGCTTCCTCCCCCAAGACTGAGACCCCTTTGGGGTAGGACCTGGGTGCTGGGTGAGCTGGGTTGGTGCAGAGCTGGGGGCAGGCAGGCCTTCACTGACCCACTTGTGACCCCACGGTCATCAGAGCCATCGGGGCCCTAGGGCTCAAGGGAGGGCTGGGGCCCTGGAATTCCCACAGGTGCAGGGGATGATGGCTCGGAGGTGAGGAACAGAGGGGCCCAAGGAGTCAACAGCACCTGAAGGGCCAGTGTGAGGACGTGACAGGCGCCCAGCAGCGTGCCCCACCCATGGCCCTGGACCTAGCCTCAAACCAGAAAGGAGTGTGGGCTGTGGGTGCATGGTCCTGAGAAGGTGGCAGCATCACATTTGCTTCAGGAGAAGCCCCACTCACCCGCTTGGGGGGGCACGGCCACCCCCACCCTGGACGAATTCCACCCCCGACTCGCACACAGTGGGTGCTGTGCCCAGCAGGGGCACCCCAACATGGTGGCAGAAGCGGCGTTAGGCTTAAAGGCCAAGATCTGATCGGGAGAGACCACCATTCACCTCTCCGAAGCCCTAGACACGACCCCACCCAGGCCTTCTCAGCGCCCAGGAACAGACAGGGAGGTGTTGGAGGGAGGCCGGGCTGCCCCTATGACAGAAGAACACCCTGGCAATAAGAACTGCTCACTAGTGGCCCATGGGGCAGTCCAATGTCCAACACAGAGGGATGGACTAATTGTGGTTTATGTAGTAATTTTTTGTTTTTTTGAGATGGAGTTTCTCTGTTGCCCAAGCCGGAGTGCAGTGGCTCCATCTTGGCTCACCGCAACCTCCACCTCCTGGGTTCAAGCAATTCTCCTGCCTCAGCCTCCCAAGTAGCTGGGATTACAGGTGTGCCACCCAGCTAATTTTTGTATTTTTAGTAGAGTCGGGGTTTCACCATGTTGGCCAGGCTGGTCTCGAACTCCTGACCTCAGGTGATTTATCTGCCTTGGCCTCCCAAAGTGCTGGGATTACAGGTGTGAGCCACTGCGCCCAGCCCAGTTGTGGTATTTTCATACTTGGGAATATGATTCAGCCTTTAAAAGGAGCAAAGTCCTGATCTGTGCTGTGCTATGGGTGCGCCTCAAACATTCCAGCCAGACACAAAAGGTCACCTACTAAATGATCCCATTTATATGAAATGTCCAGAATAGGCAATAACAGAAGCTGACTGGGGGTTGTCAGGGGCCTGGGGGAGTGACTGTTTTACAGATACGGGGTTGGTTTGGGGGCAATGGAAACGTCTTAGAACTAGATAGATGTGGTGCATGCACAGCACTGCAGCACTGTGAAGGTGCTAACTGCCACTTTGTTGCTTTTTCACTTTGAAATGGGGAATTGTATTTTTTGAGGTCTTGCTCTGTCACTCAGGCTGGAGTGCAGTCGTGTTGTGATCTTGGCTCACTGCAACCTTGAACTCCTGGGCTCAAGAGATCCTCCCACGTCAGCCTCCCGTGTAGCTGGGACTACAGGCATGTGCCACCATGCCTGGCTTATTTGGTGTATTTTTTTGTAGAGACAGGGTTTTGCCGTGTTACCCAGGCTGGTCTCGAACTCTTGGGCTCAAGCGATTTTCCCTCCTTGGCCTCCCAAAGTGCTTGGATCACAGGCATGAGCCACCTCACCAGCCTGTGAATTTTATGTCATGGGAATTTTACATCAGTTACCAAAAAAAAAACAAACAAAAAAAAGGCACAGCCGTCAGCAGTGGGGAGCCCTCACTGTTGGGAACAGGAAACCAAGTCCTGGCTGCTGGAAATGGGGCTAAGAGGATCTCAGAGGCCTTCCTCGCACACACCTGCCCTGTCTTCCAGCCCCTCCCAGAGTGCGTGGTGGTCCCCAGAAGTCCCCAGCGGCGCCTCTTCCCCCCAGGGTTGCTGCCAAGGCTGGCCGACTCTCCACCAGGTCTCCCCACCCCATCCTGGTGTCCCCTTCCTCTGCCACCCCCCTCCCCGCCCCCACAGCCAAAGCTTGGGCAGTACTGGTCCCTGGCACATCCCACGTCCCAGCCTCCTGGAACTCCCTTCCTGCCGTGCCTACTTCCCGGAAAACCCTTCCTGTCGCCCACCCTGACTTCTGTCATCGAAAGGCCCAGCGTGAGGGACACCTCCCCAGAGAAGCCCTCCCTGGGTTGAGCAGATAAGACCCTCTCCCGCAGGCTCTGGGTCCCCAGTCCCTGCTGCAGCCCCGGGCAGCTGTGCTCTGCCCTGTGATCTGTCAGTCTGCAGCTGTCGTAGGTGACTGCCTGCAGCTGGCCTGGGGCCAACATCTGCCTAAGGGTTTCCCATCCCAGCTCAGCCCCCCAGCTTGCGGTGTAACCCAGAGTGGACCCCCAGCTCCTCTGAACCCCATTTCCTCCCCACAGACAGCACTTCCCAGCCTGCCAGGGAAATTTAGGAAGACAAGGAAAACATGTTCAGTGCAGGGTCTGGCTTGGAAAACAGCCGCCACCATGACTCGGCTGATGCTAAAGGCTTGCTTCCTTTTTTTCTTTCTTTTCTTCCTTTTTATTATTATTATTATTTTTTTTTTTTTTTTTGAGACGGAGTCTCGCTCTGTCGCCCGAGCTGGAGTGCAGTGGCCAGATCTCAGCTCACTGCAAGCTCCGCCTCCCGGGTTTACGCCATTCTCCTGCCTCAGCCTCCCGAGTAGCTGGGACTACAGGCGCCCGCCACCTCGCCCGGCTAGCTTTTTGTATTTTTTAGTAGAGACGGGGTTTCAATGTGTTAGCCAGGATGGTCTCGAACTCTTGACCTCGTGATCCACCCGTCTCGGCCTCCCAAAGTGCTGGGATTACAGGCTTGAGCCACCGCGCCCGGCCTTTATTATTATTTTTAGAGACAGGGTCTCCCTCTGTCACCCAGGCTGAAGTATGGTGGTGCAATCATAGCTCACCACAGCCTCAGCCTCCCGGGCTCAAGCAATCCTCCTGTCTCAACCTCCTGAGTAGCTAGGACTACAGGCATGCACCACCACGCCCAACTAATTTTTGATTTTTTTATAGAGACAAGGTCTCGATACTCCTAGCCTCAAACAATCCTCCGGCCCAAGCCTCCCAAGTAGGTGGGACTACAGACACATGCTACCACACTGGGCTAATTTTTATATTTTTAGTAGAGATGGATTTTCACCATGTTGACCAAACTGGTCTCAAACTCCTGGGCTCAAGATCCACCAGCTTCAGCCTCTCAGAGTGTTGGGATTACAGGCTTAAGCCACCACACCCAGTGTATTTTGCCATTTTTTAAATGAAAAATAGGCCGGGCGCGGTGGCTCAAGCCTGTAATCCCAGCACTTTGGGAGGCCGAGACGGGCAGATCACAAGGTCAGGAGATCGAGACCATCCTGGCTAACACGGTGAAACCCCGTCTCTACTAAAAATACAACAAACTAGCCGGGCGAGGTGGCGGGCGCCTGTAGTCCCAGCTGCTCGGGAGGCTGAGGCAAGAGAATGGCGTGAACCTGGGAGGCAGAGATTGCAGTGAGCTGAGATCCGACCGCTGCACTCCAGCCTGGGCGACAGAGCAAGACTCCGTCTCAAAAAAAAAAAGAAAAAGAAAAGGGAGGGGGATCTTTGGGGTCTGGGTGGATACTTCACTCCATGGCCGCAGTGATGTCCCCACTGCCCTGCAGTCCAACTTGTCCCATGCAAAGTGTAGCTGAGAACCACAGCCTTGTACCTGAGCTGCATCCGTTCCAGGAACACTTTCCAGAACTGACACCCCTCCTCACCGCCCCCACCACCAGTCATGCTGCGCCACTGCCTCTGCCCCTCAGGATGCCCCCGAGAGGGCAGCTTCGACCTTCACCCCTGGGTGGGCCACACGGGTGTGGAGGCCACAGAGGCTTCACCCCTGCAGCGATCCGTCCACCTGGAAAGGGCACCTTGTGTGGTTTCATTTGGTTCCCTTCATCCTGGAACCAGGCTCTCCCTGGAGACCTAATCCCTTCTGGGGATTTAAAATAATCAAACTTGCCAAGGAGGAGGCGAGCTTCTGGCCCCAGGCTCTGCCAGCTTCCCATTTTAATTGGGACCATTTTTAGTCCTCACCGGGAGGCTTCCAAAGACCCCCGAGGCGTCTCCCTCGGGGCCCACAGGGGTGATGTGTGCCCACCCTATGCCAGGAGCTCCCTACCCTCATCTCGGAGCCCCCAGCGCCCACAGCAGCTGCGCTATGGGTGGGGCTTTGCAGCTCCAGAAGTAAAAGGGAGTTGCCCAAGGCAGACCTGAGCTCAGAGCCTGTGTCCCTGAGGGGCCCTGGGTGGGCAACAGGTCCCCCTCCTCCCACCCAGAGCCCACCCTTCCATCCTGAAGTGTTGCCCACTGCCGAGGCTATAAAACCCACATCCCAGTCCCTACTGAATGCCCCTGGGACCGACTGACCCGGTGTGCCCGGGAATGCCCCAGTTTTCTCACTGAACTCCTTCCGTCCAGGCACCCCCTTATCCCCAGGACGGCGGGTCAGCCAACCGCCCACAGACAAGCAGGCTAGGAGGTTGGAGGGTGTCCCCACAAAAGACATGTCCACTTGGAACCTCAGATAGGCTCTCACTTGGAATAACGGACTCTGCAGATGGAATTAAGGTAAGGCTCTCGAGATAAGCGTGCCTAATTAGAATGAGCCCTAAATCCAATGACTCCCGTCCTTAAGAGACACAGAGCGCACTCCCACGTAAGGAGTGCCTGAGGGCCAGGGCAGAGACTGCAGCAAGGCAGCGACGGGCCCAGGAGCGCCAAGCATGGCCCGCAGCCACCAGAGGCTGGAGAGAGGCCTGGAAAGGATTCTCGCTGAGAGTCTCCAGAAGGAGCCAACTCTGCCTGCACCTTGATCTGGGACTTCTGGCCTCCAGCGCTGTAAGACAATAGGTTTCTGCTTTGAAGTCACACTGTGTGTGGGCATTTGTAACAGTGGCACTAGGGAATGAACACAGTGGGTGGGCCAGGCACAGTGACTCACACCTGTAACCCCAGCACTTTGGGAGGCGGAGACAGGAGGATCACTTGAAGCCAGGAGTTCAAGACTAGCCTAGGCAACACGGCGAGACCCCATTTCTACAAAACATTTAAAAATTAGCCAGGTGTGGTGGTGCGCACCTGTAGTCCCAGCTATTCTGGAGGATGAGGTGGGAGGAGCACTTGAGTTCAGGAGTTGGAGACCAGCCTGAGCAACACAGCAAGACCCTTTCTCTACAAAAAGTTAAAAATTAACTGGGTGTGGTGGCATGCACCTGTAATCCCAGCTACTGAGGAGGCTCAGGCAGGAGGATCTCTTGAGCCTGGGAGTTCAAGGCTGCAGTGAGCCTTGATTGTGCTACTGTACTCCAGCCTGGGAGACAGAGTGAGACCCTGTCTTAAAAAAAAGAAAAAAGGCCAGGTGCGGTGGCTCACGCCTGTAATCCCAGCACTTTGGGAGGCCGAGGCCGGTGGATCACTTGAGGTCAGGAGTTTGAGACCAGCCTGGCCAACATGGTGAAACCCTGTTTCTACTAAAAATACAAAAATTTGGCCAGGCACCGTGGCTCATGCATGTAATCCCAGCACTATGGAAGGCTGAGGCAGGCAGATCATTTGAGGTCAGTAGTTCAAGACCAGCCTGACTGACATGGTGAAACCCTGTCTCTACTAAAAGTAAAAAAATTAGCTCGGCGTGGTGGTGGGCACCTGTAATCCCAGCTACTTGGGAGGCTGAGGCAGAAGAATCACTTGAACTTAGGAGGCGGAGGCTGCAGTGAGCCAAAATCATGCCATTGCACTCCAGCCTGGGTGACAGAGCGAGGTTCCATCTCAAAAACAAAATTTAGGCCAGGTGCGGTGGCTCACACCTGTAATCCCAGCACTTTGGGAGGCCAAGGCAGGCGGATCACGAGGTCAGGAGATCAAGACCATCCTGGTTAACACGGTGAAACCCTGTCTCTACTAAAAATACAAAAAGATTAGCCGGGCGTGGTAGTGGGCGCCTGCAGTCCCAGCTACTCGGGAGGCTGAGGCAGGAGAATGGTGTGAACCCAGGAGGCGGAGCTTGCAGTGAGCCAAGATTGCTCCACTGCACTCCAGAATGGGCGACAGAGCAAGACTCTGTCTCAAAAAAAAAAAAAAAACAAAAATTTACCCAGGCTTGGTGGCAGATGCCTGTGGTCCCAGCTACTCCGGAGGCTGAGGCAGGAGAATCGCTTGAACTTGGGAGGCGGAGGCTGCTGTGAGACGAGGTTGTGCCATTGCACTCCAGCCTAGGGACAGAGCAACAGAGGGAGACTCCTCAAAACAAAAACAACAATAACAAATATTTGCATGTCAATTTTCCCACTGCAGGGGGTTGGAGGATGTTCTCCCAAAACTTCCTGTCCACCTGTAACCTCAGAATGTGACCTTATTTGGAAACAGGATATTTGCAGGTGTCATTGGTTAAGCATCTCAAGATGAGATCATCCTGGGCTTAGGACCGGTCCTAAATCCAGTGACCGGTGTCCTTCCAAGAAAAGGAGGGGGACCCGGCGGGTTGGCTCACACCTGTCATCCCACCACTTTGGGAGGCCAAGGCGGGCGGATCATGAGTTCAGGAGATCGAGACCAGCCTGGCTAACACGGTGAAACCTTGTCTCTACTAAAAACACAAAAAATTAGCCAGGCATGGTGGCGGGCGCCTATAGTCCCAGCTACTCGGGAGGCTGAGGCAGAAGAATCACTTGAACCAAGGAGGCAGAGGTTGCAGTGAGCCAAGATCATTCCATTGCACTCCAGCCTAGGTGACAGAGAAACTCCATCTCAAAAAAAAAAAAAAGAAAAGAAAAAAGAAAAGGAAAGGAGAGGACACAGGCACAGAGAAGGCCACGTGACGACGGAGACAGAGATGGGAGCGATGCAGCTACAGGCCCAGTAACACCGAGGATTTCTGGAGCCCCAGGCAGCTGCAGGGAGGCCTGGAATAGCCTCCCCAAAGGCCTCCAGAAGGAGCCAGCCCTGCCCACACCTTGCGTTTGGACTGCTGGCCTCCAGCACTATGCAAGGGCAAACTCCTGTCATTGGCAGCCACCCAGTCTGAGATCTGGCTGCTCTCAGATACCCGGAGCCCCCCGCCTCAGCTTGCTGGGCACTGACCTTGAGAGTTGCTCCCTCGACTTGCATTGCTCCCCGTAGCGCCCAACCCCATGGGGGACACCAGAGGAGACTCTCAGAGCCGTCCCCCCGACAGGCCGAGGCACCTCCCAGGAGAGGACCCCACTGCCCCGCCAGCACTGGACACTGGACACTGTTTTCCATAAACACTTCTTTGAGCTGAATTTAATTCTTCTCACCCAAGAAATATCTGGAAAGCAATGCTCAGGCCAGGGTGGAGCGCTGGGGAGAGGGGATGTTTTCATGGTTTCTGGAGGGTTTTTTTTTTTTTATTTTATTTTCTGGCATCATCTCTCTCTTCTTTCCCTGTAACTGACATAAAGGAAATGAATTCTGAAAACAGGTTCCTTCCCCACCCCCAGGGGCTCTGAGATCGGAGTGGGGTGGGGCCAGGTGGACAGGACTTGGTGCTCCGAGGCAGGGTCCTCCCTGATTGCCTCCCACCTCCTCTGCCATGCCTCCCTTTACCCAATGGGGCCTGGCCAGGAAGGGGCATATCAGGTGGCTATTCTGGGGGACAGGTTTTCAGGGCAGGTAGTGAGGGGTTCCTGGCCCACAGTTGTCCCCTCAGCATATCCCAGGGGGCTGGTGACCCTGTAGGCCCCTCCACTTTGCTAAAGAGAACACAGGGAGGGTTGGTGGGTTGGTGGCCGAGAACTCACCAACCACTGCTGACCAGGAATGGCCTAGGGAGGCCCACCCAGAACACCCAATCCCACAGCCACCCTGCTCTAGTACCACTTGGGGCCTCTCCAGCCACTGGCCTGGCTGCATTTGCTCTCCAAAACTGCCCCTTTCTTTTAGTTTTTAAGTGACAGGCTCTTGCTGTGTCACTGAGGCTGGAGTCCAGTGGCACAATCACAGCTTACTGCAGCCTCAAACTCCTGGGCTCAAGTGATCCTCCCACCTCAGCCTCCTGAGTAGCTGGGACCACAGGCGCACGCTACCACATTGGGTGGATGGATGGATGAGTGGTTGGATGGGTGGATGGGTGGGTAGGTGGATGGGTGGGTGAATGAGTAGATGGATGAGTGGGTGGATGGATGGATGGATGGATGCATGGATGGATGGATGGATGAAGTGGATAGATGAGTGAATGGATAGGTGGATGTGTGGGTAGATGGGTGGACAGATGGGTGGGTGGGTGGGTAGGTGAACGGAAGAGTGAGTGGATGGGTGAATGGATGGATGGATGGATAGATAGATGATAGATAGATAGATAGATAGATAGATAGATAGATAGGCTAATGGATGGATGAATCAGTGCTTTCTGTCCCTTGACCTAGTCTACAAGCCACTTCCCCAGCTAGACAAAGAGAGCTGTAGAGTTCCAGGAAACCTGCCTTAGAGCCCCATCCCTGCCAGGAAACAGATGAAAGCTGTCGGGGTCTTTTTTCTGTCTCTCAGCCTTACCTGGGACACACAGAACTTTATGGTGGGGCCTTGTTCCAGTTGCTACAGGTTCCCATTGCTGAAGGTGGGGGGACAAGCTGCCTCTTCCACTCAGCTCTGCAGGGGGTTCCTCAGTGGCTGGGGGAGTTGCGGGTGTGGCAGGAGACCTGGCAAGAAGCTCATAGGTACCCTCACCCACCTCATCCCGCCCTGTGCCCAGCCCTGACCCCAGCCCTCCCTCGGACAGTCCTTCTTTGCACCTCACCCCGTGGAAGGAAACAGTAAAGGTGGGGAGGGGTGGGCCAGAGCCTCAGACTCCATAAGACAAAGGGAGAAAAATGCACCGAAGAGAGGCAGGGAGTAGACGCAGGCACTGCTTTTTTTTTTTTTTTTTTTTTTTTTTCCTTTTTCTTTCTACAGACAGGGTCTCACTCTTGTTCAGGCTGGAGTGCAATGGCGCCATCACAGCTCACCACAGCCTCCAACTACCGGGCTCAAGTGATCCTGCCTCAGCCTCCAAAGTAGCTGGCATGACAGGCACGCACTACCACGCTTGGCTAATTTTTGTATTTTTTGTACAGATGGGGTCCACTATGTTGCCCAGGCTGATCTTGAACTCCTGGCCTCAAGTGATCCTCCCTCCTCAGCCTCCCAAATCTTAGGGATTACAGGCATGAGCCACCACCCCCAGCCTTATTTCCTGACATTTCTATGGTGAAATCGATTGCTTTTATAATCAGAAAAAAATACAGTGAGACTTAAAAGACATGGTCTGTGACCTTGAGAGGCCAAAACAGCCCGCAGAGGGACAGGCAACTGGCCATTCTGATGCTGGGGCCCCAGGCACGATGCAGGCAGGTCCCCCCTCCCCACTTTGGCCGGGGAGGCTTTGAAAAGAAAGCCAGACGTGCAGTAGCAGGGGCTGGGAAGGGGAATTCCAGGAAGGGGCCTGGGACTGGGACCATGGTGGCCCCCCAGGCCAGATCCACCCCTGGCCAGGTGCAAGGACTCTGGGAGCGGCCCCAAAGATCCAAATACCTTCCTCAGCAACCCCTTTAATTTGCTTTCTGCAGAAAATAAGCTAATGCTGGCAGCAGAGCCTTCATTTAGGAGAACAGCAGGCCTCAGCATATCCCTGGCATTGGCAACATTCCTGGGAGGAGAGGAGGGGAAGGCCGGGGAGGGGAGGGAGACGGGGCTGGAGGGAGCCCGCGGATTCCCCTAATTCCAGGGTGGAATTGCTTGCCGGCCACCGTGTCCTCCATCATTCTCCAGAGGCCCCACCTAGTTTCTGCATTCATCAGTCACCAGGCCTTTGTCCTATGGCCCAGCGAGGGGAGATGTCAAGGCCAGGGACCCCTCTGAGGCTCAGAGAGGGGTGCACAGCAGGAGTAGTAAAGCCAGGACTGGGCACGGCGGCTCACGCCTGTGATCCCAGCACTTAGACTGAGGCGGGAAGATCACTTGAAGCCAGGAGTTCAAGACCAACATGGTGAGACCTCTGTCTCTGCCAAAAAAAAAAAAGTATATATATATTTAATTTTTTTTTTTTTTTTTTTTTTTTTTTTTGAGATGGAGTCTGGCTCTGTCGCCCAGGCTGGAGTGCAGTGGCCGAATCTCAGCTCACTGCAAGCCCCGCCTCCCGGGTTCACGCCATTCTCCTGTCTCAGCCTCCCGGGTAGCTGGGACTACAGGCGCCCGCCACCTCGCCCGGCTAGTTTTTTGTAGTTTTTTTTTTAGTAGAGACGGGGTTTCACCGTGTTAGCCAGGATGGTCTCGATCTCCTAACCTCGTGATCCGCCCGTCTCGGCCTCCCAAAGTGCTGGGATTACAGGCTTGAGCCACCGCGCCCGGCCGTTAATTTTTAAATTTTTTCTAGAGATAGAGTCTGGCCATGTTGCACAGGCTAGTCCTGAACTCCTGGCCTCAAGCAATCCTCCCACCTTGGCCTCCCAAAAAGCTGGGTTTAGGCAAGGCACGGTGGCTCACACCTGTAATCCCAGCACTTTTTTTGGGTGGCCAAGGCAGGCAGATCACTTGAGGTCAGGAGTTTGGGGCCAGCCTGGCCAACATGGTGAAACGCCGTCTCTACTAAAAATACAAAAAATAGCCAGGCATGGTGATGCATGCCTGTGGTCCCAGCTACTTGGGAGGCTGAGGTAGAAGAATCGCTTGAACCCGGGAGGCAGAGGTTGCAGTGAGCCAAGATCACACCACTGCATTCTAAGTCTGGGCAACAGAGCGAGACTCCATCTCAAAAAAATAAAATATAATAAAAAGTTGGGTTTATAGGCATGAGCCACTGCACCTGGCCACTTCCAAGTCCTATTGGTTCCCTGCTCTGGGCAAGGCCTGGGCATGATTTTACAGATGGGGAAAATGAGGACCAGGATCCCACCGTGGTGCAGCCCGCTTCTCACAGACCTGCTGACTGCAAACTCCTCCCAGGGTTCCCCCTGAGCTAACATCCCCCTCCCGTGGTCCCACCCAGGGCTCCTTGCTGTCCTGGGCTGTGTCCCCAATGGCCGGGTTGTGTCTCCGGCTCCTGGCCGAGGTGGCTCTGAGGGTACCTCTCTGGGCCTGGTCTGGCTGGAGGGGACCCCAGGAGAGGGTCCCACAGGCGCCCCCACCCGTCCGCGCCTGCTCCTTCCAGATTCTGCAGGCTCTGGTGACACCTGCTGGCCACGCGTCCCATCACCATAGCAACCCAGGCTGGGATGGGTGGGGTCACCCAGGCTGAAGGGTAGGGGGTGTGGAGGCACTGGGGGTGGGGCACACCTGCCTGACCCATCTTCTTTCCTCATGGGAAACTTTCAACCCCAGGACGTTCCTGTGCCCCGCTTAGGTCCCCTCCTACTCTGTCCCCCTCCCCTGTCCAATGGCTCCGAGAGCTCTGGGTTCTCACCCAGCCCCCACTCAGTGACTCCAGCTGAGACATCACCTCCCCACAGGCCTTCAAGTTTCCCATCTCAGACACAACTACACCATCTCCACTGTGTGGGGCCCCAAGCCTCAGCTCAGAGGGGCCCCACCTCCCACCGCTCCCTTCCAGCTCCTATGCGTCCCTCTGCTCAGTCCCCCTGGCCTGTGTCCACTTCACCCCAAGTCCTTGGCTATGCCCTGAACGGAGCCCATCTCCCATCACCCAGATGCTGTCACCTGTCACCTAGGTGCTGTCACAGCCCAGCCCCGTCCCCAGCTCCTCTGTGGCCCCCACAAACTTGGCAGGCTTTTGCAGACACACACGCACTGTGCCTCAAGGAGTGGCACAGGCCCCGCCACACCACATGCCGGCCCCATAAACAGCCCTGCGGTTCCCACCCAGGGCCTCTGCACCTGCAGCCCCCTCCCCAGAGTGCTGTTCGCAGCTTCCTCAGTCTTGCTAACACTGATTCAGCCAAGCCGTCCAGAACATTCTGCTGGCTGTGACCTCCCCAAACCCTGCTCTGTGTTCCTCATACTGTCATGGCCTGGGGACTATCCCATCCCAGCCAGGGCTCCTCTGTAGTGCTGCCATGATTTCGGGATCCCCATGTGTCCAGGGCTGAGCCCAGGGCCAACCTGGGAGGTGTCTGCTGACCTGATCCTCTTGGCCCTCCCACTCCAGGCCCCAGTCCCACCCCAGAAGGATCCTCCCCATCCCCACTCTCCCCTCCTGGGCCACCACTTTGCCCAGAGGCAGTCCTGGGGCACGACCTGAGCCCATGTACCCAGCGCAGCATGGCCAGGGACACAATGCACAGAAGGAGAGGGCTTAAGGGACCTCCCTAGAGACCCCCAAGTGGCTCCTCTGAGTAACGGGGGCTGGTCATGGATGTTGAGTCGCCTGGAGGGGGACTGTGTGGAGGGGCCGAGCTCAGGAGACAGAGCCTTGGTCCTCCCACCTGCCCCAGGGTGGCCTGTGGTCCTGGGCTGGCCGCCACCTCTCAGGGCCTCAGTCTCCCCGTCTGCACTGGAGCAGGTGGGCACACTTGACCCCACAGCTTGGCAATGCCTGGCCACACTGCAGGGACTGAGGGGGTGACCGGCCCTTCCTCTGATGCCCACCACACCCTGGGGATGGCTCAGAGCCCAGCCGCTCCTGGGGGCCTGGTCCATGCCTGTCCCTGGCCCCACACGCTGCAGTCTGGTGGCAGCTGCTACACTCCCACCTGGAATGTCCCGGAAATCCCCAAACCTCAGCTGACCCCATGGGGGAAAGAGGGCTGGAACCTGTCCCCTTCTCATCCCCTCCAAGGTGCAGATCCACCCTGTCCCCACACAGTGGGCATACTGAGTGCCCGGCCCCACCTCACCCTGCCCAGAGAGGCCGGAACATCGGGAGCTCGGGCCAGTCTGGCCACGCCGTGGAAATAGTGGCCACGCATCGGCCCAGGGAGGCCCCAGGTCTGGTCAGCCACCAAGTCCTGCCTGCCAGGCTCAGCTTCCCAGCCCTCCCGCTTCCTCTCCCCGCCCGGTTAATCTGCCACTTCCATCTGTCTTTGTCTTGTTTGTCTATCTCTGTCTCAGTCTGCTCGATCTCTGTCTCTGTCTGCTCGATCTCTGTCTCCATCTGCCTCTCTCCCTGTCTCTGCCTATTTGTCTGTCTCTGTCTCTCCATCTCCCTCTCTTTATTTTTAAAATTTTCTTTTATATAGAGACAGTCTTGCCGTGTTGCCCAGGCTGGTCTTGAACTCCTGGGCTCCAGTGATCCTCCAGCGTTGGGCTCTCTAAGTGCTGGGATTACAGGCGTGAACCACCATGCCCAGCCAAGAAACATCTCTAACCCCCTCTTTTCCTCCCAGCAGTGACTGTGAAGGGCTCTGGGGACAAATCCCTTTGTGAAAGGATCTTCTGGATGATGTCATGGATTTGGGCCCCCTCTTGCTGGAGGTCACTGGGTGGTACTTCTTGGCCATCCGGCCAATAGCAACAGGCCGGCACTGTGATGACATCACCATCGCCCCCACTGTCTCCTCAGGTCCCAAGGAGCAAGAGGCTTGCACCGTTCCTCTCTAATCTGAGATGGATTTTGTGGGTTTGCCTGGGGGGAGGGTTTTTTTTTTTTTTTTTTTTTTAGCAAGAATCTGCTTAAGGCCGGGCGCGGTGGCTCAAGCCTGTAATCCCAGCACTTTGGGAGACGAGACAAGCAGATCACGAGGTCAGGAGATCGAGACCATCCTGGCTAACACGGTGAAACCCCATCTCTACTAAAAATGCAAAAAACTAGCCGGGCGAGGTGGCGGGCGCCTGTAGTCCCAGCTACTCCAGAGGCTGAGGCAGGAGAACAGCGTAAACCCGGGAGGCGGAGCTTGCAGTGAGCTGAGATCCAGCCACTGCACTCCAGCCTGGGCGACAGAGCAAGACTCCGTCTCAAAAAAAAAAAAAAAAAAAAAAAAAAAAGAATCTGCTTAAGCCATACACCCATCTCATTAGGATTAGTTTTGTTAATCTATAGATCCACTTATTCGGCCGCACGCCAGCCTCCAAGTGTCCCAAACACGAAGTCAAAGGGTGAGCAGAGCACCTCGGGCTGGCCCTCCTCCCCTGGGAGGATCCACCTCTCCTGTGGGACAGAGACAGCTACGACTCGGCAGCTGCCTGCCGCAGGGCACAGTTCCAAGCACCTCATGGCCTGTTCTGTGTCTCCTCCCAGAGGAGGAGGGGGAAACTGAGGCCTCAGGACGGGGGCAGCTTGCACAGGGCCTCAGATAAATGCGATTGCTCCAGACCCCCACCAGCACAAGTCAGGCAAATCTGTACATCCAATGTTAGCAAAGTTTGTTTGTTCGTTTGTTTGTTTGTTTTTTAGAAAGAGGGTCTCACTGTGTTGCCCAGGCTAGTCTTGAACTCGAGCTGAAGTGGTCCTCCTGCCTCAGCCTCCCAAAGTGCTGGGATTACAGGTGTGAGCCACTGCTACTGGCCTGCAAAGTTTTTGTTTGTTTGGAGGGTGTTGCTTTGTCACCCAGGCTGGAGAACAGTGACACAATCATGACTCACTGCAGGCTCTACTTCCTGGGCTCAAGCGATCCTTCTGCCTCAACCTCCCAAGTAGCTGGGACTGCAGGCGTGCACCACTGCATCCAGCTTTTTTTTTTTTTTTTTTTTTGGAAACAGAGTTTCACTCTTTCGCCCAGGCTGGAGTGCAGTGGCATGATCTCGGCTCATTGCAATCTCTGCCTTCCAGGTTCAAGCGATTCTCCTGCCTCAGCCTCCTGAGTAGCTGGGATTACAGGCGCCCGCCACCACACCTGGCTAATTTTTGTATTACTATTAAAGAGGGGATTTCACCTGTTGGCCAGGCTGGTCTCGAACTCCTGACCTCACGATCCGCCTGCCTCGGCTTCTCAAAGTGCTGGGATTACTGGCGTGAGCCACGGCGCCCGGCCACATCCAGCTAATTTTTTTTTTTAATTTCTGATTATTGTAGAGATGGCCACTGTGTTGCCCTGGCTGGTCTTGAACTCCTGGCCACAAGTGATCCTCCTGCCTCGGCTGTTTCATTCTTACTTTATAGAAAAGAATAACTTAAAATGAAAGTGTTATTCATTTTTTTTCTCACGTAAGTAAATGATCTTGTGCATCCACTCCAGAGGCCACTGGATTAGTATGTTTGATGTCTGTTTCCCATCCAGATTGATTTCTGAGAAGCAGGAGGAAAGAAATGAATTCCTCAATGAATGAAAAGAAAGAACCTCATTTTCCAGATGGGGCCCTGAGTGAGGCTCAGAGAGGTTCAGGAAGTTGCCCCAGGGCACACAGCGAGGGAGCAACAGAGCCTGGGGTCCGAGCGCAGGGCCACCCTGCAGGGCCTGCAGGGCCCCATCAGCACCCAGGTTGCAGAGTGGGGACTCACGGAGGAGGAGGTGCCCCCAGGGCATAAGACGCCTCCCCCACTGCCCATCAGCCCAGATGGCCACCTGAGCTGTCGGTGAGAGAGGACGCTCTGCTTGGCTAAGCCGCTGTTGTTTGGGATTTTCTGTCTCTCGAATCCTAAAGGGTAGAGTCTGCTTATCAATGCCTCCCTCGCCCCTACAGTCCGGGAAACCAGAGCCTGGAGGGTGGTGCTGTAAGAGTGATCCCAGTCACACCGGCAGTCCAAGGGCCACCTTCCACGCCGTCACTTTAGGAGTCTGCTGTGAGGTTAGCCTCATCAGCAAACTCGAGGCTGGCTTCCTGTCCTCTTGCTCAGGGAGCAACCCTGGGCACTACCGGGGAGGACTCTGGGGGATTATCTTGAGAGCACTCTCAGGGAGACTATCTGGGGAGCACTCTCGGGGGAGCACTCCAAGGAGTACTCTTTGGGAGCATATCTGGGGAGCACTCTCGGGGGGAACATCTCGGGAGCAGCATCGGGAGCACTTTCAGGGAGTACTCTTGGGCACATGCTTAGGGAGCACCCTCAGGGAGCACTCAGGGCACATACTTGAACATTCTCAGGGCACATACTTGGGGAGCACCCTCTGGGGAGTACTCTAGGGAGTACTCTTGGGGAGCATATGTGAGGAGGAGCATCAGGGAGCACTCTCGTAGGAGCATTGCCTTTGTCTCCTTGCTAGCCACTGGCTTCACTGGCGTCAGAAGCAATTCCACAAGCCCAGCCGCCCCTGTCCTCCCTGGTTCCCCACAGGACACGGCCATCCCCTCGGTGGGAATGGGCTCCTACACTGGGGTTTGCATTCCCATGGTGCCAAGTCCGTCCTGAGAAGATCCTCAGGGATTGCTGACCATCCACGTCCCCACAGGGTGGGCCTCGAACCCAGGCTGTGAATTCAGGGAAGTGGGAAGCAGAACTTTCTGGGTGTCCCTATATGATGCCTTCCCCCGACCCACTACACATGCATGCACACACACACACACACACACACACACACACACACACAAACACCACTTCCATGGCATCAGGAGAGAGTCTGGTCCTTCAGCAAGGTAATTTTTGTGTTTTTAGTAGAGACGGAGATTCACCTTGTTGGCCAGGCTGGTCTTGAACTCCTGACCTCAAGTGATCCACCTGTCTTGGCCTCCCAAAGTGCTGGGATTATAGACGTGAGCCACTGCACCTAGCCTAGGGCTGTCCTCTCTTCTCCACGTGGCCCCAGCCAATGCCCAGGCAAGACCTGGCCACCTCTGCCCCACGCGGGACTCTCTCATGGGCCATGCTGGCTCCAGCATCGAAGTCTAACAGCTCCCTGCCACATTTCGTTCCCTCTGTGCTCCTTCCCCAGTGTCACTCCTCCCTCAACCCCTCAAGAACCCCTTTGCCTACCGCAGTCCTTCTCAGCATCTGCTTCCTGAACAACCCAACCTCCGTTCTGCACCGGCCCGGTCACCCCACTGAAACTGGCAACTCCTGCTCCCAGCCAACTTCATCATGGGACCTAGAAGCAGCCCAGCCCCCACTGCTGTCCTCCCCAAGGCTCAGCTCTGCCCAGGAACCCGCTGCCTGCTCCCATCCCTGGTCCCTTAGGCCCACGGCATCTGCTCTCTCGGGACCATGCTCCCCCCGCACCAGTCGGCCCGCCCTGGGCTCTCATGAGGCAAAGCCAGCCATCCCTCAGTTTCCACTTCGCCCCTTCCCAAGGCAGTGAGCTTGGGGGCAGCTCCAATCAGTGGGAGGACAAACCAAGGGGGATCTCAGACTCATCACGATGCACTCGCACATAAACGCCTCATCTCATGCCGTCAATTACAAGCCCTGGGAAGTGGGGGCAGGCGAGGCCCAGGAGGCCCCGAGAACAGGGAGGCCAAGCCTGGGGGCAGATTCTCTGAATCCTGAAGAATGAGCAGAAGCAACAGACTCGGCAAGGTGCGGGCTCCAGGCAGAGGGAACAGCTTGTGCAAAGGCCCTGGGGCAGGCCAAGGACAGAACACTTAAGGCATGGAAAGGAGGCCAGCATGGCTGGAAGCAAAGGACAGCGGAAGGAGGCGGGGAGGTGGGAAGGGATGGCCCCAAGTGCTGAGACTCAGAACAGAACGGGGCAGTCCCCTTTTTTTGTTTGTCTGAGACAGAGTCTCATCTGTCATCCAGGTTGGAGTGCAGTGGTGCAATCTCAGCTCACTGCAACCTCCATCTCCCTGGTTCAAGTGATTCTCCCACCTCAGCCTCCCCAGTAGCTGGGATTACAGGTGCATGCCACCACGCCTAGCTAATTTTTGTGTTTTTAGTAGAGATGGAGATTCACCTTGTTGGCCAGGCTGGTCTTGAACTCCTGACCTCAAGTGATCCACCTGTCTTGGCCTCCCAAAGTGCTGGGATTATAGACGTGAGCCACTGCACCTGGCCTAGGGCTGTCCCCTCTAAGAACACACAGCCTTGTGGGTGATGGTCAGAGGACAGCTCAGATGAGCTCAGCTCAGGTCAGTTCCACAGGAGTCACTATACTACATTTTACAAAGGGATTGGGGGGACTCTGTGGGCACCATAAAATTCGATCTGTCCCATTCCATGGCAGCTGTGTGGTGTGGGTGCCACAGAATGGGTAACTACTCTAAGCAAATCAAGGTGTTCTCATTCCCCTGGTCAGAGCAATTGGTTCAGTAGCAGGAATAAACAAGGAATCCCACAGCCCAGTTTGCTGGTAGCTATTCTAAACTGAGTCCTTAGAGATGTGAGTAAGCTGCTGGATCAATCCTGACCTGAAGCCCACCCTACCACTGCACATTTTCCATTACACCAGATTCCCTTCATTGTGAAGCTGTTTCAAGCTAGGTTTTTTATTATTTGCTACCAAACACATCCCGCAACAGGCGGTAGGAGTGAGTTCCTGCAGAAACTCAGTGGATCATTGAGGCCACCTTGGAAGCCATACATAGCAGTCTCCAGACGGCAGCAAGCTAGAGGATGACTCTGCAGTGTCAGGGAGGGTCAAGCTGTATTTTAAAAAGCAACGGAAGGCCCGGGAAATGCAGCTTTTAGATAGCAAAGGCCTGTGGTGCCCTAAGTGGCCCCCATCAGCCAGGAGTGGGTGTTTCAGAGGGAGGAGGTGGCTGGCCTGGGGAATGGGTCCAGGCCTCCGAGTTCACCAGATCTCCAGGCCACACTGTGGCACAAGTCATCCCTGTCGCTGCGTCTGGCTGGCCTGGGCCCACAGCCTGCTTCGCCGGGGAAAGGAACCCCTGCCTCGACAGAGTCTCCGTCCAATTCTCTCAGCGAGAGTGCTGCCAGCTTCCTCACTCACACAGCCCAGCTGGAGAACTGCCCACAAGTTAAAAAATATTTCTTTCCAGCAGACATCGCTCCTGCGGATTGAAGCCTTATCTTTCTCTTCCAGAGGAGAGTTGTTCATTTCACTTCCTAAAAAAAAAAAAAAACCCCAAAACCTTAAACCACAAACTGAAAAGCAGGTGGAACCGTTTCAGGATTTGGCTGAAGTTTGTCTCAGAGCTGATAAGGGACAGTCAGTTGTTTCTGGGCAACACAGCAGTGAACTGGCAGCAAGACGGGGGTCCACACTATCCCCCAATAAAATGACTCCCCAAGGCCTTACTCTGTATAGAGAGGTTTCTGGCCAGTCATAGTGGCTCACCCCTGTAATCCCAGCATTTTGGGAGGCCAAGGTGAGTGGATTGTTTGAGGTCAGGAGTTCAAGACCAGCTTGGCCAACATGGTGAAACCCCGTCTCTACTAAAAATACAAAAATTAGGCAGGCGCAGTCGTTGATGCCTGTAATCCCAGCACTTTGGGAGGCCGAGGCAGATGGATCAGGAGGTCAGGAGTTCGAGACCAGCCTGACCTACATGGTGAAACCCCGTCTCTACTAAAAATACAAAAATTAGCCAGGCGTTGTGGCATCCACCTGTAATCCCAGCTACTCAGGAGGCTGAGGCAGGAGAATCGCTTGAACTTGGGAGGCAGAGATTGCAGTGAGTCAAGATTGTGCCACTGCACTCCAGCCTGGACAACAGAGACTCCATGCCCCCCCCAAAAAAAATTAGCTGGGCGCGGTGGCGCATGCCTATAGTCCCAGCTACTTGGGAGGCTGAGGCACGAGAATCACTTGAACCCGGAGGCAAACAACACCTTAACACAGCAGAAATGCTAACACTGGCTGCTGGGTTGGCAGGGCATTTTTTTTTTTTTTTTTTTTGAGACGGAGTCTCGCGCAGTCGCCCAGGCTGGAGTGCAGTGGTGCGATCTTGGCTCACTGCAAGCTCTACCTCCCAGGTTCACACCATTCTCCTGCCTCAGCCTCCCAAGTAGCTGGAACTACAGGCACCCACCGCCACGCCCGGCTAATTTTTTTTTGCATTTTTAGTAGAAACGGGGTTTCACCGTGTTAGCCACGATGGTCTCGATCTCACGACCTGGTGATCCGCCCGCCTTGACCTCCCAAAGTGCTGGGATTACAGGCGTGAGCCACCGCACCTGGCCCATGGCAGGGCATTTGAAAGCAAGTGTGGGCTGCTTGTGGTGGCTGACAGCTGTAACCCCAGCACTTTGGGAAGCCAAGTTGGGAGGACTGGTTGAGCCCAGGAGTTTGAGATGAGCCTGGGCAACATTGTGAGACCCCTCCACCCCCAACCCATCTCTACAAAAAATTAGCTGGGCATGGTGGTATCTACCTACAGTCACAGCTACTGAGGAGGCTGAGGGGGGAGGACTGCCTGAGGCCAGGAATTCGAGGCTACAGTGAGACATGATCATGCCATTGCACTCCAGTCTGGATGACGGAGCAAGACATTGTCTCGAGAAAGAAAATAAAAAAAAAAAAAAACATAAAGAGAAGAAAAGAAAACAAACGTGTAACCTACTACAGAACTCAGGCCGGGGGTAGGATTTTACCAGACACAGGTCTGCAGAGATGGACCACAGGGCTCTGGCCTTGGCTCAGTCCCGGTACAGTAAGTAACAAATAAATAGCACAAGGGGACCAGGCACGGTGGCTCACGTCTGCAGTCCCAGCACTTTGGGAGGCCAAGGCGGGTGGATCACCTGAGGTCAGGAGTTTGAGATCAGCCTGACCAACATGGTGAAAACCCATCTCTATTAAAAATACAAGAACTTGGCCGGGCGCGGTGGCTCAAGCCTGTAATCCCAGCACTTTGGGAGGCCGAGATGGGCGGATCACGAGGTCAGGAGATCGAGACCATCCTAGCTAACACGGTGAAACCCCATCTCTACTAAAAATACAAAAACGAGCCGGGCGAGGTGGCGGGCACCTGTAGTCCCAGCTACTCAGGAGGCTGAGGCAGAAGAATGGCATAAACCCGGGAGGCGGAGCTTGCAGTGAGCTGAGATCTGGCCACTGCACTCCAGTCCGGGCGACAGAGCGAGACTCCGCCTCAAAAAAAAAAAAAAAAAATACAAGAACTTGGCCAGGTACAGTGGCTCACGCCTGTAATCCCAGCACTTTGGGAGCCTAAGGAGGGCAGATCACGAAGTCAGGAGATCGAGACTAACAAGGAACAAGATGAAACCCCGTTTCTGCTAAAAAAAAAACACAAAAATTAGGCGGGCGTGGTGGCAGGCACCTGTAGTCCCAGCTAGTTGGGAGGCTGAGGCAGGAGAAAGGCATGAACCCAGGAGATGGAGCTTGCAGTGAGCCGAGATCACACCACTGCATTTCAGCCTGGGCGACAGAGTGAGACTCCATCTCAAAAAAAAAGAAAAAGAAAAAGAAAAACTTAGCCAGGCATGGTGGCATGCACCTGTAATCCCAGCTACTCAGGAGGCTAAGGCAGGAGAATCACTTGAGCCCAGGAGGCGGAGGCTGTAGTGAGCTGAGATCACACCGTCGTACTCCAGCCTGGGCAACAGAGTGACACTCTGTCTCTAAATAAATAAATAAATGGCACAAAGGCATAGCAGTCACCTGATGAAACACGCAGCCTTTCGGCCAGGCATAGTGGCTCATGGTTGTAATCTCAACACTTTGGGAGGCTGAGGCGGAAGGACTGCTTGAGACCAGGAGTTCAAGACCAGCCTGGACAACATAGTGAGACCCCCCATCTCCACAAAAAATAAGTATGGTGGTACATGCCTGTAGTCCCACCTACTTGGGAGGCTGAGGCAGAAGAATCACTTGAACCTGGGAGGCGGAGGTTGCAATGAGCCAGGATCGCACTTCAGCCTAGGCAACAGAGCAAGTGAGACTCGGTCTCCAAAAATACAAACAAAAAAGAAGTACCTGACACACAGTGAAATAGGGCTACTATTAACTGTTAGACATTGTAAAACTTAATATAATCATGAAACACTTTGCAAATACAAAGGCCAACAGCTGAAGACACAGGGATACCATGAGTCTGTCATTCCCATGCCCCTTCCTTCCCCTCCCTCAAATAATGCCTCAATTCATAACTTTGTTTGTTTATTTTTTGAGACAGGTTCTCGCTCTGTCACCCAGGCTGGAGTGCAGTGGCACAATCTCCGCCCATCGCAACCTCTGCCTCCTGGGTTCAAGTGATTCTCATGCCTCAGCCTCCCGAGCAGCTGGGGTCACCAGCGTGTGCCATGACACTGGCTAATTTTTGTATTTTTAGTAGAGACGGGGTTTCACCATGTTGGCCAGGCTGGTCTTGAACTCCTGACCCCAAGCAATCTGCACACCTCAGCCTCCCAAAGCCCTGGGATTACAGGAGTGAGCCACCACGCCCGGCCTAAACCCTAATCTGACAGCAGAGGCTTGGGACTTACACCCAGGCCTCCATCCCAAGCCCTGCCTCACTATCTGCAAACTGCCGCCCCTCTGCAGTCCCGAAACATTTGTTCCACCAGCTGCAAGGGTGTTCTCATCACCCTTCATCCCTCACCATACTTTTTGTTTTGTGGAAGCTGCACAGTTCTGAAGTAATCGTGCCACTGGGAAACAGGGCTGAGAGTCTCGTTTGTTCAAAGAAAATCTTTTCCTTCCACACACAAGTGCTGTGTTTGCGCCATAAATCGCCTTCTGCATTAGGTCCCCGCCAGCCTTTCTCCTGGTGCCCAACCCTCCCAGGAAGGGCTCCAGTCCTGCATTCCCGGGGTGGCAGGTGGCTGCAAACACAGCCGGACCTGAGCCCAGCTCAGCAGCTCAGGGACAGGTCAGGAAATAACAAGGGCAGGAGTTCACATTTATTGTGCACCTACTATGTGCTGGGCACTGCGCTGGGCACTTCCTTAATCGGCTGCATTTTCTTCCTTCCAGCCAGGCACCGTGGCTTATACCTGTAATCCCAGCACTTTGGCAGGCTGAGGCCAGGGGATTGCTTGAGCCCAGGAGTTCCAGACCAGCCTGGGCAACATACTCGATTGATGCAAAAGTAATTGTGATTTTTGCCATTAAAAGTAATGGCAAGAACCACCTTTACTTTTGCACCAACCTAATTGCAAGACGCCATCCCTACAAAAAAATTTAAATTACCAGGTGTAGTGGTGAGTGCCTGTAGTCCAAACTACTTGGGAGGCTGAAGTGGGAGGATTAATTACACCCAGAAGGTCAAGGCTGCAGTGAGCTATGATCGTGCCGCTATACTCCGGCCTGGGCAACAGAGAAAGACGCTGTCTCTAAAAGAAACGAAATTGGCCGCGCACAGTGGCTCATGCCTGTAATCCCAGCACTTTGGGAGGCCAAGGTGGGCAGATCACCTGAGGTCATGAGTTCGAGACCAGCCTGGCCAATATGGTGAAATCTCGTTTCTACTAAAAATACAAACATTGGCCAGGTGTGGTAGCGGGTGCTTGTAGTCCCAGCTACTCGAGAGGCTGAGGCAGGAGAATCACTTGAACCTGGGAGGCAGAGGTTACAGTGAGCCAAGATCATGCCACTACACTCTAATCTGGGCGACAGTGCAAGACTCCGTCTCAAAAGAAAAAAAGAAACAAAATTAAGAAACAAAATTAGCTGGGCACAGTGGTTCACTTCAGTAATCCCAGCACTTTGGGGCGCTGAAGCAGCCAGATCACCTGAGGTCGAGTTCGAGACTATCCTAGCCAACACGGTGAAGCCCTGTCTCTACTAAAATTAGCCAACATGGTAGCACACACCTGCAATCCCAGCTACTCAGGAGGCTAAGGCGGGAGAATGGCTTGAACCCAGGAGGTGGAGGTTGCAGTGAGCCAAGATCACGCCACTGCACTCCAGCCTGGGCAACAGAGTGAGACTCGGTCTCCAAAAAAGATAAAAGAAACAAAATCCTCACGGGACACTGTGAGGTGGGTCCATCCATCATTATCTCATTTTACAGAGAAAAAACGAAAGTATTCACTTGCCCGAGGCCAGGACAGGAAGTCAGGCATCACCCACCCCACCGTGGGTACCCACTGGCACACTGGGAGATGAATTCATCTCCTGTTGGCACGCATTTCCTTTTTACATAAAACAGAATCCGTCACTATGTCACAAGCCACGGCAGAGGGAGGCCCCGGGCTGGGTCAGGCGTTGCAGGCAGTACCCAGCTTGCCGTGGATTGCAGCCAAATGAGGTTGAGAAACGGTATTTTCACCTGCAGTTCTCAAATGCTTGCTCTCAGGAATCTCCACTCTCTTACTGAGGACACAGCCCCAAATGACATCTTAATAGCAATATGAAAATAATTTTGACTTTACAGACTCACTGAGAGGATCTCAGGGACACCCTTCCTGGCTGGAGAACCGTAACTCTAAAACAATCATCTTTGGCCGGACACAGTGGCTCATGCCTGTAATGCCAGCACTTTTGGAGGCCTAAGTGGATTCACTTGAGGTTAGGAGTTCAAGACCAGCCTGGCCAACTTGGTGAAACACCATCTCTACTAAAAACAGAAAATTAGCCGGGCGTGGTGGTGTGCACCTATAATCCCAGCGACTCGGGAGGCTGAGGCAGGAGAATCGCTTGAACCTGGGATGCAGAGGTTGCAGTGAGCCGAGATTGCACCACTGGACTCCACCCTGGGTGACAGAGCGAGACTCTGTCTCAAAAAAAAAAATTAAAAATTAAAATTGAAAAAAGTTAAAAAACATTAGACACCAATGATACAACAATAAAAAACAAAGTGAAGGCCAGGCGCAGTGGCTCACGCCTGTAATCCCAGCACTTTGGGAGGCCGAGGCGGGTGGATCACGAGGTCCGGAGATCGAGACCATCCTGGTTAACACGGTGAAACCCCGTCTCTACTAAAAATACAAAAAATTAGCCAGGTGTGGTGGTGGGCGCCTGGAGTCCCAGCTACCCGGGAGGCTGAGGCAGGAGAATGGCGTGAACCCGGGAGGCGGAGCTTGCAGTAAGCCAAGATTGCGTCACTGCACTCCAGCCTGGGTGACAGAGTGAGACCTGGTCTCAAAAAAATAAATAAATAAACAAATAAACAAACAAATGACCAGTAAGCACACACAAAGAAGCCCAATCTTATTAACCATCAGGGAAATGCAAATCAGAAGTATCATGAGATACCACCTCACACCTACTAGGATGCCTGAAATCAAACAGAAAATAGCAAGTGTTGGCAAGGACATGAAGATACTGGAACCCTCAAATATTGCTGGTGGGAATGTAAAATGGTGCAGCTGCTGAGGAGAACAGGTTGGCATTTCCTGAAAATGTTGCCGTATGACTTAGCAATTTTACTTCTAGTATATATCCAAGAGAATTGAAAACACGTCCACCTAAGAATTTGTACATGAGGGCCGGGGCAGTGGCTCAGGCCTATAATTCCAGCGCTTTGGGAGGTCAAGGCAGGAGGATCACTTGAGGTCAGGAACTCCAGATCAGCCTGGGCAACACAAGAACTCATCTCCACAAAATATTTAAAATTAGATGGGCGTGGTGGTGCATGCTTGTAGTCGCAGCTACTTAGGAGGCTGAGGCAGGAGGATTGCTTGACCCCAGGAGGTCGAGGCTATAGTGAACCACGATTGTACCACTGTATTCCATCCTGGGTGACAGGGCGAGACCCTGTCTCAAAACAGAAAAAAAAAAAGTTTTGGAATGGATGGTGGTGATGATTGCACAACAATATAAATCTGTGTCATGCCCCTGAACTATATATATATATGTGTGTGTGTGTGTGTGTATATGTATATATGTGTGTGTGTATATATGTATATGTGTGTATGTGTATATATATGTGTGTATATATATACACACACATACTTTTTTTTTTTTTTTGAGACAGAGTCTTGCTCTGTCGCTCAGGCTTGAGTGCAGTGGCACGATCTTGGCTGACTGTAACCTCCGCCTCCCAAGTTCAAGTGATTCTTCCGCCTCAGCCTCCTGAGTAGCTGGGATTACAGGCACACACCACCACACCCAGCTAATTTTTGTATTTTCAGTAGAGATGGGGTTTCACCATGTTGGTCAGTCTGGTCTCAAACTCCTGACCTCATGATCCACCCGCCTCAGCCTCCCAATGTGATGGGATTACAGGTGTGAGTCACCGTGCCCGGCCTGAACTATATATATATTTTTTTTTTTTTTTTTTTTTTTTTTTTTTTTGAGACGGAGTCTCGCTCTGTCGCCCAGGCTGGAGTGCAGTGGCCGGATCTCAGCTCACTGCAAGCTCCGCCTCCCGGGTTTACGCCATTCTCCCGCCTCAGCCTCCGGAGTAGCTGGGACTACAGGCGCCCGCCAACCTCGCCCGGCTAGTTTTTTGTATTTTTTAGTAGAGACGAGGTTTCACCATGTTTGCCAGGATGGTCTCGATCTCCTGACCTCGTGATCCGCCCGTCTCGGCCTCCCAAAGTGCTGGGATTACAGGCTTGAGCCACCGTGCCCGGCCTGAACTATATATTTTTAAATGACTGGCCAGGCGCAGTGGCTCAGGCCTGTATCAGAGCACTTTGGGAGGCCAAGGTGGGCGGACCACAAGACCAGCCTGGCCAACATGGTGAAACCTTGTCTCTACTAAAAATACAAAAATTAGCCAGACATGGTGGAGCACGCCTATAATCCCAGCTATTCAGGAGGCTGAGGCAGGGAGAATTGCTTGGACCCAGAAGGCAGAGGTTGCAGTGAGCCAAGATCACGACACTGGACTCCAGCCCAGGTGACAGAGCAAGACTCCATCTCAAACATAAAATAAAATAAAATAAGAATACAAAAATTAGCGGGGCATGGTGGCAGGTGCCTGTAGTCCTGGCTACTTGGGAGGCTGGGGCAGAAGAATTGCTTGAACCCAGAAGGCAAATGTTGCAGCGACTTGAGATGGCACCACTGGACTCCAGCCTGGGCAACAGAGCAAAACTCTTGTCTCAAAAAAAAAAAAAAAAAAAAGACTAAGATGGTTGATTAAAAAAAAAAAAGTGGGCCGGGCGCGGTGGCTCAAGCCTGTAATCCCAGCACTTTGGGAGGCCGAGACGGGTGGATCACGAGGTCAGCAGATCGAGACCATCCTGGCTAACATGGTGAAACCCCGTCTCTACTAAAAATACAAAAACTAGCCGGGCGAGGTGGCGGGCGCCTGTAGTCCCAGCTACTTGGGAGGCTGAGGCAGGAGAATGGCGTGAACCCGGGAGGCGGAGCTTGCAGTGAGCTGAGATCCGGCCACTGCACTCCAGCCTGGGAGGCAGAGCGAGACTCCGCCTCAAAAAAAAAAAAAAAAAAAAAAAAAGTGGGTGGGAGCATGGAACATAGAGTCATATAGTCACATTTGTTTGGATGTTAAAAAAAAAATAAAAAACTAACAGTGGCCAGGCGCAGTGGCTCACGCCTATAATCCCAGCACTTTGGGAGGCCAAGGCGGGCAAATCACCAGAGGTTAGGAGTCTGAGACCAGCCTGGCCAACATGGTGAAACCCCGTCTTACTAAAAATACAAAAACTAGCCAGTTGTGGTAGCACGCACCTGTAATCTCAGCTACTCGGGAGGCTGAGGCAGGAGAATCACTTGAACCCGGGAGATGGAGGTTGCAGTGAGCCAAGACCGTGCCATTGCACTCCAGCCTGGGTGACAGAATGAAGCATCATCTCAAAAAATAATAATAATAAAATAAACAACTTTCTTACAATCAAAATAAAAGATCACATCCTATCTAGTTTCTGCAACTTCTCTTTGGGATGAATAGACTGTGAACTACTTTCTGTTTTACCAGATCTATGATAGGTATGATTTTATTGATCATTTTTTTGAGACAGTTGTGCTCTCGTTGCCCAGACTGGAGTGCAGTGGTGCGATCGCGGCTCCCTATGACCTCTGCCTCCTGGGTTCGAGTGATTCTCCTGCCCCAGCCTCCCGAGTAACTGGGACTACAGGCGCACGCCACCACACACAGCTAATTTTTGTATGTTTACTCAAGACGGGGTTTCACTATGTTGGCCAGGCTCTTCCAGAATGCCTGACCTCAAGTGATCCACCCACCTCAGCCTCCTGAAGTGGATTGACTGATTGATTGATTGACTGATCGATTGATTGAGACAGAGTTTCACTCTGTTGCCCAGACTGGAGGGCAGAGGCGCGATCATACCTCACAGCAGTTTTGAACTCCTGGACTCAAACAGTCCTCCCACCTCATATCACTGCACTCCAGCCCAGGCGACAGAGCAAGACTGTGTCTCAAAAAACATAAAATAAATAAATAAAAGTAAAATCTGGGAAAAGGGGGAGAGAGGGAGGGAGGGGAGCAATGCTGGAAAAACTACCTATTGGGTACTATGTTCACTACTTGGGTGATGAGTTCACTGGAAGTCCAAACGCCCCAGATTACACAATACACCCATGCACAAAACCTGCACAGGTACCTCCTATTTTTTTTTTTTTTTGAGATGGAGTCTTAGTCTGTTGCCCAGTCTGGAGTGCAGTGGCACGATCTCAGCTCACTGCAACCTCTGCCTCCTGGGTTCAAGCAATTCTCCTGCCTCAGCCTCCCGAGTAGCTGGGATTACAGGCACCCACCACCATGCCCAGCTAATTTTTGTATTTTTAGTAGAGACGAGGTTTCACCATGTTGGGCAGGCTGGTCTCGAACTCCTGACCTCAGGTGATCTGCCGGCCTTGGCCTCCCAAAATGCTGGGATTATAGGCATGAGCTACTGCACCTGGCCCTCCTGAATCTATTTTTAAAAAACAATTCTGGGAAAAGACATCAGATAAAAAAAAAAAAAAAGAAAACAAAAAAGAGGTCACAAGAAACCCTCCCATCTGGAAGAAATGGTGTTAATTACCACACAGTGCCTTAAAGAAATGCAGGTTAAATCTCTCATAGTCCTGGAGATCAGAAGTCCGAGACAGGTCTCCCTGGGCTCAGGTCAAGTGCAGGCCATGCTCCTCCTGGAGGTGCTGCGGGAAGATCCCCTTTCCTGGCCTTTACCAGCTTCTAGAATCCGCCTGTGCTCCATGGCTGGAGGTCCTCCCTCCAGCAACTGCCTGTGTTTCTCCCCCGCCAGCCCTCAGCTCTTCCCCTCCTGCCTCCAGGGCCCTGGTGATTCGACTGGGCCACCAGGATAATCCCACAGCCTCTCCACATCTCAAGGTAGGCAATTAGCAACTTCCATTCCCTTCTGCCACAGAACCCACAAACATGGGATCTGGGGACCCGGACATGGACATCTCTGGGGGTCATTATTCTGCCTCCACAGCCGGTCACAGCACTGCTGTGCCACGACCCAGCCAAGGCCTGTGCAGGAGGCAGGAGGGAGGCAGGAGTCTGGGACTCCTTGGGGTAACAAAGGTTGCAGCTATGACCCTGATCCTCAATCCTGGATGCAGCCAGCTGGAGGTCGCCCCATCTCTGGACACAAAAGCAAACTCAGGGGGCTTGTGGGGAAAGACTGCTCAACATAATTTACATCAATTTAAATGTACAGGCAGTGGTTCACTCCTGTAATCCCGGCACTTTGGGAGGCCGAGGCGGGCGTATCACCTGAGGTCAGGAGTTCGAGACCAGCCTGGCCATCACGGCAAAACCCTGTCCCGATTAAAACTAAAAAAATTAGCCAGGCGTGGTGGCTCAAGCCTGTAATCCCAGCACTTTGGGAGGCCGAGACGGGCGGATCACGAGGTCAGGAGATCAAGACCACCCTGGCTAACACGGTGAAACCCTGTCTCTACTAAAAATAAAAAAACTAGCCGGGCGTGGTGACTCAAGCCTGTAATCCCAGCACTTTGGGAGGCCGAGACGGGCGGATCACGAGGTCAGGAGATCAATACCACCCTGGCTAACACGGTGAACCCTGTCTCTACTAAAAATAAAAAAATCTAGCCGGGCGTGGTGGCGGGTGCCTGTAGTCCCAGCTACTCAGGAGGCTGAGGCAGGAGAATGGCGTAAACCCGGGAGGCAGAGCTTGCAGTGAGCTGAGATCCGGCCACTGCACTCCAGCCCGGGAGACAGAGCAAGACTCCGTCTCAAAAAAAAAAAAAAAAAACTAAAAAAATTAGCCGGGTGTGGTGGTGGGTGCCTGTAATTCCAGCGACTCAGGAGGCTCAGGCAGGAGAATCACTTGAACCTGGGAGGTGGAGGTTGCAGTGAGCCAAGATCATGCCACTGCACCCCAGCCTGGGAGGCAGAGTCTCCAAAAGCTAAAATAAAATAAATCAGGGAACTTTGCAAATAAAAATACCCTTTTGGGCAGCAGCTGAGAGCTGTCCTGCCCGTTTCGAGGGCCAGATCACACCGGGGACAGACGCTAAGGTCACACCTGATACACAACTCCGCCTCTGGGGTCCTCAAAGCTCCTACCCGTCGTAAAAATATTAATCCTCTGCTCTAGTCATTTCAACTAACGAAAGTATCTTCCAAAGAAACAATCCTAAAGATAGAAAAATACTGGTCTAAGGAGATGGGAGCTTCTTTCCTTAGGAGACTGACTCATTAGAGACAACCTAATTGTCCGACAGCAGAAAGAGCTTGTGACAGCAAAGCCCTGTCATTAAAATGATGGAGGAACCCAAGAGGCCCGCACTCTGTGTGTGAGCAGAAAAGCAGGACATGAAATCCAATGATTGCAGTCTCGAACTCTTTTTTTTTTTTTTTTTTGAGACGGAATCTTGCTCTGTCGCCCAGGTTGGAGTGCAGTGGCACCATCCTGGCTCACTGCAAGCTCCGCCTCCTGGGCTCACGTCATTCTTCTCCCTCAGCCTCCCGAGAAGCTGGAACTACAGGCGCCCACCACCATGCCCGGCTAATTTTTGTTGTTGTTTTTTTGATTTTTTTTTTTTTTTTTTGAGACAGAGTCTCGCTGTGTCACCCAGGTTGGAGTGCAGTGGTGCGATCTCGGCTCACTGCAAGCTCCACCTCCCGGTTTCAAGCAATTCTCCTGCCTCAGCCTCCCGAATAGCTGGGACTACAGGCATGCACCACCACACCCGGCTAAATTTTTTGTATTTTTAGTAGAGATGGGGTTTCACCGTGTTAGCCAGGATGGTCTCGATCTCCTGACCTTGTGATCCGCCCACCTTGGCCTCCCAAAGTGCTGGGATTACAGGCCTGAGCCACAGCGACCGGCTCTGTTTTTGTATTTTCAGTAAAGATGGGATTTCACTGTATTAGCCAGGAAGGCCTCGATCTCCTGACCTCGTGATCCGCCCACCTCAGCCTCCCAAAGTGCTGGGATTACAGGCATGAGCCACCGCACTCAGCCACCTCAGACATTTTTTAAGACCCTAGAACAAAGACTGGAAAGACGTTTACTGAAATATTAATGGATGCACTGCAGGGCGGGTGAGAACGTGGGTGTGGACTATCTTTTCCCTCTGTTCTACTTTTCTGAAATTTTCACATGTTCTGGAAAAGGAACATAATAAAACTAAGTTTACCTCTTTTTATATTTATTTAGTTAGTGAGTTATTGAGACAGCGTCTTGCTCCGTTGCCCAGGTTGGAGTGCAGTGGTGATCTCGGCTCACTGCAGACACAAACTCCTGGGCTCAAGCGATCCTCCCACCTCAGCCTCCCAAGTAGCTGAGACTACAGATGCACACCATCGTGATAGGCTAACTTTTTAGTTTTTGTAGAGACAAGGGTCTCACTGTGTTGCCCAGGCTGATCTCAAATTCCTGGCCTCACGTGATCCTCCCATCTCAGCCTCCCAAAGTGCTGGGATTACAGGCATGAGCCACCTTGCCAGGGCCTAAGTTCACCTTTAATCAAACTGGTTGTATTCACTGCTAGGTGTATAAAATTAATCCAGTCCCTTTGTTTTGGTGTGTGAACGTGTGTGTGAATTTAGTAAGAGTGTGTGGTGTTTGGGTGTGATGAGAATAGAGACTGTGTGTGAGCAGTGGGGGTTGTGTATGTGTCTGCATCTGCGTGGACATGTCTGAGTGACTATGTATGCAGAATGTGTGTAAGAATGAGTTATGGGTGGACTCTGTGGCTCACACCTGTAATCCCAGCACTTTGGGAGGCCGAGGCTGGCGGATCACGAGGTCAGGAGATCGAGACCATCCTGGCTAACACGGTGAAACCTCATCTCTACTACAAATACAAAAAATTAGCCGGGCGTGGTGGCAGGCGCCTGTAGTCCCAGCTACTCGGGAGGCTGAGGCAGGAGAATGGCTTGAACCCAGGAGGCGGAGCTTGCAGTGAGCCGATATCGCACCACCGCACTCCAACCTGGGCGACAGAACGAGACCCCATCTCAAAAAAAAAAAAAGAATGTGAGTTATATGAGCATGTGTGTGCTACATGAGTGAACATGGGCATGTGTGTGTATAAATGAGCACATCGGTACATGTGCACGTGCATGTGAATGTGTGAGCTATCCGTGTGTGCGTGAGTGAACATGTGGGGTGTACGTGCAAATCCACACAGGTGCTGTGTGATAAGAATGTGTGTGTGGTGTGAGTGCAAGCGTGAAAGGGTGTGCATATAGGAAGCTCCATGTGTGCATGTGAACGTGGGAGCATGCCGTGGAAAGCGTGGGGTGTCTGTGTAAGTGGCGTGCGTGTGGGGTGAGCAGAGGTGTGTCTGTGTGGCTGGGATGGAGGTGTGGACTCAGGCGGAGTTTGGGAGAGTTGTGGAAGTGTGAGCACTGGTGGAACTGTGTGGGTGTGATATGGGTGTGACATGGGAGAAGCTTTGTGAGCCTGAGTGTGAGTGTGCAGGTGTGTGTGTGAGGGCATGTGTGTGGGTGTGGTGTGTGTGTGAATAAACATCCATGTGTGAATGTCAGAGTGTGGGGTGCCACAAAACCCGAGAACCAGGAACCCTGGGAAACCTGCAGTTCCGAGCTGCTCAGAGAAACCGCAGGAAGGGCCTGGCCAGCAGCAAGTCACCATTCCTGGCTCCTGAGTGTCACCACGGCCAGCCTTCCACAGGGCAGGCAGACACAAGACACACGACACAAGAGGAAGGGGAGACCCCAGGCCCCTTCCAGAGAGGCCTCTCTGACCCCCAGCCGAGAGGCTGCCCCCTCCCCTTCCCAGGGGGGACACATCCACTTCCCAGGCTTGGAACACAGCAGAGTGGCCCCCGGCACCTGTGAAGGGAAAAAGGTGACATCCTTTGCTCCCCCAGGACAGCTGGCTGGGAACTCTCCTCCTTCACCAAAGGCCTGGAGATGGCAGTGGCTGAGAAAGGCTCGCCGGGTTCCCAGGCTGCTCTAGCCACACAGAGACATCCCTGTGTCCTTGCCAATGGTGTCTGAGCAGGGCCTCCCCTCCCTCATCCGTGCAGAGCAGAGGCCCAGCGTGCAGCATCTCGCCCGGGCTCTATGACCATGCGACACACTAACCACCACTAGCTGCGTGGCCTTGAGCAGGCAGCTGACCCCCGGGCGACCCCACTTCATCTGCAAAGCAAGGGTCACAGCAAACCGTGGCTCTGAAGCTAGGATTCTGTCACACCACCTCCACTATCCTGCAAGTTCAACGCCCGCAATAAATCAACCAGCTGTGCAGGGCTCCTGGGGGCAGCCAAAGCCTCTCAAGCTAGCTGTTCCGAACACCCTCCTCCAGCCACGACTCCCGAGACTTCCAGTGCAAACCCTTGGAACACACAGGCCTGGGCTTTTTCTTTTTTTTTTTTTGAGACAGAGTTTTGCTCTTTTTGCCCAGGAGTGCAATGGTGCGATCTCAACTCACTGCAAGCTCCGCCTCCCGGGTTGACACCATTCTCCTGCCTCAGCCTCCTGAGTAGCTGAGACTACAGGCGCCTGCCACCATGCCTGGCTAATTTTTTGTATTTTTAGTAGAGATGGGGTTTCACCATGTTGGCCAGGATGGTCTCTATCTCTTGACTTTGTGATCCACCCACCTCAGCCTCCCAAAGTGCTGGGATTACAGGCGTGAGCCACCACGCCCGGCCAAGGCCTGAGCTTTTTCATCTCTGCCACAAAGAATGGCTTGACCTGAGGCAGTTTTGATTTTTTTCTTTCTTTTTTTTTTTTTTTTTTTTTTTTGAGATGGAGTCTCGCTCTCTCACCCAGGCTGGAGTGCAATGGCATGATCTCAGCTCACTGCAAGCTCCGCCTCCTGGGTTCATGCCATTCTCCTGCCTCAGCCTCCAAAGTAGCTGGGACTACCGGCGTCCGCCACCACGCCTGGCTAATTTTTTGTATTTTTAGTAGAGACGGGGTTTCACCGTGTTAGCCAGGATGGTCTCCATCTCCTGACCTCGTGATCCGCCCGCCTCAGCCTCCCAAAGTGCTGGGATTACAGGCATGAGCCACTGCGCCCAGCTGAGGCCATTTTGATTTTATTTTAAAGTCTTGCCACATGGACAAAGGCCAGGGGGCTTCACACACTCAGTCGACTCCAGGTACAGACCCCTGATCTTTTCAGGGCTCTTCACATGTTCTGGCCTCCCTGCCACGGTGCCCCTCACAAAACGGGCATCATGGCTAGGTGCAGTGGTTCACGCCTGTAATCCCAGCACTTTGGGAGGCTGAGGCAGAAGGATTTCTTGAGCTCAGGAGTTTGAGACCAGCCTGGGCAACACAGTAAGACCCTGTGTGGTGTGGTGGGGCGCACCTACAGTCCCAGCTCCTCGGGAGGCTGGGGCAGGAAGACTACTCAAGCCCAGGCGGCCGAGGCTGCAGTGAACTAGGATGACGCCACTGCACTTCAGCCTGGGTGACCGAGCAAGACCCTGTCTCAAAACAAAAATGAAAGCAGGAGCATCAGCTCAGGAGGCGTGTGGGAAAACACAAGATCCCCTAGACCTGGGCTGAAGCTGCTGCCCCCACCACACCCCCAGCACACCCCTCGGCAAAGCCAAGGCCAACACCAACAGGCCTAGTGCACTATGACACACTTTCTAAAACTGGCCACAACATGACCTCCCACCCCAAGAGGTCTTTTGCAATGACAGCTCAACACTCATCCTGGCAAGTGGGGGATCTGTGCCCCATCTCTTGAATGTGGCAGCTTCTGGGACTGCCTTGGTCGACAGGGTATGGAAGGGATGCCATGCAACAGCCAAAGCCAGGGCCCGTCCCTCTAGTTTTCTGGAGACGCTTGCTGTTGGGACCCAACTGCCATGCTGTGAGGAAGCCCAACTAGCCTAGGTAGAGAGACCACATGGAGAGGCCACTTAGACCACATGGAGAGACCACATGGAGAGACCACATAGAGAAACCACATGAGAGGCCACATAGAGAGACCACATGGGAGAGGTCTCATGGATAGGCCACAGGAGGCCACATGGAAGTGTTCCAGCCAGCCACAGGCCCTACTGAGGTCCAGGTCAACACCAGCATTGACCACTAGACCTGTGAGTGAAGACGCTTCCAGGAGACTTCAGTCCCCAACTGCTGAGTCACTGCGGCAGAGGCTCCAGACACCGTGCAACAGGCAAGTCGTAGTGCCGTCCCCTGTGCAAACACCTGCCCTGGAGAAGCCGTGAGCACCTCACAGTGGCCGTTCTGGACCCCGAACTTGGCAGTGCCTTGTTATGTACAAGATAGAATGTTGTTGGCTATTGCTCAGCCTTGGCGCCTCCTCTCCCCTCTTGCCTGTCGCTGTAATGACAGTCTCAAGTGTGCCTCTGAAGGACAGGGCTCCTGGGCTTCCTCGCTGCACGCATTTCCATCCTCTCTCCCCTGCTGCAGCCACTGACATCAGCGGCACAGAGGATCCGCCCTCACCCACTGCCCAATTCCCCAGCACCGACCCAGCCACACACGAGACATCACCGGGGGCAGTGGGTGCACGTCAACCACAGGCGACGGCTCAGACAATGCTGGGCAGGATGGGAGGCTCCCGGCCCTGTGTCGCCATTTCTGCCAGGGAAACACCATGACCTCAAGGACCAAGCCAGAAGGAGGCATTGCTGAGTCCCCAGCTCATGTGAGGAGTCCCATCCTGACCACTACGTTCTGCAGCAGCCCTGTCCCCATCCAGACTCTGGTCCCTCCTCCCACCTCCTGCCACACTCAGGACCGAGCCTCTTCCCAGAACCCAGGACAGATAAAGGAGGGCTCTGCCCCCAAACTGACACAGCAAATAAACCAGCCTCAAGAGCACACGTGCCGGGTGCGGTGGCTCATGCCTATAATCCCAGTGCTTTGGGAGACTGAGGTGGGTGGATCACCTGAGGTCAGGAGTTCAAGACTAGCCTGACCAACATGGTGAAACACCATCTCTACTAAAAACACAAAAAATAGCTGGGCATGGTGGCACATGCCTATTATCCCAGCTACTCAGGAGGCTGAGGCAGGAGAATCCCTTGAAGTCAGGAGGCAGAGGTTGCAGTGAGCTGAGATTGAGCCACTGCACTCCAGCCTGGGTGACAGAATGGGACTCCATCTCAAAAGAAAAAAAAAAAAGCACATGTACTGCAGATTCCACTCTTTTTTTAGGTGGAGTCTCGCTGTTACCCAGGCTGCTGGAGGGCAGTGGTGCGGTCTTGGCTTACTGCAGTCTCCACCTTCCAGGTTCAAGCGATTCTCCTCCCTCAGCCTCCTAAGTAGGTGGGACTATAGGCACACGCCACACCATGCCCGGCTAATTTTTGTACTTTTTGTAGACACAGGGTTTCATCATGTTGGTCAGGCTGGTCTCAAACTCCTGACCTCAGGTGATCCACCAGCCTCGGCCTCTCCAAGCGCCGGGATTACAGGCGTGAGCCACTGTGCCCAGCCCAGATTCCACTCTATCGGGCATCCAGAGGAGTCAAACTCATAGAGACAGGAAGTAGAATGGTGGGTGCCTGGGGCTGAGGGAGGGACTGGGGAGTGAATGTTTAATGGGGACACAGTTTCAGTTGCAGAAGATGAGAAAGTCCTAGAAGCGGATGGTGGTGATGGCTGCACAACACTGTGATGTGCTTAATGCCACTGAACTGTGCAGTTCATTTTTTTTCTTTTTTGAGACGGAGTCTCACTCTGTCGCTCAGGCTGGAGTGCAGTGGCGTGATCTCGGCTCACTGCAAGCTCTGCCTCCTGGGTTCACGCCATTCTCCTGCCTCAGCCTCCCAAGTAGCTGGGACTACAGGCGCCCGCCACCATGCCCAGCTAATTTTTTGTATTTTTAGTAGAGACGGTGTTTCACCGTGTTAGCCAGGATGGTCTCGATCTCCAGACCTCGTGATCCACCCGCCTCAGCCTCCCGAAGTGCTGGGATTACAGGTGTGAGCCACCGCGCCCGGCCAGTTCACTTTTTTTCTGAGACAGGGTCTTGCTCTGTCGCCCAGGCTGGAGTGCAGTGGTGCAATCATGGCTCACTGCAACACTGACTTCCCAGGCTCAAGCAATGCTTCTGCCTCAGCCTCCCCCTAAATAGCTGGGACCACAGACAGGCGTGTGCCTCCATGCCCAGCTAATTTTTGTACTTTTTATAGAGACAAGGTCTGACTATGTTGCCCAGGCTGCTCTCAAACTCCTAGGCACAAGTGATGTTTCTGCCTTGATCTCCCAAAGTGCTGGGATTACAAGCATGAGCCATCGCCCCCCGCTTGAACTATGCACTTTATTTATTTATATTTTCTTCAAAAAAACCCTCTGCTGGCAAATTATGCACTTTAAAATGGTTAAGATGGGCCAGGCCTGGCGGCTTAATGCCTGTCATCCCAGCACTTTGGGAGGCCGAGGCGGGTGGATCACTTGAGGTCAGGAGTTCGAGACCAGCCTGGTCAACACGGCGAAACCCTGTCTCTACTGAAAATATTTTAAAAATTAGCCAGGCATGGTGGTGGGTGCCTGTAATCCCAGCTACTCAGGAGACTGAAGAAGGAGAAACGCCTTAACTCAGGAGGCGGAGGTTGCAGTGAGCCATCACACCACTGCCCTCCAGCCTGGGCAACAGAGCAAGATTCTATCTCAAAAAATAATAATAAAATAAAATGAACAAGGCTGAGGCTGTTTCCACAGCCTCGAGGAAACGCCTAAGCTGACTTGGCCCTGCCTGCCTTCAGCCAATCACCACTTTTGCCGTCTGAGCTGCCACCAGACCACAGGGAGGCTTTTGCAGTGTGCAGCCTGTACAACCATGCCAGTGCACCTGCACTGCTCCCGGCCAGGCCCATCCTGACCTACGCAGCCTCCTCTCTCACCTTTGGCCTCCCCAGCCCAAGGCTGTCTCAGGTGTCACCTCCTGATGCCCCCTGGGGAGGGTGTGCCCCTCTGCGCCCCTCTTTGGGTCTTGTGTCTCCATCCACACACCTCTGCTTCAGACAACCCACACCCCACCCAAGCACAGCCCCCGCCCCCCATCATCTGAAGTGAACAAAGCCACCAGCCTCGGGCCCAAGAAAGGGGTTGTAGGTAAGAGGTCAAAGTGTCCCTGCTGGAAGGACCACACGGCTGCCTGGCTTTCTAAATCAAGTCCATTTTATTTGAAATTTTCCACATGCCACACATGTACATGAAAATTCCCATCCAGAATGGAGTTTGCTACAGTGAACACCACAGTCAGGAGCAGGCATCACCGTGAGACACCATGGGGGCAAGTCAGCGGGACGGGGACAGGGAGGTTGGTCATCGAGAGGCAGGTAATGCATGTAGGGTCATTTAGCACCTGGTCATGAGATATGGCAAAACCCCCCCGGGGCCAGGGAAAGATCTCGCCTTAAAAACACGTGGAGCTCTGCTGTCTCTGAGCAGTCTCACGTGGATGGGCAACGCTCAGAGGGTGGCGAAGGGGCTGGAGAGAGATACCACCAACGGCTGCAGGGGAGGGGCACGCACACACACAGGCACGCACATGCTCGCCCGTGAACACCCCCTGGCACATATACACCCTTGCACACTCTCCACCCTCTGCCCCAGACACATCAACAACACGGCGGTCCAGGCTCTGGCTCGCTCCCTGGGAGGCTTCTGTGGCCAGGGTTCCCCTGGCGGGTCTGGTGGCAACAGCTTGGAGAAAAGCCTCCCAGGACCAACCCTCATTCCCAGGTCCACTGGTCTGGGGCGGGAGTAGCCAGGTGTTCTGATCTGGGCTTTTCCCGTAAACCGACCCCTTCAGCATCTCTGCTTTATTTTTTGTTTTTTGAGACAGGGTATTTCTCTGTGGCCCAGGGTCAAGGGCAATGGTGTGATCTTGGCTCACTGCAACCACCAACTCCTGGCCTTAAGCAATCCTCCCGTCTCAGCCTCCTGAGTAGCTGGGACCACAGACACGTACAATGCGCAGCTAACTTGTTTTTAAATTTTACGTAGAGATAGACTCTCACTATGTTGCCCAGGCTGGTCTCGAACTCCTGGGCTCAAGCAATCCTCCTGCCCCAGCCTCCCAAAGTGCTGGGATGACAGGCTTGAGCCACCGCGCCCGGCCCCTCCTGTGTTTCTTGAAGGAGCTTGAGAGAGTAGAGGAGCCCTGATGACAGATGGCCCGAGTCACTGCCACCACGGGGTTCCTCAGCGTCTGTGGGGTTTGTGTTCATCATGCCCGGGAGATCTAGAAACTTCTAACTGAACCCGAACCCCCAAGTGCAAACGAGACCCATGGCCATCAGGAAGAGCCCCCCCGCGTTGTGGTCAAGGCTACCAGGAACTGGCAGCAGCGCTCTGCCCACGTCCACAGGAGGCGGTCAACATCTCCTCTGCCTCCGGTTTAGTGGCCCCACGCTTCATCACCACACCTTATCCATGAACTTCGCAAGCTTTCTTACAAGAGCTCTGTAATGGGCCAGGCACAGTGGCTCACGCCTGTTATCCCAGCCCTTTGGGAGGCAGAGGCAGGAGGATCACTTGAGGTCAGGAGTTCAAGACCAGCCTGACCAACATGGTGCAACGCCGTCTCTACTAAAATACAAAAATTAGCCGGTCATGATGGTGGGTGCCTGTAATCCCAGCTACTCGGGAGGCTGAGGTGGGAGAGTCGTTTGAACCTGTGAGGCAGAGGTTGTAGTGAGTGAGCTGAGATCATGCCACTGCACTCCAGCCTAGAGGACAAAGCAAGACTCCTTCTCAAAAAAAAATCTGTAATTTTCAGATCCTAAAAGGAGCAGATAACAGGGGAAGAGGAGGTGGGAGGCTGCCACAGCACTGCCTGCTGGGGGTTCAGGGTCTCCGCATCCAGGCCTCCGGCACCCTCCATCCCTGCAGGAGCATTGCTGACACCTCCAAGGCCAGGACACTGGTCTGGAGCTTCATCGGCTGGCAGGGGCCCAGCCCTCAGCTGTCGCAGCCCTACTACTCTAGGCCTGGCCCCTCCATGAGCCCCCCAGGCCCAAGCCTGAGCCCAGCCCCAGTCCCTTGGGCCCAAAGGCCTGTGGCTCTGGGTCCGGGCACAGGGAGTGGTTGAGGGAGGGCGCTGCTGAGCTGGCAGGCACGCCTTGTGTGTTTTTAGCGCCACAGGAGCTCAGCCCATCCTGGCTGCAGTCCTGGGTCGAAGCAGCGAGTGTCTTCCCACTCTGTGCACACACAGGTCCCGGGACGGCCTCTTGGAGAAGAAACCTCTCAGGCCTGTGTCCTGGCAGGGCGTCTGGGGGCAGCGGATGGCAGGGATAGAGCCCGCCTCCTCTGCTGCAGAAGGAAGCAGCCCTCACCCAGCTCCCCTGGGCTGGACGGGCCCTTGAAAACGAGAAAAGCCTCACACAGCAGAGAGGAGCACCCAAGGCCCAGAAAGGCACCTTTGCTCTGGGTCCTCAGGCTCAAGTGCCTGCCCTGGGCAGGCACCTGAAGGTGTTCAGAAGCCTGGTGGGGCCCAGTGTTGCCTGGTGACACGGAGCAGGTGGCGGGGCGGAGGCTGTGGGACAAGGGGCTGCAGGGTCACAGGCCACAGGGCCCTGGGGCCGCGGGGCCAGGAGGAAGTCAGGAGAATAAATAGCAGCTAGGTCTGGGGTGAGCTGGGGGCACAGGCAGGACAGGGCAGCCAGAGAAGTAGGAACACTCCCTTTTAAAGAACAAAGGGATACATACCCTTTCCCCTCCACCCTCCCTCCAAGCCCTCAGTCTCTCCCTCACACTCACACAGGGAAGACGTGACTCACACACGCATGCACACACAGGGCACAGGTTTACACAGGCACACACACACAGGCACACGTACACGCAGGCACACGTGCACACAGGCACATGCACGCAGGCACACGTGCACACACAGGGCACAGGTACCCGCATGCACACGTGCATGCAGGCACACACACGCAGGCACACGCACGTGGTCACGGCGACAAGTGCTGACCACGCTCCTCCGGCAGGCAGCATATGGTCTGCCGCTTAACAGCCGAGCTCTGCCAATTGGGGACCATTAGGGTGGGTTCTTTTCCCAGCATCAAATGCTGCAGAATATAAATTGCAACTAACACTGGTGCCAAAATAGCACTTAGCGAAAATAAGCACGTTATTAACATCTGGTGAAGTCCATCTCGGGGGTAGCAGCAGCGGAAATTCTTGCTCTAAGTCAAAGGATGGTTGCAAGGGACACTAAAAATACAAGGTCTACTGTTTCGGGGATGCTTTCCAAGGCACTGCACCCCAGCCTCAGGAATGGCCCATCCCCCAGTCCTGTCTATGAGTATAAATTATGCTGCTGGTTAAAACCGCTTGCTCATGAGAACAGGACACCCAGGCGTGATCGTACACATGCTAGGATGCATTCCTGGTGCAAACACAATTCTCTGGCCCCAGTGGGGAATGTTCTGGAAGAAAGGACCAGGGCACAGAGCTGAAGCGCCCAGAGACACAGGCTCACTGAGGGTCCGGGTCCGGGAGCCTCCCAGGTCACCTGCCTCCCTCCTGGGCCACATCCCCTGCCTGCCGCACCGCACCTCAGTCTGATACCAAGAAGTGGTCAGTACTGGGAAGTACCACACCACCGGATCTGATCACTGTGCCTGGTGGTCTCCAGGTACCATTTTAAAGCTCTAAAGAAATGCCTAGGAAGTGTGTGGGCCGTGGGCAGCTGGTCCTGCGGCCTGCAGGTCAGGAGACGGGGCCGAAGGGTATAGCTCTCAGAGGCCGTGACAGGAGGGCCAGGAGGCCTCTGGGAGGCGAAGGCGTGGTCTGGTGCTGGTCCCACCATCAGATTCTGCTGGAATCAGCCTGTAGAAGAGCCTCTCCAGCCAGGAGGCAAAGGCACTGCACTGGGTGCAGCCTGGGACTGGGAGAGGACCCGTGGGCTTCAGAGAGGAGGCGTTGATCCCATACGTACAAGAAAGTCAAGGTGAAGTAGGAGGAGACTTCGAACCCCAGATCCGCCTGTGCCAGTGAGCAGAGGCGCCAGGGCAGTGCCAAGACTGCCATGTGGAGAGCTGGGAGGCAGCCTGCACAGGAGGGCTGTCCCTCCCCACAGCTCTGACCCCAGTTCTCCAAAGGCCTCTTGGACAAGGAGCTGGGCCCCCAGAGCAAGGAGCTGCTGAGAACCATCCCTGCCCAAGGGCAGGGCCGGTGATCGGAGGCCCGGGGATAGTGTCCCCCATTTTTTAACAGCAAGGCAAATGTGAGACACCGCCCCACAGGACGGTGCACCTGTCACATGGAAACCCAGGAGGATGACGACGGGCTGGGCAAGGGGCCCTTCACCAAGAGCAGCCAAGGCGGTGGTCCAGGCGAGCAGGACCCAACCACAGCCCCCCTCAGAAGCCATCAGCCCAGGGACAGCTCTAGGAGCGCCCGGAGGTGAAAGATGGCAGAGGCGACCAGCATGGCACATGGGGTTGGGCCTCGGACGCTGGGAGGGTGTCCTCATTTTTGGAATAGCTTTAATTTTTTTCCTCTTTATTTTTAAGAGATGGGGTATCCCTGTGTTGTCCAGGCTGGTCTCAAACTCCTGGGCTCAAGTGATCCTTCCAAAATGTACTGAATATATATATATATATGTATATATGTATTTTTTTTTTTTTGAGATGGAGTCTCGCCCTGTCGCCCAGGCTGGAGTGCAGTGGCGTGATCTCGGCTCACCGCAACCTCCGCCTCCCAGGTTCAAATGATTCTCCTGCCTCAGCCTCCTGAGTAGCTGGGATTACAGGCACCCACCACCACGCCCAGCTAATTTGTGTATTTTTAGTAGAGATGGGGTTTCACCATGTTGGCCAGGGTGGTCTTGAACTCCTGACCTTGTGATCCACCCGTCTCGACCTCCCAAAGTGCTGAGATTATAGGCGTGAGCCACCGTGCCCAGCTGAATATTTTTAAAGTCTTAAATAAAGTCATCTGAAATGGGGTCCTGTGATTGCTACTCCAGCCTTATGAATCATTTCGGGTTTTAATGTCTCACGTTATTCTAACAAAGCCGAATGTGTATCTATTTCCCCAGGAATGCACATGGACCTTCCCAGGGAAGCTGAAGGCTGTGGGGTGGGTGGGAGCAGGAGGAGACCTCTCTCATGAGGAACGGGCCCTGCTCATTGGGCTGAAAAACCATAGCAGAGGCTCCAGCCAGCAGTCCCAACCCCAGGGGACCTCTCTGGGGCCACAGGCATCATCGGGCTAGAAAAACCCCAGAGACATGAGTGGGCTCAAGTGTGTTCTAATGGGACGGGGAGTCCTAAGTCCGCAGCCACTAAACTGGCAGGCCCTTCCCCATGTCACACTCGGCCACGCAAGGGGACACTCAGACACACGGTGACCAGCCTGGCCGAATGGACTTCAGGGGGACAGCATGTGGCCACCCATCCGCGGGGCCCCAGTGGCAGGTGACCACAAACACAACAGCCAAGGGACATGTTTCCCAGTCAGAAGCAGCACGGGGTTCCGGCCCTCCAGGCCCGTCGACAGGGCCCCCAGGGATGGAGGCTCAGTGCACAAACACCCAAGCCAGGCCCCAAGGGTCAGCCTGGTTCAGCCAGCCCCCATGTCGACGGTCCCTCGACCCCCCTCATGTCAACCAGAGCACATCCCCTCAACCCAAACTTCACAGAGCAACAGTTCCCGTGAGAGAGCCGCAGAGATGCCGGGAGCCCCAGGAGCCAGGTGGGGCGTGCCCGGCCGGGAGAGAGGCCCTCTTCCTCTTGTAACAAACCAAGGGTCCCTGGTGTCCCAGGCTCCCACAGCGTCTCGAGGTGACTCAGACCGATGGGCGGCGGCTTGGCCTCTCACCACCACAGGTTCGGCGGTTCCTCAGCCACTCTGCTCTTAAATAAGGTGATCTCATCCAGGTGCACCAGGGGGACGTCCCGGATGACGTCGGTCAGGCCCTCGTGGAGCAGAGGGAAGATGACGACGTTCAATGCGGGCCGCTCGGCCTGGAAGCTGAACCAGAGACAGGCGGTCAGCGGATTACGTGGGTGGCCACGGAGGGGGCAGAGCCTGCTGGGGGAGCCCAGGAGGTACTCACACCTGCCCCCGCCACCCGGGCTCACCTGGGGCTCCCGGAGAGACCAGGCCTGCTGCGAGAGTCACCCTCTATGTGCCTCGAGGACCCCGTACGTGGCAGCCAGAGCTGAGGAGGAGCAGGGCAGCCGGGAACAGGCAACACGCTTCTCTCCAGGTTCAGGGGGCACCCGCTCCATGCCAGCCATGAGTATCAGAGGCCGCAGAGGCCAACCCTGCTCTGCAGATGCGGGAAAGCTGCCAGGACAGGCTGCCGTGCCCCAAGGCAGCAGAGGGACCCCACTGCAGGAGTGGCAGATTCAAGGCACCTGGCCCATGAACGTCCCACAGCCAGGACAGAGAAAAGGGACAGGTGTCCACACCCCACAGCCGCACGTGGGCCACCTCAAGGGGGTGCGACTCCCAAGTCAGTGAGGCAGCAGCAGTCACTAGGAGAAGCAGATACCAAAGCGGCTACTCGGGAAAAGCACACGTTTGACCGAATGACAAATGGCAGGTGGGCGACGCTCCCAAAGCCCCCACCCCCAGGTGACCAGCCTGCATGCATGAAAACTCATTCACAATTGCCATGGGGTGCCCACCGAGTGCCAGGCACGGCTCTGAGCTCGACAGACATGACCTCATTTTGCCTTCCCCACAACCCTACAATGAGCCACGGTCCCCCAGCGGGCCATGAAGCAGAGCAAGGATCCCTCCCCAGTCAGAGCGGGTCACCAGCACAGTCCTACTGGCCTTATTTGGCCAAAATGCAATGCAAGCCGGGTACTGTGACTTGCTCCTGTAATCCCAACACCTGGGAGGCTGAGGTGGGAGAATCGTTTGAGGACAGGAGTTCCAGAACAGCTTGGGCAACATAGGGAGACTCTGTCTCTATAAAAAATATTTAAAAATTAGTAAGGCATGGTGGCGCATGCCTGAGCTACTCAGGAGGCTGAGGTAGGAGGATCACTTGAGCCCCGGAGGTAGAGGCGGCAGTGAGCTCTGATCATGCCACTGTACTCCAGCCTGGGCAACACAGTAAGACCCTGTCTCTAAAAAAAAAAAAGAAAAGAAAATGCAAAGAAGACCCAAGTGCCAGCCCAGGAGCGCCAGGCAGAAGGAAAAACACAGCAGTGCCCCAGAGAGCAAGATAAAAACATCCAGGCCAGGCGCAGTGGCTCACGACTGTAACCCCAGCACTTTGGGAGGCAGAGGCAGGTGGATCACCTGAGGTCAGGAGTTAGAGACCAGCCTGGCCAACATGGTGAAACCCCATCTCTACTAAAAATACAAAAATTAGCCGGGCGTGGTGGCGGGTGCCTGTAATCCCAGCTACTCAGGAGGGTGAGGCAGAAGAATCCCTCAAACCCAGGAAGTGGAGTTAGCAGCGAGCCGAGATTGTACCACTGCACTCCAGCCTGGACAACAGAGCGAGACTCCATCTCAAAAAAGAAAAAAAAAATCGGCTGGGCGCGGTGGCTCAAGCCTGTAATCCCAGCACTTTGGGAGGCCGAGATGGGCGGATCACGAGGTCAGGAGATCGAGACCATCCTGGCTAACACGGTGAAACCCCATCTCTACTAAAAATACAAAAACGAGCCAGGCGAGGTGGCAGGCGCCTGTAGTCCCAGCTACTCGGGAGGCTGAGGCAGAAGAATGGCGTAAACCCGGGAGGCGGAGCTTGCAGTGAGCTGAGATCCAGCCACTGCACTCCAGTCTGGGCGACAGAGCGAGACTCCGCCTCAAAAAAACAAAAAAAAAAAGAAAAAAAAAATCCAGAAACTTCTTCCCAGAGGGCCTCAAGGCAGGGAGGCACCCACAACAAAGAACCTCACCGTTTGCCAACACTGAGTCAAGTCCCCCCAGCCACAGCGGCCACTTAAAGGGAAGAGGACAACGGGGTCCAGCCTCTCGCTGTGACCCTGCCTGAGGCGATGCTGGACTCACGACACACAGAGTCAATGGTGGAAAAGCCGAGGTTTTGGCAATAAAGACGCCATCACAGCCCTGGCCCTGCATAGTAATCTCGTGGGCAGCGATATCCGTGACCATGAACCCCACGGGTCATGTGGCAGATGCATCCTGGCCTGTGAAACCATCATGCCATGTACTTGACTTACATCAAACTCGACCCCTTCTGGCTCCAGCTCCTGAGGCTGCTAAGGAGCTGCTGTCAGCCGGGCGCGGTGGCTCACGCCTGTAATCCCAGCACTTTGGGAGGCCGAGGCGGGTGGATCACTAGGTCAGGAGATTGAGACCATTCTGGCTAACATGGTGAAACCCAGTCTCTACTAAAAATACAAAAAAAATTAGCCAGGCGTAGTGGCGGGCGCCTGTAGTCCCAGCTACTCGGGAGGCTGAGGCAGGAGAATGGTGTGAACCCAGGAGACAGAGCTTGCAGCGAGCCAAGATCGCGCCACTGCACTCCAGCCTGGACGACAGAGTGAGACTCCGTCTCAAAACAAAAGGAGCTGCTGTCGGGACATGGAAGGTGATTTGTCTTTTTTTCTTGAGACAGGGTCTTGCTCTGTCTCCCAGACTGGAGTGCAGTGGTACAATCAGCTCGCTGCAGCCAGTAGCTGGGACCACAGGCACACATCACCACACTGCCCAGCTAATTTTCTTTTTTTTTTTTAATTTTTTTTTGAGACGGAGTCTCACTCTGTGGCCCAGGCTGGAATGCAATGGTGCGATCTTGGCTCAATGCAACCTCCACCTCCCAGGCTGAAGTGATTTTCCTGTCTCAGCCTCCCAAGTAGCTGGGATTATAGGTGCCCGCCACCATGCCTGGATAATTATCATATTTTTAGTAGAGACAGGGTTTCACCATGTTAGCCAGGATGGTCTCAAACTCCTGACCTCAAGTGATCCACCCGCCTCAGCCTCCCAAAGTGCTGGGATTACAGGTGTGAGCCACCATGCCCAGCCACTATTTTTTATTTTTTGTAGAGACAGGATCTCACCATGTTGCCCAGCCTAGTCTCAAACTCCTGGGCTCAAACAATCCTCCCTCCTTGGCCTCCCAAAGCACTGCCGTGACAGGTGTGAGCCATGGCACCCAGCCAGGATTCGTTTCTCACCATAAGCAAGGAATGAAGCAGGGGGATCTGCTCTTCCACACACCCTGTGGGTCACAGGCTGCAGCTGTCTCTGTGGCCAGGAAGGAGCAGCCTGCTTTGGAGGTCCCTGGGTGATATGAGGAGGTGCCACCCTACAGTAGTGTGTGGAGGAGACACCTGGGGCAGAGGGGGAGTCTCTGTGGATCGGGACAGAAAGGCCAGCCCTTCTTGGTGGTCAGAGGGCACTCCCGTGCGGCTTCATAGTCTGCTACATACACAACGAGGCTCAAAAAGACTGAGTTTGAGAAACGTTAAGATCCTCCTATAGTTCCTCAATGTGATGACTGAGTGTTCACACTCATCGGCGAGATGTGCCTCCCTCAAACCTTGTTAAGATGCTATAAACACATTACCCATCAGATGTGGAAAAAAAAAAAAAAAAGGAGGCCTGGTGCAGTGGCTCACGCCTGTAATCCCAGCATTCTGGGAGGTTGATGCAGGAGGATCACTTACTTGACCCAGGAGTTCAAGACCACCCTGGGGGCCGGGCACGGTGGCTCACACCTATAATCTCAGCACTTTGGGAGGCCAAGGCGGACAGATCACCTGAGGTCGGGAGTTCGAGACCAGCCTGACCAACATGGAGAAACCCCATCTCAACTAAAAATACAAATTTGCCGGGCATGGCCAGGCGCGGTGGCTCACGCCTGTAATCCCAGCACTTTGGGAGGCTGAGGTGGGCGGATTACCTGATGTCACAGGAGTTTGAGACAAGCCTGGTCAACATAGTGAAACCCCATCTCCACTAAAAAATTAGCCGGGCGTGGTGGCACACGCCTGTAATCCCAGCTACTCAGGAGGCTGAGGCAGGAGAATTGCTTGAGCTCAGGAAGCAGAGGTTGCAGAGAGCCAAGATTGTGCCACTGCACTCTAGCCTGGCCAACAGAGCAAGACTCTGTCTCAAAAAAAAAAAACAAAAAACAAAAAACTAAAAAAAAAAAAATTTAGCCGGGCGTGGTGGCACATGCCTGTAATCCCAGCTACTCCGGAGGCTGAGGCAGGAGAATCGCTTGAACCTGGGAGGCAGAGGTTACAGTGAGCCAAGATGGCACCATTGCACTCCACCCTGGGCAATAAGAGCAAAACTCCATCTCAAAAAAAAAAGATTAGCTGGTTGTGGTGGCACATGCCTATAATCCAGCTACTCCAGAGGCTGAGGTAGGAGAATCAATTGAATCCGGGAGGCGAAGGTTGCAGTGAGCCAATATCGTGCCACTGCACTCCAGCTTGGGAACAAGAGCAAAACTGTGCCAAAAAAAAAAAAAAAAAAAAAAGCACCAGGCGCGGTGGCTCAAGCCTGTAATCCCAGCACTTTGGGAGGCCGAGACGGCGGATCACGAGGTCAGGAGATCGAGACCACCCTGGCTAACATAGTGAAACCACATCTCTACTAAAAAATACAAAAAAAAAAAACTAGCCGGGCGAGGTGGGGGGCGCCTGTAGTCCCAGCTACTCGGGAGGCTGAGGCAGGAGAATGGCCTGAACCCAGGAGGCGGAGCTTGCAGTGAGTTGAGATCCGGGACTGCACTCCAGCCTGGGCGACAGAGCAAGACTCCGTCTGAAAAAAAAAAAAAAAAAAAAAAAGGAAGACCAGCCTGGGCAACACAGGAGACTCCATCTCTATAAAAAAAATTTAAAAATTAGCCGGAAGTGGTGGCATGCACCTGTAGTCCCAGGGACTGAGGAGGCTGAAGCAGGAGGATCACTTGAGCCTGGGAGGTCAAGGTTGCAGTGAGCTGTGATTGCACCACTGCACTCCAGCCTGGGCAACAGAGAGAGACCCTGTTTCTAAAAAAAGAAAAAGAAGAGACGGTGGCCGATACCCAGCCGTGTGTGAAGGTGAGTCTGCCAGGGACAGGAGGGTGCTGGCCATAAAAAGAGTCAGCGCCATCACAAGCGACAGGTTACCAGCGACAGGTCTGTCGGCAGCCACGCCACTGGCCCACTGGCCGGCCCTGCAGGCTGAGACACAGAGAGACAGTTGAGACCCCAGGCCACCCAGCGGACGGGGCAGGTGAGCTGCACAACAGCCCAGGGCCAGGTCCTCCCTCTGGCTCCATAATCCTCCAGGCAGGAAAAAAGATTAGAAAGAGAAAAGCGTCAGGAAAAGCGACAACAAATCGCTGCTCCTCCTCCTCCCGCGCCCTGGGTGCAGAGTAGGGGGCGGGGCCTGCGGCCGGTTCCCGGGAGCCCCAGCGCCACCTGCTGGGCCCTCGGCGCAGCTGCAAAGGCAGAGTTGCAGGGCTGACACTGACTGCTAGGTCCATAGGTGCCCTGGGCTGGAAAGCCTGGGGAAGGCCGGTCAGACCCTGTCTGCAGGTCAGCTGGGACCTGCGGCTTGGGCCACACTGCTGTGATTGGGGCCAGCGTGGAGCCAGGCACAGGCACTGAGGCTACGAGGAAGCTGTGGCACAGGCATCTGTACACGCGGTCTCTCCCACCTGGCTTTGGGGTGGTATCTGACTGCCAGCAGGGTGGGGAGAGAAAGGCTTTCAGCAGTCCTGGGGGAATCCAGCCTATGTGAGCACAGAGGTCCTTGCAATGCTGTGACCCTGTCATCTGCAGAAGATCCTGACAGGGCCTCCCCAGCACGGAGCCTGGAGGTTCCCACAGAGGTCCCCTCGGCCTTGGATAGCCTGCACAGCCCCCGACATGGCCCATCTCCTCTTCTAGGCGTGAACTCCCATCCCTCCAGCACTCACTCCCTGCCTCATTGCTCAGATGGAGGCTGTTTCCCCATCTGTAAACCGGGGCTGATAGCACTGACCTCACAGGTGAGGCTTGAGCAAGAGGCAAGACGCAGTGCCTGGAGCAGACAGAATGCTCAGGACAGAGGCACCGGGGGCCCAGGCAGGCACCCTGGAGGGGCACACACGGGAGATGTACTGTGAACACGGAAGCCTCAACACCTTCATCCCACTCTGTTGGCAGCAAGTGCAACGTGGGTCCCACCACAGGCCCATGCGCTGCGCCAGGTGCGGGACACAGGGACGGGGAGCGGGGTCACAGAGGGACTGGCACAGAGGGATGGGTACGGCTTCCGCCCAGCAAGTCCTGGGGCTGCTCTCAAACACCACGCAGCAAGCATGGGTGATCAAGGGCTCTCCCAGGCACCTGCGTGTAACCAGCGCCCTCTGGGGTCACCTGCGAGCTCAGCGCCAGGCTCAGCTTGTGCCTGAGGACACAAAAACACCAAAGAACTATGGAGCGCCAGCCTTCAAAAAACAGACCATCCGGCCGGGCGCGGTGGCTCAAGCCTGTAATCCCAGCACTTTGGGAGGCCGAGACGGGCGGATCACGAGGTCAGGAGATCGAGACCATCCTGGCTAATACGGTGAAACCCCGTCTCTACTAAAAATACAAAAACTAGCCGGCGAGGTGGCGGGCGCCTGTAGTCCCAGCTACTCGGGAGGCTGAGGCAGGAGAATGGCGGAAACCCGGGAGGCGGAGCTTGCAGTGAGCTGAGATCTGGCCACTGCACTCCAGTCCGGGCGACAGAGCGAGACTCCACCTCAAAAAAAAAAAAAAAACCAGACCATCCAACCAGAGAACACAAAGAGCTTACTGCATCCACCTTAGATCATCAGACTTGCCTAAAAAACACGCAGGTGCAGGTCAACCCAGGCAGCCAGAGGAGAAGCTCCCGGCCTGCAAAGGGCAGCATGGAGCCGGCCACAGGCAGCAGTAAGTAAATGAAGGAGAGAGCAGCTCAAAGCAGGGGCTGGCATCCGGTGCCACGTCCAACCAACCCGCCTGCAGCGCCATGCAGAGAGGATTCTGAGGACCAGAAGGCAAAGCAGGCTCAACGGAGCAGGAGGCCTTCGAGGGTGGGGCCGGGGGCCGCCCTGTCATGAGCGCAGCCGTCCCGAACTGCTTGGGGATCGTGGACGTTCTCCGCTGCAGCAAGGAAAGAGACAACTCCCAGAGCCAGTCCCCATTGCTGCAGGAAAAGCCACCCACCCCTGCAGAGCTGAGACGGCCCCACATGCGCTTGGTCTTAGGGCCCCAGACTCACAGGCCACAGAAGACAGGCAACGCCCACTCCCAAGTCCCTTCAACAAAACACACCCACGCAGCAGATGGCGGCTCTGGGTGCACAGTCGCAGCCTCCCACTGGCTGGAGGGCGTGTGAGTGGAGTCCAGCCGCAAGCGCACTGAGGGAGAAGGTCCGAGGCTCTTCCCGCAGCTGACAGGGCAGAGCTAGGGCGGAGCTGCCTGCATCCGCCACACCTGAGAAAACCCAGCTTTGGCCTCTGGGTACCACAGCCTCACAAGGCACAGTGTGCCCCTTCCCCCAACAGCTACCGCCTGTCCCCAAGCCCACTCGGCTAAGCCCTTTGGAGCCTGTGACCCACTCAGCCCTCCTAAAATGGGGCACACATCAGCAGGCGTCACATCCAGCTCACAGCACAAGGATGCTAAGGTGTGAGGAAGCAGAGCCAAGGGGCTAAACGGGAACATTCCGGCCACCACCCAGGCTGCCCCGCTGGTTCCACTGCAGGCAAAGTCAAGATTCAAAGCAAAGTCGAGGACACAGTGACCGTGTTTTCCATAAGAGCCATGAACCAGGACTGACCACCCAGACACCCAATTGAGTGCCATCAGGCCAGCACTGAGAACAATCACTTAGGGCTTTATTTATGACACAAGAAGACTCCATGGTGTAGTATTACATTTTTAAAAATCAGATTACAAAATAACATGAGAACCCTATCTCCAGCTGATTCTCCAGGGAAAATTGGCAGCTTTCACTGTTGGGAAGCCTTCACTTAAAAATAGGTTGATGTTGGCCAGATGTGGTGGCTCATGCCTGTAATCCCAACACCTTGGGAGGCCAAGGTGAGTGGATCACCTAAGGTCAGGACTTCGAGACCAGCCTGGGCAATGGGTGAAACCCCGTCTCTACTAAAAATACAAAAATTAGGCCGGGCGTGGTGGCTCACGCCTGTAATCCCAGCACTTTGGGAGGTCGAGGCGGGTGGATCACAAGGTCAGGAGATCGAGACCATCCTGGCCATCACAGTGAAACCCCGTGTCTACTAAAAAAAAAAAAAAAATACAAAATATTAGCCAGGCGTGGTGGCAGGCACCTGTAGTCCCAGCTACTTGGGAGGCTGAGGCAGGAGAATGGCATGAACCCAGGAGGCGGAGCTTGCAGTGAGCCGAGATTGCGCCACTGCACTCCAGCCTGAGCGACAGAGCAAGACTCTGTCTCAGAAAAAACAAACAAAACAAAAATAAGCCAGGTATAGTAGTGCACACTTGTAATCCCAGCTGCTCAGGAGGCTGAAGCAGAAGAATCGCTTGAACCCAGAAAGCAGAGGTTACAGTGAGCTGAGATCCCGCCACTGTACTCCAGCCTGGACGACAGAGTGAGACTCTCTCAAAAAAAAAAAAAGGTTGATGCATAGTCTAAATTTTTTTTTTTTTTTTTTTTTTTTTTTTGAGACAGAGTCTTGCTCTGTCGCCCAGGCTGGAGTGCAGTAGCCAGATCTCAGCTCACTGCAAGCTCCACCTCCCGGGTTTAAGCCATTCTCTTGCCTCAGCCTCGCGAGTAGCTGGGGCTACAGGCGCCCGCCACCTTGCCCGGCTCGTTTTTTGTGTTTTTTAGTAGAGATGAGGTTTCACGGTGTAAGCCAGGAGGGTCTCGATCTCCTGACCTCGTGATCCGCCCGTCTCGGCCTCCCAAAGTGCTGGGATTACAGGCTTGAGCCACCGCACCCGGCCTTTTTTTTTTTTTTTGAGACGGAGTCTCACTCTGCCGCCCAGGCTAGAGTGCAGTGGCCGGATCTCAGCTCACTGCAAGCTCCGCCTCCCGGGTTTACGCCATTCTCCTGCCTCAGCCTCCAGAGTAGCTGGGACTACAGGCGCCCGCCACGTCGCCCAGCTAGTTTTTTGTATTTTTTAAGTAGAGACGGGGTTTCACCGTGTTAGCCAGGAGGGTCTCGATCTCCTGACCTCGTGATCCGCCCGTCTCGGCCTCCCAAAGTGCTGGGATTACAGGCTTGAGCCACCGTGCCCGGCCTGCATAGTCTAAATTTTTAAAAAGTACTATAAACACAAGTTGTTTTTACAACCAGAGAGGGGGAAACCCCAACTAGGATTATTCCTGAGAAAGCCAGCGGCAAACCGCAAGGACAACAGACTGCTCCAGAGTCTGGCCAGCAGGGCTGTCGGGACCCAGTGGCTACAGACCTCCTGGCTGATGGCTCTTCTCGCAACTCTGTGAACAGCTGGGGCCTCCTTCCTGTCACCTCTCCCCACCTGCAGGGACACGAACACTCAGGACATTCATGTCCTGCTGCCCCCTTGGCCGGGCACACGCCTCTCTCCGGAGCCTTGCTCACTTCAGCACTCAGCCCGTCCTCCTGAGAGGTCTTTAAATGCATCACTCCCCAGATCACCTGCGAAGCTCTAGCTCTCTCCAGGAACCGCCTCCTCCTGACTTGTGTTCAATTCTAGGTGCTCATCTGAGTTCCTGCTCAGCAGCAGAGCATCAAACTCCAGGATGCCCTGTCACGAGGGGAAGCGGAGATGCTAGCTAGCTCAGGCAAGAAGGGCCAGAGCACGTGGGCCTTCCAGAAAGGGTGGCGAGGAGAGCGAGAAGGAAGGGTTCTCCGTTAAATCTACCACTTTGGCCGGGCGCGGTGGCTCAAGCCTGTAATCCCAGCACTTTGGGAGGCCGAGACGGGCGGATCACGAGGTCAGGAGATCGAGACCATCCTGGCTAACACGGTGAAACCCCGTCTCTACTAAAAACTACAAAAAACTAGCCAGGCGAGGTGGCGGCGCCTGTAGTCCCAGCTACCCGGGAGGCTGAGGCAGGAGAATGGCGTGAACCCGGGAGGCGGAGCTTGCAGTGAGCTGAGATCCGGCCACTGCACTCCAGCCCGGGCGACAGAGCGAGACTCCGTCTCAAAAAAAAAAAAAAAAAAAAAAAAAAATCTACCACTTTTACCCACAACTGCCCAAATAACCACTGCTTCTAGATCTAAACAACGTGCAGAGATGTGAAAAATCCAGAGTTAAAAGATGGTTGCAGGCCGGGCACAGTGGCTCACACCTGTAATCCCAGCACTTTGGGAGGCCGAGGCAGGTGGATCACCTGAGGTCGGGAGTTCGAGACTGGCCTGACCAACATGGTGAAACCCTGTCTTTACTAAAATACAAAATACACGCTGGTGGCACACGCCGTAGTCCCAGCTACTCGGGAAGCCGAGGCAGGAGAATCGCTTCAACCCAGGAGGCAAAAGTTGCAGTGAGCCGAGATTTCGCCACTACACTCCAGCCTGGGCAACACAGTGAGACTCAGACTCGAAGAAGAAGAAAGAAGAAGACTTTTGTACTTGTGGGAGAGGAGAGCTTGAACTATCTAGAAAATTTACCATGTGGCTAGGGAGTGCTCAAAGAGGAGAGGCTGGGCCACGCATGGGAGACCAAACCCCTTGCTTTCACCCTGTCACTGCCTGGTGCTCCTCAATTCCAAGAAATCCCTGGTAGGCACTCGGTGAGGGCTGGGGACCAGGTCATAGGATGCTGGTGATGTCTGCAGCCCCCGAAGCTGTACGCAACCCACATCACTCACCTGCGGAGAAGCGACTGCTGCAGGCTCTTGCAGGTGGCGAGGGACTCCCCGGTGAACAGGTGGCACATGACGACATGTAGGCAGCGAGCCATGAAGGCCAGCACGGCATCAGGCTGGAGGGTGCCGCTGCGGGAGACCAGGCACAGGCGCTGCAGTGAGGGGCACTGGCTCAGCGCCTGGAAGAACTGGGCGTTGGCGCTGAAGTAGGGCTGCTCCAGCCTGCGGGGAGAGAGGGCAGCTGTGAGGCCCGAGGGAGGGGTGGCAGGCCAAGCCAGCTGGGCGCCTGCAGATGCTGCCAGTGGAAGCTTCCTGGCCTGGGGCCCAGCCTGGCTGTTCCCACGGCCCCCCCCATACCACTATCCCCTGGAGTACTGGGTGCCGACGCAGACCCCCAGGGTCCCCCTTGGAGATCTGATTCGGAGGTGACCCGATGGGCCTGATGCAAGCAGCCAGCCAGTGTCTACAGAGCCCAGCTTTGAGTCACCAGCCAAGGTCATCGGCATCTGTGTCCGCAGCCTGCCTGGTGCACCCCACTGACTCCCAGGCACCCCATCTTCCTCAAACGCTGGCGTGCTGGGTAGCAGATGCAAAGAGGACCCCGCATATGGCCCCTGCCCTTGGGAAGCTCAACTGGACGGGGAGGCAGATGGGGACTGAACACTATGAGAGAGGGCGGTAATCCAGGAGGCGGGGGGCGGGAGAGGGCGGGAGATCTGGGAGGTGGGGGGGCGGTGGGCAGGAACCTCAGCCAGGTGGGGGCCACTCCAGCTATGACAGATGGGAGGACAGCGCTGGGCGGCTGCAGGGCCAAAGCAGGAGGCCGAGGGGAGTGAGGCCAAGTTAAGAGGTTGGCAGCCAGGGCAGGGCCGGGTCACAGGGAAGGGAGGAGGCCCCACAAGTCCACACCAAGGCTACAGTGACAGAGACCAAGATGGGAGAACCCAGGGGGAAGGGGAGGACTTGGGAAAGGGAAGTAGCGGACGACATTCTAGATCTTTCCTGGGGAGTCTGTCCATGCAGATGGAAAGCAGGATAGGCCGCGTCTCGAGGAGCAGTGGCAGATGTGGGGATACGGTGCTGCCGAGAACAGGTCCAGGGGCCCTTGGAGAACCAGGCTGTGGGACTGGGCAAGACCTGGACTGTGGCAAGCTGTGGGGTGCAGTGAGCCCCTGAGATAAGAATCAAGAGGGGGCCGGGCGCGGTGGCTCAAACCTGTAATCCCAGCACTTTGGGAGGCCGAGACTGGCGGATCACGAGGTCAGGCGATCGAGACCATCCTGGCTAACACAGTGAAACCCCGTCTCTACTAAAAATACAAAAAAAAACTAGCCGGGCGAGGTGGCGGGCGCCTGTAGTCCCAGCTACTCAGGAGGCTGAGGCAGGAGAATGGCGTAAACCCGGGAGGCGGAGCTTGCAGTGAGCTGAGATCCGGCCACTGCACTCCAGCCTGGGTGACAGAGCGAGACTCCGTTTCAAAAAAAAAAAAAAAAGAAAGATAGTAATAAAGTGTTTTCATTACAATGTATTTTGAATACCACTTCTCCCTAAAAAAATCCTAAAGTAAACATCCCTTTGCAGACCTGAAGGTGGGAAACGGGGAGGTGTAAAAAAGATGGTGCAGGCGCCGCATCTGCTGGGCTGCAAAGTCACCTCTGGATTTCTCTCCAAAGCAAAAGCAGGAGGCTCGGGACAGCAGGAGATGGAAACAGGGCGTTGGGCAAGGACGGCTGCCGTCGTGTGGTCACTAGGTGGCGATGTGGATCCGTGCTACCCGCCCCAGGGCGACTCGAGCCTCTGGGGTTAAAAACCAAGTCGAGGCCGGGCACGGTGGCTCAAGCCTGTAATCCCAGCACTTTGGGAGGCCGAGACGGGCGGATCACGAGGTCAGGAGATTGAGACCATCCTGGCTAACATGGTGAAACCCCGTCTCTACTAAAAATACAAAAAACGAGCCGGGCGAGGTGGCGGGCGCCTGTAGTCCCAGCTACTCAGGAGGCTGAGGCAGGAGAATGGCGTAAACCCGGGAGGCGGAGCTTGCAGTGAGCTGAGATCCAGCCACTGCACTCCAGCCTGGGCGACAGAGCGACACTCCGTCTCAACAAAAAAAAAAAAAAAAAAAAAAAAAAAAAAAAAAAAAAAAAAAAACCAAGTCGGCAGAGCGTGAAAAAAACCTTTTTTCCACTAGATAACCACATCCACATTCTTCTGCCCAAGAGGAAGTCACCTGTCACAGGTGTTCAGGACGTGGCAGGCCCATGGGAGTGACTGGTCAGGCAAGGGGCCTGGCACGCCTAAAGCTTCTCAGGCTCCCATGGCACGCCACCCTAGGGCATGGCACCCAGGACCGTGGCAGAGCTGACCTGACTCGAGTGACCGGCAGCATCTGCAGGGAGGATGGGGATGAGGAAAAGGCTCCCACTGCATCAGGCCTCACCCACCTTTGAGTGAGGATCCAGCCACCCCATCCTGCTCCCCACGGGGACACCTGGGTCTCCTGGTGACTCTGTGGGCATGAAAGGCACCGAGCTCACAGTGCAGGGGTTCCCAGCTGGCCACCCACCACACGGGCCGTGAGAGCAGCGCCCAGGCCTCTGAGGTGTCCCTGGGGTGGCTCCAGGGCCTGGCTCTGAAAAGGATGGTCCGCTTCTGCCCAGATGCTGCCCTGGTCCCGATCACAGCAGCCCGGGTGACTCAGGGTAACATGCTCCCCTGCCCTCCACCGCAAGCAGGGCTTAGTTGGTCTGGGGCAAGAAGGTGCCTTTTCTGTTCAATTTGTAATCCCCTTACTACTGAGGTGTGTCCAAGTCCCAGCCAAAGCGACTCCTTCCTGCACCACCTCCTCTCTGCCAGGAGCCCCGGCAGGCACAAAGCTGGGGGTCATGGTGTGGGCGCTGCCAGAGGCAGCAGCCGGCTGGCCTGGGATTCCAAGCTCTGCCACCAAAGAGACTCCAGCCACCCCAGGATGCAGCCTCGGCGCACCGTGCCAGCCTCCAGGGGTCCCAGCGCCGTTTCCTCTGCACAGCTCCTGCCCACGGGCAAGCGAGTGCCACCTGCTCCTTTCACTGCAGCGTCCCTGGGCTCCCTTGCCACAGAAGGCAGGAATCCAGAGGAACGGGGCCAGCTGGCAGCGTCTGGGAACCGGCGTCTGTTCTGAACAGGCAGTACCCAGCTCAGAGCAGACGTGGTTCTCAGGGGCTGCTGGGCACAGGCTAGAGTTTGTGCACAGAGATGGCATTATGAGCAGGGTCGGGCTCTTAGGCTGGCCCACACAACCCACTGACCCTGGGGCCCGCGGGCCTCTCCACGCTGCCTCCATGGCCCTGCTCCTGAGGAAGGCCCTTGGCCCCGGGGATCCCGTCTCAGAGCCTGGAGGCCGTCGGGGACCATGAAATCCCGCTCACCCCAGGAGGCCGGAGAAAGCAGCCGTGTGACCTGGGCAAGTTCGCGCACTCTCTGGGCCTTCCTTTCTTCATCCATAAAGTGGGTACAACTGTGTTGACACTCATAAGTTGTTGAGAATATCAAAGGGGTCAAGACCTGGACGCCCGTGAAAAGTACCTGGCAGAGATCACATGAGCCCAAAGGTCCCCTCCACCCACGGCGGCGGCCATCACCTCTGCCTCTTGCTTCCAGAACACCCCTCCCCCTCCAGCCGGTGCCTCCCTTGCTGACAGCCTCTGCTCGGTCTCCCTTCCACATTCTTCTTCCTCTTCCTGGCGAATCCTTGCCATGTGTGCCCCAGCCCAATCCATGGGCTCGCCTGTTTCCACAGCTAAAGGCCACCGATGAGCTGAGGACGCCAAAGCAACTCTCCCAGGCCAGACCTCAGCCTGGACTCAGGGCTTGGCTCAGGCCCATCAACTAGGAGGCCCTTAACAGACCCTCTGGACCGGGCACGGTGGCTCACACCTGTGATCCCGGCCCTCTGGGCAGCCCAGGCAGGAGGATCACTTGAGCTCAGGAATTGAAGACCAGCCCGGGCAACATAGCAAGACCCCATATCTACAAAAAATACAAAAAAAAAGCCGGGCATGGTCGTGTGTGCCTGTAGTCCCAGCTACTCGGGAGGCTGAGGTGGGAGGATCACCTAAGCCAGAGGAGGTCGAGGCTGCAGTGAGCTGTGATCATGCCACTGTACACCAGCCTGGGAGGCAGAATGAGACCATTTAAAGAAAAAAAAAAATGTGGGGGAAGTCCAAAATTTACATGCATTTTGAGTCAAATTTCTTTTTTTTTTTTTTTTTTTGAGACAGAGTCTCGCTTTATCGCCCAGGCTGGAGTGCAGTGGCCGGATCTCAGCTCACTGCAAGCTCCGCCTCCCGGGTTTACACCATTCTCCTGCCTCAGCCTCCCAAGTAGCAGGGACTACAGGCGCCCGCCACCTCGCCCGGCTAGTTTTTTGTATTTTTTAGTAGAGACGGGGTTTCACCGTGTTAGCCAGGATGGTCTCGATCTCCTGACCTCGTGATCCACCCGTCTCGGCCTCCCAAAGTGCTGGGATTACAGGCTTGAGCCACCGTTGAGTCAAATTTCTAAAGCAGGGAGATTCTGAAAAGTCACCAGTCTGGTTCTCAAAGCAACTGTCTCCAGGATGCCTGGGTCAGAGCATGAATAACCACCCCACTCCCCAAGCACAGAGCCCCGCACTGGCTCAAGCTGAGAATCAAAGCGGCCGATCCAGGGCCTGGTGCCTCCACCAGACAGGAAATACAGAGGCTTCTAGCAAAGGGGCCAATCCAGGACCTGGTGCCTCCATCAGACAGGAAATACAGAGGCTTCTAGCAATCTGCTCTGCCATTTGGAGTCCTGGGTTTGATCCTGGGCTTCTCAACCCAACCCTAACAGGTCTGTAGTGGGAGGAGGCCAAGAGGGAAGGCGGCGCCCAGCTGGCTGCAAGGCCCTGGAAGGCTCCAGGGTGTGAGCCTCCAGCTCTGCTGCTCCCCAGCAGACCCGGCCACTTCCTGCCATGCCTTCCGCGGGACAGTGGAGATTTACAAGAGGCCCCTTATCTCTACTCTGCATGGCTCCAGGGCCAAGGTCAAGCTCTGGTGTTTGCGAGAGACTCAACTCCCCCTGAGCTCCCACAGCCCCATCTGGGAAATGGGAATGATCAAGGCTGCAACCTCAGCGGATTATGGCAGGGAAGATGGGCTCAGTGCATGGCTCTCAGCAAAGGCACAAAGTGAACGCTAACTATTCTGGAGAGAATGACACGTGCCCACGTGCCCCTTAGGCTGGAGCATGACTTCATGTACCCGCCACCCACCCCACCAGCTAAGGAATCACAGAGACACCAACTCACTCATCTAAGTCCTGCCTCCACTTTCTCCCGAACCTAGTCCCTTGCAGTACTGAGGCTCAAGGCCTTCACTACCTTTTGGGTAATTCTCTTTTCTTTTCTTTTTTTGACAGTCTTGCTCTGTTTCCCAGACTGGAATGCAGTGGCACAATCACAGCTCACTGCTGCCTCAACCCAACCTCCCAGGCTCAGGCGATCTCCCACCTCAGCCGCCTGAGTAGCTGGGACTACAGGCATGCACCACTACACCCTGCGAATTCTTTTAATTTTTGTAGAGTTGGGGTCTGGCAATGTTGCCCAGGCTGGCCTCGAACTCCTTGAGCCTCCCAAAGTGCTGAGATTACAAGTTTGACCCACTACAGCCAGCCCATTTGGCCCAGGCTGGAGTACGGTGGCGCGATCTCGGCTCACTGCAAGCTCCGCCTCCCGGGTTCACGCCATTCTCCTGCCCCAGCCTCCTGAGTAGCTGGGACTACAGGCGACCACCACCACGCCTGGCTAATTTTTTGTATTTTAAGTAGAGATGGGGTTTCACCATGTTAGCCAGGATGGTCTCGATCTCCTGACCTCGTGATCCACCCGCCTTGGCCTCCCAAAGTGCTGGGATTACAGGCGTGAGCCACCGCGCCCGGCCCATTTTGGGTAATTTTTCTTTTCTTTTTCGTTCTTTTCTTTTCTTTTCGAGAGTCTCGCTTTGTCACCCAGGCTGGAGTGTAGTGGTGTGATCTGACTCACTGCAACCTCTGCCTCCCAGGTAAAGTGCAATTCTCCTGCCTCAGCCTCCTGAGTAGCTGGGACCACAGGTGCCTGCTGCCACGCCCGACTAATTTTTGTATGTTTCTGGTAGAGACAGGGTTTTACCATGTTGGCCAGGCTGGTCTCCAACTCCTGACCTGAGATGATCCGCCCACCACAGCCTCCCAAAGTGCTTGGATTATAGGAGTAAGCCACCATGCCCGACCTCATTTTGGGTAATTTTTCAAGGTCAGATTTATCGGCCAAGATTCTCAAATTCATCTCAAGTTAACGAATTCTTATTCCTTAAATTCTAGGAACTGACAAGAACACTGTTCACTCCACAGCATAATTCAGCATAAATTCATTTCGTGCTTGGCTCTGGAAACACCATGGGCCCCCAACACTGTCTGGCATGGAGCTCTCCCAAGCCCATGGTTCCACCTCCTCCCTGCTCTGGGGCAGGTCCTGCTCCTAGTCTCAGGGACCATCACCTCCCAGGAGTCTGTGGTCCCCCTTCTGAGCCGACCTCTCCTGTCTCCTCCATCCCAACCCCTGCAGTCCATGTGGGATGCCCAAGGAGGCCGCTCCCTCTCCCAGGTGAAACTCCATGGCACTGGTGCCCACTTGCCTTGTCTGCCCCGTCTTCCCTACTCCCTCCCATCTCACATTGTGCCTTGGACCCTCTGAACCGACTGCTCCCTGGCAGTCGGTTCAGAGGGTCCAAGGCACAATTTCCAAGTCTCTGGGATTTCTTCACATGGTGCTTACTGACCCAGAAAGCATCTGCCTGGCCAGGCGTGGTGACTTATGCCTTATAATCCCAGAACTTTGGGAGGCCAAGGCAAGCGGATCACCTGATGTCAGGAGTTCGAGACCAGCCTGGCCAACCCGGCAAAACCCCGTCTCTAATAAAAATATAAAAAAATTAGCCAGATGTGGTGGTGCACACCTGTAGTCCCAGCTGCTCGGGAGGCTGAGGTAGGAGAATCGCTTGAACCCAGGGGGTAGGGGTTGCAGTGAACCAAGATCACGCTACTGCACTCCAGCCTGGGTGTGTAGAGTGAGACTCTGTCTCAAAAAAAAAAAAAAAAAAACGGCCGGGCGCGGTGGCTCAAGCCTGTAATCCAGCACTTTGGAGGCCGAGACGGGTGGATCACGAGGTCAGATCGAGACCATCCTGGCTAACATGGTGAAACCCCGTCTCTACTAAAAATACAAAAAAAAAAAAAACTAGCCGGGCGAGGTGGCGGGCGCCTGTAGTCCCAGCTACTCCGGAGGCTGAGGCAGGAGAATGGCGGGAATCCGAGAGGCGGAGCTTGCAGTAAGCTGAGATCGGGCCACTGCACTCTAGCTCAGGCAACAGAGCAAGACTCCGTCTCAAAAAAAAAAAAAAAAAGCAAAGATAGAGGCCAAGTGCAGTGCCTCACACCTGCAATCCCAGCACCAGCACTTTGGGGGGCCAAGGTGAGGATTGCTTGAGCTCAAGAATTCGACACCAGTCTGGGCAACACAGTGAGACTTTGTCTCTACAAAATTTTAAATATATATATATATAGCCAGGCATGATGGCATATGCCTGTAGTCCCAGCTACTTGGGAGGCTGAGACAGCAGGATTAATTGAGCCCAGGAGGTTGAGGCTACAGTGAGCTATGATGGCGCCACTGCACTCCAGCTTGGATGACAGAGCGAGACTCTGTCTCAAAAATAAATAAATAAATAAAATTTAAATTTAAAAAAAAAGGAATTGCATTGCAAAGTCAGGTCAGAAAGACCTGGGTTCGAATCCTGACTCTCCCACCTACTAGCTCTGCTGAGTGGCAACAATGACGCACCTGGCAGGCTCGTGAGAAGATTACACAGGATGACTCACAGTAGGGCCGGGCAATCACTCAAACACGATCAGGAATAAGGACGCTAAGCTCAGACATCCGCCTCCGGCACCTCCGGCTCCTCTAGAAGCCGCTCTCCCCCGAGCCCCCAGAGACCGACGTGGCACGTGGCGAGGCCCCGCCCCAGCCTCTGGGCTCCTGGAGGGCAGGCCTGCGGCAGCGCTGCCTGCAAGCTCCACGTGAACGCCCCACTTCCCTCCGCCAGCCTCCAACAGAGGCCCAGGAGGTCCCCGCGGCCCCCTCACCTGAGGTCCCTCAGCCGCTTGCAGTGCTTCAACATGTCTGAGAGCGCGGGCATGTACACCACCTTCCCCATCATGCCCAGGTTGGCCAGCGACAGCGACCGCAACTGCTGGCACTGCAGGCCGATACTGACCAGCCCGGAGCCCGTAAGGACGCTGGGCAGCTGTGCGAGCGTCAGGTGCCGCAGGAAGGCCAGCTGGCCAATGGCGGCCACCTCCGAGTCTCCGACGCTCTGCGCGCGGCTGCAGGGTGGGAGCGAGTTGCGGATGGCGGGCTCGTTGCGCGGCATGGCGGAGGAGAAGTTGGACCCGATCAGCTCGAGGTGTTCCAGGAAGGGCAGGTTCTTCAGCAGAGACCAGAACACGGAGGAAGGCTGGGGGCCCGCCTGGCCAGAGAAGGGGCTGGGACAGGACTGCACGCCCACGCGCACTTTCTTGCCAAAGCCGCGCGGCACTGCGTGCATGGCCGGCTGGGCGGGCGCACGGTCCGCGCGCGGCGCGGAGTCGGCGACGGAGCAGACAGGCAGGGAGAGGGAGCGCAGGTGACGCAGCCGGGCCAGGAGCTGGCAGAGGTGGCGGCCCAGGCCCTCTGAGCTGTGGTGGTGGGCGGCCGAGAGGTTCAGGTGGCGCAGGTTGCAGCAGGACGCCACCAGCGTCTCCAGGATGCTGCTGTCGATGTCGTCCTCCGCCTTGCGGAGCAGCGAGTCTGGGGACAGACAGTGGACGCAGCCGCTGAGGTTCAGGCTGGCCAGGCTCCGCAGGTCCTTCCCGCCGTTGATGACCTGCTGGATCAGATGGCCGCCCGACAGGGTGCAGCGGCTGAAGCTGAAGTAGAAGGGGTTGTTGAATTTCATGTGCTGTAGGAGGGAAGAGCCGTTCAGCCAGGACTTGGGCAGCTGCAGGGCATCCAGCGCGACGTTGCGCGCCATGGAGTCCAGGAGGTTCTTGGTGGCTCCGCTCTCCGCGAAGCTGCCGGGGACGGAGATGAGGAAGGCGTGGAGGTTCTGAGGCGTACGGTCGCTAAGCACAGCCAGGTAGAGCCGCACCACCTCTTGGTTGATGTAGCCAGGGGCCAGGCGCGCATAGAAGACCCGTAGGTTCTGGTAGTGCGGCACGTTGCTCTGGCCCACCATGAGCTGGCCCGAGAGGATGGCGCCCTCGCGTGTGCGGTCCAGAATCTCGAAGTAGAGCAGTAGCTTCTCCAGGCTGGTGCAGCAGGGCACCACGCCGTAGGAGGGCGTGAACAGCGTCTGCTTGAGCTCCCGCACGCGGCTCAGCGTGGCCTTGCACTCACTGCTCAGCTGGCTGGCGTCGAAGCCGGGGCTCACGTCGATGGCCAGCGAGCGCAGGTGCTGCAAGGCCGAGAGCATCTTGGAGAGGCGCAGGGAGGTGAGGTGGCAACCGGAGAGGTTCACCTTCACCAGGCTGCGGCAGCGGGCCACGTGTTCCACGGTGGAGCCAGGCAGCCAGTAGCAGCCAGCCATGCTCAGCTGCTGGATCTCCCGGCCGATCTCCTTCACCAGCTGCCTCACCTTGTCCTCGCTCGCCTGCGGGACAGAGGCGGGGCGGGGAGAGGAAGGAAAGGGCTGAAGGCACCTACGGGTCTCCAACCCTCAGTGCGCACACTCCTCCTACGGCAGCAGCTCCACCGGGAGGGAAGCTCCCCACCTCTCCCTGTCTACCTGCCCGCACACTGACCTGGAGCCAAGAGTCGAGAGTCCCCAGCTAAGTGGGACTGGTAGAGGGGTGCAGCCATGGTAGAAAACGGTTTGGTAGGCAGGCACGGTGGCTCATGCCTGTCATCCCAGCACTTTGGGAAGCCAGGGCAGATGGATCACCTGAGGTAAGGAGTTCGAGACCAGCCTGGCCAACGTGGTGAAGCCCCATCTCTACTGAAAATACAAAAACTAGCCAGGCGTGGTGGCGGGCGCCTTTAATCCCAGCTACTCCAGAGGCGAAGGCAGGAAAATCACTTGAACCTGGGAGGTGGAGGTTGCAGTGAGCCAAGATGTCACCACTACACTCCAGCCTGGGCAACAGAAAGAGACTCTGTCTCAAAAAGGAAAAAACAAAGGCCGGGCACGGTGGCTCACGCCTGTAATCCCAGCCCTTTGGGAGGCCAAGGAAGGTGTATCACCTGAGGTCAGGAGATCGAGACCACTCTGGCCAACATAGGGAAATCTCATCTCTACTAAAAATACAAAAATTAGCTGGGTGTGGTGGCATGTGCCTGTAAGCCAAGCTACTGGGGAGGAGGCAGGAGAATCGCTTGAACCCAGGAGGCGGAGGTGCAGTGAGCCAAGATAGCACCACTTCACTCTAGCCTGCGACAGAGCAAGACTCTGTCTCAAAATAGAAAAAAAAAAAAAAAAAAAAAAACGGTCTGGTGGTTCCTCAAAAAGCTAAACACAGGGCTACCACATGACCCAGCAATTTCACTCCTAGGGACAGACCCAAAGGAACCGAAAGCTGAGACTCAGCCTCCCGACTCTGTGCCTGTTCACTGTGGCAGATTCACAAGAAGCCACAGGTACAAAGAGCCCCAGTGTCCATCAACAGGTGGACGGACAAAGTAAATGCCAAGTCCACACGGGGAAATGTGATCCAGCCACAAAGAGGAAGGAAGGCCGGGCGCTTCAGCGCATGCCTGTAATCCCAGCACTTTGGAAGGCCAAGGCAGAGAGATCGGTTAATCTCAAGGGATGGAGACCAGCTTGGGCAACATAGCAAGACCCCATATCTACCAAAAAAAAAAAAAAAAACAACATTAGCCAGGCGTAGTGGTGCACACCTGTGGTCCCAGCTACTTGGAAGGCTGAGGCAGGAGGATGGCTTGAGCCTGGGAGGTGGAGTTTGCAGTGAGCTGTGACCGAGCCACCACGCCCGGCCTGTTTCTGTTTTTTGAGCCAAGGTCTCATTCTGTTGTCCAGGCTGGAGCACAGTGGTACGACAATAGCTGACTGCAGCCTTGACGTCCTAGGGTTCAAGAGATCCTCCCACCTCAGCCTCCTGAGTAGGTGGAACTACAGACATGTGCCAACATGCCAGGCTGATTTTCCTTTTTTTTTTTTTTTTCGTTCAGACGGAGTTTTACCAAGTTGTCCAGACCAGTCTTGAAATCCTGAGCGCGGCCGGGTGCGGTGGCTCACGCCTGTAATCCCAGCACTTTGGGAGGCCGAGATGGGCGGATCACGAGGTCAGGAGATCGAGACCATCCTGGCTAACCCAGTGAAACCCCGTCTCTACTAAAAAATACAAAAAAACTGGCCGGGCGAGGTGGCGGGCACCTGTAGTCCCAGCTACTGGGGAGGCTGAGGCAGGAGAATGGCGTAAACCTGGGAGGCGGAGCTTGCAGTGAGCCAAGATCCGGTCACTGCACTCCAGCCTGGGCGACAGAGCGAGACTCCGTCTCAAAAAAAAAAAAAAAAAAAAAAAAGAAATCCTGAGCTCATCTCATCCACCTGCCTCGGCCTCCCAAAATGCTGGCATTATAGGCATGAGCCACCAGACCTGGCCAAAAAATTAAAATAAAAAAAAGCTCCTGGCCGGGCACAGTGGCTCATGCCTGTAATCACAGCACTTTGGGAGGCAGAGGCAGAGAGATCACGAGGTCAGGAGATCGAGACCAGGAGATTGAGACCATCCTGGCTAACACTACTAAAAGTACAAAAAATTAGCTGAGAGAGGCTGGACACGGTGGCTCACGCCTGTAATCCCAGCACTTTCAGAGGCCGAGGCAGGCGGATCACCTGAGGTCAGGAGTTCAAGACCAGCCTGGCCAACAGGGTGAAACCCTGTCTCTACTAAAAATATAAAAACTAGCCGGGCGTGGTGGTGGATACCTGTAATCCCAGCTACTTGGGAGGCTGAGGCAGGAGAATTGCTTGAACCCAGGAAACAGGTTGCAGTAAGCCGACACAGTGCCACTGCACTCCAGCCTCACGGCAGAGTGAGACTCTGTCTCAAAAAAAAAAACTTACCCAGGCGTGGTGGCAGGCACCTGTAGTCCCAGCTACGTGGGAGGCTGAGGCAGGAGAATGGCATGAACCCAGGAGGCAGAGTTTGCAGTGAGCCGAGATCACGCCACTGCACTCCAGCCTGGGCAACAGTGCAAGACTCCGTCTCAAAAAAAATTTAAAAAAGAAAAAAACAGGCCGGGCACGGTGGCTCACTTTGGGAGGCTGAGGCGGGCGGATCACAAGGTCAGGAGATTGAGACCACAGTGAAACACTGTCTCTACTAAAAAATACAAAAATTAGCCAGGCGTGGTGGCAGGAGCCTGTAGTCCCAGCTACTTTTTTTTTTTTTTTTTTTTTTTTGAGATGGAGTCTCGCTCTGTCGCCCAGGCTGGAGTGCAGTGGCCGGATCTCAGCTCACTGCAAGCTCCGCCTCCCGGGTTTACGCCATTCTCCTGCCTCAGCCTCCCGAGTAGCTGGGACTACAGGCGCCCACCACCTCGCCCGGCTAGTTTTTTGTATTTTTTAGTAGAGACGGGGTTTCACCGTGTTAGTCAGGATGGTCTCGATCTCCTGACCTCGTGATCCGCCCGTCTCGGCCTCCCAAAGTGCTGGGATTACAGGCTTGAGCCACCGCGCCCGGCCAGAGTCCCAGCTACTTAGAAGGCTGAGGCAGGAGAATGGCGTGAACCCAGGAGGCGGATCTTGCAGTGAGCCGAGGTCACGCCACTGCACTCCAGCCTGGGCGACAGAAGGAGACTCCGTCTCAAAAAAAAAAAAAAAAAAGAATGGCTAAAACTTAAAAAACTGACAGTACCAAGTGTTCACAAGGCTGCAGAGCAACTGGAACTCCCACATCCTGCTGGAGGGTGCAAAATGGTGCCCTCCCACTGCACCACTGGAGAGCTGCATATTTAACTTTATAAGAAACATCCAACACCTCTCCTGTGACCCAGCAATCCCACTCCTAGGGATCCATCGGAAAGCAAGTCTCCAACCCCTCTCCCTGACTCCCAAGGCCCTAGGTTCCCTCCCAGGACGAGGTCCACATACATCTGTGCCCTCCTCCCCAGGAAGCACAGCACCCACACTTTTCTGCCCCTTGCTTCTGTCCCTCAATGCATCCTGCAGACAGCACCAGTCAGGACTTGGAGTGACTGCCACCTTTCCATCAGCACACAGGGTTCCACTGCAGGGCTGTGCCCAGTCCTCAAAGACTGAGATCTAACTTGTTTCTCATCTCCTGCCCCCACGCCTACTCACCTGATAGTCCTTTTGCAGCAACACGGTGTGGATGAGACTCTTGTCAAGGCACAGGGCTGCGAGCTTCCGACAGGTACACCGGACGTTCAGAATCAGGTCTGTGCTGGGGACGTGACTCAGGATGTGAAGGAGAATCTCATCAGAGAACCCCAGGAGGTGGACCCCGTCCGCCATCCCGGCTGCTGCAGGATGCATGTCATCATCATCATTGGATATGTCCTAAAAATAAGGGGGACACCAAATTCCCACAGGATCCCCAAGGATGGCTGTCAGCCCAGCCTGCAGCTAGGGAGAGGAGCAAAGATAAGCTCTTATCCATGGGAAAGAAAGTGCTTTCACTAAAAATCTCAACTGCATAACAAAGAATTCAAAATCCTTCAAAACCCCATTATAGAGCTGTAAGCCAGAGTCTCTCTTCAAAAATGAAAGATTAGAAAAAAGATAATTGGCCGGGCGCGGTGGCACAAGCCTGTAATCCCAGCACTTTGGGAGGCCGAGACAGGCGGATCACAAGGTCAACAGATCGAGACCATCCTGGCTAACATGGTGAAACCCCGTCTCTACTAAAAAATACAAAAACTAGCCGGGCGTGGTGGCCGGCGCCTGTAGTCCCAGCTACTTGGGAGGCTGAAGCAGGAGAATGGCGTGAACCCGGGAGGCGGAGCTTGCAGTGAGCTGAGATCCGGCCACTGTACTCCAGCCTGGGTGACAGCGAGACTCCATCTCAAAAATAAATAAATAAATAAATAAATAATAAAAAAAAAAAGAAAAAAGATCATTATGTCTTTATTTATGTATGTATTTATTTATTTTGTGAGACGGCAGTTTCACTCTTATTGCCCAGGCTGGAGTGCAATGGCATGATCTCAGCTCACTGCAACCTCCACCTCCCAGGCTTCAGCGATTCTCCTGCTTCAGCCTCCCGAGTAGCTGAGACTACAGGCACATGCCACTTTGTCCAGCTAATTTTTTTGTTTTTTTGTAGAGACGGGGTTTCCCTATGTTGCTCAGGCTGATCTCAAACTTTTGGGCAAGTGATCCTCCTGCCTTGGCCTCCCAAAGGGTGTTTTGTTATAATAGAGACAGGGTCTTGCTATGCTGCCCAGGCTGGTCTTGAACTCCTGGGCCTCCCAAAGTGCTGGGATCGCAGGTGTGAGCCACCATGCCCGGTCTCTTCTTTTTTTTTTTTTTTTTGAGACAAGGTCTTGCTTTGTCGCCCAGGGTGGAGTGCAATGATGCAATCTTGGTTCACTGCAACCTCCGCCTCCTGGGTTGAAGCAATTCTCCTGCCTCAGCCTCCCAAGTGGGATTACAGGCAACTGCCACCACACACAGCTAATTTTTGTCTTTTTACTAGAGACAGGGTTTCACCATGTTGGCCAGCCAGGTCACGAACCTCTGACCTCAAGTGATTCGTCGTCTGCCTCAGTCTCCCAAAGTGTTGGGATTACAGGTGTAAGCCACCATGCCCGGCCTTTTTTTTTTTTTTTTTTTTTGGAGAAAGAGTCTCACTCTGTGGCCCAGGCTGGAGTGCAATGGTGCGATCTTGGTTCACTGCAAACTCCACCTCGAAGGTTCAGATTTCCGTGCCTCAGCCTCCTGAGTAGCTGGGATTAAAGGCATGTGCCACCATGCCCAGCTACTTTTTGTGTTCTTAGTAAAGACAGGGTTTCGCCATGTTGGTCAGGCTGGTCTTGAACTCCTGGCCTCAAGTGATCTGCCCTCCAAAACGCTGGCCTTTCAGGCATGAGCCCTGCACCTGGCCACGCACACTTCCTTTTGCATTGCTGTAGTTAATATCTGGCAAATTACAAGGTGTTCTTCCCTAATGTGGGCCTGAGTCAAAATGCCTGATGCCTTTTTGGTTTATACGATGAAGAGGGAGAAGAGCTGGACCTAATGAGACATGAAGTCCCCAAATCAGGGACAAAGGAAGGCAGAAGGCTTTACCAAGGGGAGCCTCTCAGAGCAGCTGCTCTCTGTAAAGACCATGCCGAGGAGAGAGTGCCCGGGATCATCTCGACTGCATCATTTTTCCGGGGAATGTGTCTACACAACCCTCTGGCTCCAGCCTGCTCCTGCTTCCTGTACATATTTGCCTGGATGGAAGCTCTGAGTTTTGCAAAGTCTGGCTGCTGCCATGGCAACCATGAAGGCTGTGGAGGAAGAGCCTGGCTGCACACCCCACACAGGTGTCGGAGGTTTCCTGGGAACTCTGACCACAACCGTCCTCTCACCCTCTCCAGACAGGCTTCCCATCCCGCTAAGCCCTTGCCAGGCCCTAGACGGGTGTCCTGAAATGTGTCCCACCTGTTCCTCCCTGGGAACAAAGAAGTACCCTCCATCCTCCAAAAGAGAAAGCCACACGGAAACCAAAGGACTTGGCCCGTAAGGACCCATGAGGGTCATGAGGGTCAGAGGTTCGAAACTTACTTCTGCCTTGCCTCTTTTTAATAATTAGCAGGACAAGGCCGGGCACGGTGACTCACACCTGCAATCCCAGCACTTTGGGAGGCCGAGGTGGGGAAATCACAAGGTCAAGAGATCGAGACCAGCCTGGCCAACATGGTGAAACCCCATCTCTACTAAAAATACAAAAATTACCTGGGCATGGTGGCAGGCGCCTATAGTCCCAGCTACTCAGGAGACTGAGGCAGGAGAATCACATGAACCCGGGAGGCAGAGGTTGCAGGGAGCCAAGATTGCACCACTGTACTCCAGCCTGGGTGACAGAGCAAGACTCTGTCTCAAAAAAAAATAAGGACAGGCTGGGTGTGGTGGCTCACGCCTGTAATCTCAGCATTTTGGGAGGCTGAGGTGGGCGGATCACGAGGTCAGTTCTCGAGACCAGCCTGGCCAACATGGTGAAACCCCGTCTCTACTAAAAATACAAAAATTATCCAGGCGTGGTGGTGCATGCCTGTAGTTTAAGCTACTCGGGAGGCCAAGGCAGAAGAATCACTTGAACCCGGGAGGTGGAGGTTGCAGTGAGCCGAGATAGTGCCACTGCACTCCAGCCTGGTGATAGAGCGAGACTCCGTCTCAAAAAAAAAGAAAGAAAAAAATACTAAAATTCTCTGGGCCTGGTAGCAGGCGCCTGTAATCCCAGCTACTCAGGAGGCTGAGGCAGGAGAATTACTTGAACCCAGGAGGCAGAGGTTGCCGTTAGCCGAGATCACGCCATTGCATTCAGCCTGGGCAATAGAGCAAGACTTAGTCTAAAAAAAAAAAATTAGTGGGACACAGTGGCATGCGCCTGTTGTCCCAGCTAGTCAAGAGGCTGAGGTGGGAGCATCGCTTCAGTTCAGGAAGTCGAGGCTGCAGTGAGCTAGGATCTTGCCACTGTACTCCAGCCTGGATGACAGAGAGACACCTTGTCTCAGAAAAAAAAAAAAAAAGATAAATAAATAAAAATCAGATTCTTAAAACCCACCCCAGACCTGTGGGGCCCATCCCCAAAAGACAGACTCCCAAATCAGGGACAACCTTTACCAGAACCAGAGACAATCTTTATCAGAATCAGAGACAATCCTTATCAGAACCAGGAACAATCCTTATCAAGGAATGAACTGTTTCCTTGAAATTCCAAGGAATGAACAATTCCCGATTTGCAGATTTATGAAAGAATGCCATCGCAGAGCTCACGTGGTAAGAGTGAGAACTTAGGGCAAAATACTCTTAAAAACTCCAGCATTGGACCAGGCACTACAATGCTGTGCTCACACCTGTCATCCCAGCACTTTCGGAGGCTGAGATGGGTGGATCACCTGAGGTTAGGAGTTCGAGACAGGCCTGGGCAACATGGTGAAACCTAGTCTCTACTAAAAATACAAAAATTAGCTGGGCGTGGTGGCGGGCACCTGTCATCCCGGCTACTCGGGAGGCTGAGACAAACTCCAGCATCATATGGATTCTACAGTTATACTACCATACTGAATTTTTCTTAAAACCGCATAGAAATCACAATAATTTTTTTTAAAAAGGGAGGGAGAGACAGCATGTCAGGAATTCAGTTCCAGCTCTCTCCACCCAGCCCCAGCAAATGCCACAGCATCATTTTTTCCACATGCTGTGCCCCAAATAAAAGAGAAGCTTCAGCTGGGCACGGTGGCTCACACCTGTAATCCCCAGAACTTTGGGAGGCCTAAGTGGGCAGATTACAAGGTCAGGAGTTCAAGACTAGCCTGGTCAATATGGAGAAACCCCATCTCTACTAAAAATACAAAAGTTAGCCAGGCGTGGTGGCGGGCTACTGTCTGCAGCAACTATCCCAGCAACTCAGGGGACTGAGGCAGAAGAATCGCTTGAACCCGGGAGTCAGAGTTTGCACTGAGCCAAGATCGCACCACTGCACTCCAGCCTGGGTGACAGAGCGAGACTCCTTCTAAAAAAAAAAAAAAAAGGCCGGGCGCGGTGGCTCAAGCCTGTAATCCCAGCACTTTGGGAGGCCGAGATGGGCAGATCACGAGGTCAGGAGATCGAGACCATCCTGGCTAACACGGTGAAACCCCGTCTCTACTAAAAATACAAAAAACTAGCCGGAGGTGGCGGGGGCCTGTAGTCCCAGCTACTCGGGAGGCTGAGGCAGGAGAATGGCGTAAACCCGGGAGGCGGAGCTTGCAGTCAGCTGAGATCTGGCCACTGCACTCCAGCCTGGGCGACAGAGCGAGACTCCGTCTCAAAAAAAAAAAAAAAAAAAAAAAAACAAGTTTCATCTCAGGCCAGACCTCTAATGCAATTGTGGGGCCAGCACCCAAACTGCTGGGGCAGGCATTCGGGGGGTGATGCCCAGACAAGAGAAGCTGGCCCAGGAAGTAGCTCAAATGGGCCCCCACCCCCACTCTCCATCTCTGGCCAGAGGACCCTAGGAGGCGGCTGCTGGGCAGGTGAGTTGAGTCATTTCCCTGGAACTTAGGCTTCTGGAGACAACTCTGTTAAGGCACCTTGCACCAAAAAAGGTGGTAAGCTCTGGAGAGGAAACAAAAACCAGGGTGCAGGACGGGCGCGGTGGCTCGTGCCTGTAATTTCAGCACTTTGGGAGGCTGAGGCAGGCGGATCACTTGAGGTCAGGAGTTCAAGACCAGCCTGGCCAACACAGTGAAACCCCATCTCGACCAAAAATACAAAAATTAGGCCGGGCGTGGTGGCTCAAGCCTGTAATCCCAGCACTTTGGGAGGCCGAGACAGGCGGATCACGAGGTCAGGAGATCGAGACCATCCTGGCGAACACGGTGAAACCCCGTCTCTACTAAAAAATACAAAAATAATAATAATAGGCCGGGCGCGGTGGCTCAAGCCTGTAATCCCAGCACTTTGGGAGGCCGAGACGAGCGGATCACGAGGTCAGGAGATCGAGACCATCCTGGCGAACACGGTGAAACCCCGTCTCTACTAAAAAAATACAAAAAACTAGCCAGGCGAGGTGGTGGGCGCCTGTAATCCCAGCTACTCGGGAGGCTGAGGCAGGAGAATGGCGTGAACCTGGGAGGCGGAGCTTGCAGTGAGCTGAGATCCAGCCACTGCACTCCAGCCTGGGTGACAGAGCGAGACTCCATCTCAAAAAAAAAAAAAAATACAAAAATTAGCTGGGCGTGGTGGCAGGCACTTGTAATCCCATCTACTCTGGAGGCTGAGGCAAGGAGAATTGCTTGAACCGAGGAGGTAGAGGTTGCAGTGAGCCAAGATTACACCACTGCACTCCAGCCTGGGTGAAAGAGTACGATTCTGCCTCAAAAAAAAAAAAAAAAAAAAAAAACCCAAGTTGCAGCCTAGGCAATGTGGCAAAACCTCGTCTCTACAAAAAAATACAAAAAATTAGTTGAGCCGGGCACTGTGGCTCACGCCTGTAATCCCAGCGTGATTTGGGAGGCCAAAGCAGGCAGATCACGAGGTCAGGACTTCGAGACCAGCCTGACCAACATGGTGAAACCCCGTTTCTACTAAAAATACAAAACTTAGCCAGGCTTGGTGATGTGCACCTGTAGTCCTAGCTACTCAGGAGGCTGAGGCAGGAGAATCACTTGACCCTGGGAGGCGGGGGTTGCAGTGAGCCAAGATCACGCCACTGCACTCCAGCCTGGGCAACAGAGGGAGACTCCATCCCAAAAAAAAAAAATTAGTTGGGCACGGTGGCACGTGTCTAGAGTCATTCCCAGTTACTCAGGAGGCAGAGGTGGGAGGATCACCTGAACCCGGGAAGTGGTGGCTGCAGTGAGCCATGATCACGCCACTGCACTCCAGCCTGGATGACAGAGAGAGATCCTGTCTCCTATTAAAAATAAAATCTAGGTAACTGGCCAGAGGTCAAAGGACAAGTAATGCCTGCCACAGGGCCTGGGCTCCTAAGCCCAGAACCTCCCTTCCCTCCACCACCAGGAAAGGGCAGCTGGGGTTTCCAGACAGGTCCGGACCAGGCACCTCATTTCTGGGGTCTCCTGAAATTCCAATTCTGGTGTGAGTGGCAGGCCCTGGAATGTGCTTACCAGGCACACTAGGAACCATCGGCTATAATGACAACTTGAAAGTGGTTTAAAGAGTTTAGCTAGGCTGGGCGCGGTGGCTCAAGCTTGTAATCCCAGCACTTTGGGAGGCCGAGATGGGCGGATCACGAGGTCAGGTCGAGACCATCCTGGCTAACATGGTGAAACCCCGTCTCTACTAAAAAAAAATACAAAAAATTAGCCAGGCGAGGTGGCGGGCGCCTGTAGTCCCAGCTACTCGGGAGGCTGAAGCAGGAGAATGGCGTAAACCCGGGAGGCAGAGCTGGCAGTGAGCTGAGATCCGGCCACTGCACTCCAGCCTGCACGACAGAGTGAGACTCTGTCTCAAAAAAAAAAAAAAAAAAAAAAAAAAAAAAAAAGGCCGGCGCGGTGGCTCAGCCTGTAATCCCAGCACTTTGGGAGGCCGAGACGGGCGGATCACTAGGTCAGGAGATCGAGACCATCCTGGCTAACACGGTGAACCCCGTCTCTACTAAAAATACAAAAACTAGCCGGGCGAGGTGGCGGGCGCCTGTAGTCCCAGCTACTCGGGAGGCTGAGGCAGGAGAAGGGCGTAAACCCGGGAGGCGGAGCTTGCAGTGAGCTGAGATCCGGCCACTGCACTCCAGTCCGGGCGACAGAGCGAGACTCGCCTCAAAAAAAAAAAAAAAAAAAAAGAGTTTAGCCATTCACTAAACTCTGTGGTGTTTTTTTTTTTTTTTTTTGAGATGGAGTCTCGCTCTGCCGCCCAGGCTGGAGTGCAGTGGCCGGCTCTCAGCTCACTGCAAGCTCCGCCTCCCGGGTTCACGCCATTCTCCTGCCTCAGCCTCCCGAGTAGCTGGGACTACAGGCCCCGCCTCGTCGCCCGGCTAGTTTTTTTTTTTTTGTATTTTTTAGTAGAGACGGGGTTTCGCCGTATTAGCCAGGATGGTCTCGATCTCCTGACCTCATGATCCGCCCGTCTCGGCCTCCCAAAGTGCTGGGATTACAGGCTTGAGCCACCGCGCCCGGCCACATTTCAGTTTTTTAAAAACTCTTTTTTTGTAGAGACAGAGTTTTGCCATGTTGCCCAGGCTGGTCTCAAACTCCTGAGCTCAAGTGATCTGTGCCCGGCCTAGTTTTTTTCAAAAGTTAAGCAAAATTAAGATCTGAAATCTTGACTGGGCATGGTGGTTCACACCTGTAATCCCAGCACTTTGGGAGGCCAAGGCAGGTGGATCACAAGGTCAGGAGATCGAAACCAGCCTGGCTAACACAGTGAAACCCCGGTCTCTACCAAAAATACAAAAAAATTTGCCAGGGGCCGGGTGCGGTGGCTCATGCCTGTAATGTCAGCACTTTGGGAGGCCAAGGCGGGCAGATCACCTGAGGTCGGTAGTTCAAGACCGGCCTGACCAATGTGGACAAAACCCATCTCTACCAAAAATACAAAAAAAAAATTGTATTTTTTTTACAAAAATACAAATGCGGACGTGGTGGTGCACGCCTGTAATCCCAGCTACTTAGGAGGCTGAGGCAGAAGAATCGTTTGAACCTGGGAGGAGGAGGCTGCAGTGAGCTGAGATCGTGCCATGGCATTCCAGCCCGGGCAACAAGAATGAAACTCCTCAAAAAAAAAAAAAAAAAAAAAAAATTAGCCGTATGTGGTGGCGGGCGCCTGTAGTCCCAGCTACTTGGGAGACTGAGGCAGGAAAATGGCGTGAACCCAAGAGGCGGAGCTTGCAGTGAGCAAAGATCAAGCCACAGCACTCCAGCCTGGGCGACAGAGTGAGACTCCGTTTCAAAAAAAAAAAAAAGGATCTGGCCGGGCGCGGTGGCTCAAGCCTGTAATCCCAGCACTTTGGGAGGCCAAGGCGGGTGGATCACGAGGTCAGGAGATCGAGACCACCTTGGCTAACATGGTGAAACCCCATCTCTACTAAAAATACAAAAAATTAGCCGGGCATGGTGGTGGGCGCCTGTAGTCCCAGCTACTCGGAGGCTGAGGCGGGAGAATGGCATGAACCCGGGAGGCGGAGCTTGCAGTGAGCCGAGATCGCGCCACTGCACTCCAGCCTGGGCAACACAGCCAGACTCTGTCTAAAAAAAAAAAAAAAAAGGATCTAAAATCTTATTACCTGCCAAAAAACATCACCCCAGAAAGAACCCTAGCCTGGCTGGGTGCAGGGGCTCACACCTATAATGCCAGCAATCTGGGAGGCCAAGGTGGGAGGATCACTTGAGGTCAGGGGTTTGAGACCAGTCTGAGCAACATAGTGACACCCCATCTCTACGAAAAATTTTAAAAAGAAAAAAAGAAATAAAAATAAAGCATGGGCCGGGAACGGTGGCTCATGCCTGTAATCCCAGCACTTTGGGAGGCCGAGGCAGGTGGATCACGAGGTCAGGAGTTCTAGACCAGCCTGGCCAAGATAGTGAAACCCCATCTCTACTAAAAATACAAAACTTATCCGGGCGTGGTGGCGCGTGCCTGTAGTCCCAGCTACTTGGGAGGCTGAGACAGGAGAATCACTTGAACCCGGGAGGCAAAGGTTGTGGTGAGCCAAGATTGTGCCATTGCACTCCAGCCTGGGCGACGAGAGTGAAACTCCGTCTTAAAAGAAATAAATAAAAACAAAAAATAAAGAATGGGCCCTAACCTATTTATGACTCAGGCACCCAGTGAAATCACAGAATTCACAAATCAACTGGTAAGATGTCTGGGATGTGCTTTAACTAATCCACGGGGGACAGGAGAGGTGGGGAAGAGTCGGGGGAGAAGGGGAGACAGAGATGAACCCAGATGGGTCATGTGTTGACAACTACTGAAACTGGACAAGTGTATAGAAACGAGTTCATTGGCCAGGCGCAGTGGCTCACGCCTGTAATCCCAGCACTTTGGGAGGCCAAGGCGGGCAGATTACAAGATCAAGAGATCGAGACCATCCTGGCCAACATGGTGAAACCCCGTCTCTACAAAAATACAAAAATTAGCCTGGCATGGTGGCAGGCACCTGTCGTCCCAGGTACTTGGGAGGCTGAGGCAGGAGAATCTCTTGAATCTGGGAGGTAGAGGCTGCAATAAGCCAAGATTGTGCCATTGCCCTCCAGCCTGGGTGATAGAGCAAGACCCTGTCTCGACAACAACCACCACCAACTGACCAGGTACGGTGGCTCACACCTATAACCCCAGCACTTTGGAAGGACAAGGTGGGAGGATAGCTTGAGTCCAGGAGTTGGAGACCAGCCTAAGCAATACAGCAAGAAATTTGAAAAGTGTTCAATCGCAGGCATGATCTAAAGGGATAAACAATGTTAAGGTCTTTACTCTTTCTCCAGTGCCCCTCTTCTTAGGGCTTTGCTTATCTACTTGGCATTTTCTTTTTTTTTTTTTTTTGAGACGGAGTCTTGCTGTGTCACCCAGGCTGGAGTGCAGTGGCGCGATCTCGGCTCACTGCAAGCTCCACCTCCAGGTTCACACCATTCTCCCGCCTCAGCACCTCCGAGTAGCTGGGACTACAGGTGCCCGCCACCACCCCAGCTAGTTTTTTTTTTTTTTTTTGAGACGGAGTCTTGCTCTTCCGCCCAGGCTGGAGTGCTGTGGCCGGATCTCAGCTCACTGCAAGCTCCGCCTCCCGGGTTCACACCATTCTCCTGCCTCAGCCTCCCGAGTAGCTAGGACTACAGGCTCCCGCCACCTCGCCCGGCTAATTTTTTTGTATTTTTTAGTAGAGACGGGGTTTCACCATGTTAGCCAGGATGGTCTCAATCTCCTGACCTCGTGATCCGCCCATCTCGGCCTCCCAAAGTGCTGGGATTACAGGCTTGAGCCACCGCGCCCAGCCTTTTTTGTATTTTTAATAGAGAAGGGGTTTCACCATGTTAGCCAGGATGGTCTTGATCTCCTGACCTCGTGATCCACCCGCCTCGGCCTCCCAAAGTGCTGGGATTACAGGCTTGAGCCACCGCGCCTGGCCTCTACTTGGCATTTTCTAGGCCATCCCTTCAGACACAGCACTGCTGCCACCCAGTCTATGCACAAGCTGTCCCGTTGACCAGACATGCCACCAAGCAAAGGAAACTGCTATACTCTCAAACTTCAGCTCAAAAGCTCCTTCCTCAGGGAAGCCCTCCCAGTACTCTCCAGGCACACTTAACTCACTGCCTCCCACAGCTCACCAGGTCTCCCCTTCCAGTCTCATCAGACAAACTGTAATGATTTCCCCCACTGCAGGAATGCCTTTTGAACAGGGAGCATTTTTATTTACTTTTTTTTTTTTTTTTTTTGAGACAGGGTTTCACTCCGTCTCCCAAGCGAGTACAGTAGCACAGTCACAGCTCTTTGCAGCCATGGCCTCCCGGGCTCAAGTGATCCTCCTGCCTCAGCCTCCCGAGTAGATGGGACTATGGCGCATGCCCCACACCAGCTAATTTTGTAATTTTTGTAGAAATGGGATTTTTTTTTTTTTTTTTTTTTTTTTTTTTTTTTGGACGAGTCTCGCTCTGCCGCCCAGGCTGGAGTGCAGTGGCCGGATCTCAGCTCACTGCAAGCTCCGCCTCCGGGTTTATGCCATTCTCCTGCCTCAGCCTCCCGAGTAGCTGGGACTACAGGCGCCCGCCACATCGCCAGCTAGTTTTTGTATTTTTAGTAGAGACGGGGTTTCACCATGTTAGCCAGGGGTCTCGATCTCTGACCTCGTGATCCGCCCGTCTCGGCCTCCCAAAGTGCTGGGATTACAGGCTTGAGCCACCGCGCCCGGCCTAGAAATGGGATCTTGTTATGTTGCCCAGGCTGGTCTCGAACTCCTGGCTTCAAGCAATCTTCCTATCTTGGCCTCCCACTGCACTGGGATTATAGGCAAGAGCCACCACGCCTAGCCAGAGAGTTTTTGTGGGGTTTTTTTGTTTCTTTCATTTTTAGGGAGAACACAGTTTTACTCTGTTGCCCAGGCTGGAGTACAGTGCTATGATCTCAGCTCAGTACAACCTCCACCTCCCAGGTTCAAGCAATCCTCCCACCTCAACCTCCCCAGTAGCCGGGACTACAGGTGCACGCCACCCCATCCAGCAAATTTTCGTTTTTTTGTTTTGTTTTGTTTTGTTTTTTGAGACGGAGTCTCGCTCTGTCGCCCGGACTGGAGTGCAGTGGCCAGATCTCAGCTCACTGCAAGCTCTGCCTCCTGGGTTTACGCCATTCTCCTGCCTCAGCCTCCCGAGTAGCTGGGACTACAGGCGCCAGCCACCTCGCCCGGCTAGTTTTTGTATTTTTAGTAGAGACGGGGTTTCAGCGTATTAGCCAGGATGATCTCGATCTCCTGACCTCGTGATCCGCCCGTCTCGGCCTCCCAAAGTGCTGGGATTACAGGCTTGAGCCACCGCGCCCGGCCCTTGTTTTGTTTTGATACGGAGTCTCTTTCTGTCACCAAGGCTGGAGTGCAGTGGCGTGATCTCAGCTTACTGCAACCTCCATTGCCCGGGTTCAAGGGATTCTCCTGCCTCAGCCTCTGGGACAGCTGGGACTGCAGGCATGTGCCACCACGCCTGGCTAATTTTTTTGTATTTTTGGTAGAGATGGGGATTTCACCATGTTGGCCAGGCTAGTCTCAAACTCCTGAACTCGTGATCTGCCCATTCGGCCTCCCAAAGTGATGGGATTACAGGCGTGAGCTGCCGTGCCCAGCTAATTTTTGTAAAGACAGGGTTTCCATGTTCCCCAGGCTGGTCTCAAACTCCTGGGCTCAAGCAATCTGCCCACCTTGGCCTCCCAAAGTACTGGAATTACAGGCATAAGCCACCATGCCCTGACAGGATCATTTTTAATATTTGAGAAAAAGAGGCACTGAGGCTGGGCATGGTGGCTCACGCCTGTAATCCCAGCACTTTGGGAGGCCGAAGCAGATGAATCACAAGGTCAGGAGATTGAGACCATCCTGGCTAACATGATGAAACCCCGTCTCTACTAAAAAAAATACAAAAAATTAGCTGGGCGTGGTGGCGGGCACCTGTAGGCCCAGCTACGTGGGAGGCTGAGACAGGAGAATGGCGTGAACCTGGGAGACAGAGCTTGTAGTGAGCCAAGATCGCGCCACTGCACTACAGCCTAGGAAACAGAGCAAGACTCCGTCTCAAAAAAAAAAAAAAAAAAAAAAAAAAAAAGGCCGGGTGCGGTGGCTCAAGCCTGTAATCCCAGCACTTTGGGAGGCCGAGAGGGGTGGATCACGAGGTCAGGAGATCGAGACCATTCTGGCCTACAAGGTGAAACCCCGTCGCTACTAAAAAAAAAATACAAAAAACTAGCCGGGCGAGATGGGCGGGCACCTGTAGTCCCAGCTACTCGGGAGGCTGAGGCAGGAGAATGGCTTAAACTCGGGAGGCGGCGCTTGCAGTGAGCCGAGATTGCGCCACTGCACTCCAGCCTGGGCAACAGAGCAAGACTCGCTCAAAAAAAAAAAAAAAAAGAAAGAAAAAGAAAAAGAGGCACTGAACCATGTGAAGTGCTACTGGAACAAACAAAAAAAAAAGCAGAGCCCAGCTGGGTGCGGTGACTCATGCCTGTAATCCCAACACTTTGGGAGGCCAAGGCGGGTGGATCACTTGAGGTCAGGAGTTTGAGACCAGCCTGGCTAACGTGGCAAAACCCCGTCTCTACTAAAAATACAAAAATTAGCCAGGGGTTGTGATGCACGCTTGTAGTCCCAGCTACTTGGCAGGCTGAGACAGGAGAATCGCTTGAGCCGGGGAGGCAGAGGTTGCAGATCGCACCGCTGCACTCCAGCCTGCCTGGGCGACAGAGTGAGACTCTGTCTCAAAAACAAACAACAAACAAACAACAAAAGGAACAGAGGGTCCTTTGAGCTGGAATTCTGTAAGGCCAAGGTACCAGGACCCTCCTTCCCTAACCCCAAGCACACACAGCTAACTGGAATCTTCATTTTAATCTTATCAATCTGCAGTTGGGCCATATACCGTTCCGTGTCAATGAAGAAGCCACTGGGGTCATTTCTAGGCCAAATTCACTTCAAATGAAGAGGGGTGGTGAGCACAGCGAACCCCAGCCATCTCCACAGACCCCTGCCCCATCACTCTGAGGAAGACACTTGAGCCTCTCACTCCTGCTCCCTAGAACCCAGGCAAGCTCCTAAATCTGTGAAGTGCACCCAACGATCTGAGTCCTGAAAGGTGACAGATACCAACCTAGGTGTCCATACAGATAGGCAGGAAGCATCACCGGGAAGCCACTAGTCAGAGTCTAGAGTCCCCGCTACACCCCTGTCTGCAGAGACAATACCTTGCACCACATTACAGGGACGCGGCAGGCTTCTCCATCGAACCCAGATTTGGGGAGTGATGGCAAAGAATTCCAGGGTACGTCGTAAGTCCCCCAGATGAAATGGCTTTTCCTCCATCACCCGCCCCCCACGTCATTCAGCAAGCAGGCTCCAGAGAGAAGTGGGTTGGGGCTGAAACTGAGCATCCAGAGATAGAAGATGGAGTGGGACGTGGGCACGGAGGGGGAATGTCCTAGGGCTGCAGGGGCCCAGCCAAGGAAACGGGGCACTGAGAAAGGGGCCTCGGAGGAGCCTGGACCCTCAGGGGACGGAGAGACGGGGGCAACTCTGGCAATCAGGAATGGACGAGCGAAGGGGGAGACAGCTTGTGCCTTCCGAGGCAGGGTAGGAGTCTTGGGGACAGGATGCGGGAAAGACGAGAGCAGGGGCAAGGCCAGGGTCGGGATGGGAAGGACGGGCGGGGTAGGTGTCGGGATAGAAAGGATGCAAGGGAACCCGGGTCGGGATGGAAGAACCCAGGGGGACCGAGGCCGCCAAGGCAGAAGCAGAGAGGAGACAGGCGCGGACAGTACCTCTCCGGAGCTGGCCATGTCGCTGGCGGGGCCAAGCCGCGGCAGCGGGAGCCGCAACCCCGGGGCCTCCCACCTGCCCGGCTAGGGATGCTCGAAGGCGGCGCGTCCACGGCTCAACCGAGACCCCGCAGGGGAGCGGGTCTCGTCACTTCCGGCGCCCGCCGACACGCACTTCCGTCCGCCCGCAGGCGGGCCCCAGGCGGCCGCCATGTTGGATGTGGCTCCACCCGGGGAGCTGCTGGAGCGCAAGGGAGGCAGGAAGGGCTGCGGCGACCTCTGCCTCTTTTCTGAGCTCGTTCTTAGACCCCCTCTGCCGTCTGCACGCTCTTTTCCAGCCACCCGGCCTCCCGATGCCGGTCTAGCACGTTCCCCCTGGCAGGCTTTTGCATTTGCCCTTCCTCCTGTCTTTCCTGTGCAAAAGCAACAGGTCTTGAGCACCCCTCATGGAATAGCGTCGCCTCCTCTCTACCTTCACATACACCCCGAAACTTGCCTCTCATCCTGTGTGTTTCTCCATAGATTTTTGCACCATCTGACCGACTGTATCTTTTTTTTTTTTTTTTTTTGTGGTCCTCCGCTAATAAACTGTAAGCAGGGACAGGATTTCCCAATACCTGAAACTGTCCCTGGAATGTGATAGACACTGACAATACATATTTGCTAAGTATGGCCGGGCGCGGTGGCTCACGCCTGTAATCCCAGCACTTTGGGAGGCTGAGGCGGGCGGATCACAAGGTCAGGAGATCGAGACCATCCTGGCTAACACGGTGAAACCCTGTCTCTACTAAAAATACAAAAAATTAGCTGGGCGCGGTGGCGGGCGCCTGTGGTCCCAGCTACTCGGGGGACTGAGGCAGGAGAATGGCCTGGGCCCGGGAGGAGGAGCTTGCACTGAGCCGAGATCGAGCCACTGCACTCCAGCCTGGGCAACAGAGCGAGACTCTGTCTCAAAAAAAAAAAAAAAGTAAATATGAATGTATGTGCCCTCACACTTAAGCGTTTGCGTTTTAAAATAATTAGACCCGGCCAGGCTTGGTGGCTTATGCCGGTAACCCCAGCACTTTGGGAGGCCGAGACGGACGGATCGCCTGAGGTCAGGAGTTTCAGACCAGCCCAGCCAACATGGCGAAACCTGTCCCTATTAAAAATACAAAAATTAGCTGGGCGTGGTGGCACACGCCTGTAATCCCAGCTATTCGGGAGGCTGAGGCAGGAGAATTGCTTGAACCCGGGAGACGGAGGTTGCAGTAGCAGAGATCTTGCCACTGCACTCCAGATTGAGCAACAGAGTGAGACTGTCTCAAAATACATACATAACACACATACGTACATACATACATTCATAGATACACACATACATACCTAGAGCTGACAGGATGGCTTATGCCTGTAATTCCAGCACTTCAGCAGGCCTAAGCGGGGGGGGGATCCCTTGAGGCCAGTCGTTCCAGACCAGCCTGGGCAACACAGCAAGAACCCCCACGCCCTCTATAAAAATTACAAAACATTTTCTGGAGACTGAGGCGGGAGGATCGCTTGAGCCCAGGAGTTCCAGGCTGCAGTGAGCTGAGATTGCGCGACTGCGCTCCAGCCTGGATGACAGAGCAAGACTCTTGTCTCCTCAACAAATAAATAAATAAAAATACTTTACTAATAAAAATCCCTGGGGAAAGTTCATTCTCTGAAATCAAAAGAACTGGGTTTGAGGCCAAGCACAGTGGCTCACACCTATAATCCTAGCACCTTGGGAGGCTGAGATAAGAGGATCACTTGAGCCCATGGGTTTGAGACCAGCCTGGGCAACACAGCAAGACTTCTTTCTACAAAAGAGACGAAGAAAGAAAGAAAAAAAAAAAAATGCCAGGCGCAGTGGCTCACGCCTGTAATCCCAGAACTTTGGGAAGCTGAGGCAGGTGAATCACCTGAGGTCAGGAGTTCGAGACCAGCCTGACCAACAAGGTGAAACCTCGTCTCTACTAAAAGAAAATACAAAAATTAGCCAGACGTGGTAATGTGCACCTGTAATCCCAGCTAATTATGAGGCTGAGGCAGGAGAATTGCTTGAACCCAGGAGGCGGAGGTTGCAGTGAGCCAAGATGGTACCATTGCACTCCAGCCTGGGCAACAGAGCAAGACTCCATTTCAAAAAAATAAAATAAAATATTAAAATCATTAAAAAAACAAAAACTGGCCGGGCGCGGTGGCTCAAGCCTGTAATCCCAGCACTTTGGGAGGCCGAGACGGGCGGATCACGAGGTCAGGAGATCGAGACCATCCTGGCTAACACGGTGAAACCCCGTCTCTACTAAAAAAATACAAAAAAAACTAGCCGGGCGACGTGGCGGGCGCCTGTAGTCCCAGCTGCTCGGGAGGCTGAGGCAGGAGAATGGCGTAAACCCGGGAGGCGGAGCTTGCAGTGAGCTGAGACCCGGCCACTGCACTCCAGCCTGGGCGGCAGAGCGAGACTCCGTCTCAAAAAAAAAAAAAAAAAAAAAAAAAAAAACAAAAACTGTAATCCCAGCACTTTGGGAGGCCGAGGTGGGCAGATCACGAGGTCAGGAGATAGAGACCATCCTGGCTAACACAGTGAAACCCCGTCTCCACTAAAAATACAAATAATTAGCTGAGTGTGGTGATGGGTGCCACTGTAGTCCCAGCTACTCGGGAGGCTGAGACAGGAGAATGGTGTGAACCTGGGAGACGGAGCTTGCAGTGAGTCGATATCATGCCACTACACTCCAGCCTGGGCGACAAAGCAAGACTCCGTTTCAAAAAAAAAAAAGAAAGAAAAAAGAACTGGGTTTGAATACTGGAACTGACTTCTGGGGTGACCCTAAGCAAGTGTATTCATTTTCTAGAGCTGGTTTAAACAAGTATCACAAAGGGATAGGGTGAACAGCAGAAATGTCTTCTCTCACAGTTCCAGAGGCCAGAAATGGGAAATAAAGATGGCAGTGGATCATGCTCCCGTCAAAAGCTCTAGAAAAGGATCCTCCCTCGCTTTTTCCTTTTAATTTTATATATTTTTAAATAGAGACAAGGTCTTGCTGTGTTACCCAGGCTGGTCTTGAACTCCTGGGCTCAAGTGATCCTCCTGCCTCAACCTCCCAAAGTGCTGGGAGTACAGATATGAACTACCATGCCAACCTTTTTCGTAGCTTGGGTGGTTCCCTGCAATCTTTGGAGTTCCTCAGCCTGCAGCTCATTACTCCAACGTCCTTCTCCGTCTTCAGGTGGCCGTCTCCCCACTGTCTCTCTCTCTGTCCTCTCCTCATCTTCTAAGGACACCAGTCATGTTGGATTTAAGGGCTCATCTTAATCCAGTATGATTTCCTTTTTTTTTTTTTTTTTTGAGACAGAGTCTCGCTCTGTCGCCCAGGCTATAGTGCAGTGGTGCAATCTCAGCTCACTACAAGCTCCGCCTCCTGGTTCACGCCATTCTCCTGCCTCAGCCTCCCAAGTAGCTGGGACTACAGGCACCCACCACCATGCCTGGCTAAGTTTTTGTATTTTGTTTAGTAGAGACGGGATTTCACCATGTTAGCCAGGATGGTCTTGATCTCCTGACCTCGTGATCCGCCCACCTCGGCCTCCCAAAGTGCTGGGATTATAGGCGTGAGCCACCGTGCCCGGCCAATCCAGTATGATTTCACCTTAACTAATTACATCTGCAAAGACCCCATTACAAATAAGGCCATATTCTAGGCCGGGCGCGGTGGCTCATGCTTGTAATCACAGCACTTTGGGAGGCTAAGGCGGGTGGATCACCTGAGGTCAGGAGTCCAAGACCAGCCTGGCCAACATGGTGAACCCCCATCTCTACAAAAATTTAAAAATTAGCCAGATGTAATGGCAGATGCCTGTAATTACAGCTACTCGGGAGGCTGAGGCTAGAAGAATTGCTTGAACCTGGGAGGCAGAGGTTGCAGTGTGCCAAGACCGCGCCACTGTACTCCAGCCTGGATGACAGAACAAGACTCTATCTCAAAAAAAACAAAAACAAAAACACAAGATATGTTTTTCATTGCAGCAGTCCTTCCCTTCCCCTTTCCCTTCCCTTCCCTTCCCCTCCCCTCCACTCCCCTCCCCTCCCCTCTTTTTTTCCTTTACTAGACAGGATCTTGCTGTGTTATCCAGGCTGGAGTACAATGGCACAATCATGGTTTTCTGCAGCCTCAGCTCCTGAACTCAAGCAATCCTTCCACCTCATCATCCCAAGGGGGAGCTGGGACCACAGGCATGCACCACAATGTCCAGCTAATTTTGTTTATTTTTTGTAGTGACAGGGTCTCACTGTGTTGCCCAGGCTGATCTCAAACTCCTGGGCTGAAGCGATCCTCCCACCTCCCAAAGTGCTAGGATTACAGGCATGAGCCACTCTGCCCAGCCTGACCTGTTTATTTTCTGTCCTCCGCTAGAACAGTACTTGGCAGTAGCAGACCCTTGATCAGTGTTTGCCAAATAAACGATGAATTGAATGAGATAATGCATCTAAGTGTCCAGTGCAGAGGAGTGATTCAATCAACAGAAGCTATAACCACTAATACTATTATGAATTCTAGTAAGGAAGTAGTCCCACATTGCATGAGCATCGCCAAGTCTCAGGAACATTCAACATGAAAACCAATGAGGCCGGGTGCAGTGGCTCACACCTGTAATCTCAGCACTTTAGTCTCTACTGAAAATACAAAAATTAGCCGGGTATGATGGCAGGCACCTGTCATCCCAGCTACTCGGGAGGCTGAGGCATAAGAATCGCTTGAACCTAGGAGGCGGAGGTTGCAGTGAGCCGAGATTGCACCACTGCACTCCAGCCTGGGCGACAGAGCGAGACTCAGTCTTGAAAAAAAAAAGAGGCTGGGCGCGGTGGCTCAAGCCTGTAATCCCAGCACTTTGGGAGGCCAAGGCGGGCGGATCACAAGGTCAGGAGATCGAGACCATCCTGGCTAACATGGTGAAATCCCGTCTCTACTAAAAAATACAAAAAACTAGCCGGGCATGGTGGCGGGTGCCTGTAGTCCCAGCTACTCGGGAGGCTGAGGCAGGAGAATGGTGTGAACCTGGGAGGCGGAGCTTGCAGTGAGCTGAGATCCGGCCACTGCACTCCAGCTTGGGCGACAGAGTGAGACTCCGTCTCAAAAAAAAAAAAAAAAAGAAAGAAAGAAAGATGGAAACCACTGAATGTTGGGTGTAAAGACCCCAGGGGCAGAGTTGGTGCCAGCGCCTGGCTGCTCTCACTCTCACACAGGCCATTCTGGGATTGGAGAGGCTGGATCTGGGTGACAGTTCCTCACAGAGTCCCCACAGCTCAAGGTGTGAGAGCCCCCTGGAGCACCTGGCTGACTGTGGTGGGCAGTGGGACTCTGAGGCCAGGGCAGAGTACTAGGCCCTGTGAGTTCACTGAGAGCCTGGCACAGGGCCTGGAAATGAGGCAGGCTATGGTAGTGGTCTGTGACTGCCCCACTCTCCACTCCTTTCCAATTCATCCACAGTGGGGTCCGAGGCCGGGCACAGCAGCTCTTGCCTGTAATCCCAGCACTTTGGGAGGCCGAGGTGGGAAGATTATTTGAGTCCAGGAGTTCGAGACCAGCCTGGGCCACATGGTGAAACCCCCTCAAGAGAAAAACTAGTCAGGATGGTTACATATGCCACCATCTATCTTTCTTTTTCTTTTTCTTTTTTTGAGATGGAGTTTCATTCTTGTCTCCCAAGCTAGAGTGCAATGGCATGATCTTAGCTCACTATAACCTTCACCTCCTGGGTTCAACTAATTCTCCTGCCTCAGCCTCCCAAGTAGCTGGGATTACAGGCACCTGACACCACACCCACCTAATTTTTTTGCATTTTTAGTAGAGACGGGGTTTCGCCATGTTGGCCAGGCTGGTCCCCAACTCCTGACATCAGGTGATCTAACCGCCTCAGCCTCCCAAAGTGTTGGGATTACAGGTGTAAGCCACTGTGCCTGGCTGCCATCATCTATTTTTCTTTCGTTTTCTTTTTCTTTTTCTTTTTTTTTTTTTTTTGAGACAGAGTCTTGCTCTGTCGCCCAGGCTGGAGTGCAGTGACTGGATCTCAGCTCACTGCAAGTTCCACCTCCTGGGTTTACGCCATTCTCCTGCCTCAGCCTCCCGAGTAGCTGGGACTACAGGCACCTGCCACCACGCTCAGCTAATTGTTTGTATTTTTAGTGGAGACGGGGTTTCACCATGTTAGCCAGGATGCTCTCGATCTCCTGACCTCGTGATCTGCCTGCCTCAGCCTCCCACAGTGCTGAGATTACAGGTGTGAGCCACCACGCCCAGCCTCTTTCTCTCTTTCTTAAAAAGAGATAGAGTCCCGCTATGTTGCCCAAACTAGTCTCTAAACTCAAGAATGAATTCTAGGCTGGGCGCTGTGGCTCACGCCTGTAATTCCAGCACTTTGGGAGGCCGAGGCAGGTGGATCATGAGGTCAGAAGTTCAAGACCAGCCTGGTCAACATGATGAAACCCCATCTGTACTAAAAATACAAAAATTAGCCAGGCTTGGTGGCACACACCTATAATCCCAGCTACTTGGCAAGCTGAGACAGGAGAATTGCTTGAACCCAGGGGGCAGAGGTTGCAGTGAGCCGAGATGGTGACATTGCACTCCAGCCTGGGTGACAGGGCGAGACTCTGTCTCAAAAAAAAAAAAAAAAAACAATGAATTGTAATGTAAACTGTGGGCTCTGGGTGATACTGTGTCAACACAGTTTCATCAGCTGTAACATGTAGCCCTCTGGTGGGGGTGTGGATAGAGGGGAAGGCTGTGGGTGTGTGGGGACAGCGAGTACCTGGGAACTTCCTGCACTCACCATTCAGTTTTGTTGGGAACCTAAAACTGCTCTAAAAAAATAAAGTCTATTAATTTTTTTGGAACTGCATTTTTGTTTTCAAACCAGAGTTTCGCTCATGTCGCCCAGGCTGGAGTGCTATGGTGCAATCTCAGCTCACTGCAACCTCCGCCTCCCAGGTTCAAGCAATTCTCCAGCCTTGCCTCCTGAGTAGCTGGGATTACAGGCATGTGCTACCACGCCCAGCTAACTTTTGTATTTTTTTTTCCAATACAGAGTCTAACTGTCACCCAGGCTGGAGTGCAATGATGCGATTTTGGCTCCTGAAACCTTCACCTCCCGGGTTCAAGTGATTCTCCTGCCTCAGCCTCCCGACTAGCTGGGATTATAGGCAACTGTCACCATGCCCAGCTAATTTTTATATTTTTAGTAGGGACAGGGTTTCGCCATTTGGCCAATCTGCTCTTGAACTCCTGACCTCAAGTGATCCACCCATCTCAGCCTCCCAAAGGGCTGGGATTACAGGTGTGAGCCACCAGGCCAGGCTTGAACTGCATGTCTAGCCTTCTCACTCATGGGGATCCTCCCACTCATACCTAATGGCCTCAGGGTCGTTGCATGAGCTACTCACCTTGCTGAGTGGCCCTCACCCCACCTCCGGCTAATTTCTCTTTCTTTCTTTTCTTTTTTTTTGGAGACAGAGTCTCACTCTGTTGCCGGGGCTGGAGTGCAGTGGCCGGATCTCAGCTCACTACAAGCTCCGCCTCCCGGGTTCACGCCATTCTCCTGCCTCAGCCTCCCAAGTAGCTGGGACTACAGGCGCCCGCCACCGCGCCCGGCTAGTTTTTTGTATTTTTTAGTAGAGACGGGGTTTCACAGTGTTAGCCAGGATGGTCTCGATCTCTTGACCTCGTGATCCACCCGTCTCGGCCTCCCAAAGTGCTGGGATTACAGGCTTGAGCCACCGCGCCCGGCCTCTTTTCTTTTTTTGTTTGAGACGGAGTCTCGCTGTGTCGCCCAGGCTGGAGTGCAGTGGCGCCATCTCAGCTCACTGCAAGCTCCACCTCCCAGGTTCACGCCATTCTCCCACCTCAGCCTCCTAGTAGTTGGGACTACAGGCGCCCGCCACGACGCTCCGCTAATTTTTTGTATTTTTAGTAGGCATGGGGTTTCACTGTGTTAGCCAGGATGGTCTCAATCTCCTGACCTCATGATCCACCCGCCTCGGCCTCCCAAAGTGCTGGGATTACAGACTTGAGCTACCGTGCACGGCCAAGGCTAATTTCTCTTCATCTTCCTCACATCCCTTCTGCAGAAGCCCTACCCTTCCCTAGACCATGTCACCATTCCGTTGCATCCTCTGCCATTGTCCCTCAGAATATTCCTAGATGGCGTTTATCACTGTGGATAGTTATCACCATTCAGCGTTTTGGCTAAGATCAAGTGTACCATCACCGTGAGTAATTAAATATGCATTTTTAATTAATTAAATATTTAAGTAATGAAATAGTCATATTTGATTAAATAGTTGCATTTAATTACAGGTGGCTTATACCTGTAATCCCAGTACTTTGGAAGGTGGAGGCAGGAGGATTGCTTGAGGCCAGGAGTTTCAGACCAGCCCAGGCAATATAGCGAGACCACCATCTCTATAAAAAATTTTTTTTTTTTTTTTTGTTGAGACGGAGTTTCGCTCTGTCGCCCAGGCTGGAGTGCAGTGGCCGGATCTCAGCTCACTGCAAGCTCCGCCTCCCGGGTTACGCCATTCTCCTGCCTCAGCCTCCCGAGTAGCTGGGACTACAGGCGCCCGCCACCTCGCCCGGCTAGTTTTCTGTATTTTTTTAGTAGAGACGGGGTTTCACCGTGTTAGCCAGGGTGGTCTTGATCTCCTGACCTCGTGATCCGCCCGTCTCGGCCTCCCAAAGTGCTGGGATTACAGGCTTGAGCCACCGCGCCCGGCCAAAAAATTTTTAAAAATTAGCCAAGTGGCCGGGCGCGGTGGCTCAAGCCTGTAATCCCAGCACTTTGGGAGGCCGAGACAGGTGGATCGCGAGGTCAGGAGATCGAGACCAACCTAGCTAACACGGCGAAACCCCGTCTCTACTAAAAAATACAAAAAACTAGCCAGGCGAGTTGGCCGGCGCCTGTAGTCCCAGCTACTTGGGAGGCTGAGGCAGGAGAATGGCGTAAATCCGGGAGGCGGAGCTTGCAGTGAGCTGAGATCCGGCCACTGTACTCCAGCCTGGGCGACAGAGCGAGACTCCGTCTCAAAAAATAAAAATAAAAATAAAAATAAAAATAAATAAAAAATAAATAAATAAGGCCGGGCGCGGTGGCTCAAGCCTGTAATCCCAGCACTTTGGGAGGCCGAGACTGGCGGATCACGAGGTCAGGAGATCGAGACCATCCTGGCTAACAAGGTGAAACCCCGTCTCTACTAAAAAATACAAAAAACTAGCCGGGCGAAGTGGCGTGCACCTGTAGTCCCAGCTACTCGGGAGGCTGAGGCAGGAGAATGGCGTAAACCAGGGAGGCAGAACTTGCAGTGAGCCGAGATCTGGCCACTGCGCTCCAGCCTGGGCGACAGAGCGAGACTCCGTCTCAAATAAATAAATAAATAAATAAATAAATAAATAAATAAATAAATAAATAAAAATTAGCCAGGTAAGGCCAGGCGCGGTGGCTCAAGCCTGTAATCCCAGCACTTTGGGAGGCCGAGGCGGGCGGATCATGAGGTCAGGATATCGAGACCATCCTGGCTAATACGGTGAAACCCCGTCTCTACTAAAAAAATACAAAAACTAGCCGGGCGAGGTGGCGGGCGCCTGTAGTCCCAGCTACTCCGGAGGCTGAGGCAGGAGAATGGCGGGAACCCAGGAGGTGGAGCCTGCAGTGAGCCGACATCGTGCCACTGCACTCCAGCCTGGGCGATGGAGCGAGACTCTGTCTCAGAAAAAAATAAAATAAAAGGAAAGCGTTGACCAGGTGCAGTGGCTCATGCTGGTAATCCCTCCCCTCTAGGAGACCAACAGATGGAAGGATCGCTTGAGGCCAGGAGTTCAAGGCTGCAGTGAGCGACGATCACACCAATGCACCAAGCCTGGGCAACAGAAGGAGATGCCATCTCTAAAAATAAAACTAAAATAGCTGGGCACGGTGGCTCACGCCTGTAATCCCAGAACTTTGGGAGGCCAAGGTGGGTGGATCACCTGAGGTTAGTAGTTCAAGACCAGCCTGGCCAACATGGTGACCCATCTCTACTAAAAGTACAAAAAAAAAATTAGCTGGGTGTGGTGGTGGTGCCTGTAGTCCTAGCCACGAGGGAGGATGAGACAGGAGAATTGCTTAAACCTGAGAGGCAGAGGTTGCAGTGAGCCGAGATCACACCACCGCACTCCAGCCTGGGCGACAGAGCGAGACTCTGTCTCAAAAAACTAACAAGAAGAGTAAAATAAAATAAAATAAAATAATAAAATAAAATAAAATAAAAGGACTGATGCAGTGTACCTGCTACAGTCACCCCTCCAGTTGTTACTGATATGCCCATTTCTCAAATGGGGACATGGGCAGTGATGTGACTTCCTAAAGCCACATAGACAACATGTTTGACAATCAACCGATGCTCCATTCTGTCTTGGAGGTTGTATCTCCTCTTTGGGCCTCTGTCCCCAATCAATCCATGCCTCTGAGATGCACACGCTACACCACCCCCCCAGGTGACTCCTCTGGCCTCCGGAGGCAGCTCAAGCGTTCTTCCTCCAGGAAGCCCTCTGGGGAAGCCTACTCAAGAGTGATGGCCCAGTTAGCCAGGCACAGTGGTACACATCTGTAGTCCCAGCTACATGGGAGGCCGAGGCAGAAGTATTGCATGAGTCCAGGAGTTGGAGGTTACAGTGAACTATGATCACAGCACTGCACTCCAGCCTGGGTGACAGAGTGAGCCTCCGATTGTGAAAAATGAAATAGGCTGAACGTTATCGCTTATGCCTGCAAACCCAGCACTTCCGGGAGCCAAGGTGAGTGGATGACTTGAGGCCAGGAGTTCAAGAACAGCCTGGGCAATATAGCAAGACGTCATCTCTACAAAAAATAAAACAAGAAAAGAAAAAGAGTGACAGCTTCTCTCTCCTTGTCTCTCCCTATCCCCAAGTCTACCCATGTTGAATGATCTTTTGCTTTTTTTTTTTTTTTTGAAATGGAGTCTCACTCTGTTGCCCAGGCTGGAGTGCAGTGGCACGATCTCAGCTCACTGCAACCTCCACCTCCCAAGTTCAAGCGATTCACCCGCCTCAGCCTCCTGAGTAGCTGGGATTACAGGTGCACGCCACCATGCCCAGAACATTTTTTGTATTTTCAGTAGAGATGGGGTTTCATCATGTTGGCCAGGCTGGTCTCGAACTCCTGACCTCACGTGATCTGACTGCCTCGGTCTCCCAAAGTGCTGGGATGACAGGCATGAGACACTGCATCTGGCTCTTTTGCTGTTTTTGCGGGGGGACGGAGTCTCACTCTGTCTCCCAGGCTGGAGTGCAGTGGCGCAATCTTGGCTCCCTGTAACCTCCACCTCCCAGATTCAAGTGATTCTTCTGCCTCAGCCTCTGAGTAGCTGGGATTACAAGTGCACGCCACGCTGCCCGGCTAATTTTTTTTTTTTTTTTTTTGGAGACGGAGTCTCGCTCTGTTGCCCAGGCTGGAGTGCAGTGGCCGGATCTCAGCTCACTGCAAGCTCCGCCTCCCAGGTTCACGCCATTCTCCGGCCTCAGCCTCCCAAGTAGCTGGGACTACAGGCGCCCGCCACCTCGCCCGGCTAGTTTTTTGTATTTTTTAGTAGAGACAGGATTTCACCGTGTTAGCCAGGATGGTCTCGATCTCCTGACCTCGTGATCCACCCGTCTCGGCCTCCCAAAGTGCTGGGATTACAGGCTTGAGCCACCGTGCCTGGCCAATTTTTGTATTTTTAGTAGAGATGAGTTTTCACTGTGTTGGTCAGGCTGGTCTCCCTTTGCTTTTTAAAATCTGTATTTCTGGCCCTCTTCCTTTCTTTTGGAGTAGGGGGCAGCAGCAGAGGCTTGTGCAGCCATGCCCAAAATTAAGACTGGGACTTTCTTGACAAGGAGCAGGAGCTGCTGAAGTCGCTGGTCAACCTATGGGTGAAGCTGTCCCAGCTGTGCGTCACCAATGTCAGCAGTCCCCCAGTCTTTTGGCACCAGGGACCAGTTTTGTGGAAGATAATTTTTCCATGAATGGGGGCGGGGGATGGTTTTTGAATGATTCAAGCACATTATGCTTATCGCATACTCTATCTAGTATTATTACGTTGTAATATATGATCAACTAATTCTACAACTCAACATGATATTGAATCAATGAGAGCCCTGAGCTTCTTTCCCTGAAACTAGACAGTCCCATCTGGGGGTGATGGGAGATAGTGACAGGTCATCAGGCATTAGATGCTCATAAGGAGTGCACAGCCACCGGGCGTGGTGGCTCACGCCTGTAATCCCAGCATTTTGGGAGGCCAAGGGGGTGGATCACCTGAGGTCAGGAGTCTAAGAGCAGCATGGCCAACATGGCGAAACCCTGTCTCTGCGAAAAATACAAAAACTAACCAGGGGTGGTGGCACATGCCTGTAATCCCAGCTACTCAGGAGACTGAGGCAGAAGAATTGCTTGAACCCAGGAGGCAAAGGCTGCAATGAGCCAATATCACGCCACTGCACTCCAGCCTGGGTGACAGAACGAGACTTCATCACAAAAAAAAAAGACAAAGAAAAAAATTGAGACAGGATCTCACTATGCTGCCTAGCCTGCATTTGGACTCCAATGACCCACCTGCCTCAGTCTCCCAAAGTGCTGCGATTACAGGTGCGAGCCACTATGCCTGCCTGGTCTATTTTAGTTTTTAGAGTCAGGGTCTTGTTCTGTCACCCAGGCTGCAGTGCAGTGGTGCAATCATAGCTCACTGCAGCCTTGAGCTGCTGGGCTCAAGCGATCCTCCCACCTCAGCTTCCCAAAGTGCCGGGATTACAGGTATGTGTCATCACGGCAGGCCCAATTAGGTAAGTTTTGAAGTATGTCTACACCCGCCAGACCACCACCAGAATGACATAATGAACATCACCTGATGCTCGTGTTTATCAAAGCCTCTGCTCTTTCTTCCCATGATCACAGCATGTGTACACTCATTTGCCTTCATGCTTGTGATGTCTTCCCCATTAAACTGGGTGCCTGGTGAGGACAGGGAACACATCTAGTTGGTTCTCCTCTATACCTGCAGTACCTGGCACAAATAGTGATTGGATGGATGGACGAATGAGTGAATGAATGAAGTCCTCATTTCCAGACTGACAGCTCCTCCAGGGCAGAGTCCTTGTCCAGGTCATCTTAGCAGCCTCGGGCCCGCCATATAGTGGTCACTCAATGGATGGGTATTTAAGTGGCCCAAGGTGGCCCAGGGCTCACCACTGCAGAAATCAGACCAAAAGAGCTGGAACCGCCCCAGTCCTTCAGGGGACCTCCAAGATAACCCAGGAGGAAGGGGACCACCTTCCTCTCTGCCAGCAGCCACTGTGCACAGGTGAGGCAGTCCTAGGCCTCCTGGGAGGACTGAATCATTTCCAGAACAACTCCTATGCACCAGGTGGTGTTTTGGGTAAACAGCATCCCTGCAAGGGATCCTCACCCCCTTTTCTTCATTCTCTGCTTGTGTCAATCACAGCTTCTAGCAGAGGGAAGGGAGGCCAGGCTTGGTTTCTTCTTGCAAGAGTATTTAACTCAGGGCCCTGCAGAACAATGAGAATCTGACCTGCAACTAGCTGGGCATGCTGGGGCGTGCCTGTGTAGTTTCAGCTACTTGGGAGGCTGAGGCAGAATTGCTCGAGCCCTGAAAGTTGAGGCTGCAGTGAGCCAAGGTTGTGCCATTGCACTCTAGCCTGGGCAACACAAGACCCTGGCTCAAGAATAAAAAAAGAATCTGCCTGCAGTGCCAGGCAAGCCCTGCTGTCCAGGAGTCTGGATGTCTCCCTCTGCAGCATGGGTCACGAAGAAACTGGCCGAGACCATGGGATGGCACCCAGTCTCCAGTCACAAGGCAGAATCCAGACCTCAGCCCACAGCTAACCAGAGCTGTCTGCAGACCAGATACGGCCCCATGACTTCACAGTCAGTGATTCCAGGTTCTCCAGTCTGGGTGAATAGGCAGGAATCCCAGCCTCTCCTCAGCCTATGGGAGCCTGGGCCAGGCTGACTCTCATGGGTGACCCTGAGAGCCAACACCCCATATGGTGAAGGAAAAGGTGTGGCAGCTACGAACACCCACTACACCCCCACCCAAGGGAACACCACGCTAAAAGTTGACCCTCAGGGAGTTCCACTCCCAGGAAATGCAGATGCCAACCAACCCCAATGAGGAATGGCACCTGGGCCAACAGACACCCCAAAATAGCCCATTCCCAACTCAAGCATATGCACTGAGTACCACAGAAATTAGGGTACCTGGGAATGGGTGGAAGGGCCAGGCCAGGAACTCCCCAGTAAGCAGGAACGGAGACCTGAATCCTGAACCTCCCCTACCCTCTAAGGCTGCTCAATGTTGAGGCAGAAGGGACCTTGGCCCACCTCCACTCTAGGTAAGGACAAATTGGCCCCACCGCCCCACCCTTCTCCAGGGTTCATCCTCTGCTGCCCACAACCCAGTCACGCCACAAAGTCACGCTTGGCCTCATGTGTAAGGTGTGCACTTTTATTCAACTGGTCTCAAGTCAGTGTACAGGTAAGCCCTGGCTGCCTCCACCCACTCCCAGGGAGACCAAAAGCCTTCAGACATCTCAAGTTGGGGGACAAAAAAGGGGGGCACGAAGGCTCATCATTCAAAATAAAACAAAATAAAAAAGTATTAAGGCGAAGATTAAAAAAATTTTGCATTACATAATTTACACGAAAGCAATGCTATCACCTCCCCTGTGTGGACTCGGGAGAGGACTGGGCCATTCTCCTTAGAGAGAAGTGGGGTGGCTTTTAGGAGGGCGAGGGACTTCCTGTAACAATGCATCTCATATTTGGAATGACTATTAAAAAAAAGAACAATGTACAATCAAAGTCCTCGGCCACATTGTAGAACTTTGGGGGATGCTCGCTCCAACCGACTGCTGTCACCTTCACCGTTCCAGTTTTTAAATCCTGAGTCAAGCCAAAAAAAAAACCAAAACAAAACAAAAAAAAACAAATAAAGCCATGCCAATCTCATCTTGTTTTCTGCGCAAGTTAGGTTTTGTCAAGAAAGGGTGTAACGCAACTAAGTCACAGTCCGCCTAGAAGCATTTGCGGTGGACGATGGAGGGGCCAGACTCGTCATACTCCTGCTTGCTGATCCACATCTGCTGGAAGGTGGACAGCGAGGCCAGGATGGAGCCGCCGATCCACACAGAGTACTTGCGCTCAGGAGGAGCAATGATCTGAGAAGGGAAGGGAACAGGCAGTGAGAACCCTGGATGTGATAGCTCCCCACACACCACAGGGCCCCATGGCCCACCTGCCCAGGTCAGCTCAGGCTGGAAGGACACCCACCTTGATCTTCATCGTGCTGGGCGCCAGGGCAGTAATCTCCTTCTGCATCCTGTCAGCAATGCCAGGGTACATGGTGGTGCCACCAGACAGCACTGTGTTGGCGTACAGGTCTTTACGGATGTCCACGTCACACTTCATGATGGAGTTAAAGGTAGTTTCATGGATGCCACAGGACTCCATGCCTGAGGAGGAAATGAGGGCCGGACTTAGCTTCCACAGCACAGCCCCAAGGGTGACCCTCAGGTCAGGCAGGGCCGGGAGGTGGGTCTCCACTCACCCAGAAAGGAAGGTTGGAAGAGAGCCTCAGGGCAGCGGAACCGCTCGTTCCCAATGGTGATGACCTGGCCATCGGGCAGCTCGTAGCTCTTCTCCAGGGAGGAGCTGGAAGCCGCCGTGGCCATCTCCTGCTCGAAGTCCAGGGCGACATAGCACAGCTTCTCCTTGATGTCACGCACGATTTCCCGCTCGGCCGTGGTGGTGAAGCTGTAGCCGCGCTCAGTGAGGATCTTCATGAGGTAGTCAGTCAGGTCCCGGCCAGCCAGGTCCAGACGCAGGATGGCGTGGGGGAGGGCATACCCCTCATAGATGGGCACAGTGTGGGTGACCCCGTCACCGGAGTCCATCACGATGCCAGTGGTACGGCCAGAGGCGTACAGGGACAGCACAGCCTGGATGGCCACGTACATGGCTGGGGTGTTGAAGGTCTCAAACATGATCTGTAAGGGAGAAATGCACGATGTCACACTCAGGAAGCTACTGGGGACAGCCAGGCCAGATGGGGGACATGCAGGAAGTGCAAGGAACACCGCTAAGTGTGCTGGGGTCTTGGGATGGGGATTCTGTTCAGACCTACTGTGCACCTACTGAATACACACTCCAAGGCCGCTTTACACCAGCCTCATGGGCTTGTCACACGAGCCAGTGTTAGTACCTACACCCACAGCACTGTCTGTTTTAGACACCTAGTCAGAGAGGCAAACACCAGAAAAAGAGCTCATCTGGGAAAAAGCAAATAGAACCTGCAGAGTTCCAAAGGAGACTCAGGTCAGAGAAGAGAGTCCTACGAAGAACGGCAGAAGAGAGAACCAGTGAGAAAGGGCGCAGCTCCGGGAGGCCAGGAAGGAGGGAGGTGGCCACCAAAAGAGGTAGCGGGCCACTTACCTGAGTCATCTTCTCGCGGTTGGCCTTGGGGTTCAGGGGGGCCTCGGTCAGCAGCACGGGGTGCTCCTCAGGAGCCACACGCAGCTCATTGTAGAAGGTGTGGTGCCAGATCTTCTCCATGTCGTCCCAGTTGGTGACGATGCCGTGCTCGATGGGGTACTTCAGGGTGAGGATGCCTCTCTTGCTCTGGGCCTCGTCGCCCACATATGAATCCTTCTGACCCATGCCCACCATCACGCCCTGGGAAGGAAACAACAAGGCGCCCTGAGCACGGGCGAGGCCCCCACCCCAGAAACCCGGAGACCGCCGTGCAGAGAAAACGCCCTCGCCTCCCGCCCGCTTCCGGGGCCGCCCCACCCACCCAGCTGCCCTACCTGGTGCCTGGGGCGCCCCACGATGGAAGGGAAGACGGCCCGGGGGGCATCGTCGCCCGCGAAGCCGGCCTTGCACATGCCGGAGCCGTTGTCGACAACGAGCGCGGCGATATCATCATCCATGGTGATCTGCGGGAAAGTCGGGAGCGCTGTGAGCTGAGGTGGCCCCGCCCTGCCCACTTCCGGCGCGCCGAGGCCTTAGGCCGCCAGGGGGCGCAGGCGCGCGCCCAGATTGGGGACAAAGGAAGCCGGGCCGGCCGCGTTATTACCATAAAAGGCAAACACTGGTCGGAGGCGTCCCCACCGCGCGCGGCAGGAAGCCAGGCCCCCACCCCCTCCCAAACGGGAGCCGGCCCCGCCTCCGCTCCGTTCAAATAGCGCCGGGTCGGCTAGCGCGCGCGGCGGCCACACCCTCAGGCGGCGGGCGGCGCGGGCAGGAAGTGCGCGCAAGCGCCCCGAAGCCGCGGCGACCCCACCCCTTCCGGCGGGACCAGCCCTTGCCCCAGCACAGGCCGCGGCACCCCGGGGCCCCAGAACGCACGCGCAGTTAGCGCCTCGAGTCCCAGCGCGCACGCGCAATTAGCGCCGATTCCCAGCGCGCACGCACAGTTAGCGCCCCAAGCCCCAGGACGCACGCGCAATGGCGCCCCAGCCCCCCACCAAGCCTGGCGGGGGCTCCGCCGCGCCCACCCTGCAGTCCCCACTGGCAAGAGACCGGCTCGGACAAAGACCCCGCCGGCTGCCCCCGTCCCAAGAGCAGTACCCCCAGAGCGCGCCTCCCGAGCGCGGCCCCGCGCCTCCAAACTGGAGCGGGGTGTCCCCACATCTCTGGAGGCCCAGGGGCTTCTTCCACTGCAGTCCAGTCCCCACATGCGACCCCCGCTGCGGCGCAGGCGGCTCTGCACGGGCGAAGGGGCCGCGGCCTTAGGCGGCCGAGCCGGGAGCCGCCTAAGAGGGTCGGCTGGCCGGGCTTACCTGGCGGCGAGTGTGAACGGGCGGCGGAGCGGCGAAGGCGAGGCTCTGTGCTCGCGGGGCGGACGCGGTCTCGGCGGTGGAGGCGCGTCGCGCCGCCGGGTTTTATAGGGCGCCGCCGCGGCCGCTCGAGCCATAAAAGGCAACTTTCGGAACGGCGCGCGCTGATTGGCCCCGCGCCGCTCACTCACCGGCCTCGCCGCACAGTGCAGCATTTTTTTACCCCCTCTCCCCTCCTTTTTCGAAAAAAAAAAAGAGCGAGAGCGAGATTGAGGAAGAGGAGGAGGGAGAGTTTTGGCGTTGGCCGCCTTGGGTTGCTGGGCCCGGGGGCTGGGGGCGCGCGCCGTGGCCCCCGCACCCCACGCTGGGCAGTGCCTGGTTCAGCCCCGCATGGCCAGGCCTGTCCCCGGCCTGCCCGTCTCTCGGGCCCCCCACCCACCGCGGGACATTCTAGGTGTGGACGTCTCTTGGGCACTGAGCGCCCAGGTGGGGTGGACCAGGGTCTGCACGGGTGCCAGGGTCCTGGGTGCTGTGCGCTCCTGCAGAAGGAGCCCTTGGAGGGCATGGAGTGGCCAGGCAGTCACTCCCCCTTGCCGACTTCAGAGCAACTGCCCTGAAAGCAGGGTCTCGGGACCTCTGGCTGTGGGGCTCAGCTAGCGAAATGGGCTGGGTGGGTCACTACGGAGAGACTTGGGCTTGAGAGGTAGAGTGTGGTGTTGAGGGAGTCAGGGGGCTCGCGGCCACTTAGAAGTCGCAGGACCACACTGCCCAGGACAGGGCAGGCGCCAGCGGTCCAGTGGCTGGAGGTGGCCTGTGATGAAGGCTGCAAACCCATCCAGCCAAGGCCCTGGGAAGGTGGGCTCTACACGGCCGGGAAACTTTCCCCAGGAGCTGCCTGAGGGTAACGCAGTCACGCCCAGCCAAGACCAGGCCTGGGGCGTTAGTGGGTGACCCAGGCAGCTCCAGGCACTGCGGGGCATGGGGGCTGGGTCTACACAGCCTGGGTCTGCGCCCACCGTTCATTGAATGTCTGCTATGCGCAGCCACAGCTGAACTGCCCTCCCAGACCATCTGGAGACCGCGGGGGGACTCTGGGGACCAAGACTCAATGTGCCAGAGAGGATTGGGGGCGGGGCGGGGTAGGAGCTCAAAGCCAGCCTGGGAAGACCCTCTCCCTGTCACCCTTTCTTGCCTTGGGTCTGTCCACTGAGTAGCACACAAGACCCGGGTGGCCAGGGTCGTTCTGCTCTGGGAATGAGAGACTGTATGTACCCAGCTGGTGGACATGCAGTGATCAGTGGCATGGGACCACAGAGGGGTATTCAGCTCAACCTAGAGGAACATGCCCTCCTCCTTATCCCCCTCCTTTGAGGTGGTGACAAGAAGCTGGATTTTTACACAAAAATAGGAAGAGTGGTGAGGTGGGGGCACTTCAGGCCTTCGGGGGGCTTTGCAGCACGTAGTAGGTGTTCATTGACTGTGTGTTGCAACAGGCAAAGATGAGTCCATATAAGGACGTGGAACCTGTGGCCAGGAAGGAGGTGGCTTGTTCCAGTTCACGGTACAAGGCTGTGCTCAGTTAGTGGGACCCACTCCTCCCTTGAAGGTTGCGGAGACCACAGCCTGGTGGGAAAGATGACCACCGCCCAGCACACAGTGGCAGACACGGGTTCACAGTCCAGAAGGCTTGCTAGGCCTCCTCCATCACCACCCCACGCAAGGGCAAACTTTCCCAGCCTGTATACTCCCTGCCTCCTGGGGATGGGACTGTCCTCTGCCTGGCCTTGTATCTTTCAGCTGCAGGCGTCTTGCCAGCTGTCTCAGGACCTGCCAACCCTACAGTTCACCGGGCCAGCGTTGTGGGGTGATGGGCGGGGGGACCCTCTTGCTGCCTGTTGATGAGGGCTGGTTCTGGGGGTTCCTCAAAGGTTGAACTGGGTGGAGTGCTGTGGGAGGTGGGGATGGGACCAGATCTGCAGAGCAAGGATGGGAGGCTGTCGGGTGGGCGGCTCCAGGCAGCAAGGTAGGGTGCAGAGCAGACCTGATCCCCAGGCAGGACCTGTGCTGCCACTGGGCCTCCACTCAGCTGGCCAAGAGACAGGAGCTCCAGCCCCACCCCACCCCAGGCTGCAGCATTCCTGGCCTATCCTCCTGGCTTGTGGTTCCCTCTGTCTGCAGCGGCCACTTCTTGGTGCTCTCCTATGCACCCTTCAAGTCCCATCCCAGAAAGTCCGTCTTTAGGGAAACCTTTTAGCCTCTGTAAACACGCCTTCCTCCCTACCTCAGACCAAGGCTTGCAGCTGGCATTTAGAACTGGGCCTCACCCACCAGGCTGCGAGCCCTCCCAGGGTCTCCATCACCCCCACTCCTTCCCACCACACCCACCCCAGGGCTCCTCGCTGTTGAATGAGTGACTGCCTGGATGTCCTCAGATGGCAGGTTGGAGGTGGCCGAGCAGCCTGGGGTGAGGGGCAGGGAGGAGCTGAAGAGAGAAAGCAAGCAGCGGAGCAGGAAAAGAGGAAGTAGAACTGGCTGGCCGGGGGGCGGGCTGAGCAGGGGAGAAGTGAACAGGTTCTCTTCTGCGCTTGGGAACTTTGCCCTGGAAGGGAGTTTTCGGAGCTGTCACTTGAGTATGCACGCATTCCCCAGAGAACCCTCGGTTGAACTCAGCCAAGGGGACTCCACCTGCCTGGCTGGGGCTTTTGTTTTTTCCCCTCCAAGCCTTTGCTTTGGTGATGACCCCACCCTGCAAGGCCTCCAGGCAACCGACTCTTACAGCCCAGACCCAGGGACCACTCCTTGGCCCTCCCGCAAAACCGCCACCCAGCCACCTTGCCCTGGGCACTGAAGCCCCCTCCCTACCCTGCCAAGAGGGAATCCAACCTCCTTTTTATTACCTTTTTTTTTTTTTTTTTTTGATACAAGGTCTTGCTCTGATGCCCAGGCTGGAGTGCGGTCACAGCTCACTGCAGCCTCGACCTTCTGGGCTCAAAGCCCTCACAAATAGCTAGGACTACAGGCACACACTTCCATGCCTGGCTAATTTTTAAATTATCTGTAGAGGTCGGGCTTCTCACCATGTTGCCCAGGTTGGTCTCCAGCTCCTGGGGGCTCAAGCGATCCTCCCACCTCAGCCTCCCAAAGTCCTGGGATTACAGGCGTGAGCCACCATGCCTGTCCTCAAGCTCCATTTTTTAGAGGAAGGAACTGAGACAAAGCTTCCCTCCTAGACTTGAGTTAGCTCCAGGAGGATGGGCACAGTTCAGCGCTCTGAACACAGTAGGTGCTCATGAGAGGATAATGAATGAATGAGTGAATGATTGAAGGGGTGCAACATTGCAGGAGACACACCCCCATTCACAGACTAGGAAACTGAGTCAGGACTGGTGAAGTGCTCAAGTCCCCAAATGCAGTGGGAAGGACTCTAGGCTCAGGGCCCCAGAGGCGGCAGCCCCGCCTCCTGTCTCACACTGCCCCTCCCTACTAAAGTGTCCCCTGGAATGTCCCCAAGGCCCAAGTCCAAAGGCTGTTTGAAAGTCTGAATTCCTGGGGCCCACCTCACTCCTCAGCATTTATCACCTGAGGCTCAGAGAGGACACCATTAGCCTGTGGTCACACAGCAACAAGTGGGGGCTCTCCGGCTGGGGTGTGATGGCTTATACTTGTAATCCAAGCATTTTGGGAGGCCAAGGAGGGAGGATCGCTTGAGCCCAGGTGTTGGAGACCAGCTTGGGCAACATGGGAGATCCTACCTCTACAAAATTAGCTGGGTGTTGTGGCACATGCCTGTACTCCCAGCTAATTGGGAGGCTGGAGCAGGAGGATTGCTTGAGCTTGGAAGGTCAAGGCTATAGTGAGCTATGATCAAGTCACTGCATTCCAGCTTGGGTAACAGAGGAAGACTCTGTCTCAAAAAAAAGAAAAGGAAAATTAAATTTAAAAATTGGGTGCTCCAGGCCAGGCGTGGTGGCTCACGCCTGTAATCCCTGCACTTTGGGAGGCCGAGGCGGGTGGATCACCTGAGGTCAGGAATTCAAGACCAGCCTGGCCAACATGATGAAACCTTGTCTCAACTAAAAATACAAAATATTAGCTGGGTGTAGTGGCACATGCCTGTAATCCCAGCTACTCAGGAGGCTGAGGCAGGAGAATCGCTTGAACCCGGGAGGCAGAGGTTGCAGTGATCCAAGATTGTGCCATTGCACTCCAGCCTGGGCAACCAGAGCAAAACTCCGTCTCAAAAAAAAAAAAAAGTTGGGTGCTCCAGCTTTTATTCATTTAAAAATAAAATAGCTGGGCACAGTGGCTCACACCTGTAATCCCAGCATTTTGGGAGGCTGAGGCAGGAGGATGTCTTAAGTCCAGGAGTTCAAGACCGATCTGAGCAGCATAGTGAAACCTTTTCTACCAAAAAATAAGACAAAAATTAGCCGGGCGTGGTGGCATGTGCCTGTAGTCCCAGCTATTGGGGAGGCTAAGGTGGGAGAATTGCCTGTGCCCCAGAGGTTGAGGCTGCAGTGAACCAAGATCATACCACTGTGCTCCAGCCTGAGTGACAGAGACCCTGTCTCAAAAAAAAAAAAAAAGTAAAATGAAAAGAAAAATTAAATTAAAAAATTGGGTGCTCCAGGTTTATTTATTTAATTTATTTTTAGAGATAGGGTCTAGCTCTGTGACCCAGGCTGGAGTGCAGTGGCATGATCACAGCTCACTGCAGCCTTGACCTGGGCTCAAGTGATCCTCTTGTCTCAGCCTCCTGAGTAGCTGGGACAGCAGGGATGCCACCACATCTAACATTTTTATTTTTATATCTTATGGAGATGGGGGTCTCTCTACAATATAACAGGGTCTCTCTCCCTATGTTGTCCAAGCTGGTCTCGAACTGCTGAGCTGAAGTGATCCTCTTACCTCAGCCTCCCAAAGTGCTGGGAATAGAGGTGTGAGCCACCACACCTGGCCTCAGTTTTTTGTTGTTGTTGTTCGTTTTCAGTTGTTGTTTTGTTTCATTTTATTTTATTTTGAGATGGAGTCTCACTCTGTTGCCCAGGCTGGAGTGCAGTGGTGTGATCTCGACCCATTGCAAGCTCCGCCTCTCGGGTTCACGCCATTCTCCTGCCTCAGCCTCCCGAGTAGCTGGGACTACAGGCGCCCACCACTATGCCTGGCTAATTTTTTTTTGTATTTTTGGTAGAGACGGTTTCACCATGTTAGCCAAGGTGGTCTCGATCTCCTGACCTCGTGATCCGCCCGCCTCAGCTTCCCAAAGTGCTGGGACCACAGGCATGAGCCACCGCGCCAGGCCTGTTGTTGTTTTGAGATGGAGTCTTGCTGTGTTGTCCAGGCTAGACTGCAGTGGCGCAATCTCAGCTCACTGCAACCTCTGCCTCCCGGGTTCAAGGGATTCTGCTGCCTCAGCCTCCTGAGTAGCTGGGACTACTGGCTCGCGCCACCATGCCCAGCTAATTTTTTTTTTTTTGTATTTTTAGTAGAGATGGAGTTTCACCATATTGGCCAGGCTGGTCTCAAACTCCTGACTTCACATGATCTGCCCACTTAAGTCTCCCAAAGTGCTGGGTTTACAGGCGTGAACCACCATGCCTGGACAGTTTATTTTATTTTATTTTTATTTATGTTTTTCTTTTTTGAGACAGAGTCTTGCTTTGTCACCCAGGCTGGAGTGCAATGGCGTGATCTTGGCTCACTGCACCCTCCGCTTCCCAGGTTCAGACGATTCTCCTGCTTCAGTCTCCTGAGTAGCTGGGATTACAGACACTCGCCACCCCACCCAGCTAATTTTGTATTTTTAGTAGAGACAGGGTTTCACCGTGTTGGCCAGGCTGGTCTCGAACTCCCGACCTCAGGTGATCCATCTGCCTTGGCCTCCCAAAGTGATGGGATTACAGGTGTGAGCCACAATACCTGGCCTTTATTTTACTGATTAATTTATTTTGAGAGGACATCTCGCCCTCTGTCACCAGGCTGGAGTGCAATGGTGCGATCTCGGCTCACTGCAACTTCCACCCCCTGAGTTCAAAGTATTCCCCTGCCTCAGCCTCCTGAGTAGCTGGGACTACAGGCGCGTGCCACCATGCCCAGCTAATTTTTTTTTTTTTTTTTTTGGATTTTAGTAGAGACGGAGTTTCAGAGTTTCACTATGTTGGCTAGGATGGTCTCCATCTCCTGACCTTGTGATCCGCCCGCCTCAGCCTCCCAAAGTGCTGGGATTACAGGCGTGAGCCACCGTGCCCAGCCTATTTTATGTTTTTAAATAAAACAGAGTGGGATCTCTCTGCCTGCTGGCCACCTTCTCAGCCTTAAGGGCCAGCTTCAGGCTGCCTTCTCCAGGAAGCCTGCCATGACTCCCTCCCTGTTCTATTCTAACAGCAGGTTTCCTGCTCAGAAAGGGTCAGTGACCCAACCAGGATCACCCAGTAAGGGCACAGCCAGGAGCTGTGGGCTTGAAGGGCCTTTCACCTGCAGCAGCTCCTGGATCACACCGCTCCTGCATGCAGCACACCGTCACTGACCAACCAGACATGCTTCCAGAGTTAACTGGCACTATTTTGAGAAATGGGAAAAGCACCCTGAAGAAAGCAAGCACAATTCTCAAGACAGATCTCAAATGAGAGAGAGAGAGAGCGAGAGAACAAGTTGAATGGCGTCAGGAAGAAAAGCAACAGGTTTCCTTAAGAATGAGGGCGTTCTGGCCGGGCGCGGTGGCTCAAGCCTGTAATCCCAGCACTTTGGGAGGCCGAGACGGACGGATCACGAGGTCAGGAGATCGAGACCATCCTGGCTAACACGGTGAAACCCCGTCTCTACTAAAAATACAAAAACTAGCCGGGCGAGGTGGCGGGCGCCTGTAGTCCCAGCTACTCGGGAGGCTGAGGCAGGAGAATGGCGGAAACCCGGGAGGCGGAGCTTGCAGTGAGCTGAGATCTGGCCACTGCACTCCAGTCTGGGCGACAGAGCAAGACTCCGCCTCAAAAAAAAAAAAAAAAAAAAAAAAAAAAAAAAAAGAATGAGGGCGTTCTGAGGCCGGGCGCGGTGGCTCAAGCCTGTAATCCCAGCACTTTGGGAGGCCGAGATGGCGGATCACGAGGTCAGGAGATCGAGACCATCCTGGCTAACATGGTGAAACCCCGTCTCTACTAAAAATACAAAAACTAGCCGGCGTGGTGGTGGACGCCTGTAATCCCAGCTGCTCGGGAGGCTGAGGCAGGAGAATGGCGTGAACCCGGGAGGCGGAGCTTGCAGTGAGCCGAGATCCGGCCACTGCACTCCAGCCTGGGCGACAGAACGAGACTCCATCTCAAAAAAAAAAAAAAGAATGAGGGAGTTCTTTGGGAGGCCGAGGCGGGAGGATCACGAGGTCAGGAGATCAAGACCATCCTGGCTAATACCGTGAAACTTCGTCTCTACTAAAAATACAAAAAAAAAAAAACTAGGCCGGCGCGGTGGCTCAAGCCTGTAATCCCAGCACTTTGGGAGGCCGAGACGGGCGGATCACGAGGTCAGAGATCGAGACCATCCTGGCTAACATGGTGAAACCCCGTCTCTCTACTAAAAATACAAAAACTAGCCGGGCGTGGTGGTGGACGCCTGTAATCCCAGCTGCTCGGGAGGCTGAGGCAGGAGAATGGCGTGAACCCGGGAGGCGGAGCTTGCAGTGAGCCGAGATCCGGCCACTGCACTCCAGCCTGGGCGACAGAACGAGACTCCATCTCAAAAAAAAAAAAAAAAGAATGAGGGAGTTCTTTGGGAGGCCGAGGCGGGAGGATCACGAGGTCAGGAGATCAAGACCATCCTGGCTAATACCGTGAAACTTCGTCTCTACTAAAAATACAAAAAAAAAAAAAACTAGGCCGGGCGCGGTGGCTCAAGCCTGTAATCCCAGCACTTTGGGAGGCCGAGACGGGCGGATCACGAGGTCAGGAGATCGAGACCATCCTGGCTAACAGGGTGAAACCCCGTCTCTACTAAAAATACAAAAAACTAGCCGGGCGAGGTGGCGGGCGCCTGTAATCCCAGCTACTCCGGAGGCTGAGGCAGGAGAATGGCGTAAAAACCCGGGAGGCGGAGCTTGCAGTGAGCTGAGATCCGGCCACTGCACTCCAGCCCGGGTGAAAGAGCAAGACTCCGTCTCAAAAAAAAAAAAAAAAAAAAAAAACTAGCCGGGCGAGGTGGCGGGCGCCTGTAGTCCCAGCTACTTGGGAGGCTGAGGCAGAGAATGGCGTAAACCTGGGAGGCAGAGCTTGCAGTGAGCTGAGATCCGGCCACTGCACTCCAGTCCGGGCGACAAAGCAAGACTCCGCCTCAAAAAAAAAAAAAAAAAAAAAAAAAAAAAATACAAAAAATTAGCCAGGCACGGTGGTGGGCGCCTGTAGTCCCAGCTACTCGGAGGCTGAGGCAGGAGAATGGCGTGAACCCGGAGGCTGAGCTTGCAGTGAGCCGAGATCGTGCCACTGCACTCCAGCTTGGGCGACAGAACAAGACTCTGTCTCAAAAAAAAAAAAAAAAAAAAGAATGAGGGCGTTAGGCCGGGTGCGCTGGCTCACACCTGTAATCCCAGCACTTTGGGAGGCTGAGGCAGGTAGATCACGAGGTCAGGAGTTTGAGACCAGCCTGACCAACATGGTGAAACCCCATATCTACTAAAAATACAATAATTAGCCAGGCATGGTGGCACATGCCTCTAATCCCAGCTACTTGGGAGGCTGGGGCAGGAGAATGGCTTGAATCCGGGAGGTGGAGGTTGCAGTGAGCTGAGATCGCGCCATTGCACTCCAGCCTGGGCGACAGGGTGAGACTCTGTCTAAAAAAAAAAAAAAAAAAAAAAAAAAAAAAAGCAGTCAGGGAGGGCTCCTCAGGGGAGGTGACCAGCAGAGCCTTGGTCCCCATATACACCTGGCTTCCAGACCTAGCCTTGGGTGGTCACCTGGCTGCCTTCAGTAGCTCTGCCCTGGGCCTCCCCAGATCCTGGGCAGAGGCACCAGGCTAAGGGGGAATCCCTGCCCCAGAGGAAGTGGGAACTTCTAACATCTCTTGGGAGAGTTTTAAAAAATCCTTAAAAACTACCCTCTCTCCAGCCCCCAGGGTACCCGGAGAAACCCTTCCAGCCTTCCTTCCTAGGGAGTTCCCGGACTTGCTTATTTGATTGAATTATTCAGAAAAAGAAAATGCGGTTCCCTGGGCTTCCCACTCACACACACACACACCCCCCCCACACCCACCACACACACACTACACACACACACCACACACCCCACACCCGCCACACACACCACACACACACTACACACACACACCACACACCCCACACCCGCCACACACACCACACACACACTACACACACACACCACACACACACTACACACACACACCACACACACACTACACACACTACACACACACACCCCACACACCACACACACTACACACACACACCACACACCCCACACCCGCCACACACACCACACACACACTACACACACACACACACCACACACACACTACACACACACACCACACACACACTACCACACACACACCAACACACCCACACCCGCCACCACACACCACACCACTACCACACACACACACCCCACACACCACACACCTACACCACACACCACACACCCCACACCCGCCACACCACCAACCACCACACACAACACACACACACCACACACACACTACACACACACACACCACATACCCCACACCCGCCACACACACCATACACACTACACACACACACACCCCACACCCGCCACACACACCACACACTACACACACACCACACACCCCACACACACACTACACACACACACCACACACCCCACACCGCCACAACACCACCACACACCACACCACACACACCCCACACACCACCACACACACTACACACACACACCACACACCCCACACCTGCCACACACACCACACACACACTACACACACACCACACACACACTACACACACACACACCACACCCCACACCCGCCACACACACCACACACACACACCCCCACACACACCACACATCACACACACACCACACACACACTACACATCACACACCCACACACACACACCACACACACACACTACACACACCCCACACCCCACACACACACTACACACACACATCCGCCACACACACACTACACACACACACACCACACATCACACACACACCACACACACTCCACACACACACACCTGCCACACACACCCCCCACACACACACCTGCCACACACACCCCACACACACACCACACACACACACACACCACACACCCACCACACACACACCCGCCACACACACACCCACCACACACCCACCACACATCACACACCACAGACACATACCCGCCACACACACACCCAACACATCACACACCACACACCACACACATCACACACACACACCATACACACACACACCCCACACACACCCCACACCCCACACACACACCACACACACACCACACACACACCCACACACACCCCACACACACACCACACCACACACACACACCACACACACCACACACACACCACACACACACACACACAACCACACCACCACACACATCACACACACACCACACACACCACACACTACACACACCACACACTACACACACCACACACACACACCACACACCACACACACACACCACACACACACCACACACACCACACACACACCACACACTACACACACCACACACACCACACACACACACCACACACGTACCACACACACACACACACACACAACCCTTTTTGCTTTCTCTAGACCCATCTGCTATAGGGCCAGCTCTCCCCCTTCTCCAGATGAGAAACAGAGACCACATGTGCCCATGGGAACTGCATCCTTTGGGGCCTGGAGGTCTAGGCGGTTGGGGGTTGGGGGGGAGGCTGCGGGCACCCTCATCCTCCGCAGCGCTCACAATCACTCCCCTGGAGGCCAAGGTAGCCCTCGGGACTCAGGACCCTTCTGGTTGTCCCAAGAGGGGCCTCAGAAGCTGGGTGACAAGTTGGGGCAGGAGAGATGGGGGTCAGTAGCAAGTTCAAGTTCAGGTTGAGTGGGGCTCCTAAGGCCCTGGCTCTGACACCCTGGCTCTGACACCCTCTTGGGGTGTTGCACGGGCCAAAGATGAGTCCTTCCCATACTAAAGACTGTCCCAGGCAGTGGCTTCCCTGCCCTGGGCCTCTTGCCCTCAGCGATGAAAAGGGGCAGGGGGTTACCTAGCTCCCAGGTGGCCCCTGAGAGGAGCCAGTGACGCGGGGTCTGCAGTCCAGGCCCAGGGTCAGTGCGAGGGACTCGCCCCCTTCCTGGCTGGGTCGGCTTATCCCTGACACTCTCCTGCCTGGCCTGGGACCTCAGAAATGCCCCCTTGGAGCTGGGCCTAGTGGCTCACGCCTATAATCCCAGCACTTTGGAGGGCCGAGGTGGGCAGATCACCTGAGGTCAGGAGTTCAAAACCAGCTTGGGCAACAAGGTGAAACCCCATCTCTACTAAAAATACAAAAAATTAGCTGGGTGTGGTGGCAGGCGCCTGTAATCCCAGCTACCCGGGAGGCTGAGGCAGGAGAATCAGTTGAACCCAGGAGGTGGAGGTTGCAGTGAGCTGAGATCGAGTTCATGCCATTGTACTCCAGCCTGGGTGAGAAGAGCAAAACTCAGTCTCAAAGAAAAAGAAAGAAAGAAAGAGAGGCTGGGCACGGTGGCCCACACCTGTAATCCCAGCACTTTGGGAGGCCAAGGCGGGCAGGATCACCCGAGGTCAGGAGTTCGAGACCAGCCTGGCCAACATGGTGAAACCCCATCTCTACTAAAAATACAAAAATTAGCTGGGTGTGGTGGCAGGCGCCTGTAATCCCAGCTACCCGGGAGGCTGAGGCAGGAGAATCAGTTGAACCCAGGAGGTGGAGGTTGCAGTGAGCTGAGATCGAGTTCATGCCATTGTACTCCAGCCTGGGTGAGAAGAGCAAAACTCAGTCTCAAAGAAAAAGAAAGAAAGAAAGAGAGGCTGGGCACGGTGGCCCACACCTGTAATCCCAGCACTTTGGGAGGCCAAGGCGGGCAGGATCACCCGAGGTCAGGAGTTCGAGACCAGCCTGGCCAACATGGTGAAACCCCATCTCTACTAAAAATACAAAAATTAGCTGGGCGTGGTGGCAGGCACCTGTAGTTCCAGCTACTCAGGAAGCTGAGGCAGGAGAATCGCTTGAACCCGGGAGGTGGAGGTTGCAGTGAGCCAAGATCACGCCACTGCACTCCAGCCCGGGCAACAGAGCAAGACTCCACCACACACACACACACACACACACAATTTTTTTTTTTAATTTAAATTTTTTTTTTTTTTTTTTTTTGAGACGGAGTCTCGCTCTATCGCCCAGGCTGGAGTGCAGTGGCTGGATCTCAGCTCACTGCAAGCTCCACCTCCGGGGTTTACGCCATTCTCCTGCCTCAGCCTCCCAAGTAGCTGGGACTACAGGCACCTGCCACCTCGCCTGGCTAGTTTTTTGTATTTTTTAGTAGAGATGGAGTTTCACCGTGTTAGCCAGGATGGTCTCGACCTCCTGACCCCGTGATCCGCCCGTCTCGGCCTCCCGAAGTGCTGGGATTACAGGCTTGAGCCACCGCACCCGGCCTTTATTTAAAAATTTAAAATAAATAAATAAATAAATGTTCCTTGGGGGTGGGGCAGTGGTGGAATGGGAGGGTGAGGCCCCCTTGGAGGGGTGGAGAAGGGGAGAAAAGGGAGGCGATGGGAGGTGCAGGCCAGAGGGGCGGCTGCTGACTCAGGAGGCCACTGGCTCACCTGCCTTGGGGCTCAGCCTGACCTCCTGGCTGCCCCCAGTCCAGAGAGGAGAAAGGAAGACAGAGGCCCCAAGGGCCTACTGCGTGCTGCACGTGTCAGGGAGGTGCCCACGTCACCTCATCGAAAGCTCCTGACGCCCCTGTTGGCCATGTGGGACGCTCCCATTTCTCAGATGAGTAAACTGAGGACAGGGAAAGTGAGGGACTTGACCCTGTAGTTAACACGGTTTGGCTATTACCAGAATGTTCTGGAACATGATTGTCCAGGTCCTGGCGCAGGGCCACCGTTCATGGCGAGCTTCCAAAGGCCGACCAAGCCCTTCAGCCTCTATGTGGTTGCTGTTCTCAGCTCCACGTTTCAGATGGGTAAACTGAGGTTCTGAGTGGCCAGTGGGAAGAGGCAGAGCCAGGCTCCATGGTTACAACTGGCCATGCTGCCCTGCTGTGGGGCGCATGCAGGGCTCACTTGGTGCTCTTGAGCTGGTGTGGGCTCCTGTACTCCCGGGCCCGCCTGCCGGAGGGGAAACCCGATCACAGCCACCGTGCAGCATCACCAGGCCCTCCTCAGCCAGAAATCTCTGCCACTGCTGGGCTCATCAGGAACCTGAGCCGGCCCGTGGGGGACAGGCCCAGCTGTCTGGGCTTCCTGAAGTGTCTCCCATGTGCTACCCCGTGCCAGGTGCTGGGGACAGGAGGGCACCTCCCTGGCATGAACTGTCCAATGGGGACAGTGCCACAGAGCTAGCCAGCCCTGATCCCATGAGACTGGTCCTGTGCAAACCCAGAGAAAGCCCCAGACCCAGCCTCAGCGCAGGGAGAGTCCCAGAGGCCTCCCAGTCTTCGATTTTGGCAGCTCAGGCAAGAAGGGGTTTCCCTTGGGACTTTGGCTTCTGCTGGAGGCAGGGCACAGGCAGGGCTCCCTGACCTCCCTGAGGAAGCCCCGCCGCTCCGTTTCCCAGGTCTCTAGGGGGTAATTCTTGCTGCTTAAGTCACCTTGCGTGGCGCGATGGCTCATGCCTGTAATCCTAGCACTTTGGGAGGCCTAGGCGGACAGTTCACTTAAGGCCAGGAGTTTGAGACCAGCCTGGCCAACATGGCAAAATCCCATCTCTACTAAAAATACAAAAATTAGCCAGGCGTCATGACACATGCCTATAATCCCAGCTACTCAGGAGGCTGAGGCACGAGAATTGCTTGAACTGGGGAGGCAGAGGTCACAGTGAGCTGAGATCACACCACTGCACTCCAACCTGGGCAACAGTAGAGACACTGTCTCAAATAATAATAATAATAAAGTCAGCCAGGCGCGGTGGCTCACGCCTGTAATCCCAGCATTTTGGGAGACTGAGGCGGGTGGATCATGAGGTCAGCAGATGGAGACCATCCTGGCTAACACAGTGAAACCCCGTCTCTACTAAAAATACAAAACATTAGCCAGGCATGGTGGTGGGTGCCTGTAGTCCCAGTTACTCGGGAGGCTGAGGCAGGAGAATGGTGTGAACTCGGGAGGCGGAGCTTGCAGTGAGCCGAGATCACGCCACTGCACTCCAGCCTGGGTGACAGAGCGAGACTCTGTCTCAAAAAAATAAATAAATAAAATAAATAAATAAATAATAATAATAATAAAGCCACTCGGGCTCTCCGATAGCCAGGGGCCATCAAGGCCAGCGATGACCAAGGCCCAATGTTGGGACCTCCATACCTTTGTCCCTGGGGCCACCTGGGCTGCCTAGACATGTAGCATTGGGGGTGACTGTGGGGGAAGGCACACAGATGTCCCTGAGGCTGTGACCCGGGACATGTAAGGCTGGAGGGCTGGTCCAGGCTCAGGTGGGACTTAGCAGTGAGCCGACTGTGCACAGGCCAGGGTGCTAGGCATTGGGCCCTCTTAGCTCAGCAAAGCCAGAGTGAAGCTGGGCGCGGTGGCTCACGTCTGTAATCTCAACACTTTGGGAGGCCGAGGCGGGCAGATCACCCGAGGTTGGGAGTTCGAGACCAGCCTGACTAACATGGAGAACTCTCATGTCTACTAAAAATACAAAAAAATTAGCCGGGCTTGGTGGCACATGCCTGTAATCCCAGCTACCCCAGAGGCTGAGGCAGGAGAATTGCTTGAACCTGGGAGGCAGAGGTTGCAGTGAGCCAAGATCACGCCACTGTACTCCAGCCTGGGCAACAAGAGCGAAACTCTGTCTCAAAAAGAAAAAAAAAAAAAAAGCCAGAGTGAAGAGCGCCCCAGATCCGGTGGGGCTCTCCAGAAATGGGCGTAGTATCCTTCCCACGCTGCAAGATGCCCAGAATAGTCTTTTTTTTTTTTTTTTTTGAGGCGGAGTCTCGCTCTGTCGCCCGGACTGGAGTGCAGTGGCCAGATCTCAGCTCACTGCAAGCTCCGCCTCCCGGGTTTCCGCCATTCTCCTGCCTCAGCCTCCCGAGTAGCTGGGACTACAGGCGCCCGCCACCTCGCCCAGCTAGTTTTTGTATTTTTAGTAGAGACGGGGTTTCACCGTATTAGCCAGGATGGTCTCGATCTCCCGACCTTGTGATCCGCCCGTCTCGGCCTCCCAAAGTGCTGGGATTACAGGCTTGAGCCACCGCGCCCGGCCCAGAATAGTCTTTTGAGGACCCTGATCTTTCCTTCTTGGAGCCACTTTCAGACTTTATAGTAGGGTTCAGCCGTGCCACTCACACACTGGATGTCCTTAGAAAGTGACTCAGCCTCTTCAAGCCCATAAGCCTCAGCAAGGCCCTGTGTGGGTGAGGTGCAGCAGCTCATGCCTGTAATCCCAATCCTTTGGGAGGCTGAGTTGGGAGGTTCGCTTTAGGCCAGGAGTTTGAGACCAGCCTGGGCAACATAGTGAGACCCCATCTCCACAGAAAAAATTTTAAAAATTAGCTGTGTGTGATAACATGTGCCTGTGGCCCCAGCTACTCAGGAGGCTGAGGCAGGAGGATCGCTTGAGGCCAGGAGTTTGAGACTAGCTTGGGAAACATGGCAAGACCCCTGTCTCTACAAAAAAAAAAAAAAAAAAGACCAAAAAAATGACCTTTTGTGTATGACACTGACTGGGGAAGGGCGACTTCCAGTCCTTTCAGGGGCTTGTCACAGACCGTCTAGAAGCTGGACACAAAATGAGGAAACCAGGCCAGGCTTGGTGGCTCTTGCCTGTAACCCCAGCACTTTGAGGGGCCGAGGCGCGTGGATCACTTAAGGTCAGGAGTTCAAGATCAGCCTGGCCAACATGGTGAATCTCCATCCCTACTGAAAATACAAAAATTAGCTGGGTATGGTGGCTCATACCTGTAATCCCAGCTACTTGGGAGGCTGAGGCAGGAGAATTGGTTGAACCCAGGAGGCGGAGGTTGCAGTGAGCCAAGATCACGCCACTGCACTCCTGCCCGGGTGACAGAGCGAGACTGTGTCTCAAATTTTTTTTTTTTTTTTTGAGACGGAGTCTCGCTCTGTCGCCTGGGCTGGAGTGCAGTGGCCGGATCTCAGCTCACTGCGAGCTCCGCCTCCCGGGTTTACGCCATTCTCCTGCCTCAGCCTCCTGAGTAGCTGGGACTACAGGCGCCCGCCACCTCGCCCAGCTAGCTTTTTGTATTTTTTTTTTTTTTTTTGAGGCGGAGTCTCGCTCTGTGGCCCGGACTGGAGTGCAGTGGCCAGATCTCAGCTCACTGCAAGCTCCGCCTCCCGGGTTTCCGCCATTCTCCTGCCTCAGCCTCCCGGCTTTTTGTATTTTTTTAGTAGAGACGGGGTTTCACCGTGTTAGCCAGGATGGTCTCGATCTCCTGACCTCGTGGTCCGCCCGTCTCGGCCTCCCAAAGTGCTGGGATTACAGGCTTGAGCCACCGCGCCCGGCCCGTGTCTCAAATTTAAAAAAGGGGAGGGCCAGGTGTGGTGGCTCACGCCTGTAATCCCAGTGCTTTGGGAGGCCGAGGCGGGCGGATCATGAGGTCAGGAGATCGAGACCATCCTGGCTAACACGATGAAACCCCATCTCTACTAAAATACAAAAAGTAGCTGGGCATGGTGGGTGGGCACCTGTAGTCCCAGCTACTCGGGAGGCTGAGGCAGGAGAATGGTGTGAACCTGGGAGGTGAAGCTTGCAGTGGGCCGAGATCACACCACTGCACTCCAGCCTGGGCGACAGAGTGAGACTCTGTCTCAAAAAAAAAAGAGGGAGGGCAGGAAACCAGGCTCAGAGATGAGCGAAGGCTCAGCCAGAATCGCACAGCACGTGTGGTGAGGCAGAGCCAGAGCCCAGGCCTGGGGGGCCTGGTTGGGGGCATTGCACTTTGCATACCGTTGGGATAGTGAGGCCCGCCTCTGTCTCCCAAAGTGCTGGGATTACAAGCGTGAGCCACCGTGCCCAGTCTATTTATTTATTTTTTGATACAGTCTTGCTCTGTCTTCCAGGCTGGAGTGCAGTGGCACCATCTCAGCTCACTGCAACCTCTACCTCCCGGGTACCTCTACCTCAACCTCTACCTCCTTTCACCATGTTGGCTAGGCTGCTCTTGAACTCCTGACCTCAGGTGATCTGCCCGCCTCGGCCTCCCAAAGGGTTGGGATTACAGGCATGAGCCACCACTCCCGGCCACAATTTGAAGTCTTCTCCTGGGCCAGGCTGGTCTGTCCAGGGTGGGTGCAGGACCCTGAAGCTGGGTGTGGTGGTGCACATCTATAGTCCCAGCTACTCCGGAGGCTAAGGTGGGAGGATCGCTTGAGCCCAGGAGTCCAAGGTTGAAGTGAGCTATGATTGTGACACTGCACTAGGCTAGGATTTCACCGTGTTGGCCCCCAGCCTCTGAGAGCTCTATGAGGAAGGAGCTGGGTGGGGCTGGTTCTCCGCTGAGTCCCCTGCACCCAGCCCATGGCTCTGGAGAGCCCAGCAGCTCTCAGGGAGGATTTGCTGGTTGAATACCTGACATCGGGGGCTGAGATGATGGAGGGCTTCTCCAAGGAGACGGTGGCAGTTGTCCAGCATCCACGGTGACCCGGGAGTAGTGTCACCATAAATAATAATAATAATAATAATTATTATTATTATTATTATTTATTTATTTATTTTTTTTTTTGAGACGGAGTCTCGCTCTGTCGCCCAGGCTGGAGTGCAGTGGCCGGATCTCAGCTCACTGCAAGCTCCGCCTCCGGGTTTACGCCATTCTCTCGCCTCAGCCTCCCGAGTAGCTGGGACTACAGGCGCCCACCATCTCGCCCGGCTAATTTTTTGTATATTTTTAGTAGAGACGGGGTTTCACCGTGTTAGCCAGGATGGTCTCGATCTCCTGACCTCGTGATCCGCTCGTCTCGGCCTCCCAAAGTGCTGGGATTACAGGCTTGAGCCACCGCGCCCGGCCTATTATTATTATTTTTGTATTTTTTAGTAGAGACGGGGTTTCACCGTGTTAGCCAGGATGGTCTCGATCTCCTGACCTCGTGATCCACCCATCTCGGCCTCCCAAAGTGCTGGGATTACAGGCTTGAGCCACCGCGCCCGGCCACCATAAATTATTATTGCACATGTATAATGTTAGCTAGGTGAAGCCTGGCCAACGGTGAAACCCTGACTCTACTAAAAATACAAAAACTAGCTGGGTGTGGTGGCAGGCGCCTGTAGTCCCAGCTACTCGGGAGGCTGAGGCAGGAGAAATCAGTTGAACCTGGGAGGTACAGAGGGAGACCCCTTAACTAACTAAATGTTTGAAAGAATGAATGAATGAAGGCAACTTGAGCTGCATTCCTTGGCCTGCCAACCTTCCCAGCCCCATCCCTCAGCCCTCCTTGAGTCTGAGGGCCCTGCAGTTCCCACACAGGGCCTGGCTTCATCTTGCTTCTGCAAATTTCCACTTTCTGTTCCATTCCCTGCCGCGCTGCTCCCGGGTCACCATGGACCATGGATGCTGGACAACCGCCACCGTCTCCTTGCAGAAGTCCTCCGTCATCTCAGCCCCCGATGTCAGGTATTCAACCAGCAAATCCTCCCTGCGGGCTGCTGGGCTCTCCAGAGCCCCGGGCTGGGTGCAGAGGACTCAGCGGAGAACCGGCCCCACCCAGCTCCTTCCTCACAGAGCTCTCAGAGGCTGGGGGCCTCCTTGACCCCCTCCCAGCTCCCAAGGCCCCTGCTGCCCCCACCCTGCAGACTGGGGCTCCCTGAGGCTGGGCTCTGGTTTGGTTATTGTGGTTCCAGCACGCAGCAGGCACCGCGGCTATGGTAGGCGAGCATGGGAGGTCAGGAGAAGCAGACCTGTCATCTCCCCTGCTGAGGACACAGCCCGGCGGCCAGCATGCCATGGTGGCCTGGGGCCAGTGACTGAACCTCTTGGCCCAGTTCCTTGCCCACCTCAAAGATCTGTAGGGAAGGATAAAGAGATCAGTTCCAAGGCCGGGTGCAGTGGCTCACACCTGTAATCCCAGCACTTTGGGAGGCCGAGCCGGGTGGATCACAAGGTTAGGAGTTCGAGACGAGCCTGGTCATCATGGTGAAACCCCGTCTCTACTAAAAATACAAAAATTAGGCCGCGCGCGGTGGCTCAAGCCTGTAATCCCAGCACTTTGGGAGGCCGAGACGGACGGATCACGAGGTCAGGAGATTGAGACCATCCTGGCTAACATGGTGAAACCCCGTCTCTCCTAAAAAATACAAAAAACTAGCCGGGTGAGGTGGCGGGCGCCTGTAGTCCCAGCTGCTCGGGAGGCTGAGGCAGGAGAATGGCGTAAACCCGGGAGGTGGAGCTTGCAGTGAGCTGAGATCCGGCCACTGCACTCCAGCCCAGGCGGCAGAGTGAGATTCCATCTCAAAAAAAAAAAAAAAAAAATTAGCCAGGCATGGTGGCAAGTGCCTATAATCCCAGCTGAGGCAGGAGAATCGCTGGAACCCGGGACGTAGAGGTTGCAGTGAGCCAAGATCCAGTCACTGCACTCCATGCACTCCAGCCTGGGCAACAGAGCAAGACTCCATCTCAAAAAAAAAAAAAAAAAAAAAAAGAGAGATCAAGTCTGGCGCAGCCACAGGAAGCAATTTTGGGCTGGGCACACTGCGTTTCTGTGACATGAAGGTAGTGACACCTCATCACCGTCACAGGGTTGCTGGGGTTGGGGGCTAGAGGAAAGGAGGAGCCTCCGTTGAGGGCTCCAATAAGGGACAGAGGGATGATACTCATGGGTCTTAGAGACACCTTTTGGGTGGTTCGTGCCCTCCATCCTGGGCCACTTTGGGGAGGTGAAGGAGGGACAAGACCCTCCTCCGGGACAAGACCCTCCTGTTCCCGATATTTCTCTGGAGCCAGGGTTTCTCTGATTCCAAGAAACAGGTGTCGCAACCTAGGAAGCCCACTGATGGCATCTGCCCTGGGGCACTGGCATTTAGGGCTGATCACCAAGGTCTGCACCTCCCAAGGCTGCTGTGCCCATTCCTGGGCACCCCAAGGAGGAAGAAAACCTCCTGAATGTCCACTGGGAGGGGACCCATCCCATGTGGTGACAGAACCCCAGGATAGCGCCCTAGGCCCTGGATATTCATACTGTGGGGCCCAGCAAGGGAGAGCCCGTGGTCGGGCAGGGTCAGCGTGGTTTTGAGGGTTTGCGATGGCTGCTGGGATGTGCCACTGGCATGCCTAATACATGCAAGACTTGCTGCCAGGCCCTGAGCTGCAGAGCCACCTGGCCCAAGGTCACTGTGGTGGCAGGGTGCCCACATCCATCAGCTCCTGGCCACAGGCTTGCGAGCCCTGGCCATCTCTGCCCAATGCCAGGCACCTCTGAAGGGCCTTCCAGCTACAGAACTCCTGTGGGGTGGGCCGGGCTGTCCCTCGCCATCATGGTGTCCCTGGGCCTGCACTGAAGCTCAACTTCTGTTGGCCCCAAGGGCACTTCTTAATATATGTCCTACTCCTTTTTTTTTTTTTTTAATTTGAAACAGAATCTCACTCTGTCGCCCGGGCTGGAGTGCAGTGGCATGATCTTGGCTCACTGCAACCTCCGCCTCCCGGGTTCAAGCAATTCTCCTGCCTCAGCCTCCCTAGTAGCTGGGATTATAGACGCATGCCACCACGCCCGGCTAATTTTTTGTATTTTTAGTAGAGACAGGTGGGGGGGTCTGTTGCCCAGGCTGATCTGGCACTCCTGGGGTCAAGCAGTCCACCTGCCTTGGCCTCCCAAAGTGCTGAGATTACAGACATGAGTCACCACACCCAGCCTCCATCCATCCATCCATGCATCCATGCATCCATGCATCCATCCATTTAGACAAAGTGTGGCTCTCTGGCTCTTTCGCCCGGGCTGGAGCACAGTGGTGCTCACTGACCTCCTGGGCTCAAGCAATCCCCCTGCCTCAGCCTCCCAAGTCGCTGAGACTACAGGTACATGCCACTATGTCTAAGTGTTTATTTTTATTTTATTTTATTTTATTTTTTGAGACGGAGTCTGGCTCTGTTGCCCAGGCTGGAGTGCAGTGGCCGGATCTCAGCTCACTGCAAGCTCTGCCTCCCGGGTTTACACCATTCTCCTGCCTCAGCCTCCCGAGTAGCTGGGACTACAGGCGCCCACCACCTCGCCCGGCTAGTTTTTTGTATTTTTTTTTTTAGTAGAGACGGGGTTTCACCGTGTTAGCCAGGATGATCTCGATCTCCTGACCTCGTGATCCGCCCGTCTCGGCCTCCCAAAGTGCTGGGATTATAGGCTTGAGCCACCACGCCCGTCCGTGTTTATTTATTTATTTTTTTTATTTTTTTTTATTTTTTCTTTTTTTTCTTTTTTTTTTTTTTTTGAGACGGAGTCTCACTCTGTCGCCGGGGCTGGAGTGCAGTGGCCGGATCTCAGCTCACTACAAGCTCCGCCTCCCGGGTTCACGCCATTCTCCTGCCTCAGCCTCCCGAGTAGCTGGGACTACAGGCGCCCGCCACCTTGCCCGGCTAGTTTTTTTGTATTTTTTAGTAGAGACGGGGTTTCACAGTGTTAGCCAGGATGGTCTCGATCTCTTGACCTCGTGATCCACCCGTCTCGGCCTCCCAAAGTGCTGGGATTACAGGCTTGAGCCACCGCGCCCGGCCCCATGTTTATTTTTTTGTAAAGATGGGATCTTGCTGTGTTGACCAGGTTGGTCTCAAACTCCTGTGCTCAAGTGATCCTCCAGCCTGGGCCTCCCAAAGTGCTGGGATTACAGGCGTGAGCCACTGTGCCTGGTCTTCTCTGATCCTTGGAGCACCAAACTCCTGCCTGCCACAGGGCCTTTGCACTTGTTGTGCCCCCACCATACCCTCCTGTCAGGCTCTCCCTAAATTGTCTCCTTGGTGGACTTCTATTCAGACTTCAAGGCCCAGCCCAAAAGACTCCTCCCTCTCTGAAAAGCCTCACCAGTTCCCCCACACAGAGCATTTGTAGCTCTTTCTTACTTATCCTTCAGGGGTCAGTGTCGGCATCACCTCCTACAGGAAGTCTTCCCTGATCCCTAGACTGGGTCAGGGCTCTTGTAGTATTTTTTGTCACACTGGTCACAGTGGATAACTGAGTGTATCTGTGTGATGATGGGTTTATGCTCTGCCTCACTGCTCCACAGGCAGGAATGACATCTGTTTGTTTCTTTTTTGAGACAGGGTCTCACTCTTGGCCCAGACTGGAGTGTAGTGTCTCGATCATAGCTCACTGCAGCCTCAAACTCTGGGGCTCAAGTGATCCTCCCACCTCAGCCTCCTGAGTAGCTAGGAGTACAAGTGCACACTACCACACCTGGCTAATGTCTTTTTTTTTTTCTTTTTTTTGAGATGGAGTCTTGTCCTGTCGCCTAGGCTGGAGTGCAGTAGCGCAATCTTCAGCTCACTGCAACCTTCGTCTCCCAGGTTCGGGCAATTCTCCTGCCTCAGCCTCGTGAGTAGCTGGGACTACAGGCGTATACCACTGTGCCCAGCTAATTTTTGTCTCAACTATGAGACAGGGTTTCACAGTGTTGGCCAGGCTGGACTCGAACTCCTGACCTTGTGATCCACCCACTTCAGCCTCCCAAAGTGCTGGGATTACAGGCATTAGCCACTGCGCCCTGCCAAATTTCTTGTACTTTTTGTAGAGATGGGGTTTTCCCTTGTTGCCCAGCCTCAGCCTCCCAAAATCTGGGATTACAGGTGCAAGCCACCACGTCTGGCCTTGACACCTGTTTTGATCACTTTGGGATCACGGCATGTAGTTAGGACTCAGTAAACTCAGCTCCTACTTGCAGATAGGAAGAAAGGAAGGAAGGAGGAAGGGGAAGAAAGAAGGGAATGCTGGAGGAGGGAAGGAATAAAGGAAGGAAAGAAGGAGGGATGAAGGAAGGAATAAAGGAAGGAAGGAGAGAGACAGGGAAGGGAGGGAAGGAAGGTAGGAGAGAGGGAAAGAAGAGAAGAAGGAAGGAGGAAGGGAAGGAGAGAGGGATGAAGGAGAGGAAAGGAGAGGAAAGGGAAGGAGAGAAAAGGAAAGGAGAGGAGAGAGGGAGAGAGGGCAGACCCCGTTCTATGTCAGAAGGGACAGAAGGAACGTCCGGAATGGATGTGTTGTCAAGTGAGCGTCCTGCCCCAGGAGTGTGTCCCAGGAGGGTGTGGGCACACCCTTGGCAGGAACAGTGTCCTGGGACTGCCAGAGCTGTTGAGGAATAGCGCTAGGGAGGAAAGGGCTGGGCTGGCTTGGGGCTCACACCTTCTGAGGATGTCAGAGAGGAGGATGTGTCACAGGAAGTGCCTGGTCCGTGGGCTGCGGCTGACTCACCGGGACTCTGATAATATTAATACTCGGCCGGGGGCGGTGGCTCAAGCCTGTAATCCCAGCACTTTGGGAGGCCGAGACGGGCGGATCACGAGGTCAGGAGATCGAGACCATCCTGGCTAACACGGTGAAACCCCGTCTCTACTAAAAAATACAAAAAACTAGCCGGGCGACGTGGCGGCCGCCTGTAGTCCCAGCTACTCGGGAGGCTGAGGCAGGAGAATGGCCTAAACCCAGGAGGCAGAGCTTGCAGTGAGCTGAGATCCGGCCACTGCACTCCAGCCTGGGCGGCAGAGCGAGACTCCGTCTCAAAAAAAAAAAAAAAAAAAAATTAATACTCACAGGCCAGACTACAGCCTGTTCTCCAGAGGCCCCCAGGGGAATGAATCAATGACTGTCTGATATCCTGAATGTGTGCGAGAGGCTGACCTGGAGGAGGCCGCTAACCCAGCTTGAGGAACTGGCAAGGCTTTCCTGAGGAAGGGTCTTTTGGGCTGGGCCTTGAAGTCTGAATAGGAGTTCACCAAGGAGACAATTTAGGGAGGGCTTGACAGGAGAGGATGTTGGGGAAACTGCAAGTATCTGATGTGCCTGGGCCCTTTGGGAAGCGTCTGGAGAGACTTTGGTGGGGAGGTCTGGACTGGACACCATTTCTTTCCTGGCCAACACCCAGTAAGGTAAGTGGAGAGGCCAGGCGCGGTGGCTCATGCCTGTAATCCCAGCACTTTGGGAGGCCGAGGCAGGAGGATCACCTGAGGTCGGAAGTTCGAGACCAGCCTGGCCAACACAGTGAAACCCCATCTCTACTGAAAACAGAACAACAACAACAAAAAAAATAGCTGGGCATGGTGGCTCACACCTGTAATCCCAGCTATTTGGGAGGCTGAGGCAGGAGAATCGCTCCAACCCAGGAGGCCGAGGTTGCAATGAGCCAAGTTCGCACTACTGCACTCCAGCACTCCAGCCTGGGCAGCAGAGCAAGACTCTGTCTCAGTAAAAAAAAAAAAAAAAAAAAAAAAGGTAGGCCGAGACGGGCAGATCACGAGGTCAGAAGATCGAGACCATCCTGGCTAACACGGTGAAACCCCGTCTCTACTAAAAAAACAAAAACTAGCCAGGCGAGGTGGCGCGCCTGTAATCCCAGCTACTCGGGAGGCTGAGACAGGAGAATGGCGTAAACCCGGGAGGCGGAGCTTGCAGTGAGCTGAGATCCGGCCACTGCACTCCAGCCTGGGCGACAGAGCGAGACTCCGTCTCAAAAAAAAAAAAAAAAGGTGTGGGGGAGAACTCCAGTGAGAAAGTCTAGTTGGATGAGGAGGCTGGTGGGGGCATGGGCGCTGGGTGAGCCCTCTTAGCACTGTCCACCCCTTTCTGTCTGCACTGATCCCTCCCAAGACAGCGTGCAACAGGAGGTCAGAGAGGACCCTGGCTGCTTGAAGCAATGGACTGGACCCATTGTACAGATGGGAAGATCGAGGTGGGCAGGGACAGAGTCCATGCTTACACACCTGAGCTCAGCTTGGGTTCTGGAGCCCATGAAGGCAAAAGACAGGCTCCCCTGGAGTTGGGCTCCACACAGAGGGAAGTTGACTGGGTCAGCTTCTGGGCCCAGCGCTGGGGGCACTGGGAGACCTGCCAAAAAACTTAGCAGAAAGTAGGCACTAGAACTCTGGATCAGGCCTCCCAGCTAACAGCCGCAGGACCTCTGGGCTTCCTTCTCCCAAAAGCTGGGGGAAGGTGAGCTTTTCCTCCCCCTCAGCCCAGGTCCAGAGAAGAAAACAGAGCTTGCAAGGTCACACAGCAAGAATGTGGCACTGGAACTCAGCTAAGAGGTGGGGGAGGGCCTTGGAATCTAGAGATTAGCCGGGATCTGGAATGCCTGGGGCAGGAGTGTCCTCAGAGGAGAACCGCAGGGCTGGACGTGGTCTCGGGAGCTGCAGCTTCGTTCCCTAAGGGCGATGGGGAGCCATGGAGGGTATGAGAGCAGGAGAGAAGCAAAAGGTGTTTCAGGAGGTGGCTCTATATTGTAAAGGACCGAAGAGGAGTCCAGCACAGACCCCGTGACTTTGGATTTCAGATTTCTCTCCGCCTCTGGCTAAGTAGAAGTTTGTTAGAAGTTGTAATAATGGGCCGGGCACGGTGGCTCACGCCTGTAATCCCAGCACTTTTGGCGGCTGAGGCGGGTGGATCATGAGGTCAAGAGATCGAGATCATCCTGGCCAACATGGTGAAACCCCTAAAAATACAAAATACAAAAATACAAAAATACAAAAATTAGCTGGACATGGTAGTGCTTACCTGTAGTCTCTCTCAGCTACTCAGGAGGCTGAGGCAGGAGAATTGCTTGAACCTGGGAGGCAGAGGTTGCAGTGAACCGAGATTACGCCACTGCACTCCAACCTGCCAATAGAGCGAGACTCGTCTCAAGAAAAAAAAAAAAAAAGAAGTTGTAATAATGGGTTGGGTGCAGTGGCTCACGCCTGTAATCCCAGCACTTTGGATGGCCGAGGAGGACAGATCACTTGAGGTCAGAAGTTCAAGACCAGCCTGGCCAACATGGCAGAAACCCATCTCTACTAAAAATACAAAATTGGGCCGGGCGCGGTGGCTCAAGCCTGTAATCCCAGCACTTTGGGAGGCCGAGACGGGCGGATCACGAGGTCAGGAGATCAAGACCATCCTGGCTAACACGGTGAAACCCCGTCTCTACTAAAAAATACAAAAAACTAGCCGGGCGAGGTGGCAGCGCCTGTAGTCCCAGCTACGCGGGAGGCGTGAGGCAGGAGAATGGTGTGAACCCGGGAGGCGGAGCTTGCAGTGAGCTGAGATTCGGCCACAGCACTCCAGCCTGGGTGACAGAGCGAGACTCCGTCTCAGAAAAAAAAAAAAAAAAAAAAAAAAATTAGCCAGGCATGCTGGCACATGCCTATAATCCTAGCTACTCGGGAGGCTGAGGCAGGAGAATCGTTTGAACCCAGGAGGCAGAGGTTGTGGTGAGCCGAGATGGTGCCATTGCACTCCAGCCTGGGCAACAAGGGCGAAACTCCATCTCAAAAAAATAACAATAATAATACTAGTAACAACCTGTGTGTCTGTATTGCTTTTTCAGTTTGATGCTTTATAATTTGATTTTTGCCCCCATGGCAACTCCAAGATGTAAGCAGGGCAGCTATCATCACACCAGTTTATTTTATATTTTATTTTATTCTATTTCTATAGAGATGGCCAGGAGGAGTCTATGTTGGCCAGGCTGGTCTCGAACTCCTGTCCTCAAGCAATCCTCCCATCTCGGCCTCCCGAGGTCATCACACCATTTTTTTTTTTTTTTTTTTTTGAGACGGAATCTCGCTCTGTCACCCAGGCTGGAGTGCAGCGGCCGGATCTCAGCTCACTGCAAGCTCTGCCTCCTGGGTTTATGCCATTCTCCTGCCTCAGCCTCCCGAGTAGCTGGGACTACAGGCGCCCGCCACCTCGCCCGGCTAGTTTTTTGTATTTTTTAGTAGAGACGGGGTTTCACCATGTTAGCCAGGATGATCTCGATCTCCTGACCTCGTGATCCGCCCGTCTCGGCCTTCCAAAGTGCTGGGATTACAGGTTTGAGCCACCGGGCCCAGCCTATCACACCATTTTATAGCTGCGGGTCCTTGGGCCAGTAGTTGAGACTGGTGTGTGCAGCTCCCACACCTTCCATCAGGGCGTTGCTCAGCTGGGTTAGGGGAGGTGGTGAGCCCCTGGCTAAGACCCCTGTCCCTTCTGGCCCAGACGTCCTTCAAAGGTCATCAGAAGCCAGGCCCCATCCTGCTCTGGCCCTGTCAATCCCCAACAGAGGCACAGGCCCCCGTTTTCTCATCTGCAAAATGGGGTGGGCCGAGTGCAGTGGCTCATGCCTGTAATCCCAGCACTTTGGGAGGCCAAGGCGGGTGGATCATTTGAGTTCAGGAGTTCAAGACCAGCCTGGTCAACATGGCGAAATCCCATCTCTACTAAAACTACATAAAAATTAGCCAGGCATGGTGGCATGCACCTGTAATCCCAGCTACTTGGGAGGCTGAGACAGGAGAATCGCTTGAACCCGGGAGGCGGAGGTTGCAGTGAGCCGAGATCCCACCACTCCACTCCAGCCTGGGCGACAGAACGAGACTCTGTCTCAAAAACTAAACTAAACTAAACTAAAATAAAATGAAATGAAAAAAAAAAGGGGTGGAAACCTGCTCTATGGAGTTCCTGGGAGGGCAACGCCAGTGTGTCCAGGAATCAGACCAGCGCTGCCCGCAGCTCATGTGCTAGTAAAAGTTAGCTGTCATTACTGCTTACTCACTCAGGGAGGAATCAGGAGCCACCGGCCTCTCTGTAGGTTCTAGGGAAGGGGGGCAGGGGAGATACAGAGAGGAGGAGCAGGGTATTCAAAGATGGGATGAAGGTTAAGCTTCCTGGTCATGTCTTAGCTCATACCCAGGGACCTGAGTCCAGCAAAGAGGACAAAGGGCAAAAGTCAGGATCTGGAGTCCGGCCTTTCCCTGTCATCCAGGGGCCACTCGGGCATTACCTAGGCGGTTTTTTTTTTTTTTTTTTTTTTTTTTTTTTTGAGACGGAGTCTCGCTCTGTCGCCCAGGCTGGAGTGCAGTGGCCGGATCTCAGCTCACTGCAAGCTCCGCCTCCCGGGTTTACGCCATTCTCTCGCCTCAGCCTCCCGAGTAGCTGGGACTACAGGCGCCCGCCATCTCGCCCGGCTAATTTTTTGTATTTTTTAGTAGAGATGGGGTTTCACCGTGTTAGCCAGGATGGTCTCGATCTCCTGACCTCGTGATCCGCCCGTCTCGGCCTCCCAAAGTGCTGGGATTACAGGCTTGAGCCACCGCGCCCGGCCGGCGGTTTTTTTTTTTTGTTTTTTTGTTTTTGAGATGAAGTCTCACTCTGCCGCCCAGGCTGGAGTGCAGTGGCGCGATCTTGGCTCACTGCAAGCTCTGCCTCCTGGGTTCATGCCATTTTCCTGCCTCAGCCTCCCGAGTAGCTGGGACTACAGACGCCCACCACCACACCCAGCTAATTTTTTGTATTTTTAGTAGAAACGGGGTTTCACCGTGTTAGCCAGGATGGTCTCGACCTCCTGACCTCGTGATCCGCCCACCTTGGCCTCCCAAAGTGCTGGGATTACAGGCGTAAGCCATTGCGCCCGGCCTATCTAGGTTTAATCATGACAGCCATCCTTCCCTGAGGGTGCACCGGGTGGGGCGCGGGCCCTCTATCTGAGCTTTTGCAAGCAGGCCCCTTCTGCCCCCACCTGCCCACTGAACCATCACCCTCAGCCTGGGGGCAGGGAGCAGGTATGTTACTGTCCAGAAATGGAGGCCCGGAGGTTCCCAGAAGAGGGAGGTGAGCGTCAAAATGCCACAGTGCATACCTTCCTGGGGGAGCCGGACCAGAGGCCATGCCCAGCCACAGCCCTGACACAGTGACACTGGACATTTCTGGGTGGGTCGTAAGAAGTCACAGCCTGAGGCCGGGCACAGTGGCTCAAGCCTGTAATCCCAGCACTTTGGGAAGCTGAGGCAGGAGGATCACTTGCGCCCAGGAGTTCGAGACCAGCCTGGGCAACATGGTCAGACCCCATCCCTACAAAAAAAAAATACAAAAATTAGCTGGGTGTGGTGGCATGTGCCTGTAGTCCCAGCTACTCGGGAGGCTGAGGTGGGAGAAACACCTGAGCCTGGGAAGTTGTGGCTGCAGTGAGCCATGATCGCACCACTGCACTCTAGCCTGGGTGACAGAGCAAGATTCTGCCTCTAAAAAAAAAAAAAAAAAATTAGCCAGATGCGGTGTCGGACGCCTATAGTCCCAGCTACTCAGGAGGCTAAAGTGGGAAGATCACCTGAACCCAGGCGTTTAAGACCAGCCTAGGCAACATAGCAAGACCTCATCTCTACCAAAAAAATTAAAAATTAGATGCACGTGGTGGCTCACACCTATAATCCCAGCACTCTGGGAGGCCAAGGTAGGAGGATCACTTGAGCCCAAGAGTTTGAAACCAGCATGGGCCACAAAGTGAGATTTTCTCTCTACAGAAAATCTAAAAACCTAAAAATTAGCTGAGTGTGGTGGCACTCGCCTGTGGTCCCAGCTACTAGGGAGGCTGAGGTGGGAGGATCACTTGAGCCTGGGAGGTGAAGGCTACAATGAGCCGTGATCAGACTACTGTGCGCCAGCCTGGCTGAGAGAGTGAGACCCTGTCTCAAAAGAAAAAAAAGAAAGAAAAGAAAACCAATAAATCACAGCCTGTCACGCCAGTCATGGGGGCCCTCCTTGGGAATATCTACATTCCTGGTGTCTGGAGCTGTCTAGTCAGTCCTTAGGGCCCAGCAGCAGAAGATCAGAACCTTTGCCTCACCCAGGGTTAGCCCTGCAGTGTCTGGCCTCAAGGTACCCATCTGTATAATGGAGCCAATGGCCTCCTAGGGCTGGCTGGACAATCCGGGTGGGGCGGAGCTGGTGGCATTTGGAGCAAGATTTCCCTACTGGGAGTCCCTGGCCCCAGACAAGGGTCCTTCTGTAGTCCCAGAGCTCTGTGTGTGTGTGTGTACACACATGCGCACTGGTGGGGGGGGTGTGCTCCTTCAGAGCTAATTAGAGGTGTTGGGTCCATCTGTCCCTCCCCCAGGTCGGTGATCCCTCAGATCTCTCTGATGCCCGAGAAGAGGCTGATCCGTCCCCTTCCCCAGACGGGCCTTCTGGCAGGGTCGGGGTTCGAACCCGGAGCCAGGGCTAGAGTCTCAGCTCGGGATGCGGGGGCCGCCTCTGCTTAAGCTGAGTGGATGGTTGTTATCGGGCGCTCCCAGGCCCGCGCGGCTCACGTCGGCCGCGGCTCGCGGGGCCTCCAGCGTCCCAGGGCCGCGCGGCGCTCCGGGAGATAAGCCAGGCCCGGTGAGAGTCCAGCGCGGACAGGGCCGGCCGGCCCCCACCCCGCCCCTCGCACCGGCCCGGCCCACTTGGCCCGAGTTCCTCTCCATAAAAGGCGAGGTTTGGGAGCGCCCGGGGAGGGGGCGTTGGGTCCACGGGCCGCCCCCGCCCACCGCGTTCCCCTCCCCCACTGCGAGTCCTCGCCAGGCCAGGGGGGGTGCAGCCCAGCCCCCCTGCCGCGACCCCCACCCCGGGCCCCCAGACCACGACCCTTGACCCCAGTCCCCACTCCGGATCGGCCCCACAACACCCTCCCGGTCCCCGCGAGTCCCGTGCTCTCTATCCCCATTTTGCGATTGAAGAAACTGAGGCCCGCAGCGTGGCCCGGCTGGGGCCACGGGGTTGGGGACTGAACGGCCACAACGTGCTTCCAGGTGGCAAGCCAGCTCCTCACAGACGCACAAGAACCCTTCTGCAAGTGGGATGCATGTGTATTTTTACACCTGCAGGGATTGGGGGCCTCAGGGAAGAGGGGCCCTTCCCCGCACTTAGACTAGACACCCCCGCCAGCGCTGCCACTTAGCTCGCACGTGACCCTGGGCACACGACACTTTTACGAACAGCCTCAGTTTCCCTGTCTGTTAAATGGGGGGCGAAGGTTTGCATCTGCCGAATTTGCACAACGTGTTGTGCAAAGTACAACACCCAACCGAGAGTCAGTGCCGGGGGACAGGAGGAATGGGATAAGGGCGGGACCCGGCGCACTCCCGGCCCCTGCCCTGCCGCATACACCCCTCTCAGAAGAACCTGCATTTGGGGTGAGAAGGATAGGATCTAAGCCCGCCCCAGCAAGACTGCAGGGAGACGCAGACATAAGGCACATCACCAAGCAAACACCGGGTGCTCAATAAATGCAGCTGCGCCCCTCCCGCCCCACCCCCCTGGGGAGCGTGAGTCAGCTCGGTCCAGGCGAGGCTGTGAAGCCGGGCCTTGGCTCTCATCTGGCTCCACCCGCCTGGCTCTGGGGCCGGGGCAGGTCTCGCCTCTCTCTGGGCCTCAGTTTCCCCCTCTGCCTGCTGCAGGCCAGGGCCGGGCCTGACCCCCTGGGGGGGCGGAGGGCGGCGAGGAGCCGGGCAGAGGGGAACCTGGGGGACCCTTGGGGGAGCGCACCGCCTCCCGCCCCCGGCCCGCGGCCCCTGTGACTCCGCGGCAGGGTGGGCCCTGAGCCGGCCACGTCCGCGGCCCACGAGTCCGCCATAAAAGGCAAACGGCGCGGGTCGCTCTGCCAAACTTAGTCATCCGGCCCGCCGGCAGCCGCAGTGACTTCCTCCGCGGGCTTCCCGTTTTCGGAGCGGGGCCCGGAGGGGGTCCGAGGTGTGGCCGCGGCTTTCGAAATGCTCGGCTGCTTCTCCGAAGGGGCGGCGGAGGGGGCGCCCTTGGAGCCATGGTGGGGAAGCGGGGGATCGGCCGGGTGGGGGAGGGGATGGCCCCCGCCCTGCCCCGCCCTCCGGAATGAGCCCGCGGCTCCTTAACCCTTGAGCTGCCGGGCCTCCCACCCGGGGGTAAGGGGCTGGGCTCCAGCCGGGGTCGGTGGGGCGGGGCGGGGGTCCCTGGGTCCAGCAGGGAGTGGCCACCCGGAAGACGCCGGCGAGGGAGGCCCAAGTGCCTGCTCCGAGAAATCTCAGCGAGGCCTCCTTGGGAGAAAAGTGCAAGGCGGTGACGTCCAGTCTGTAAAATGTGAAAAACGCCCAGGCCGAAACCACCCAGAACCCGTTCCTGCAGGGCGGAGGGTGGGTGGGACCAACAGGGGATCAGTCACTGCGCCAAGGCAGGGACTAGCGCTACAGTGGACGACGGGGGTCTACCTCAGTGTTCCCCAGACACAGACGGGTTCTTACCGTCTGACTCCACTTATGTGAAGTTCTAGAAGAAGCCTCACATTTTCTGGTGACAGCAGACAGGTGGCATTATTTACAGATGAGGGGGCAGGTATTTATGGGAGGGGGCACAGAGAAGAGCATGAGTTAGTGAGTGGCGAGGGGAATCCACTGATTCTGAGATCCTATATTTCTTTGAGAAAACTGAATAAAACATAACAAAATAGTAATTGCTCAATTCGGGGGTGTATTACAGTACCTTCTGTACTTTTCTGTATCTTTGAAATATTTCGGCAAGGCGCGGTGGCTCTTGCCCGTAATCCCAGCACTTTGGGAGGCCAAGGTGAGCGGATCACCTGAGGTCGAGAGTTCAAGACCAGCCTGACCAACATGGAGAAACCCCATTTCTACTAAAAATACAAAATTAGCTGGGCGTGGTGGCGTATGCCTGTAGTCCCAGCTACTTGGAGGCTGAGGCAGGAGAATCACTTGAGCCCCGGAGGCAGAGGTTGTGGTGAGCCGAGAATGGGCCATTGCACTTCAGCCTGGGCAACAAGAACAAAACTCTGTCTCAAAAAGAAAGAAAGAAAGAAAGATTTCACACTTTTCAAAAAAGGGAAGAAAGGAAAAGGACAAAGGCTCAGAGCTGGACACAGTGGTCAACCACTTTGACCCTCAGTTTCTTCTTCCATACCATGGGGCAATAATCTTTTGGGGGGTAATTGAAATGATACGTGATAATGCGTGCAAAGTGGTAAGTATGAGTCTTGGGCATAGAGTAGGTGCTCAACAAAGGGGTCTGGTGAGGGGCTGCCCTTTCTCCCCTGGGGGAAGGGAGGCCTTGTTGGGATGGGGTTCTTGGATGGGAAGGTCCTCCACCCACAGCTCTCTGCACCCAGCTCTTTCCTGGCCCGACCTGACCTGGTTGGGAAGGCTTGTGTTTCTGACAAATGGGGCCAGCCAACCCCAGGCCCTGCCTGTGCTGTTCCATCCTGTCCTGTCTTGTCCCCGGGGCCAGGGTCACTTGGGGTGAGACTCAAGGCCAGTGTACCCAACCGGACACAGGCAGGCAGGTCACCTGACCTCCAATTCCAGGCGACCGGATCTTCAGGCAGCCTGTCTGGGCAGTGAGGACACTGGGGTGGCAGGTGCCAGCTGGTCAGGCCTGGAGCCCTGGCCGGAGCACTGTTGCAGGATCATAGCCCAGAGAGCCCCAGAGGTATGTGGGCGGACAGAGCCGGCCTGGGAGGAGGGCAGGAGGGGGTGGGGTTAGGGGTAGGAAGAGAAAAGAGAAAGTAAAAGGAGAGCAGCTACTTCTGATGTTATTTTTGAACACCCGTGGGTGTTGAGCCCTGCACCCAGGCTCTCTGAGAAGAGCCCCCCATGACCCTGATAGGGGAATTAAGACCACAAGGCTAGGCATAGTGGCTTCTGCCTGTAATCTCAGCACTTTGGGAGGCCAAGGCAGGAAGATTGCTTGAAGCTGGAAGTTTGAGATCAGCCTGGGTAATGTAGCAAGACCCCATCTTGGCCGGGCACAGTGCTGTAATCCCAGCACTTTGGGAGGCCAAGGTGGGCGGATCACGAGGTCAGGAGATCAGACCATCCTGGCTAACACGGTGAAACCCCTACTCTACTAAAAATGCAAAAAAATTAACCGGGCGTAGTGGCGGGTGCCTGTAGTCCCAGCTACTCGGGAGGCTGAGACAGGACAATGGTGAGAAGCCGGGAGGCAGTTTGCAGTGAGCCGCATTCACATCACTGCACTCCAGCCTGGGCGACAGAGCGAGACTCCATCTCAAAAAAAAAAAAAAAGAAAGGAAAAGACCCCATCTCTACAAAAGATTTAAAAATTAGCCAGGCATGGTGGTGCACATCTGTAGTCCCAGCTACTAGGGAGGCTAAGACAGGAGGATCACTTGAATCCAGGAGGTCGAGGTTGCAGGGAGTGGTGACGGTGCCACCGCGCTTCCAGCCTGGGCAACACAGTGAGACCCCGTCCCGTCTCCAAAAAAACAAAAGACTCCCAAATACAGCAAGTCAAACAACTTGACCAAGGTGACCAGCTGAGAAGAGCAGTCAGGAGGAGTTGGGACCCAGGGAGATAAAAAGAGAGAGACTGACAGACATATGACTGGGGGGACTTGCAAGCCCTCACCAGTGGGTAGGAAGCAGCTGCCGGGAATGGGCAGGAATGAGGGGTGGAGGGAAGGGCCTCATTTCTGGGGAAGGGCCAGGGTGCAGAGAAGCCAATGACAGCTGGAGGGTTGGGACTGCCGCCAGGACTGGCTAGACGGAGACTGCTCTTGGGTGCCACCTAGTGGGGACCTTCTTTGCCATCATACCCGGAGAGAGGGACCTGTGATAGCCCCACCGAATGCCCCGCCCACCATGGGCATCCCCATCCCAATCATCCCTCACCCCCCACCAGGCTCGGGTGGCGTCCCCCCAGGCTTTGATGGACAAGTGGCCGTGGAAAGCATCCTCAGCTGCCCCAGGGCTCTGCCATCGCCCACCCACTAAATGGTACAGGGACCCTGGGAGGTACTGCTTTCCCCTTTACACAGATGAAACTGGCTGGGCATGGTGGCTCATGCCTGTAATCCCAGCACTTTGGGAGGCTGAAGCGGGTGGATCACCTGAGATCAGGAGTTTGAGACCAGCCTGGCCAACAAGGTGAAACTTCATCTCTAGTAAAATTACAAAAATTAGCTCGGCCGGGCGCGGTGGCTCAAGCCTGTAATCCCAGCACTTTGGGAGGCCGAGACGGGCGGATCACGAGGTCAGGAGATCGAGACCATCCTGGCTAACACGGTGAAACCCCGTCTCTACTGAAAATACAAAAAAAAACCAGCCGGGCGAGGTGGCGGGCGCCTGTGGTCCCAGCTACTCGGGAGGCTGAGGCAGGAGAATGTCGTGAACCCGGGAGGCGGAGCTTGCAGTGAGCTGAGATCCGGCCACTGCACTCCAGACCGGGCGACAGAGCAAGACTCCGTCTCAAAAAAAAAAAAAAAAAAAAAAAAAAAAAAATTAGCCCAGCTTGGTGGCAGGCGCCTGTAATCCCAGCTACTCGGGAGGCTGAGGCAGGAGAATCGCTCGAACCTGGGTGATGATGGAGGTGCAGTGAGCAGAGATTGCACCATTGCACTCCAGCCTGGGTGACAGAGCGAGACTCTGTCTCAAACAACAACAACAATAAAACACAGATGAGGAAACTGAGGTCTAGGGGGGCGGTGGCACTTGCCCAGGGGTGTGGCCAACAAGTCGTCAAGCTGGGGAGTTTCCATGGGATCCAAGCCTATCCCCAAGCAGCCCAGGAGACACAGACAGCATGCAGGCACACAATCGCACACCCCGCCACCCCTCAGCCTGCTGCATGGTCATTCCTGTGCAACTGGGCACCCCGAGTCTCCACATCTGGGTGGCTCTGGGTGGAGGCAGACGAAGCTGAGAGCCGGCACCTGATCCTGTATCTGAGGAATCCAGCTTTCCCTGGCTGCAAGACCCGATCATGGTAATGCCCTGTCCTGCAGGTTCCCCCTCTGCTGTGACCTCCACCCCTTACCCTAAAGGCAGATTTCAGATTTCCCAGGTTAGCCTGGGAGGAAATAGCTTATAGTGTACTGCTAAAGCATGGCAAAGGAAGCAATTTCCATTAACAGGAGCCTGCGGGCTGGGTGTGGTGGTTCACGCTGGTAATACCAGTAGTTTGGGAGGTTGATGCAGGGCTGCTTGAAGCCAGGAGGCTGAGGCTGCAGTGAGCTACGATTGTACCACTGCACTCCAGCCTGGGAAACAGAGTGAAACTGTGTCCCCAAAACATACATAAATTAATAAAATTAAATTAAGAGACGGGGTCTTCTTCTTCTTTTTGTTTTTTCTCTTTTGAAACAGAGTCTCACTCTGTCACCCAGGCTGGAATACAGTGGCACGATATCGGCTCACTGCAACCTCGGCCTCCCAAGTTCAAGCGATTCTCCTGCCTCAGCCTCCCAAGTAGCTGGGACTACTGGCGCCCGCCACCACGCCCGGCTAATTTTTTGTATTTTCAGTAGAGACCGGTTTTCACCATGTTGGCCAGGCTGGTCTCGAACTCCCGAGCTCAGGCAATCCACCCACCTGGGCCTCCCAAAGTACTGGGATTACAGGTGTGAACCACCACCCCTGGCCATGAGACAGGGTCTTGTCATGTTTTCCAGGATGGTCTCAGATTCCCGGGCTCAAGCAATCCTTTTACCTCGGCCTCTCAAAGTGCTGAGATTACAGGTGTGAGGCACTGCAGCCAGCCAGGAAATTTTGATTAAGGCTCCTGCGCCTGGCTCAGCTCCAACACTGCAAAAATCTCCAGCCCTACAGAGACTGAGCATGGAGTCCCTGATTGCTCTTTTCCAGAGGTATGCGGGAAAGGGTGGTTATAACTGCATTCTCTCCAAAATGGAGTTCCTAAGCTTCATGAATACAGAATTGGCTGCCTTCACAAAGAACCAGAAGGACCCCAGTGTCCTTGACCACATAATGAAGAAACTGGACACCAACAATGATGGACAGCTAGATTTCTCAGAATTTTTTTTTTTTTTTTTTTTGAGACGGAGTCTCGCTCTGTTGCCCGGGCTGGAGTGCAGTGGCCGGATCTCAGCTCACTGCAAGCTCTGCCTCCCAGGTTTATGCCATTCTCCTGCCTCAGGCTCCCGAGTAGCTGGGACTACAGGTGCCCGCCACCTCGCCCGGCTAGTTTTTTGTATTTTTTAGTAGAGACGGGGTTTCACCGTGTTAGCCAGGATGGTCTCGAACTCCTGACCTCGTGATCCGCCCGTCTCAGCCTCCCAAGTGCTGGGATTACAGGCTTGAGCCACCGTGCCCGGCCTAGAATTTCTTAATCTGATTGGTGGCCTAGCTATGGCTTGCCATGACTCCTTCCTCAAGGCTGTCCCTTCCTAGAAGCAGAGCTGAGGACCCCTTGGGCCTGGCCTTCAAACCCATCCCCTTTTCTTCCAACTTTTCTGTCATCATCTCCACAGCCCACGCATCCCCTGAGCCCGGCACACCAACTACCTCATGCAGATCCCACCTGCGGATAGTAATAAAACAATGTCACTTTTTTTTTTTTTTTTTTTTTTTTTTTTTTTTATTATACTTTAAGTTCTAGGGTACATGTGCATGACGTTTATATCATGTATAACTCCCCAATGCAATCCCTCCCTCCTCCCCCCTCCCCATGATAGGCCCCAGTGTGTGATGTTCCCCTTCCCGAGTCCAAGTGATCTCATTGTTCAGTTCCCACCTATGAGTGAGAACATGCGGTGTTTGGTTTTCTCTTCTTGTGATAGTTTGCTAAGAATGATGGTTTCCAGCTGAAAAATATGGAACGCTTCACGAATTTGCGTGTCATCCTTGCGCAGGGGCCATGCTAATCTTCTCTGTATCGTTCCAATTTTAGTATATGTGCTGCCGAAGCGAGCACCACTTTTTTTTTTTTTTTTTTGAGATGGAGTCTCGCTCTGTCGCCCAGTCTGGAGTGCAGTGGCACCATCTCGACTCACTGTAAGCTCTGCCCCAGGTTCACGCCATTCTCCTGCCTCAGCCTCCCGAGTAGCTAGGATTACAGGCACCCGCCACCACGCGTGAGCCACTGCACCTGGCCCAACAATGTCACTTTTTTAAAACATGAAAAAAAATTTTTTTTTTTTTTTTTTTTTTTTTTTAAAGACAGGCCAGACCTAGTGGCTCATGCCTATAATCCCAGCACTTTGGGAGGCCGAGGTGGAGGGATTGCCTGAGGTTAGGAGTTCGAGGCCTGCCTGGCCAACATGGTGAAACACTGTCTCTGTTAAAAATACAAAAGTTAGCTGAGCGTGGTGGGTGCCTGTAATCCCAGCTACTCAGGAGGCTGAGGCAGGAGAATCGCTTGAACCCGGGAGGCAGAGGCTGCAGTGAGCCAAGATTGCACCACTGCACTCCAGCCTGGGCAACAGAGCAAGACTCCATCTCCAAAAAAATAAACAAATAAATAAAATGCCAAGAGTATGCTGATGTAAAGGTTTAAGAAGAAACTCTGGTTGCTTTACTCATGTGTGTAAACTAAGCCCGCAAAATGTGCCACCAAAATACGGTGTTTGTGGCTGGATCAGCCTGTACCTGAGCCACCTCGGCCACACTGACATGATCATCATTAAAGAAAGAAAATAGGAGGCAGGTGGATCACTTGAGGTCAGGAGTTTGAGACCAGAATAGCCAAGATGACGAAACTCCCCTCTACTAAAAATACAAAACACTGGCTGGGTGTGGTGGCCTGCACCTGTAATCCCAGCTACTTGGGAGGCTGAGGCAGGAGAATCACTGGAACCCGGGAGGCTGAGGTTGCAGTGAACCGAGATCATGCCACTGCACTCCAGCCTGGGCAACAGAGTGAGAATCTATCTCAAAAAAAAAAAAAAAAAAAGGCCGGGCGCGGTGGCTCAAGCCTGTAATCCCAGCACTTTGGGAGGCCGAGACGGGCGGATCACAAGGTCAGGAGATCGAGACCATCCTGGCTAACACGGTGAAACCCCGTCTCTACTAAAAATACAAAAAAAAAAAAAACTAGCCGGGCGAGGTGGCGGCGCCTGTAGTCCCAGCTACTCGGGAGGCTGAGGCAGAATGGCGTGAACCCGGGAGGCGGAGCTTGCAGTGAACTGAGATCCGGCCACTGCACTCCAGCCTGGGTGACAGAGCGAGACTCCGTCTCAAAAAAAAAAAAAAAAAAATTGTTACAATGATAAACTTTATGTTATGTACCTTTTACTACAATTATTTTTTTAACTTTGATTTTGAGAAGGGGTCCCTAAATGTCATCAAATGCTAATCGCATCCACGCCCCTGAAAGCTTACAGCCCTGGTACTTTCTATTGGTCCAGCCTAGCAGGAAGCTGGCAGTCATGGATTCTGGGAAATGTAGTTTGCAGCCCCCATGCCGGAGTCACAGGCCCACTATGATGGGTGGGCTCGGAGCTGCCACACAATAGTTCTGTGGCCGACATCCAGGTCAGCAGGGAAATTGCGAAAGGCACAATCGGTGTCCCTATACTCACGCTGCCCACGAGCAGTCCCGCGCACGGGCACACAGACCCGGGCGCATACCTGTCCCCTAGTACCATACGCATATGGGCGCTCCAGGTCTGCAGTTTGTACCTGGACATCGTTGCCAATCTAAGTGCCCATCCAAGCGTCCTGCGGATCAGGCTTGCAGATGCTCGCTCGCTCTTCCCTGACGCAGCCCCAGCTGAAGCAGGGGCCTTGGCAGTGAGGGTGGGAGGATGTCCAGGCTGTAGGTGCCCCCGCGGGAAGGAGGTACCGGGCAGCCAACACAGCTTACTGCAAAGGCCCTGAGGTGGGAGCACGCTTGGCCCAGGGTGTGGCCGGGGGAGAGGATAGGGGTGAGGTGGGGCTGGCCGCGTTGGCCATGAAAAGGCTTCTAAGAAGAGACCGTGGCCAGGTCCCCCAGGTGAGCGCGGGGCCGCTGCCTAGTGAATTGAAGGACTCGTATTGTTCCCAAGGCTGCAGCTGCGGCCTCGGAAGTGACTCAGCAGAATTCCTGGGAGTTGGGGTGGGGGCGAGGCTTGCTCCAGATGGGCTGGGGGAGGGGGCATTGCCCGCGCTCAAGCCCCTCCTCCCAGTTCCTGCGGACCGCGGAGCTCGCCCACTCTCGCGTCCTCCCCTCCGCCCAGACATCTGCAGGCACCAGCGGCGACGAGACGGGGATGATGCTGGAAGACTTAGGGTGGGATAGCCCCATCCTCTCGGAACCCCGGTCCCTGAGATTGATTTGAGGGTGGGGTGGGGGCTGACTCTGCCCTCAAAACGGGGCTCAAGGGTTTTGGCTTGGAGCAGTCAGGGTTGGCCCTGTCCAGGCCCCGGAGTGACTCAGCCCAGTCCTGGCCCTCTCCGGGACTGACTCCCTTCCTCTAAATAAAGGGAATCTTTCACCCAGCAGACGGGAGTGGGTCCGCGGAGATAAAACAGGCCCTCCAGAGTGATCCCTTTCCTGGTGGCTGATGGGACATGTGTGTGTTGGGAGAGAGGGAGCTCCGAGCAGCTCTCCACCCCAGGCTGGGGCAGACGGGAGTGAAGGTCCAAGCGCTGGACCTGAGCAGCGGCCTCAGCCCCAATCTAAAAGCTCAGCCTCAAAATTCCCACGCATACAATGGGCATAACAGTCCCAAGAATGAGGCTTGCTGGAGTCACTGGCAGGCTGCGCGCTGTCCGCCTAATTCACCTAATTCAGGGCAAGAACCGCGCTCTGGCACCTGGGATAAGTGGGGTGCTGGACCGAAGGCGAAGTAACAGCGTCCTGCAGGGTCCATCCCCAAATTGCCTTCCTTAGGGAAGCCGGAACAAACGATGCGGCGGGGTGGCCCTGGGTCTGTTCCCTCCTAAGAGCTAGAGCAGGGACAGCCGCATCCTAGACCCCAGCAGCCCGCGCGCCCGCCCTCGTACCATCTCCCCTACCTGGTTGGTTGGGTTGTAGGGCTCTAGGCGACCGCCAGGTGGCGCCATAGACGCGACTGCCGCGCCAAGCTGGGTGGGGCTGGACTCGTCCGGTGATGGGGCCCTTTGGGCAGCCAGACACTGTTTTTTTGTTTTGTTTTGTTTTTTCCAGACAGAGTTTCACTCTTGTTGCCTAGGCTGGAGTGCCATGGCGCGATCTCGGCTCACCGCAATCTCTGCCTCCCAGGTTCAAGCGATTCTCCTGACTCAGCCTCTCGAGTAACTGGGATTACAGGCATCTGCCACCACGCCCAGCTAATTTTGTATTTTTAATAGAGACGGGGTTTCTCCATGTTGGTCAGGCTGGTCTCGAACTCCCGACCTCAGGTGATCCACCTTCCTCGGCCTCCCAAAGTGCTGGGATTACAGGTGTGAGCCACCGTGCCTGGCAGTCAGACACATTTAAAAGCCCTTTGGGCCGGGTCAGGAGATCGAGACCATCCTAGCTAACATGGTGAAACCCCGTCTCTACTAAAAATACAAAAAAAAATTAGCCGGGTGTGGTGGCGGGCGCTTGTAGTCCTAGCTACTCAGGAGGCTGAGGCAGGAGAATGGTGTGAACCCGGGAGGTGGAGCTTGCAGTGAGCCGAGATGGTGCCACTGCACTCCAGCCTGGGCGACAGAGTGAGACTCCGTCTCAAAAAAAAAACAAACAAACAAACAAACAAAAAAGCCTTTGAAGTGGAGAAAAAGTACTGGTTTCAAAAATGCAAAATAAGAGTCAAGGCTGGGCGCAGTGGCTCATGCTGTAATCCCAGAGCTTTGGGAGGCCAAAGTGGGAGGATCACTTGAGGCCAGGGGTTCAAGACCAGCCGGGGCAATATAGCAAGACCACCCCATCTCTACAAAAAATTTAAAAATTAACTGAGCAAGGCCAGGTGTGGTGGCTCATGCCTGTAATCCCAGCATGTTGGGAGGCCAAGGCGGGTAGATCACTTGAGGTCAGGAATTCGAGAACAGCCTGGCCAACATGGTGAAACACCATCTCTACTAAAAATATAAAAATTAGGCCGGGCGCGGTGGCTCAAGCCTGTAATCCCAGCACTTTGGGAGGCCGAGACGGGCGGATCACGAGGTCAGGAGATCGAGACCATCCTGGCTAATACGGTGAAACCCCGTCTCTACTAAAAAATACAAAAAACTAGCCGGGCGACAAGGCGGGCGCCTGTAGTCCCAGCTACTCGGGAGGCTGAGACAGGAGAATGGCGTGAACCCGGGAGGCGGAGCTTGCAGTGAGCTGAGAGCTGGCCACTGCACTCCAGCCTGGGCGGCAGAGCCAGACTCCGTCTCAAAAAAAAAAAAAAAAAAAAAATATATATATATATATAAATTAGTTGGGCATGGTGGTGCGTGCCTGTAATCCCAGCTACTTGGGGGGCTGAGGCAGGAGAATCGCTTGAACCCAGGAGGCAGAGGTTGCAGTGAGCCAAGATGACACCACTGCACTCCAGCCTGGGCGATAGAGTAAGACTTTGTCTAGGCCGGGTGCAGTGGCTTACACCTGTAATCCCAGCACTTTGAGAGGTCTAGGCGGGTGGATCACCTGAGGTCGGGAGTTCGAGACCAGCCCAACCAACATGGAGAAACCCTGGCTAAAAATACAAAATTAGCCAGGGTGTGGTGGTGCATGCCTGTAATCCCAGCTACTCGGGAGGCTGAGACTGGAGAATAGCTTGAACCTGGGAGGCAGAAGTTGTGGTGAGCCGAGATCTCACCATTGCACTCCAGCCTGGGCAACAAGAGTGAAACTCCGTCTCAAAAGAAAAAAAAATTAGCTGAGCGTAGCTGACCGTGGTGGCAGATGCCTGTAGCCCCAGCTACTGGGGAGGCTGAGGCCAGAGGGATCACTTGAGCCCAGGACTTCGAGGCTGCAGTGACCTATGATCACATCACTGCACTCCAGCCTGGGCAATATATTGAGACACCCATCTTAGAAAGAAAGAGCGAAAGGAAGGAAGGTAGAAAGAAAAGAAGAAAGAAAAAAAGGAAAGGAGCCGGGTGCGGTGACTCAAGCCTGTAATCCCAGCACTTTGGGAGGCCGAGACGGGCGGATCACTAGGTCAGGAGATCAAGACCATCCTGGCTAACACGGTGAAACCCCGTCTCTACTAAAAAATACAAAAAACTAGCCGGGCGAGGTGGCGGCGCCTGTGATCCCAGCTACTCGGGAGGCTGAGGCAGGAGAATGGCGTGAACCCGGGAGGCGGAGCTTGCCGTGAGCTGAGATCCGGCCACTGCACTCCAGCCCGGGCGACAGAGCGAGACTCTGTCTCAAAAAAAAAAGAAAAAAAAGAAAAAAAGGAAAGGAGGGAGGGAGGAAGGAAGGGAATGAAGGAAGGAAGATTCCTAAATTCAATTCAGAAACACAAAACCCAGCAACCTGACTAATGTCCTTTCTGGCAATCAAGAGTAACTTTTTGTGTTATCTTTTGTCTTAGATACAAATTCACAAGTTAACCTGTAACTTCACTGAGCCTCAGCCCTTAATCAAAAGTAGATAGTAAAGTCAAACCAAAGTTTACTGGAAAGAATTAAAGAATCCTTAGGCGGGCTCTTTATGCAAAGCAGCCCTCCCCCTTGGCCTCCTGTCCAATATTCGAAAGGTTTTTTTCTTTTATTTATTTACTTTATTTATTTATTTATTTATTTTTTGAGAGGGGGGTCTCGCTCTTTCACCCAGACTGGAGTGCAGTGGCCGGATCTCAGCTCACTGCAAGCTCCGCCTCCCGGGTTTACGCCATTCTCCTGCCTCAGCCTCCCGAATAGCTGGGACTACAGGCGCCCGCCACCTCGCCCGGTTAGTTTTTTGTATTTTTTTTAGTAGAGACGAGGTTTCACCGTGTTCGCCAGGATGGTCTTGATCTCCTGACCTGGTGATCCGCCCGTCTCGGCCTCCCAAAGTGCTGGGATTACAGGCGCCCGGCACTTTATTTATTTATTTATGACAGGTCTCGTTCTGTCGCCCAAGCTGGAGTGCAGTGGTATGATCTTGGCTCACTGCAACCTCTACCTCCCAGGCTCAAGCGATCCTCCCACCTCAGCCTCCTGTGTAGCTGGGACTATAAGCACACACCAGCATGCCTGGCTAATTTTTTTTTTTTTTTTTTTTTTTGAGACGGAGTCTGGCTCTGTCACCCAGGCTGGAGTGCAGTGGCCGGATCTGAGCTCACTGCGAGCTCCACCTCCCGGGTTTACGCCATTCTCCTGCCTCAGCCTCCCAAGTAGCTGGGACTACAGGCACACGCTACCTCGCCGGGCTAGTTTTTTATATTTTTTAGTAGAGACGGGGTTTCACTGTGTTAGCCAGGATGGTCTTGATCTCCTGACCTCCTGACCCGCCCGTCTTGACCTATTAATTTATTTTTTTGAGACGGAGTCTCACTCTTGTTGCCCAGGCTGGAGTGCACGATCTCGCCTCACTACAGCTTAGCCTCCCAGGCTCGAGCAAGTCTCCTGCCTCAGCCTCCTGAGTACCTGGGATTACCATGCACCACCATGCCTGGCTAATTTTTGTATTTTTTTAGTGGAGACGGGGTTTCACCATGTTGGTCAGGCTGGACTTGAACTCCTGACCCCGTGATCCGCCCACCTCGGCCTCCCAAAGTGCTGAGATTACAGGCATGAGCCACTGCTCCCGGCCTAATCTTTATATTTTTAGTAGAGACGGGGTTTTACCATATTGACCAGACTGGTGTTGAACTCCTGACTTCAAGTGATCCACCCTCCTTGGACTCACAAAGTGCTAGGATTACAGGCCTGAGCCACCACACCTGGCCTAATTTTTGTATTTTTTACCAGAGACAAGGTTTCACCATGTTGGCCAGGCTGGACTCAAACTCCTGACCTCAGGTGATACCCACCCTGGCCTTGGCCTCCCAAAGTGCTGGGATTACAGATGTGAGCCACTGTGTCTGGCCCCAGATAACTTATTTTAATATTTTTATTTTTTGAGACAGGGTCTTGTTCTGTCACCCAGGCTGGTGTTCAGTAGCATGATCACAGCTCGCTGCAGCGTCAACCTCCTAGGTTCAAGTGATTCTCCTTCCTCAGCCTCCCCAGTAGCTGGGACTACAGGTGTGCCACCATGCCCAGTTAGTTTTTGTAGTTTTAGTAGAGATGAGGTTTTGCTGTGTTGCCCAGGCTGGTCTTCAACTCCTGAGTTCAAGCAATCTGCCCACTTTGGCCTCCCAAAGTGCTGGGATTACAGGCATGAGCCACCATGCCTGGCCCCCTCTAGTTTTTTTTATTTTTTATTTTTATTTTTTTTTGAGACGGAGTCTTGCTCTGCCACCCAGGCTGGAGTGCAGTGGCCGGCTCTCAGCTCACTGCAAGCTCCGCCTCCCGGGTTCACACCATTCTCCTGTCTCAGCCTCCCGAGTAGCTGGGACTACAGGCGCCCGCCTCGTCGCCCGGCTAGTTTTTTGTATTTTTTAGTAGAGACGGGGTTTCACCGTATTAGCCAGGATGGTCTCGATCTCCTGACCTCGTGATCCGCCCGTCTCGGCCTCCCAAAGTGCTGGGATTACAGGCTTGAGCCACCGCGCCCGGCTAGTTTTTTTTAAAGAAGGAATTGGAGCAGCCACACTTCTGAGCTCTGCCCCCAGGTTCTGTGTGATTCCAGGAAATCTTGGCCCCTCTCTGAGTCTCTATGTCTTGCCTCCAGCTGGAGACTGGGGGGAGGAGGGGAGATTGTGGCTGCCCCCATACAGCTTGCAGCGGGGCAGAGGCCCTTAGATATGGGAGTCTGGGAATCCTCTTTTCCGTTGATTCTACTGGATTGCATTCAAATCCAGATAGAATGAGGTTGTGGGAAGGGGAGCCATGATGAACCCCTAATGGCTTGGAAACAGGTCTGATCTCCTAAGAGGACAGGAACTCAGACACCTTTTATGGGTTGCTGGGGAAATCATTTGGCAATTGATTGGTAATGTCTGCCATGGTGCAAAAGTGAGACACAGCTGTGTGTGTTGTTCCCACCTTGGTCTAGTAAATACAGCACCTAATAGAGAGTCAGGAAAGCCCAGACTCTGGTCCCAATTTACCACTGCCTTGCTGAGGGATCCTGAATAAATTAGCTCCTTGGAGCCTTGGTTTCCTAAACTGTAAAGTAAGACATAATATCTTCCCAGGGTTGATTTGAAGATACAATGAACATATTGTCAGTTAGGATCTTCATGTTGCAAGAAATAGAAAATAGGATGGGTGGCCGGGCGCGGTGGCTCAAGCCTGTAATCCCAGCACTTTGGGAGGCCGAGACGGGCGGATCACGAGGTCAGGAGATCAAGACCATCCTGGCTAACACGGTGAAACCCCGTCTCTACTAAAAAAATACAAAAAATAGCCGGGCGAGATGGCGGGCGCCTGTAGTCCCAGCTACTCGGGAGGCTGAGGCGAGAGAATGGCGTAAACCCGGAGGCGGAGCTTGCAGTGAGCTGAGATCCGGCCACTGCACTCCAGCCTGGGCGACAGAGCAAGACTCCGTCTCAAAAAAAAAAAAAAAAAAAAAGAAAATGCGATGGGTGCTGTGGCTCATGCCTGTAATCCAAGGACTTTGATAGGTCAAGGCAGGAGGATCACTTGAGCCCAGGAGTTCGAGACCAGGCTGGGCAACATACTGAGACCTCGTCTCCACCAAAAATTTAAAAATTAAAAATGAGCAGGCCAGGTGCAGTGGCTCACGCCTGTAATCCCAGGACTTTGGGGGGGGCTGAGGCAGGCAGATCACCTGAAGTCAGGAGTTCGAGACCCACCTGGCTAACATGGCGAAACCCTGTCTCTACTAAAAATATTAAAGTTAGCTGGGCGTGGTGGTGCGTGCCTGTAATCCCAGCTACTCCGGGAGGCTGAGGCACAAGAATGGCCTGAACCCAGGAGGCAGAAGTTGCAGTGAGCCACGCTGGAGCTACTGAACTCCAGCCTGGGTGACAGAGTGAGACTCTCAAACCACCCCCAAAACAAAAATAAGTTAAAAACTAGCTGAGAGCGGCCGGGCACGGTGTCTCACGCCTGTAATCCCAGCACTTTGGGAGGCTGAGGCAGGTGGATCACAAGGTCAGGAGATCGAGACTATCCTAGCCAACATGGTGAAACCCTGTCTCTAGTAAAAATACAAAAATTAGCTGGGCGTGGTGGTGCCCACCTGTAGTCCCAGCTACTCGGGAGGCTGAGTCAGGAGAATGGCTTGAACCCGAGAGGCAGAGGTTGCAGTGAGCCAAGATCTCGCCACTGCACTCTAGCCTGGGCACCAGAGCCAGACTCTGTCTTGAAAAAAAAAAAAAATTAGCTGAGAGCAGCGGCATGGGAGGCTGAGATGGGAGGATCGGTTGAGCCCAGGCAGTGGAGGCTGCAGTTAGCCATAATTGTGCCACTGCACTACTCCAGCATGGGCGACAGAGCAAGACCCTGTTTCAAAAAAAAAAAAAAAAGGAGACTGGGCGCGGTGGCTCACGCCTGTAATCCCAGCACTTTGGGAGGCCGAGACGGATGGGTCACGAGGTCAGGAGATCAAGACCATCCTGGCTAACATGGTGAAACCCGTCTCTACTAAAAATACAAAAAAAAAAAATTAGCTGGGCGTGGTGGCGGGCGCCTGTAGTCCCAGCTACACCCTAGGCTGAGGCAGGAGAATGGCGTGAACCCCGGGGGCGGAGCTTGCAGTGAGCCGAGATCGCGCCACTGCACTCCAGCCTGGGCGACAGAGCGAGACTCCATCTCAAAAAAAAAAAAAAAAAAAAAAAAAAAAAAGGAAAAGAAGTGGAAAATACCAATGCAATGCATCCTGGCTAGAACAGTCATAAGGGCTTCTGTAACTGTGTAGAGGTGACAGGACTTCAGGTATGCTATGATCAAGGCTCCAGCTGCATATCCCTGTGACCTCCTTAGCAGTGGCTTTCCCATGGGTCAGCTTTATCTATATTCATGGGTGGCCACCTGCCTGCTTGGGGTCCTGGTGACTCCAGGTGTTCCTAGAGAGCAGGATTCTGCGGCAGCAATTCCCAGCAGCAGGCCTGAGTTTGCTGTTGATGGCACAATTCAGGTTCACATGCCCATCCCCAGGGCGATGACTGCGTGGGAAGAGGTTGGCCCCCTAGGCACCAGAATGAAGATCTGAGCTGTCCTACAATGTGTGGGAGTGCAGAAGGTGGGGGAAGGAGAGATTTACAAGGAAATCCCTTAGGCAGTCAGAGAGGGCTGGTGGAGGATGTGGCTGGGGCGGGGGTTGGAGGAGCAGGAGAGAGAGCAGTGCAGCGGGAGAGGTAGGGAGGGTGGAAGGAGCATGGGATGTGGGTGTGGCAGGGGACCTTAGGGAAGGGAGCCTGCAGCCAGGGATTTCGCAGACTCTGCAGGAAGCCGTCGGGATGGAGGCCAGAAACCTCGGCTTCCCCCATCCCCCACCCCCAGACCTCCTGCTGAGCGCCCGTCTGCCTCTGCCAGCAGGAAACCAATGGAGGGGCGGTGAGGGCTGCGATCCAGATTCACCGGAGAGGGAAACAACCCGGAGGGGTCGGCAGGCAGGGCGTGGCCAAGGGTGTGCGCTCTGCAAGGCCTCGTGAACCCCAGGGCGCCCCCTCTCCAGCCGCGCCCACATTGGGGGCTGACCCCCACTGCAGGACCCCAGCCTTGCTGCCCCGGTACGCCTCTCTCGCGTGTCCCATGGCACTACGGGGCCGCGCACGACCCTCAGCCACCGCAGCCCACTGGAGCCCAGCTGCCCATCTCTTGCCAGCAGCACCTACTCCCCGCCCGCCACCCCGCCATTGGCTTCCCAGAGCTAAGACCTCCTTTGAGTGGTCCATCTCCGCGAGGCCACGCCTCCTGGTCGGCACAAAGAGCCGGCCAGCCCAGCCAGCCCAGCCAGCCCAGCCAGCCCAAACTCCGAGTGCGCCGAGCCCCGGCGGCGCGGCTGGGCCGCGGTCCCCGCGTGGGGGTCGTAGTAGTGACTGCGGCCATGGTGGCCGTGAGCACCGAACTCGAGCACTCGAGGAAGGCGCTGGCTTAGGGCCTGTCCCGCTGCCACAGCCTCGGATCCCGCCTGGGAGGGGAAATTTCGGAGCCCTTCTACCCAACCCCTAGCCCCGGGGTTCTAATCCCTCCCAGGGACTGACCCCCTTCCCCTAGTTCCCAGACCTCCCTATTTTCTCTCCCTGCCCAGGGGAGGGGGATAGTGGACTCAATGGTTACGGAACTGTCACAGTTAAGAAAACTGTGGCTCTGGCCGGGCGCGGTGGCTCAAGCCTGTAATCCCAGCACTTTGGGAGGCCGAGACGGGTGGATCACGAGGTCAGGAGATCGAGACCATCCTGGCTAACACGGTGAAACCCCGTCTCTACTAAAAAAAAAATACAAAAAATTAGCCGGGCGAGATGGCAGGCGCTGTAGTCCCAGGTACTCGGGAGGCTGAGGCAGGAGAATGGCGTAAACCCGGGAGGCGGAGCTTGCAGTGAGCCGAGATCGCGCCACTGCACTCCTGCCTGGGCGACAGAGCCAGACCAATGGAGGGGCGGTGAGGGCTGCGATCCAGATTCACCGGAGAGGGAAACAACCCGGAGGGGTCGGCAGGCAGGGCGTGGCCAAGGGTGTGCGCTCTGCAAGGCCTCGTGAACCCCAGGGCGCCCCCTCTCCAGCCGCGCCCACATTGGGGGCTGACCCCCACTGCAGGACCCCAGGCCTTGCTGCCCCGGTACGCCTCTCTCGCGTGTCCCATGGCACTACTGGGGCCGCGCACGACCCTCAGCCACCGCAGCCCACTGGAGCCCAGCTGCCCATCTCTTGCCAGCAGCACCTACTCCCCGCCCGCCACCCCGCCATTGGCTTCCCAGAGCTAAGACCTCCTTTGAGTGGTCCATCTCCGCGAGGCCACGCCTCCTGGTCGGCACAAAGAGCCGGGCCAGCCCAGCCAGCCCAGCCAGCCCAAACTCCGAGTGCGCCGAGCCCCCGGCGGCGCGGCTGGGCCGCGGTCCCCGCGTGGGGGTCGTAGTAGTGACTGCGGCCATGGTGGCCGTGAGCACCGAACTCGAGCACTCGAGGAAGGCGCTGGCTTAGGGCCTGTCCCGCTGCCACAGCCTCGGATCCCGCCTGGGAGGGGAAATTTCGGAGCCCTTCTACCCAACCCCTAGCCCCGGGGTTCTAATCCCTCCCAGGGACTGACCCCCTTCCCCTAGTTCCCAGACCTTCCCTATTTTCTCTCCCTGCCCAGGGGAGGGGGATAGTGGACTCAATTGGTTACGGAACTGTCACAGTTAAGAAAACTGTGGCTCTGGCCGGGCGCGGTGGCTCAAGCCTGTAATCCCAGCACTTTGGGAGGCCGAGACGGGTGGATCACGAGGTCAGGAGATCGAGACCATCCTGGCTAACACGGTGAAACCCCGTCTCTACTAAAAAAAAAATACAAAAAATTAGCCGGGCGAGATGGCAGGCGCCTGTAGTCCCAGGTACTCGGGAGGCTGAGGCAGGAGAATGGCGTAAACCCGGGAGGCGGAGCTTGCAGTGAGCCGAGATCGCGCCACTGCACTCCTGCCTGGGCGACAGAGCCAGACTCCGTCTCAAAAAAAAAAAAAAAAAGAAAAGAAAAGAAAACTGTGGCTCAGAGAGGGTAGTTAAACTGCCCCGAGTCACACAGCAGTAGGGGGTAGCCCAGAAATAATACTGAGGGATGGGAAGGAAAGGGAGAAGCGGTGGCTGGTGTAATCCTCTACCTCCCACTTCTCCCCACCCCTGATACACAGTTATGAGCTAAGCCAGGGAGGGCTCCCTGAAAACACATCAAGCCTGCAGGCTGATGGATTTTTTTTTGTTTGTTTGTTTTGAGACAGAGTCCCCTCTGTCACACAGGCTGGAGTGTAGTGGCGCTATCTCGGCTCACTGCAACCTCTGCCTCCCGGGTTCAAGCGATTCTCCTGCCTCAGCCTCCCGAGTAGCTGGGATTACAAGCGCCCGCCACCATGCCTGGCTAATTTTTGTATTTAATAGAGACGGTATCCATGTTGGTCAGGCTGGTCTTGAACTCCCGACTTAGGGTGATCCACCCGCCTCGGCCTCCCAAAGTGCTGGGATTACAGGCATGAGCCACCACGCCCAGCCTGAAATCAGTTATTTCTGATCCCTTTAGTGGGGGATGGGGGTGTTGGTGGGAGGTGTTTCTGGGGTATTGCTGTTCCAAGCCCTCTCTCAGGGGACAGAGCTAGGAAAATATATTTATGTGCATCTCTACTAAATCCTATACCTCTTATGTATATTGAAAGCCAAGAGTTTACATTGATAGTAAACTCTAGGGGTGCACTCCGTTTTATAACTCCTTCTCTGCCTGTGAAAACCTGGCTATCATTATTATGATACATCTGCTTCTTTTTTTTTTTTTTTTTTTTTTTTTTGAGACGGAGTCTCGCTCTGTCACCCAGGCTGGAGTGCTGTGGCCGGATCTCAGCTCACTGCAAGCTTCGCCTCCCGGGTTCACGCCATTCTCCTGCCTCAGCCTCCCGGGTAGCTGGGACTACAGGCGCCTGCCACCTCGCCCGGCTAGTTTTTTGTAGTTTTTAGTAGAGACGAGTTTTCACCATGTTAGCCAGGATGGTCTCGATCTCCTGACCTCGTGATCCGCCCGTCTCGGCCTCCCAAAGTGCTGGGATTACAGGCTTGAGCCACCGCGCCCGGCCTTTTTTTTTTTTTTTTTGAGATGGAGTCTCACTCTGTCACCCAGGCTGGAGTGCAGTGGCATGATCTTGGCCCGCTGCAACCTCCACCTCCCGGTTCAAGCGATTCTCCTGCCTCAGCCTCTCAAGTAGCTGGGATTACAGGTGCCTGCCACCATGCCTGGCTAATTTTTGTATTTTTAGTAGTGATGGGGTTTTGCCATGTCCTCCAGGCTGGTCTCGAACTCCTGACCTGGGGTGACCTGCCCACCTCGGCCTCCCAAGTGCTGGGATTACAGGCATGAGCCACCACGCCCAGCCTGAAATCAGTTATTTCTGATCCCTTTAGTGGGGGATGGGGGTGTTGGTGGGAGGTGTTTCTGGGGTATTGCTGTTCCAAGCCCTCTCTCAGGGGACAGAGCTAGGAAAATATATTTATGTGCATCTCTACTAAATCCTATACCTCTTATGTATATTGAAAGCCAAGAGTTTACATTGATAGTAAACTCTAGGGGTGCACTCCGTTTTATAACTCCCTTCTCTGCCTGTGAAAACCTGGCTATCATTATTATGATACATCTGCTTCTTTTTTTTTTTTTTTTTTTTTTTTTTGAGACGGAGTCTCGCTCTGTCACCAGGCTGGAGTGCTGTGGCCGGATCTCAGCTCACTGCAAGCTTCGCCTCCCGGTTCACGCCATTCTCCTGCCTCAGCCTCCCGGGTAGCTGGGACTACAGGCGCCTGCCACCTCGCCCGGCTAGTTTTTTGTAGTTTTTAGTAGAGACGAGTTTTCACCATGTTAGCCAGGATGGTCTCGATCTCCTGACCTCGTGATCCGCCCGTCTCGGCCTCCCAAAGTGCTGGATTACAGGCTTGAGCCACCGCGCCCGGCCTTTTTTTTTTTTTTTTTTTGAGATGGAGTCTCACTCTGTCACCCAGGCTGGAGTGCAGTGGCATGATCTTGGCCCGCTGCAACCTCCACCTCCCGGGTTCAAGCGATTCTCCTGCCTCAGCCTCTCAAGTAGCTGGGATTACAGGTGCCTGCCACCATGCCTGGCTAATTTTTGTATTTTTAGTAGTGATGGGGTTTTGCCATGTCCTCCAGGCTGGTCTCGAACTCCTGACCTGGGGTGACCTGCCCACCTCGGCCTCCCAAAGTGCTGGGATTACAGGCGGGAGCCACCATGCCTGACCATATCTGCCTTTTTTTTTTTGAGTTGGAGTCTCACTCTGTCGCCCAGCCTGGAGTACAGTGGTGTGATCTCGGCTCACTGCAATCTCCGCCTCCAGGGTTCAAGCGATTCTCATGCCCCAGCCTCCTGAGTGGCTGGGATTACAGGCATGGGCCACCACATGCAGCTAATTTTTTGTATCTTTAGTAGAGATGGGGTTTCATCATGTTGGCCAGGCTGGTCTGGAACTCCTGACCTCAGGTGATCCACCCGCTTCGGCCTCCCAAAGTTCTGGGATTACAGGCATAAGCCACCGCGCCCGGCCCACATCTGCTGCTTTTATCAACCCTCCGGGTGTAGCACGTGTCTCCTGGACACAGTCACCTTTCACCATGTAGACCTGTCCCCCAGCCTTGCTGTCCTTTGGCAGGGATATCTTCTAGCCCCAGGACGGACATCGCTCCCAGGTCACCGACCCCACCTAATTGAGCTCCCTACCCTCACTGATCTCATCCTCCCACATTTTGACTGTCCATCAAGCAGCCACCTCTCTCCTACCCCCTACCCCCAAGCCCTCTCCACCCCACTCAGCCTCTACCCCTGCTCAGCGTCCCCACCCTCCCCTACCTCGCTGGGACACCCACCTGGCTCTGCTCCAGCAAATGGCTCCGGGACTGATTATTCTGGAAGGAAACGGAAAGGGGAAGGGACTAAAGGAAGAGAAGGAAGGAGGCTTTCTCCGGTTCTTGCTTTAGTTTAAAAATTCATGCCCCGTGTGCACTTTAGTCTAGAACACACTTCCTTTTGTTTTAACGTGATACAGCGTTTCCACTATACAACTTCTGATAAAATTGCTGCCTGATTATCCAGGGGCTGCATCTGGTGAGAGAGGGGGCCTGGCAGGCTGGGAAGGACAGGGAGGGGTGGGGGAGGGGGAAGACGGGAGGGGAAGGGTGGATGGGGCTGGCCGGCCTCCTCTCCTCTTCCTTCCCTGGACAATGGGCTGTTGGCTGCCGCTGAGATAAGGGGTCTTGTCAGGGCCGGAATCACAGCATCTGGCCGACTGCCTGCTGGGGAAGGCCCCTTCCTTGCAGACCTGGCTAAACTACCCCCACTGAGCCCCTCAGCCTGGAGTGAGGTCTCCTGTCATTGTGCCTTCCTGAAAGGGAGGTCCTCGGAGCCGTGCCTGGGGTCACTGGGAGGCTGGCTGTGAGCCTGGCGTCTGGGGAGGCCCTTTCCCAGGCCCAGACATCTCCCCTGGCTCCAGGACACAGTCACACAAAGATAATTGTTGTCTTTGTGTTTCTTTATTCTTTTTTAGTATTTTTTCTTTTGAGACAGGGTCTCACTCTGTCACCCTGGCTGGAGTACAGTGGTGTGATCATGACTCACGGCAGCCTCGACTTCCCGAGCTCAAGAGATCCTTGTGCCTCGGCCTCCTGAGTAGCTGGGACTATGGATGTGCATCACCATGCCTGGCTAATTTTTTAATTTTTTTTTGAGAGATGGAGTCTCACTACGTTGCCCAGGCTGGTCTAGAACTCCTGGACTCAAGTAATCCTCCCTCCTGGGCCTCTGAAAGCACTGGGATTACAGGTGTGAGCCACTGTGCTCGGCCTGAGACTAAACTTATGTTCAGTAAGTTATGTTACTTTCCAGCCCGGCCAACATGGTGAATTCCCATCTGTACTAAAAACACAAAAATTTGACCGGGCGTGGTGGTTCACGCCTGTAATCCCAGCACTTTGGGAGGCCGAGGCAGGTGAATCACGAGGTTAAGAGATTGAGACCATCCTGGCTGACATGGTGAAACCCTGTCTCTAGTAAAAACACAAAAAGTTAGCCGTGTGTGTGTGGCGGGCATCTGTAGTCCCAGCTATTTAGGAGCCTGAGGCAGGAGAATCACTTGAACCCGGGAGGCAGAGGCGGTGGCTCAAGCCTGTAATCCCAGCATTTTGGGAGGCTGATGGGGGTGGATCACTTGAGGTCAGGAGTTCGAGACCAGCCTGGCCAACATGGTGAAGTATCGTCTTTATTAAAAGCATAAAATTAGACGGGCGTGGTGCTGCGCACCTGTAATCCCAGTTACTGGGAGGCTGAAGCAGGAGAATTGCTTGAACCAGGGAGGCAGAGGTTGCAGTGAGCCAAGATCACACCACTGCATTCCAGCAGTGCAAGACTCTGTCCCCACCACCAAAAAAAAAGAACACGGTACAGCTGGGTGAGGCGGCTCATGTCTGTAATCTCAGCACTTTGAAAGGCCGAGGTGGGAGGATTGCTTCAGGCTAGGGGTTTGAGGCTTCAGTGAGCCATGATAGTGTCACTACACTTGGGCTTGGACAGAGCGAGCCCGTCTCTCCTCCGGCAAAATAAAAATAAATCATGATACAAAAAAATAATCAGGCCGGGTGCAGTGGCTCACGCCTGTAAACCCAGCACTTTTGGAGGATGAAGTCGGGCCGGTGGGGGGGGCGGATCACCTGAGGTCAGGAGTTCGAGACCAGTGTGGCCACCATGGTGAAACCCCATCTCTACCAAAAATACAAAAAATGAGCCAGGCATGGTGGCGTATACTTGTAATCCCAGCTATTCGGGAGGCTGAGGCAGGACAATTGCTTGAACCCAGGAGGCAGAGGTTGTAGTGAACCGAGATCGTGCCACTGCACTCCAGCCTGGGTGACACAGCAAGACTCTGTGTCAAAAACAAAACAAAACAAACAAACAAACAAACTCCCCAAAAACAAAAACAAGGCTAGGCGCGGTGGCTCACGCCTTTAATCCCAGAGATGGGTGGATCACCTGAGGTCAGAGGTTCGAAACCAGCCCGGCCAATATGGTGAAACCCCGTTTCTGCTAAAAATAAAATTAAAGAAAAAAAATTAGCTGGGCACGGTGTCAGGCGCCTGTAATCCCAGCTACTAGGGAGACTGAGGCAGGAGAATCGCATGAAACTGGGAGACGGACGTTGCTCTGAGCTGAGATTGCACCACTGCACTCCAGCCTGGGCGACAGAGCAAGACTCCATCTTGGAATAAAACCAAAAAACAAAAACTCCAAACCAAAACCAAAACAAAAACAAAAAATCAGCGCCGTGCATGGTGGCTCACACCTGTAAACCCAGCACTTTGGGAGGCTGAGGTGGGTGGATCACAAGGTCAGGAGTTCGAAACCAGCTTGGCCAACATGGTGAAACCCCATCCCTATTAAAAATACAAAAAATTAGCGGGCATGGTGTTGCGTGTCTATAATCCCAGCTCCTCAGGAGTCTGAGGCAGGAGAATTGCTTGAACCTGGGAGGCAGAGGTTGCAGTGAGCCAAGATCCTGCTATTGCACTCCATCCTGGGCAGCAGAATGAGACTCAAAAAAAAAAAAAAAAATCAGCAAGAGTATAATAAATCCAGTGTAATAGCTCTAAATCATGCACCTATTTTGGAAGGTCTCTAAACAGATCAAAATGTCCAGCATATCTGAGGAGACTTGTTGATTCCAGGTAGCTTGTTTTTTTAACCTTTTATAATTATGTTTCTACTTCCCCAGAGCAATTTATCCACCTGCAGCAAGCAGTGTTAGCTATTCTATAAACATCACTTTGTTTAGCTAGCAAGTAATCGAGAGCAATTTTGTTACCTAATACAACTTTTTTTTTTTTTTTTGGGAGAGAGTCTTACTCTGTCACCCAAGCTGGAATGCAATGGCACTATTTCAGCTCACTGCAACCTCTGCCTCCCGGGTTCTAGTGACTCTCCTGCCTCAGCCTCCTGAGTAGCTGGGATTACCGGCACAGGCCACCACACCCAGCTAATTTTTGTATTTTTAGTGGAGACGGGATTTCACCGTGTTGGCCAGTCTGGTCTGGAACTCCTGACCTCAAGTGATCCACCCACCTTGACCTCCCAAAGTGCTGAGATTACAGGCGTGAGCCACTGTGCCTGGCCTAATACGACTTTAGCAAGAGAATCTAGAGAAGTTGATTGAGCTGCAATAGCCTTACCTGTGGAGTTAATAATAGATCCAATTTTTAAATATATCTATATATACACACATACACACACACACATATATACACATATATACATATGTTTTATAGGGATGGGGTCTTGCTATGTTGCCCAGGTTGGTCTCCAACTCCTGGGCCCAAAGGATTCTCCTGCTTTGGCCTCCCAAAGTGCTGGGATTACAGGCCATGAGCCACCAAGCCTGGCCTAGATTCAGTGGTTAAGAACAGGTTCTTTTCTTTTTTTTTTTTTTTTTTTTGAGACAGAGTCTCGCTCTGTCGCCCAGGCTGGAGTGCAGTGGCCGGATCTCAGCTCACTGCACGCTCCGCCTCCCGGGTTCACGCCATCCTCCTGCCTCAGCCTCCCAAGTGGCTGGGATTACAGGCGCCCGCCACCTCGCCTGGCTAGTTTTTTGTATTTTTTAGTAGAGACGGGGTTTCACCGTGTTCGCCACGATGGTCTCGATCTCCTGACCTCATGATCCGCCCGTCTCGGCCTCCCAAAGTGCTGGGATTACAGGCTTGAGCCACCGCGCCCGGCCTCTTGTTCTTTTTTTAAAGATGAATTCTTGCTCTGTCACCCAGGCTAGAGTGCCGTGGCACAATCTTGGCTCACTGAAGCCTCTGCCTCCTGAGTTCAAGCAATTCTTGTGCCTCAGCCTCTCAAGTAGCTGAGATTATAGGCATGTGCCACCCTGCCCAGCTAATTTTTGTATTTTTAGTAGAGATGTGGTTTTGTCATGTTGGCCAGGCTGGTCTCTAACTCCTGACCTCAAGTGATCCACTCACCTTGGCCTCCCAAGTGGGAGGCCCACATACGCCACTGTGCCTGGCCCCAAGTGGGTTGTTTTTTTGTTTTGTTTTGTTTTTTGAGATGGAGTCTCTTTGTCGCCAGGCTGAAGTGCAGTGGCTCAATTTTGGCTCACTGCAACCTCCGCCTCTCAGATTCAAGTGATTCTCCTGCCCAGCCTCCCAGGTAGCTGGGACTACAGGCATGCGCCATCATGCCTGGCTAGTTTTTGTATTTTTAGTAAAGATGAGGTTTCACCATTTTGACCAGGCTGGTGTCAAACTCCTGATCTTGTGATCTGCCCGCCTCGGCCTCCAAAAGCCAAGTGTTTTTTTTTTTTTTTTTTTTGAGATGGAGATTTATTTATTTTTTTTTGCCCAGGCTGGAGTGCAATGGCGCGATCTTGGCTCACCGCATCCTCTGCCTCCCAGGTTCAAGCGATGCTCCTGCCTCAGCCTCCTGAGTAGCTGGGATTACAGGCATGTGCTACCACACCCAGCTAATTTTGTATTTTTAGTAGACATAGGGTTTCACCATGTTGCCTAGGCTGATCTCAAACTCCTGACCTCAGGTGATCCTCCCGCCTTAGCCTCTCAAAGTGCTAGGATTACAGGCGTGAGCCACCGTGCCCGGCCGCCAAGGGGGTTTTTACAGTTCCATCTGTTTGCTCTATTTTTTTTTTTTTTCGAGGCGAAGTCTCGCTCTGTCACCCTGGCTGGAGTGCAGTGGCACGATCTCGGCTCACTGCAAGCTCCGTCTCCCGGGTTTACGCCATTCTCCTGCCTCAGCCTCCTGAGTAGCTGGGACTACAGGCACCCGCCACCACGCCTGGCATTTTTTTGTATTTTTAGTAGAGACGGGGTTTCACCGTGTTAGCCAGGATGGTCTCGATCTCCTGACCTCATGATCCGCCTGCCTCGGCCTCCCAAAGTGCTGGTATTACAGGCATGAGCTACCGCGCCCGGCCCTGTTTGCTCTATTAGGTCAGAAGATTGAGAATGCTAAGTAAAATGGAAACAGTGTGAAATTGGCCAAAATCAGTTGCAGTGAGCCAAGATTGTGCCACTGCACTCCAGCCTGGGTAACAGAGTGAAACTCAGTCACACACATAGACACACACACACACACACAAATCAGAATCCGCACTTGCAGGTTTTTCTGAAATAAACTTAGGACAGGTGCCACTGGTCAAACAAGCATTTTTTGAGGCTTTTATCTTTCTTCTTCTTCTTCTTTTTTTGCAGCTTTTTTTTTGAGACGGAGTCTCGCTCTGTTGCCCAGGCTGGAGTGCAGTGGCCGGATCTCAGCTCACTGCAAGCTCCGCCTCCCGGGTTTACGCCATTCTCCTGTCTCAGCCTCCCGAGTAGCTGGGACTACAGGCGCCCGCCACCTCGCCCGGCTAGTTTTTTGTATTTTTTTAGTAGAGATGGGGTTTCACCGTGTTAGCCAGGATGGTCTCGATCTCCTGACCTCGTGATCCGCTCGTCTTGGCCTCCCAAAGTGCTGGGATTACAGGCTTGAGCCACCGCGCCCGGGCATTTTTGCAGCTTTTAAATGTTGCCAACCAATATTGTTTCATAAAAGAAATCAATTTGTTAGTTACCCGGATGAGTCAAATTGTGTTCCACAGTTAACTGATTTTTTCATTGAATTTGGGAGAACTGGTTTGTTATCAGGTCCAAACCACAGTTCTCTTTTATCATCACAAGAGCAGCCGCGATCTTTCCAGTTTTGTTTTTCAGCCTCTGGTGCCCCATCTTTGGTAATTATTTGTGGTTCATTTTTTGAAGGTTCTTTGAGCGGGGCCCCAAGAGACATTTGATTAAATGGATTTGATTAACGGCAGCCTTCGTAGCAGTATTATCAGCAAGGTTGTTTCCTGTAGCCTCCATAGCGTCTAACCTTGAACGTCTGGGAATTTTGGTAAAAGTCAAGGCCTGGCCACTGGATGGCCTCCAGTAAATTCTGTACACAGGATCCATGTTTCATTTGATCTCCCGTGGAAGTGAGGAAATGCCTTTGTTTCTTTGTTTCTTTCTTATTTTTATTTTTTTTGAGATGGAGTCTCACTCTGTTACCAGGCTGGAATGCAGTGGCGTGATCTCAGCTCACTGCAACCTCCACCTCCTGAGTTCAAACGGTTCTCCTGCCTCAGCCTCCTGAGTAGCTGGGACTTCAGATGCCTGCCACCACACTCAGCTATTATTTTTGTATTTTTAGTAGAGATGGGATTTTGCCATGTTGGCCAGGCTGGTCTTGAATTCCTGGCCTCAAATGATCTGTCTGCCTTGGCCTCCCATAGTGCTGGGATTATAGGCGTAAGCCACCGTGCCTGGCCCAAAATGAAACTTTATGTACCCATTTTCCAGCCGAGGAACCTCAAGTTCCCACCGGGAGGGTCTAGACGTGCAGCCGCTGCTATCTGTACCCGGGTCACATCCTCCAGCTCTTGGTGAGATCTAGCTGACCTCCAGTGTCCCCGTCTGCATCCCTGCGCCCACACATGTGGCCAGGAGCAGCTGTCAACAAATGGCTCTTGGGTTTAGGCGGGAATCCTCCAGACGCTTTGGCCCTAGCGTGGGCTGACAAATAGGCACGGCACCTGTAGCCTCCCACATGTCCCTGGCGGGATGAACGTTCGGCGGGATTCCTCATGGTAACTGGCTTGATAATGCATTCTCTGGGACCTGTCCCTTCCCTGTCCCATGTCCCTGTCCTCTACCTGAACCTCTTGTGTGGAATGGCACCTTAGGGCCTGCCTCTGGGGGATGAAGATGATGTTATCTGCATTCAAAGACTCCCTCCTGTCACCCACAATACACTTTCTGCCCTGGCGGGGGGACAGGAGGTTCCATGATGGCTGGTCCAAGCCATGAGGGGTTGATACTGGATTAAAAGAAGTCAAGTTTCAGGCTGGCGCAGTGGCTCACGCCTGTAGTCCCAGCACTTTAGGAGGCCAGATCACCTGAGGTCAGGAGTTCGAGACCAGCCTGGGCAACAGGTTGAAACCCCATCTCTACTAAAAGCACATATATTAGCTGGGCATGGTGGTGCATGTCTGTAATCCCACCTACTGGGGAGGCTGAGGCAGAGAATCTCTTGAATCCAGGAGGTGGAGGTTGCAGTGAGCTGAGATTGTACCACTGCACTCTAGCCTGGGTGACCGAGCAAGACTCTGTCTCAAAAAAAAAAAAAAAAGGCAGCCAGACGCGGTGGCTCATGCCTGTAATCCCAGCACTTTGGGAGGAGGCCGAGGCAGGCAAATTGCCTGAGCTCAGGAGTTCGAGACCAGCCTGGGCAACATGGTGAAACCCTGTCTCTACTAAAATACAACAAATAAGCTGGGTGTGACGGTGTGCACCTGTCGTCAAGCTACTCGGGAGGCTGAGGCAGGAGAACTGCTTGAACCTGGGAGGCTGAGGTTGCCGTGAGCCGAGATCACACCACTGCCCTCCAGCCTGGGTGACGGAGCGAGACTCCATCTAAAAAAAAAAAGGAGTCAATTGTTAGGGGGCTGGTGGATTTATAGCCTGTAGTGACCACATCAGTGAGGCACTGGTGCTGGGAGGCACCTCAGAGGTCATCCCACCCAACCCCTTCGGTGACTCACAGCTCAGAGAGGGCAAGAGACTTACCCAAGGGCACACAGCAAGTCGAGGGCACAAGCAAGGTCAGCACCCAGGCCTCCCGCACCTGGGCCCAGGTGGTTTTCAGTTTGGAAACTGGAAATGGAGATGAAGCCTTGGAAAATCCGAACAGGGCAGGATAGGGGTGGCCCAGCTGTTTCACCATGGAAACAAAATTCTTTTGTTTTCCTGGCTACTCCAGCGGGACCGGGACAGAGGCAGATGTTTCTCTTCACCTGCCAGGAAAGTTTGGAAATTAAGCCCTCCTACCAGGGAGGAAGGGACCCAGTGCTCTGGATTTTCAATTTAATGGGCTACCCAGGTCTTCGGAGCGCAGCCAGGGGAAGCGGAGAGGAAGCGCCCTGGAGAGGAAGCCAGAGATTTCCTGGAGGCGCCAGGGATGCAAGGAGTGGCCTGGAGAGGGAGTTAGGGAAAAGCAGCAGACACCCCTAACTTCCTCCTCCTCCTTCCAACAGAAACCTGGTTTGGGGTTTTAGTGGAGATATCTCGCCAGGGCCGCCAGTGTAGACATTAATTGGTCTAATGTAGGCACCAGGTCCCCGGCTCCTTGCAGGGAGGGGCATGGTTTTAGGACAAGGCATGGCTTCAAAATAAAAAATTAATTGTTGTAAAATATACGTAGCATGGCCCGGCGTGGTAGCTCACTCCTGTAATCCCAGCACTTTGGGAGGCTGAGGCGGGAGGATCAGTTGAGGCCAGGAGTTCGAGACCAGCCTGGGCAACATGGTGAGACCCCCATCTCTACCAAAAATAAAAAATTTAGCCCAGCGTGGTGGTGCATGCCTGGGAGAATCACTTGAACCTGGGAAGTTGAGGTAATTAAAAAAAAAATTAATACAAAAGGCCATGGTGGCTCACACCTGTAATCCCAGCACTTTGGGAGGCCGAGGCAGGCGGATCACCTGAGGTCTCGAGTTCAAGACCAGCCTGACCAACATGGACCCCGTCTCTACTAAAAATACAAAATTAGCTGGGATGGTGGCATATGCCTGTAATCCCAGCTACTCGAGAGACTGAGACAGGAGAATTGCTTGAACCCAGGAGGTGGAGGTTGTGGTGAGCCGAGATCGCGCCATTGCACTCCAGCCTGGGGCGACAAGACTGAAACTCCGTTTTAATAATAATAATAATAGGCCGGGCATGGTGGCTCAAGCCTGTAATCCCAGCACTTTGGGAGGCCAAGACGGGCGGATCACTAGGTCAGGAGATCGAGACCATCCTGGCTAACACAGTGAAACCCCGTCTCTACTAAAAAATACAAAAAAAACTAGCCGGGCGAGGTGGCGGGCGCCTGTAGTCCCAGCTACTCGGGAGGCTGACGCAGGAGAATGGCGTAAACCCAGGAGGCGGAGCTTGCAGTGAGCTGAGATCCGGCCACTGCACTCCAGCCTGGGTGACAGAGCGAGACTCCGTCTCAAAATAAATAAATAAATAAATAAAAATTAAAAAAATAATAATAATACTTTTTTTTTTTTTTTGAGATGGAGTTTTGCTCTGTCACCCAGGCTGGAGTGCAGTTGCAAAATCTTCGCTCACTGAAACCTCTGCCTCCCGGGTTCAAGCAATTCTTCTGCCTTAGCTGCCCAAGTAGCTGGGATTACAGGTGTGCACCACCACGCCCAGCTAATTTTTATATTTTTTTAGTAGAGACGGGGTTTCACTATGTTGGTCAGGTTGGTCTCAAACTCCTGACCTCAGCTGATCTGCCGGCCTCGGCCTCCCAAAGTGCTGGGATTACAGGTGTGAGCCACTGTGCCCGGCCAAGGCGATTACTTTTTGCAGAGACAGGGTCTTGCTATGTTGCACAGCCTTGTCTTGAATTCCTAGACTCACTCATTCTGTCCATTTTGTCCTCCCAAAGCACTGGGATCGACCATGACCGCACCTAGTCATGACTGGCTTTCTTTATAATCATATGCATTGTATCTTGTGCATTTAAAAACCTGATACTGTGAGGAGGTTCATAATTTCTCAAAAGCCTGTTTTAGATAGTGTTGGGGAGATGTGATGTCTGGAGCCCTGGCAGCCATCTTCAGACTCTGAGGACCTGAGCCTGAAGGCAAAGCTCACCTGACAGGGATGGCAGAGTGAGAAGTGGGGGAAGTTCCAGGGCCCTTTCCAGCTCTGTTACAGTGAGTCAACCCTGGAAACTCCCCTCTTTGGGGCTTCTTGTTTCTTGCTATAATGAAAGATCTTGCTGGTTATCCAGTTGAGTCAGAGTTTTCTCTTTCTTGCATTTGAAACTATCATGACTGCAAGAGGGAGTTCCCGAAGGAGTCTGGGAATGGCCCAGGGAAATAGGGGTGAGGTGAGACTCAACTGCCCGGACAGTGCCCTTGTATGAATTAGAAAAAGTGGGCCAGGAGTGGTGGCTTACACCTGTAATCCCAGCACTTCAGGAGGCCGAGGTGGGCAGATCACGAGGTCAGGAGTTCTAAACCAGCCCGGCCAACTTGGCGAAACCCCATCTCTACTAAAAATACAAAAATTAGCTGGGCGTGGTGACACACGTCTGTAGTCCCAGCTACTCAGGAGGCTGAGGCAAGAGAATCGCTGGAACCTGGGAGGTGGAGGTGGAGGTTGCAGTGAGTCGGGATAATGCCACTGCACTCCAGCCTGGGTGACAGAGTGAGACTTTGTCTCAAAAAGAAAAAGAAAAAGAAAAAGAAATAGTGGGCCAGGTGTGGTGGTGACTCACACCTGTAATCCCAGCACTTTGGGAGGCCCAGGTGGGAGGATTGCTAAGGGTCAGGAGTTTGAGACCAGGTTGGACAACATGGTGAGACCTTGTCTTTACAAAAAAATACAAAAAATGGCCGGGCGCGGTGGCTGAAGCCTGTAATCCCAGCACTTTGGGAGGCCGAGACGGGCGGATCACGAGGTCAGGAGATCAAGACCATCCTGGCTAACACAGTGAAACCCCGTCTCTACTAAAAAATACAAAAAACTAGCCGGGCGAGGTGGCGGGCGCCTGTAGTCCCAGCTACTCGGGAGGCTGAGGCAGGAGAATGGCGTAAACCCGGGAGGCAGAGCTTGCAGTGAGCTGAGATCCGGCCACTGCACTCCAGACTGGGCGACAGAGCGAGACTCTGTCTCAGAAGAAAAAAAAAAAAAATTAGCTGGGCATGGTGTTGCATTCCTTTAGTCCCAGCTACTTAGGAGGCTGAGATGGAAGGATCACTTGTGTCTAGGAGGCAGAAGTTGCAACAAGCCAAGATCATGCCACTGCACTCTAGTCTGGGTGACAGACGAAGACCCTATCAAAAAAAGAAAGAGGCCAGGCACGGTGGCTCATGCCTGGCTAATTTTTGTATTTTTAGTAGAGACGAGGTTTCACCATGTTGGCCAGGCTGGTCTCAAACTCCCGTCCTCAGGTGACCCACCCGCTTTTGCTTCCCAAAGTGCTGGGATTACAGGCGTGGAGGCTCAATTTTTTTTTTTTTTTTTTGAGATGGAGTCTCGCTCTTTCGCCCAGGCTGGAGTGCAGTGGCCGGATCTCAGCTCACTGCAAGCTCCGCCTCCCGGGTTCACGCCATTCTCCCGCCTCAGCCTTCCGAGTAGCTGGGACTACAGACGCCCTCCACCTCGCCCGGCTAGTTTTTTTGCATTTTTTAGTAGAGACGGGGTTTCACCGTGTTAGCCGGGATGGTCTCGATCTCCTGACCTCGTGATCCGCCCGTCTCGGCCTCCCAAAGTGCTGGGAATCCAGGCTTGAGCCACCGCGCCCGGCCCGGAGGCTCAGTTTTTTCAAGAAGAAAAGGACGAATCAGGAGAGGAGACAATTACAAGCTCTGTTCATTTGGAATTCTCATTGGCTTACAGAAATAACGTTGGCTGAGGCCGGGCACGGTGGCTCACGCCTGTAATCCTAGCAGTTTGGGAGGCCGAGGTGGGTGGATCACGAGGTCAGGAGATCGTAGACCATCCTGGCTAACACAGGTGAAACCCCGTCTCTACTAAAAATACAAAAAAAATTAGTCGGGCGTGGTGGCGGGTGCCTGTAGTCCCAGCTACTCGGGGAGGATGAGGCAGGAAAATGGCGTGAACCCCGGAGGTGGAGCTTGCAGTGAGCCGAGATTGCGCCACTGCACTCCAGCCTGTGCGACAGAGGGAGACTCTGTCTCCAAAAAAAAAAGAAAAGGAAAAAAAAAAAAAAAAAACTTCGGCTAGTGATTGGTTATACGTTGTAGACCCACAGGGTGGATGGTGTCTGTGGCCACTTGGGCGTTAGCTGGTCCAGAGCCCAGAGCCCCCGTAGCGAGTAGCTTCAGGAGGTAATTATTTAGCGCAATAGAAACTGAGACGTGACTGCTGTTACATTTCTTTTTTTTTTTTTTTTTTTTTTTTTTGAGACGGAGTCTCGCTCTGCTGCCCAGGCTGGAGTGCAGTGGCCGGATCTCAGCTCACTGCAAGCCCCGCCTCCTGGTTTACGCCATTCTCCTGCCTCAGCCTCCCAAGTAGCTGGGACTACAGGAGCCCGCCACGTCGCCCGGCTAGTTTTTTGTATTTTTTAGTAGAGACGGGGTTTCACCGTGTTAGCCAGGATGGTCTCGATCTCCTGACCTCGTGATCCGCCCGTCTCGGCCTCCCAAAGTGCTGGGATTACAGGCTTGAGCCACCGCGCCCGGCCTCTTTTTTTCTTTTTTTTGAGACGGAATTTCACTCTTATTGCCCAAGCTGGAGTGCAATGGCAGGATCTCAGACTACTGCAACCTCTGCTTTCCGGGTTCAAGTGATTCTCCTGCCTCAGCCTCCTGAGTCGCTGGGATTACAGGTACCCGCCATCATGCTCAGATAATTTTTGTATTTTAGTAGAGATGGGATTTCACCATGTTGGCCGGGCTGGTCTTGAAATCCTGACCTCAGGTGATCCACCCACCTCGGCCTCCCAAAGTGCTAGGATTACAGTAGTGAGCCACCGCGCCTGGCCTTTTGACTGCTGTTACTTTTTTTTTTTTTTTTCATTTTAAAAATAGATCAGTTTTATTCTGCTAGCTCCATAAAAACAGTGTAAACACCAGCATTCTGTACATCTTGCTGGTGAATTCACATAATGCTTAGTTCCCTGATCCTTTGACCTCCTCCTCTTCTCCGGTTATTTTCTGTTTGGACCACTGGCCACAGGAGTGGAGCAGGGTTGGGGCTTAGGAGAGAGCAACGTGGCTTTTGTTTTATTGACTGCTTTTGTTACATTTTTTTTTTTTTTTTTTTTTGAGACGGAGTCTCGCTCTGTCGCCCAGGTTGGAGTGCTGTGGCCGGATCTCAGCTCACTGCAAGCTCCGCCTCCCAGGTTTAGGCCATTCTCCTGCCTCAGCCTCCCGAGTAGCTGGGACTACAGGCGCCCGCCACCTCACCCGGCTAATTTTTTGTATTTTTAGTAGAGACGGGGTTTCACCGTGTTAGCCAGGATGGTCTCGATCTCCTGACCTCGTGATCCGCCCGTCTCGGCCTCCCAAGTGCTGGGATTACAGGCTTGAGCCACCGCGCCCGGCCTCTTTTTTTCTTTTTTTTGAGACGGAATTTCACTCTTATTGCCCAAGCTGGAGTGCAATGGCAGGATCTCAGACTACTGCAACCTCTGCTTTCCGGGTTCAAGTGATTCTCCTGCCTCAGCCTCCTGAGTCGCTGGGATTACAGGTACCCGCCATCATGCTCAGATAATTTTTGTATTTTAGTAGAGATGGGATTTCACCATGTTGGCCGGGCTGGTCTTGAAATCCTGACCTCAGGTGATCCACCCACCTCGGCCTCCCAAAGTGCTAGGATTACAGTAGTGAGCCACCGCGCCTGGCCTTTTGACTGCTGTTACTTTTTTTTTTTTTTTTTCATTTTAAAAATAGATCAGTTTTATTCTGCTAGCTCCATAAAAACAGTGTAAACACCAGCATTCTGTACATCTTGCTGGTGAATTCACATAATGCTTAGTTCCCTGATCCTTTGACCTCCTCCTCTTCTCCGGTTATTTTCTGTTTGGACCACTGGCCACAGGAGTGGAGCAGGGTTGGGGCTTAGGAGAGAGCAACGTGGCTTTTGTTTTATTGACTGCTTTTGTTACATTTTTTTTTTTTTTTTTTTTTTTTGAGACGGAGTCTCGCTCTGTCGCCCAGGTTGGAGTGCTGTGGCCGGATCTCAGCTCACTGCAAGCTCCGCCTCCCAGGTTTAGGCCATTCTCCTGCCTCAGCCTCCCGAGTAGCTGGGACTACAGGCGCCCGCCACCTCACCCGGCTAATTTTTTGTATTTTAGTAGAGACGGGGTTTCACCGTGTTAGCCAGGATGGTCTCGATCTCCTGACCTCGTGATCCGCCCGTCTCGGCCTCCCAAAGTGCTGGGATTACAGGCTTGAGCCACGGCGCCCGGCCTTTTGTTACATTTTAAATGCTTTTCTGGACCTGATAATTTAAGGAGGCTGGCATTTCTCAGGTCAAAGGGTTTTTTTGTTTGTTTCTCACTATTGGTCAAAAGCCACATGTGTCAAGGACAGCTCTTGCAACAGCTGAGAAACTTATAGAACTTTTCCAGGGCGGGCGCGGTGGCTCATGCCTGGGGGACAAGAGAGAAACTCCATCTCAAAAAAAAAAAAAGAAAAAAGAACAATTTCCAGGTCAGGCACAGCGGTTCACACCTGTAAGTCCCAGCACTTTGGGAGATTGAGGTGGGAGGATCACTTGAGGCCAGGAGTTTGAGACCAGCATGGGCCATATGGCAAGACCCAGTTTCTACAAAAATATTTTTTAAAAAATTAGCTGAGCTCAGTGTTGCACACTTGTGGTCACAGCTACTTGGGAGGCTGAGGTGGGAGAATTGCTTGAGCTTGGGAGGCGGAGGTTACAGCGAGCTGTGATCGCACCACTGCATTTCAGCCTGGGCAACAGAGGGAGACTGTGTCTCAGAAAAATTAAATAAAGAAGGCCGGGCGCGGTGGCTCAAGCCTGTAATCCCAGCACTTTGGGAGGCCGAGTCGGGTGGATCACGAGGTCAGGAGATCGAGACCATCCTGGCTAACACGGTGAAACCCCGTCTCTACTAAAAAATACAAAAAACTAGCCGGGCGAGGTGGTGGGCGCCTGTAGTCCCAGCTGCTCGGGAGGCTGAGGCAGGAGAATGGCGTGAACCCGGGAGGCGGAGCTTGCAGTGAGCCGAGATCCGGCCACAGCACTCCAGCTTGGGCGACAGAGCGAGACTCCGTCTCAAAAAAAAAAAAAAAAAAAAAAGAAAAATTGAATAAAGAAAAAGGAACATTTCCATTATTGCAGAATGTTCTATTGGACGGTGCTGGGCCAGATGCCTGCCCCAAGCCCTGGAACACCCAAACCTGGTGAAAGTGCCAAGCTCCCATCTGGGGGTGCTCACGGAAGGGGCCAGAAGCTGGGATTATAAGCGTGGAGGCAGGTGCCACCCCAGACAGGTGAGTGATGTCTGAGCCAGAGTCTTTGGGATGAACAAGGCTTTGGCAGACAGCTTTGTTGGATGGGCAACGGGCACAGCAGGTGCAATGGCATCGAGGTTAAAGAGGTGGACCGGCGGGGAGAAGAGAAGGGAGGATGGCAGGAGAAATGGGCAGAGGCCAGGCCCCCAGGAGCCCTGAGCCTTCAGGGCTTTGGGCCCTCTTGGGGCAATGGGGAGCCACAGGAGAAGTGTGAGGTGGAGAGGGGCACCCTGGATTTGCCCACCTTCAGGAACCCACCTTGGCTGCCTGGGTGGGTGGGTTAGAGGTGATGAGGATAGAGGTCATAGCATGTCACTGAGAGCGATGCTTGCTCTGATTTTCGTCCCCGTGAGCCTCGGAAATCGGTCAGAACAGTGCTCAGGCTGGGGACAGTGGCTCACGCCTATAATCCCAGCACTTTGGGAGGCTGAGGTGGGCGGATCACCTGAGGTCAGGAGTTTGAGACCAGCCTGGCCAACACGGCAAAACCCTGTCTCTACTAAAAACACAAAAATTAGCTGGGCATAGTGGCGCATGCCTGTAATCCAGCAACTCCAGAGGCTGAAGCCTCCCCAGGAGGCGGAGTGCAGTGAACCAAGATTGCACCACTGCCCTCCAGCCTGGGCAACAGAGTGAGACTCTATCTCAAAACAAAAACAAAAACAAGCCAAAAACAATGCTCAGACCTTGCTGAATTGGAGAAGAGCAGGTGCCTGGGTCCTCTCAGCTGACGGTGACGTCACCATGAACCACCATGCCCGGCCCTGTGAGTGTTTATAGCAGAGGTGGTTCTGTGCAGGCTCTGGGAGGAGTGTGTGGCAGGTGGGGCCTGAGGCCAGAGGCAGGAGGACAGTTCAAGACTGAGGTGTCTTGGGCACTGGTGCCGGGGCCAGGGAGAGCCGTGGCATGCTGGGCCCCGGGCCTCAGTGAAAGCAGGATGGGGTGGTGGCCAGGCGGGGAGGCCAAGGCCTGGCACCAGCCAACAGCCCCTCTCCTGGCAGGGACATCTTGGCAGGAGCCGGGCTCTGCCCAGGGCGCTAATGTCCTCTTAATTAGCCAGGCACTTGCCAAGCACTTGCCACTGCGGCCTCACTTTGCAGAACACACTTGGGCTTGGAGCAGGACCAGCATCAGCCACTGGGTGAGTAGCGGAGATGACCAGGTGAGCACCGTGGTGAGAAGGTGTGACCTCTGAGTCCCCACTGAAGTCAATCCAGGCCCCCACCTCCGGTCATCATCAGCAGAAGAGTGACAGAAAGAGAAACGATATCAAGGAACACGTTTTCAGGGCCAGATTCCAGATTCCAGGTCCACCACCTATTTTCCTTTGCTCCTGCCTTGCCTGGCTCTGCCCCCTTGAACTCTTATTCACCCAGTGTAGGCATCACCTCCTCCTGAAGGCCCTCCTGGACTGCATAGTTAACTCTGGGGTCTCCCTTGCACAGGGCAGCTCATGTACGGATCCACAGGTGAGTTCCTGTCTTTGAAGGGTTACAGTTTAGGTCCCGAGGCAGTGGTGAGGCGGTCACACCCCCACCCACACCCCTCTTTGCAAATCCCATGGGAGCTATGAGCCTGGGTTCCCCAAACTGCATGTTCCCCGCTTAAAGCTGGGCCAGATCCTGTTTGCTGTATCCAGGCATCAGTTTCCCTGCTTGTAAACAGAAGTCCATGCAGCCAGAAATTGGCAGGGAGCTGGGCACGGTGGCTCACGCCTGTAATCCCAGCACTTTCAGAGGCTGAGGCAGGAGGTTCACTTGTGACAGGAGTTTGAGACCCCAGCCTGGGCAACACAGTGAGATCCCTGCCTCTACAAAAAAATTAAAAACAATTAGCCAGGCCTGGAGGCATACACCTGTAGTCCCAGCTATTCAAAGGAGGCTGAGGTGGGAGGATTATTTGAGCCCAGGAGTTTGAGGCTGGGGAGAGCTCTGATTGTACCACTGCACCCCAGCCTGGGTAAGAGAATGAGACCCTGTTTTATTTTATTTTATTTTTATTTTTTTTGAGATGGAGTCTCGCTCTGTCACCTGGGCTGGAGTGCAGTGGCGAGATCTTGGTTCACTGCAACCTCTGCCTCCCGGCTTCAAGAGATTCTCCTGCCTCAGTCTCCCAAGTAGCTGGGATTACAGGTGTGCGCCACCATGCCCGGCTAATTTTTTGTATTTTTAGTAGAGACGGGGTTTTACCATGTTTGCCAGGCTGGTCTTGAACTCCTGACCTCAGGTGATCCGCACCCCCTTGGCCTCCTAAAGTGCTGGGATTATAGGCGTGAGCCACCGTGGCTGGCCGAGACCCTGTTTTAAAAAAATTAATTAGGTTGGGTGTGGTGGCTCATGCCTGTAGCCCCAGCACTTTGGGAGGCCGAGGAGGGCAGATTACCTCAGGTCGGGAGTTTGAGACCAGCCTGACCAACATGGAGAAACCCCGTCTCTACTAAATATTCAAAATTAGCAGAGCGTAGTGGTGCACACCTGTAATCCCATCTACTTGGGAGGCTGAGGCAGGAGAATTGCTTGGACCTGGGAGGCAGAGGTTGTGGTGAGCCGAGATCGCGCCATTGCACTCCAGCCTGGACAAAAAGAGTGAAACTCTGTCTCAAAAATAAAATAAAATAAAATAATAATAATAATTGATAGAGATGTGGGGGGAGGCAGGACAGTGGGAGTGACAGCCTGGTCCTGCCCTCCTGGGCTCTGACTGACCATGCTGGAGTGTGGCTCAGGGCCCTGGAGGGCACAGCTGTCCTGTGGCCCTGTGGTCAGCCAGGAAGCCAGGCCTGGCAGGACTCCTGCCCTAGAATCAGCTCCTCCCACTCCCCAGGGTACCATGCAGGGCGCTGGCCGTACCAGGCCGCCTCGCGGGTGTCACAGAGCCAGCGGCTGCACAGCAACAAAGACGCCATTCACAGGTTCTCGGCCACGAGGCCAGTCATTTAAGGAGGGCTGAGCCAGTGACATCTGTGCATTTGTAACATGGACAGCATTTCTGGTCCCATATACATGCCTGGGCCAGCCACATTTATCTCCCTCTGAGAGAAGGGAAATGAGGCTTGGGAGGGAATGAGGGATTGGCTTGGAGTCACACAACTCTAATGATGACCCTGGGCAGGAAGCTCCCAGGATGGCAACAGAAACCCAGGACGGGCTGGGCCCTGACCGGTGGCTCACACCTGTCATCCCAGCCCTTTGGGAAGCAGAGGTACAAGGATCACTGCAGCTCAGGAGCTCAAGGCCAGCCTGGGGAATATAGCAAGAACCCATCTCCAAAAAATAATAAAAATAAAAAATTGAGCAGGCACAGTGGCTCACGCCTATAATCTCAGCACTTTGGGAGGCTGAGGTGGGCGGATCACGAGGTCAGGAGATTGAGAGCCTGTCTCTACTAAAAAAGTACAAAAAATTAGCCGGGCATGGTGGTGGGAGCCTATAGTCCCAGCTACTCGGGAAGCTGAGGCAGGAGAATGGCGTGAACCCGGGAGGCGGAGCTTGCAGTGAGCCGAGATTTCGCCACTGCACTCCAGTCTGGGTGATAGAGTGAGACTCTGTCTCAAAAAAAAAAATTTTTTTTTTTTGCTGGGCATGGTGGTGCATGTCTGTAGCTCCAGCAATTTGGGAGGCTGAGGTGGGAGGATTGCTTGAGCCCAGGAGTTTGAGGCTGGAGCGAGCTGTGATTGTACCACTGCACTCAAGCCTGGGTGACAGAGTGAGACCCTGTCTCTCCCCACTCCCTGCAAAAAAAAAAAAAAAAAAAAAACTCAGGATATCCCACCCTGTCCTTGCACAAATGAAGAATCGAAGCTTCTAGAAGGGGTATATTTTGCCCCCAGGCTGCAAATCCTGGTCTTCAGACTACAGTCAAGACCTAGCACAGGGCTCAGGCCTAAAAAAGCTGTCAAGGAGGGTGTGAAGCTGCAAACTTGCGGAGAGAAGGGGGGCCCCAGGGAGGTCGCAGCAGGAAGCCCCAGGGAAGTGTTTGGGAGAGGGAGATTGTGCACCCAGAAGGAGCAGCCCATGGCCTTTGGGTGTTTGCTCCTGCTTTGTGAGTGGTGGTCTGGCTGGGTAGGACAGGGTCCCAGTCCTCACTCAGGGAGCTGAGCACAGGGTGAGCCGAGCAGCCCTTCCTGGTGGCCTCACTTTCCCCTGCAGAGTGTGCTGCATGGCATCGTGGCCAGCCCGGGAGCAGCTCAGGACTGGCCTCACTTCGTACCACGCCCTCGTACCAAAGTGGCTTGGATGGCACCTGGGTTCCTGAAGGGCCCAGGAACACAGCGTCCATGTCCCCATCCTTCCCCGGAGGGACCTGGGGTGGGGCCTGCAGAAAGGATCATGTGACTTGCTCATGGGCAGCTTGTCCTGCTCCAGACACAGAGGTGCCCAGCGTAAGCGAGATGCAGGCAAGGTGAGGACAGGGAATGGTGCTGAGCAGGAATGATTTTTGAAAATGCTGGCCGGGCGCGGTGGCTCAAGCCTGTAATCCCAGCACTTTGGGAGGCCGAGGCGGGTGGATCACGAGGTCAGGAGATCCAGACCCTCCTGGCTAACACGGTGAAACCCCGTCTCTACTAAAAATACAAAAAAACTAGCCGGGCGAGGTGGCGGGCGCCTGTAGTCCCAGCTACTCGGAGGCTGAGGCGGGAGAATGGCGGGAACCCGGGAGGCGGAGCTTGCAGTGAGCCGAGATCGCGCCACTGCACTCCAGCCTGGGCGACACAGCGAGACTCCGTCTCAAAAAAAAAAAAAAAAAAAAAAGAAAATGCTACTTCATGGCTGGGCACGGTGGTGGCTCAATCTTGTAATCCCAGCACTTTGGGAGGCCGAGGTGGGCGGATCATGAGGTCAGGAGTTCAAGACCAGCCTGGCTAATATGGTGAAACCCCGTCTCTACTAAAAATACAAAAATTATCCAGGTGTGGTGGCGCGCATCTGTAGTCCCGGCTACTAGGAGGCTGAGGCAGGAGAATCGCTTGAACCTGAGAGGTGGAGCTTGCAGTGAGCCGAGATCACGCCATTGCACTCCAGCCTGGGCGACAGAGCAAGACGCCATCTCAAAAAAAAAAAAAAAAAAAAAAAATGTCCGGGCGCAGTGGCTCACGCCTGTAATCCCAGCACTTTGGGAGGCCGAGGCCGGCGGATCACGAGGTCAGGAGATCGAGACCATCCTGGCTAACACGGTGAAACCCCGTCTCTACTAAAAAAATACAAAAAAAAACTAGCCGGGCGAGGTGGCGGGCGCCTGTAGTCCCAGCTACTCGGGAGGCTGAGGCAGGAGAATGGCGCGAACCCGGGAGGTGGAGCTTGCAGTGAGCCGAGACAGCACCACTGCACTCCAGCCTGGGTAATAGAGCAAGACTCCATCTCAAAAAAAACAAAACAAAACAAAAAAATTAGCTGCTCACTCCTGTAATCCTAGTACTTTGGGAGGACGAGGCGGGTGGAGCACCTGAGTTCAGGATTTTGAGACCAGCCTGGCCAAGATGGCAAAACTCCATCTTTTTTTTTTTTTTTTTTTTTTTTGTTGAGACGGAGTCTTGCTCTGTCGCCCAGGCTGGAGTGCAGTGGCCGGATCTCAGCTCACTGCAAGCTCCGCCTCCCGGGTTTACGCCATTCTCCTGCCTCAGCCTCCGGAGTAGCTGGGACTACAGGTGCCCGCCACCTCGCCCAGCTATTTTTTTTTGTATTTTTATTTTTTTATTTTTTTATTTTTTTATTTTTTTATTTATTTATTTTTTTTTTTTGAGGCGGAGTCTCGCTCTGTCTCCCGGACTGGAGTGCAGTGGCCGGATCTCAGCTCACTGCAAGCTCCGCCTCCCGGGTTTACGCCATTCTCCTGCCTCAGCCTCCCGAGTAGCTGGGACTACAGGCGCCCGCCACCTCGCCCAGCTAGTTTTTGTATTTTTAGTAGAGACGGGGTTTCACCGTGTTAGCCAGGATGGTCTCGATCTCCTGACCTCGTGATCCACCCGTCTCGGCCTCCCAAAGTGCTGGGATTACAGGCTTGAGCCACCGCGCCCGGCCTAAACTCCATCTTTACTAAAAATGCAAAAATTAGCCAGGTGTGGTGGCAGGCACCTATAATCCCAGCTATTCAGGAGGCTGAGGCAGGAGAATCGCTTGAACCCGGGAGGTGGAGACTGCAGTGAGCCGAGATCATGCCACTCCACTCCAGCCTGGGCGAAAGAGCAAGACTCCAAAATAAAAATAAAAATAAAAATAAAATAGTAAAATAAATTAGCCGAGTGTCGTGCACCTGTTGTCCCAGCTACTCAGGAGGCTGAGGTGGGAGGATAGCTTGAGCTCAGGAGTTCAAAGCTGCATTGAGCCATGATCACACCACTGTACTCCACCCTGGGCAATAGATCAAGACCCCAGTCTCAAAAACAACAACAAAAATAACAACAAAAAATAATAATAAAAACCGAGATACTCGGCCGGGCACGGTGGCTCACGCCTGTAATCCCAGCATTTTGGGGGGCTGAGGTGGGTGGATCACCTGAGGCCAGGAGTTTGAGACCAGCCTGGCCAACATGGTGAAACCCCTTGTCTACTGAAAATACAAAAAAACTACTCAGGCGTGGTGGCGGGCGCCTGTAGTCCCAGCTACTCAGGAAGCTGAGGCAGGAGAATCGCTTGAACCCTGGAGGTGAAGGTTGCAATGAGCTGAGATTGTGCCACTGCATTCCAGCCTGGGCGACAGGGCAAGACTCTGTCTCAAAAACAAACAAACAAACAAACAAAACCACGAGATGCTCTTTTCCACCGTCCAGGGCTCTATGGCCATGAAAGCCATCTGGAGCTCGTCCTGTCCACAAGGACACATTTCCTGGTGGCAGCCGTGGACCAGGGCTTACTCACTCACATCTCTACCCAATCCAGAGCAGGACAAATACCTATCACCTGCATTGACAATGGACAGAGAACAGTGGCAGCCCCATCACCAGAGGCATTCAAGCCAAGGCGTTTTCTGTCATCTATCTATCTATCTATCTATCTATCTAAGATCTTGCTATGTTGCCCAGGCTGAACTCCTGGCCTTAAGCGATCCTTCTGCTTCAGCCTCCCAAAGTGTTGGGTTTTCAGGCTTAAGCCCCTGTACATGGCTGGAGTGCAGTGGCACTATCATAGCTGACTGCAGCCTCCACCTCCTGGGCTCAAGGGATCCTCCTTCCTCAGCCTCTTGAGTAGCTGGGACCACAGGCACGTGCCACCACATCCAGCTAAACCTTGATTTTTTCCATGGTGTATGGCTCAGGGTGGAGCGAAGAAGGACAAAAATACATTGGCCTGCAGTGGAGGGCTGATGGGAGGGGGTTCTGGCCAAAGCCCGAAATTAATAGCAACAACATCAGTGTCTGCGGGAGGGGTTGCCAGGGGCATGCGGGTTCTGGGGCTCAAGGCCCTGCCGGTAAACCCATTTGAAGCAGGATGGCAAGAAGGTGATACCATCTTCCCCCTCTTCATTGAAAGCCCCTGGCTAGGATTGCCTGAGGCAGACACAGGCTCAGACCAGCCCCAGCAATCCCAGTTTATCAGCAAGCCGGGCCTAGGGCCGGGAGTTAGCTCAGTGCCCGGCCTGAGACCTTGTGGGCAGCCTGTGGTCATGCCGGCATTCCAGGGGCCTTTTGGCATGTGGGGAATGTCCAGGAAAACTCTTCAGCCTCAGTGAGGCTCAGAAAAGGGAAGTGTCCCTAGAGGGGGTGGGCGGGTGGGTGAGGGCGTGGGAGGTGGTGTCTGTAGGGAATGTCCCCTTTGGGGAGGAGAACTGACAGTTGGGGTTCTGAGGATGGGGGAGCTGTAGGCAGCACCATGTCCCTCCTGTGTGACCAACTCAGAGTCCCATGAAATTGGGGCTTGGGAGGGGAAGGGGCACTGGCTTGGGAACGAGAGACCTGGGCTGGCCTGGCTCACAGTCGCTGGACCTCTGTGATCTGGGGTCAAGAAACAAGAACACCAATTCCTGTCCTGCCCACTCACTGCCAGGTGGGACCTGAACCCTGGCATCGCCAGCATTGGGAATGTGGGCCACTGACTCAGCCACTATCCCGGAGACCCATTTGGGCCACCTGGGGTGGGTGCCTGGGCCACAGGGAGGGGTCTGGTGGCCTTCAGGGCAGTGGCTGTGGGGCTGAAGCCTCAAGGAACCGCATCTCTGCACAGGAGGGCCAGGCTGCAGGGCCTCGGAGACAACCTAGTTGGGTGTGCTGGGGTCTGTGGGTCCCAGGTCCTGGCCTCACCGGGTCCCCACCGCGCTGTCAGCTCCCAGCCTGCTTCCCTCGTCTGCCTCTCGGCTCCTGAAAGGCTCTGTGCTCCAAGGCCACCTCCTCCAGGCGGCCCTCGGACCCCCACCTCCGCTCAGTACCGATCTGCACCGTGGTCTCTGGCTCTCCATCGTGACCTCAAACCTGGCTCGTCCTTGCTCCTAGCGAGGCTTGGGGTCGGGGCGTCCGAGATGGGGGACATCCGAGGGGGTTAGGTGGCTGGCGCGGGGAGTCGGTGTTGGGAGGGGTTGTGTCCTTAGGCTGCGGCGCTGCGGGGTGGGGCGAGGACACCCGTAGGGTGAGAGCCCCGGCGGGGCAGCAGCGGGGGCCGCAGCGCCCAGTCCCTCGGCCCGGGGCCCCCACCCGCGCGGAGCCGGGGGCGGGGCAGGGGCGGGGCCTGGCGGCGCTGACGTCACCTCGCCTATAAAGCGGCTCCGGCGCCGCGGGTTCGGCTTTGTGGAGCGCTGCGACCGGTGCGCGCGGGTCGCGGCTGCCGAACAAAGGAGCAGGGGCGCCGCCGCGGGGACCCGCCACCCAACTCCCGGGGCCGCGCCGCGGCCTCCCGTCCACCGCCACCATGACCGCCAACGGCACAGCCGAGGCGGTGCAGATCCAGTTCGGCCTCATCAACTGCGGCAACAAGTACCTGACGGCCGAGGCGTTCGGGTTCAAGGTGAACGCGTCGGCCAGCAGCCTGAAGAAGAAGCAGATCTGGACGCTGGAGCAGCCCCCCGACGAGGCGGGCAGCGCGGCCGTGTGCCTGCGCAGCCACCTGGGCCGCTACCTGGCGGCAGACAAGGACGGCAACGTGACCTGCGAGCGCGAGGTGCCCGGTCCCGACTGCCGCTTCCTCATCGTGGCGCACGACGACGGCCGCTGGTCGCTGCAGTCCGAGGCGCACCGGCGCTACTTCGGCGGCACCGAGGACCGCCTGTCGTGCTTCGCGCAGACGGTGTCCCCCGCCGAGAAGTGGAGCGTGCACATCGCCATGCACCCGCAGGTCAACATCTACAGCGTCACCCGTAAGCGCTACGCGCACCTGAGCGCGCGGCCGGCCGACGAGATCGCCGTGGACCGCGACGTGCCCTGGGGCGTCGACTCGCTCATCACCCTCGCCTTCCAGGACCAGCGCTACAGCGTGCAGACCGCCGACCACCGCTTCCTGCGCCACGACGGGCGCTTGGTGGCGCGCCCCGAGCCGGCTACTGGCTACACGCTGGAGTTCCGCTCCGGCAAGGTGGCCTTCCGCGACTGCGAGGGTCGTTACCTGGCGCCGTCGGGGCCCAGCGGCACACTCAAGGCGGGCAAGGCCACCAAGGTGGGCAAGGACGAGCTCTTTGCCCTGGAGCAGAGCTGCGCCCAGGTCGTGCTGCAGGCGGCCAACGAGAGGAACGTGTCCACGCGCCAGGGTGAGTGGGGACGCTGCCCCCGCGTCTCCCGGTCCGTGCACAAAGCGCACCCCACCCGCGCCCCTCCAACCTCCCGCCCTTTCTCGCCCGCGGCGCCACTGCGGTCCGGAGCACTGCCCAGTGCGCCCCTGCTAGGCACGCGGGCTACCCCGCCCGGAAGGGGCGAGGGGTGGGGCTTTGCTCATCCTCGGGCACCGCTGCCCACCTCCCACCCCGGGCTGGGTCGTGGGCTCCCCTAGACTCCGCGGAGTCGCAACCGTACGTGCACCCTCCTGACCCCCCGGCCCAATCTCGACTCTCCCCACGCGCGCTGATCCCTCGGATAGGCGGCCCCAGCTCTTGGGGAGCGGGCGCCCGTCGCCCATTTCTTCATGCCCCTCCCCCCGCCGGCAGGCCTGAGGCTCGGGGGTCCGAGGCAAGGGTCGCCACTCGCAAGGGCGCGCCTCCACCCCCACCGGCAACCTTTCGCCGGCGAGATGGGGGAGGTTAGCCAGGCCTTTGATCCCGGCGGGGCGCGCCTCCACCTCCCCATCTGCCCGGCCTTCCTCCACCTCCTCCCGCTGCCGGGCGGGGTCGGCCTCCGCTGGTGGGGGGGCGCGCGGGGTGTCTGCCCTTCCCCCCCAGCCCCTCCTCCCGCGTCTGCCCCGCGCTCGAGGCCGCGGCCTTTGTGAGCAGGGGGGCGGGTCGCCTCGACTTGGTTCTCCGTCGCCCCCTTTGTCCTGCTCCATCTCTGCGGATGGGAAAACCAGATGCGGCGGGGCGGGGGAGGGGATAGGCTTTTGCGGGTCACCCCTGCAGAGAAGCCCCCCGCGCCGCCCCCGGGCCCAGAGCTCGGGTCCACAGGTTCCCCAGGAGGCGGTCTCCCTCCTCGCGCCGCGGCCCGGGAACGGCGTGGCGCGGATGGCCGCCCTCCAGGCACCCCGCCCTTCGCCGGCCGCACGCATCTCCGGGCCAGTGCGCTGAGCTCAGCTCTGCTGGTGACCGAGGGCGGCTTCAGCGCGAGCCAGGAGACCCCAGTCCAGCTCGCTCGGGAAGCCCCTACCCTCGGGTGAACCCATCCCTAGAGCGCTCGCCGGGAACAATTGACTGCAACTCGATCCGTCCCCTCCGGGGCCTCCTGCAGGCACGGCTATTTGCGACTGTGCGCCAGAAATGGGCGCCCCCTCTTTTCCTTCTTTCTCAGATTCTCCCCCAGGGGGTTTCTCTTCCTTTTGGCGTCCTCTTCCACTCTTGGCGGAGAAGCTGTTCCTTGCTTGCAGACAGAGGCCCCGCTGGAGGGAGGGGCCTGGGGGGATCTCTTTTTCCCTGGATAGGAAGTCGGACCCCAGGCCTTGGAGATGGCTGGACGGGAGCCCAGTTTGGATCCTCATCCCTCCTCTTGGAAGGAGCCCTCCTGACGGGCCCCCTCTTGGCTGTGGGCTCTGCAGAAGAGGGAAAGAGCCCCATGGCAGTAGGGGTGAGGGCGGAGGCCTGTTTGGGGTAATGGCCATTTTGTGCCTGAGGTTTGCTACCTTAAGCCCCAGAGAGGTGAAGCTGCTTGTCTTCAGTCACACAGCAAGTGACGCACAAGTAAGCAGCATGCAGAAGTGGGTGCATTTGGTTCCAGAAACCCCTTTTCCTATTTCCCACAGCTTAGGGCGGGCAGAGCTTCTCACCTGTTCAGCAGGCATTGAGCCCTACTGAGGGGAACTGCTGAGGCATGAGTGACCGAGTGGGGTTCCCATTCTCTTGGGGACATTACAAAGGGTCAAGGAAAAGGCAGCGGGTAGAGGGTATTAGATGGGTGAGTCCTTTCTGAGCAGGACATTTGAGCTGGCCTGACGGATGAATAGAAGAAGGTGGCAGGTATCAGGGGGGTGTGTGGACCAGCGTTGTAGGCAGTGGGTTTCGCCTGTGCAAAGGCGCTGCTATGGCAGGAAGGTACAGAGAAAGCCCAGTGTGGCTGGGAGGAAGCTTGTGAGGTTGGGGGACTCTCGATGGGTGCTTAGTGCAGGGCTATGGTCCTTGCCTTGGGGTTGCAGCCACAGCCTCCTGTGGGGAAGAAGTTGCAGAAGTAGGTGGCCTTGGCCCTGGGGGGCAGGAAGGAGCGGAGAACCTGAGGGTGTTTTTAGCGAGCCTGGGCAGATACTCCCCTCTCCTGAGAAGCTTGCTGGGGGTGTCTGGGGTGTGATTCAGGCTGATAGGGTGGGAGGAACCAGAAATTGCAGCCAGGAGAGGTGGTGGTGATAGCTCAGCCTGGAGTTTAAAGGGATGTGGAACTGGGGCGGGCCAGGGGGGACTTGGGGGCCGAGGCTGGGGCTCCTCTGGCCTCAGATCTTGGGGTCGTTATCTCGTTTCTATGTCAGCCAGCTCCTGGGGGGCTTTTGGGGAACTGGAGTCTGCAGGGGTGGGTGTGGGGGGCGTGTCTGCAGAGGCCATTTTGGACGGGCCTGCGTGGCAAGGGGGAGGTGTCTGCTTCCGACACACATGCTGGGGAACGCCAGCCAGGAAGGGGAGGATCCGGGCTTAGCTGGCAGGGGGATGTGAATCATCTCTGCAGGCCTGCACGGGCGGGCCCGGTGGGGGCAGGGTGTTCCCCTTTGAAAAACGCTGTGACTTGCTTTTCAGCCTCAGTTTCCCCATCTGTAAAGTGTGGATTCCAGGCCTCCTCAGGCTGGCCCAGAGCACCAGAGGCTGGGTCGGCTGAGTGAGTGCTCCTTTGTCTTCTCACCATGCCCTGGGCTCCTCCCTGCTCCCCAGGATCCACACCTGATCCACACCTACCCTGGCCTCACCACACTTCCTGTCTTCTCTCACATCTGTTCATGTCCTCTCCCGCTGACCTCCTTGCATCCGGGGCTCCATACCAGGGATAGGACCTGTCCTCCCTGCTGGCTTGGGACATGCCCTCTCCCAGCCACTCCGAGGATGGCTGACTGAGGAAGGGCTGGTCAAGCTGGGCGTTGCAGGATGTGTAAGAGTTCTCCCCATGAGGCAGGGCATTCTGAGCCCAGGGAATGGCTTGAATAAGGATGCAGAGGCATTTGAAATGGCCAGGTGGTTGCAGGAGTCGACTGGAAAGTGGAGTGGTGAGGTGAAGCCACGGAACATTCCAGGGCCCTTCTTCTAAATGAGATGGAGGGAGTGTCTGTTTTGAACAAACTAGGGGCCTCTGGGGACTGTTAAGGCCTGGGGGTGGTGATGGGGACTAGAGGGTGTGAGGCAACCAGGGGGTGCCCCTCTCAGCCACCATAGAGAGAATGGTTCAGAAGGCCAGGCACACTGGCTCTCACCTGTAATCCAAGCACTTTGGGAGGTCAAGGAGGGAGGATGGCTTCAGCCCAGGAGTTCAAGGCCAGCTTGGGCAACATGGCAAAACCCCTGTCTACAAAAAATACAAAAAATTAGCCAGGCATGGTGATGCACGCCTGTCATCCCAGCTACTTAGGAGGCCGAGATGGGAGGATTGCTTGAGCCTAGGAGTTTGAGGCTGCAGTGAGCCAAGATCATGCCACTGCACTCCAGCCTGGGCAACAGAGCAAGACCCTGTCTCAAAAAATTTTTTTTGGCCAGGTGCGGTGGCTTATGTCTGTAATCCCAGCACTTTGGGAGTCCGAGGCGGGCGGATCACCTGGAGGTCGGGAGTTTGAGACCAGCCTGACCAACATGGAGAAACCCCATCTCTATTAAAAATACAAAAATTAGCCGGGTGTGGTTGGCACATGCCTGTAATCCCAGCTACTCTGGAGGCTGAGGCAGGAGAATCGCTTGAACCCGGGAGGCGGAAGTTTTGGTCAGCTGAGATTGCACCATTGCACTCCAGCCTGGGCAATAAGAGTGAAACTCCATCTCAAAAAAAAAAAAACAAAAAAAAGGAAACTTTAGACCGGGTGCGGTGGCTCACGCCTGTAATCCCAGCTCTCAGGGAGGCAGAGGCGGGAGGATAGCTTGAGCCCAGGAGTTCGAGACCTGCCTGGGTAATACAGCGAGACCCCGTTCTCCACAAAAAGGAAAAAAAAAAAGGAAACTTTAAAATAAAATTTTTTTTTTTTTTTTTTTGATACAGAGTCTCGCTCTGTCGCCCGGGCTGAAGTGCAGTGGCCGGATCTCAGCTCACTGCAAGCTCCGCCTCCCGGGTTTACGCCATTCTCCTGCCTCAGCCTCCCGAGTAGCTGGGACTACAGGTGCCCACTCCGCCTGGCTAGTTTTTTGTATTTTTTTTAGTAGAGACGGGGTTTCACCAGGTTAGCCAGGATGGTCTCGATCTCCTGACCTCGTGATCCGCCCGTCTCGGCCTCCCAAAGTGCTGGGATTACAGGCTTGAGCCACCGCGCCCGGCCTAAAATAAAATAATTTTTTTAAAAAGTTAAAAAAAAAGGCCGGGCGCGGTGGCTCAAGCCTGTAATCCCAGCACTTTGGGAGGCTGAGACGGGCGGATCACGAGGTCAAGAGATCGAGACCATCCTGGCTAACACAGTGAAACCCCGTCTCTACTAAAAAATACAAAAAAACTAGCCGGGCGCGGTGGCGGGCGCCTGTAGTCCCAGCTACTCGGGAGGCTGAGGCAGGAGAATGGCGTAAACCCGGGAGGCGGAGCTTGCAGTGAGCTGAGATCCGGCCACTGCACTCCAGCCTGGGCGACAGAGCGAGATTCCGTCTCAAAAAAAAAAAAAAAAAAACCAAAAAACCCAGAGAGGATAACTCAAAGGCTGGAAACAGGGAAGCAGGGAAGGCCACCGTGAGGCCAGGACAGGCAGGGGCCTAGCTAGACCTCTCTGGAAGGAGGCGGGAGAGGTACCCGTGGGCCCGGCACAGGAGACTCTTAATCTCCTGGCTCCTGGGGGCTTCTGTGGGCCTGTAACTCAAGATTTCTGTGCCTCTGTTGATGAAAAGAAAAATCCTGAAGAAAACCCTGTTCCCATAGTAACACAGCTCTAATTAGAGACTCCAAGGCCAAGCAAGGGCCTTGGAGCCAGGAGGGGCCCTGCTGGACTGAGGGGATGACTCCCCTTTCCCCCATCCCTCCCTCTCCCTGCTGGGGTGGGACCTGATGTCTACTTGGCACCAGGATCCTAAATCCTTTCAACATCCTGGCAGAGTGAAGAGGCTGGGCCCTTTTGACAGGTGGGGAAACTGAGGAAGGGTGCAGGGAAGGCACTCACCCAAGGGTGCCTGGCCCCCCGCGGTGGGTGCCTCACTGGCTGGCCTAGGCCTTTGCATCAAACCAGTTCCAGGAGTGAACGCAACAGGCTGAAGGGGACTGAGTCGTGGTACAAACGGCGGCAGTTGTGTGGTTCTGGGCCAGGAATGGCTGGGAAGCTCCCTTCTCTGGCCTGGGGCATGAGGTTAGTGTAAATTTCATGGAGTTGCCAGGAAATTTAAGGCCTGTGTGCATTCACACGTGGCCCCGTGGCTGCCCCCAGTTAAGTCCAGCGCAGCCATCGGAAGTCTCATTGAGAAGGAGCCTCCCGGCTTCCTGCATTTGTTCCAGGTGGGCTGGTAAGCACCCTGCTTATTTGCAAGGCTGTTTGAGGATGTGCCCTGTAAACCCTAGGACAAGGCTGTGCGAATGTGGTTTCTGTTCCATTGTCTGACCCCCCCTTCTCCTTTTGCCCCTCTTTCTGGGGAACTTGGAGCCCCCGATGCCTTTTGTTTTTTTCTGCCACTGGGGTGGACCTAGCACCTGTCCCTCTGTCCTTTCTGCTGCTGGGGTTGGCGTGCAGGAGGCTGTCCTCTTACCTGGTCCCTAACTTCCCTCCGATCAGCGGACCCCCCCACGTGTTGGACAGGTGGTGCTCTGTGGCCCGCACAGGCCAGGGCCCACACAGTGGCTTTGAACAGAGCAGGGTGCAGCCCCTACCTGTAGACATGCAGGCCCTTCTGAGCAGAATGAGGGGGCGGTGAGGGCAGCTGTGAGGGTGTGGCTGGCCTGACAGCTCCCTGCAGCCCTGCGGCTTCTGTGCAGTGGGGGTGGGGCCTGCCAGACCTTTGCAGGGCCTCTTAGCTGGTGGAGGGCGGAGCGAGCAGAGGCCCCAGCCCTCGTGTTCCCTGGGGTGTGGCCTTAGGATGGTCCTGGCACCCTGGGGACCCAGCGCCTGCTCACCTCATCCTCCTCCCGTGCTTGGCTGGGGTGCGGTGGCCGAGCCAGCCGACCCAATGGAGTACCAGGCAGTGGACACTGTGGAGGAGATGGGCTATGGCCTTGAGGGGGCCCAGGGAACCTGGAGGGTGGGGCCCAAGGAGTTCTAAGAAGGGGCGGGGCCAGGGCGTGAGACCAGGGACCCATAGACAGGAGAGTGGGGCAGGGAGAGGGCGTGGCAAGAGGCCCACACACCTCCTATCCAGAGAGCCAGCCGGAGCCTTACTTTCTCTTGCCCTGTGACCTTAGGCAAGGACATGCCACCACCAGCCTCAGTCTCCCTCTTTGTGAAGTGGGATGCAGATCCCCGCCTGTGGTGCGGATGTGGGGATGCGTGGTTGGGTGAGGATACAGCAGGATGGGGAGGCCGGACATGGTGGCTTACCCCTGTAATCCCAGCACGCTGGGAGGCAAAGCGGGGCGTGGGGAATTGCTTGAATCCAGCAGTTTGAGCAACATAGCGAGACCACCCCTATCTCTACAGAATAATTTTAAAGTTAGCCAGGCATGGTGGTGAGTGCCTGTGGTCCCACCTACTGGGGAGGCTGAGGCAATAGGATCCCTTGACCAGGAGTTGGAGGCTGTAGAGAGCCGTGCTTGGGCCACTTGCACTCCAGCCTGGGCAACAGAGCAAGACCCTGTCTGAAAAAAAAAAAAGGAACTGAGGATGTGTCTTCTGGTGTGGGCTCCACCACCCCCAGCCTCCCTCTCCTGTGGGTGACGCCTGCCACCCACCGCTGGGGTCCCTGTGGCATAAAGGTGCCCAAACGAAGACAGTCTCCAGCTCTGAGCCAGGCAGCCATACAGAGCCCGGCAGACGCCTCTGCTGCTGCAGTTCTTAGAATCCAGAGCGCGTGGGGAATGTGAATTCATGCTGCTGGAGCCAAACATCCCACCTCCAGGTTTTAGCTGGAGGAATCCACGTGGATATGCAAAAGCAATGGGATTATAATGAATAGCAATTGTGGGCCGAGTGCGGTGGTTTACGCCTGTAATCCCAGCACTTTGGGAGGCCGAGGCGGGCAAATCACGAGGTCAGGAGATCAAGACCACCCTGGCTAACACGGTGTAACCCCGTCTCTACTAAAAATACAAAAATTAGCCAGATGTGGTGGCAAGCGCCTGTAGTCCCAGCTACTCGGGAGGCTGAGGCAGGAGAATGGCGTGAACCTGGGAGGCGGAGGTTGCAGTGAGCCGAGATCGTGCCACTGCACTCCAGCCTTGGGGACAGAGTGAGACCTCAGATCAAAAAAAAAAAAAAGAGGCCGGGCGCGGTGGCTCAAGCCTGTAATCCCAGCACTTTGGGAGGCCGAGACGGGCGGATCACGAGGTCAGGAGATCGAGACCATCCTGGCTAACACGGTGAAACCCCGTCTCTACTAAAATATACAAAAAATTAGCCGGGCGAGATGGCGGGCGCCTGTAGTCCCAGCTACTCGGGAGGCTGAGGCGAGAGAATGGCGTAAACCCGGGAGGCGGAGCTTGCAGTGAGCTGAGATCCGGCCACTGCACTCCAGCCTGGGCGACAGAGCGAGACTCCGTCTCAAAAAAAAAAAAAAAAAGAAAAAGAAAAAAAAGAATAGCAATTGTGTGGCCGGGTGCGGTGGCTCACACCTGTAATCCCAGCACTTTGGGAGGCTGAGGTGGGTGGATTACCTGAGGTCAGGAGTTTGAGACCAGCCTGGTCAACATAGTGAAATTCCATCCCTACTCAAAATACAAAAAAATTATCTGGGCATAGTGGCTGGCACCTGGAATCCCAGCTACTCAGGAGAGCTGAGGCAGGAGAATTTCTTGAAACCAGGAGGCAGAGGTTTCAGTGAGCCAAGATTGTGCCACTGCACTCCAGCCTGGGCGACAGAGTGAGACTCTTTCTCAAAAAAAAGAATAGCAGCTGCAGTATAATTTAGGGGAGCAAAACCTGAAAGCCACCTTAAGTGTCCCAGTGATAGAGATCCCTGGGGTCCTATTCTGAGACGGAGTCTTGCTATGTCACCCAGACTGGAGTGCAGTGGTGGATCTCAGCTCACTGCAGCCTCTGCCTCCTGGGTTCAAGCAATTCTGCCTCAGCCTCCTGAACAGCTGGGATTACAGGCGCCCGGCACCACACCCGACTAATTTTTTTTGTATTTTTAGTAGAGACGAGGTTTCACCCTGTTGGCCAGGCTGGTCTCAAACACCTGACCTCGTGATCCACCCGCCTTGGTGTCCCAAAGTGCTGGGATTACAAGGGTGAGCCACTGTGCCCAGCCAGTCCCATTCGACTTTTTAGGGACACAGAAACATGTAAATATGCCATATAGAAAACGGTATGCAAATCCAGAGACAGAGGACATCTGTGCATGTTTCTTTTTTCTTTTTTTTTGAGATAGAGTCTCGCTCTGTCGCCCAGGATGGAGTGCAGTGGCGCAATCTTAGCTCACTGCAACCTCCGCCTCCCAGGTTCAAGTGATTGTCCTGCCTCAGCCTTCCAAGCCACTGGCATTACAGGCGTGTGCCCCACCATGCCCAGCCGATTTTTCTATTTCTAGTAGAGACGGGGTTGCACCGTGTTGGCCAGGCTGGTCTAGAACTCCTGACCTCAGGTGATCCGCCTGCCTTAGCTGCCCAAAGTGCTGGGATTATAGGTGTGAGCTACCACGGCAGCCTGCATGTTCCGTATGTGTAAGAAAAAAACAGCTAGAAAATTGTATGTTTGGCCGGGCGCGGTGGCTCAAGCCTGTAATCCCAGCACTTTGGGAGGCCGAGACGGGTGGATCACGAGGTCAGGAGATCAAGACCATCCTGGCTAACACCGTGAAACCCCGTCTCTACTAAAAAATACAAAAAACTAGCCGGGCGAGGTGGCAGACGCCTGTAGTCCCAGCTACTCGGGAGGCTGAGGCAGGAGAATGGCGTAAACCCGGGAGGCGGAGCTTGCAGTGAGCTGAGATCTGGTCACTGCACTCCAGCCTGGGCGGTAGAGCGAGACTCCGTCTCAAAAAAAAAAAAAAAAAAAAAAAAGAAAATTGTATATTCACTGGCCGGGCACGTGGTGGCTCGTGCCTGTAATCAGCACTTTGGGAGGCTGAGTTAGGAGGATCATGGGAGGCCAGGAGTTCAAGACCACCCTGGGCAACATAGCCAGATCCTGTCTCTACCAAATAGAAAAAAAATTAGCTTGATGTGGTGGTGTGTGCCTGTAGTCTCAGCTATTTGGGAGGCTGAGGTGAGATGATCATTGAGCCCAGGTAGTCAAGGCTGCAGTGAGCTACGATTGTGCCACTGCACTCCAACCTGGGCAACAGAGCAAGACCCGGTCTCAAAAAGAAAGGCATATTTGCCAACACAGGGGTGTTCTGCAGTGCAGTGGGAAGGGGATATGTCGGACTTCATAGTTTCCTTTTTCCTGTTTGTTTTAGAGACAATTGTTTGTTTGTTTGTTTGTTTTTAGAAGTAGGGTATTGCTAAGTTGCCCAGGCTGGTCTTGAACTCCTGGTCTCAAATGATCCTCCTGACTTGGCCTCCCAAAGTGCTGGGATTGCAGGCATGAGCCACTGCACCTGGCCCTTTTATGAGTTTTCTAAAGGAAAGGAACATGTACCATTATGTCTTATTCTTTTAACTGTTACATAGAAGCAGGAACAATAGCATGAACCCCCAGACACGGCCCCCCCAGATGCGCTGTTCTGCTGGGCTGCAGCCCATTTTCCTTTTCTATACCAGTTTTGGTTGTATTTAAAGCAAATCCCTGACATCAGGGCATTTCATCCCAAAATACTTCCATCTGTGTTTCTAAAAAAATAAGGCCATTTTCTTATGTAACCACAACGTGATCAACAGTAATCAATCTTTCACATCTAATTCTGGGCTGCATTAAAGACCCTCCTGGTTGGCCCAAGAATGTCTTTCCTGCAGTTGATTCTTGATGCTTTTTGTTTTTTTGAGACAGGGTCTCATTCTGTCGCCCAGGCTGGAGTGCAGTGGTGCAATCACGGCTCACTGCAGCCTCAACCTCCTGCCTCAGCGATCCTCCTGCTTCAGCCTCCCAAGTAGCTGGGACCACAGGTGTGCACCACCACTCCCAGCTAATTAAAACAAATAATTTGTAGAGACGGGGGTCTTGCTCTGTTGCCCAGGCTGGTCTCGAACTCGTAGACTCAAGCAATCCTCCTGCCTTGGCCTCCCAAAGTGTTGAGATCATAGGCATGAGCCTCTGTCCCTGGCTCCTATTATTTCTCTAACTGGGGAAAGTCACGTGGGAACAGATGTAGCTGGCCTTGGCCTCTGACCGGCCCTGCCTCCATTCCTGCGTGCTCTCTGCTGCCTCTGATGTGTGCTACTGTGGGGTCTTGGCTGCCTGCCCCACCCGCCCCGTGGTGTTCCCTTGTGTGTGTAGTTCTGTGAGTTCAGGCCTGTGGTCAGCCAGAACTAGGGGGCGTGGGGCCCCTGTACCAGCCCGAGGCCTCTTCTCTGCAGGTATGGACCTGTCTGCCAATCAGGATGAGGAGACCGACCAGGAGACCTTCCAGCTGGAGATTGACCGCGACACCAAAAAGTGTGCCTTCCGTACCCACACGGGCAAGTACTGGACGCTGACAGCCACCGGGGGCGTGCAGTCCACCGCCTCCACCAAGTGAGTGCCCTGCTCCCACCTGTCACCACCCCCCACCACCTTGCCTGGGCTACCCCGCCTGACCCTATCCTGCCATCCCCCAGGAATGCCAGCTGCTACTTCGACATCGAGTGGCGTGAACGGCGCATCACACTGCGGGCATCCAATGGCAAGTTTGTGACCTCCAAGAAGAATGGGCAGCTGGCCGCCTCGGTGGAGACAGCAGGTACCGCCAAAGCCCCAGTTCCCTGGAGCCGTCCTGGAGTCCTGGAGGGTCTGGCCGTGCCATGGTCACTTGGTAGCCCCAGCCAAGGCCTGCTCTGTGCTGGGCATCCCCCTGGACTGGCCCCGCAACTGTCCTACCCTGGGGCCGACTGCTGTGTGACCCCAGCTCCTGGCCCTCCCTCTCTTGTCACTCCAGCCCCCACCCCACCCCCTGCCAGGAGGCACACTGACTCCCCTCTTTCTGGGACAGGGGACTCAGAGCTCTTCCTCATGAAGCTCATCAACCGCCCCATCATCGTGTTCCGCGGGGAGCACGGCTTCATCGGCTGCCGCAAGGTCACGGGCACCCTGGACGCCAACCGCTCCAGCTATGACGTCTTCCAGCTGGAGTTCAACGATGGCGCCTACAACATCAAAGGCAGGTTCTCCTGCAGGCAGCTGTTGGGCAGGGAACCCCTCGGTGGGGGCTGGGGTCAGAGCTGCGGGGAGCGCCCTCTACACCCACACTTGACCCTGGCTTGGCTCAGGGCCATTCCGGGCCCTAAGGGGACAGGTGTCCAATGGCCACTAGGGACTCGGGGACGCAAGCAGCCCCTTTCCCTCTTGTCTGTATGGTCGCGGGGACTTAGCTTGCCCACCTGACAGAGGGGTGGTGGTGGGGAGAGCAAGGAGGGGGAGCAGAGCAGGGAGTGGGAGGACAGCGGGTGTGGGGTAGGGAGAGCAGGGAGGTTCTGGAAAGGGTGTGCAGGGGAGGATGCTCCTCTGTTATGGGACTGGAGCCCCCTCCCGGGAGGACCCCCAATAACCCAGAGGTGCCTGTTAGGATTCAGAACATGGTTTTTTTGTTTGTTTGTTTTTTTGAGACTCACTCCCTCACCCAGGCTGGAGTGCAGTCGTGCGATCTTGGCTCACTGCAACCTCTGCCTCCTTGGGTTCAAGTGATTCTCCTGCCTCAGCCTCCCGAGTAGCTGGGATTACAGGTGCGCGCCACCACACCCGGCTAATTTTTATATTTTTAAAATTTATTATTTATTTATTTGTTTTGAGACAGAGTGTTGCTCTGTCACCCAGGATGGGGTGCAGTGGTGTGATGTTGGCTCTCTGCAACCTCCGCCTCCTGGGTTCAAGTGATTCTTCTGCCTCAGCCTCCCGAGTAGCTGCGACTATGCATGGGAGCCACCATGCCCAGCTAATTTTCGTGTTTTTAGTAGAGACGGGTTTCACCGTGTTGGCCAGGCTGGTCTTGAATTTATGGCCTCAAGTGATCTGCCCACCTCAGCCTCCCACAGTACTGGGATTACAGGTGTGCACCACCACACCCGGCTAATTTTTGTATTTTTAGTAGAGACGGAGTTTCACCATATTGGCTAGGCTGGTCTCAAACTCCTGACCTCAAGTGATCCGCCCGCCTCAGCCTCCCAAAGTGCTGGGATTACAGTCGTGAGCCACCGTGGCCGGGCAGAACACGTTCTAGGACCCTCGTTCATGTGTCCATCATGGGCAGGAGGACGTGGGGGCCATAGGGACCCTGGCTCATTCCGGAGCTGGGACTGCAGGGTGGGGCGTCACCCTTGGGAACACCCGTGCCCATACTCCGCTGTCCAGGGTGGGGGTGGGGAGCCGGGCTTTGGGCACGGCTTGATAGAGACCCCTCCCCAGACTCCACAGGCAAATACTGGACGGTGGGTAGTGACTCCGCGGTCACCAGCAGCGGCGACGCTCCTGTGGACTTCTTCTTCGAGTTCTGCGACTACAACAAGGTGGCCATCAAGGTGGGCGGGCGCTACCTGAAGGGCGACCATGCAGGGGTCCTGAAGGCCTCGGCAGAGACCGTGGACCCCGCCTCGCTCTGGGAGTACTAGGGCCTGCCCGCCCTTCCCCGCCCCTGCCCACGAGGCGGCTCCTCCCAACCCTCCCTGCTAACCCCTTCTCCTCCAGGTGGGCTCCGGGGCGGGAGGCAAACCCCCTTGCCTTTCAAACTGGAAACCCCAGAGAAAACGGTGCCCCCACCTGTCACCCCTATGGACTCCCCACTCTCCCCTCCGCCCGGGTTCCCTACTCCCCTCGGGTCAGCAGCTGCGGCCTGGCCCTGGGAGGCATTTCAGATGCCTCTGCCGTCTTGTCCGCCACAGGGCGTCTGGCACCTCTTTCTTCTGACCTCAGACGGCTCTGAGCCTTATTTCTCTGGAAGCGGCTAAAGGGTGGTTGGGAGCTGGGAGCCCTGGGCGTGTAGTTTAACTGGAATCTCCTTCCCCTCCCGGCCACCTCCTCCCAACCCCCTAGGAGCTGGGCACGCGTCCCAAGCCTGTCAGTGGCTCTCCCTGATGCACTGTCGTGAAACCCCTGCTTGGGAAGGGAAGCCGTCTGGTGGGCTAGGACTGACCTTTGGTGTTTTTTTGGGTGGTGGCTGGAAACAGCCCCTCTCCCACGTGGCAGAGGCTCAGCCTGGCTCCCTGCCCCAGAGTGGCAGGGCGTGACGGCCACAGGGTCTGCCCGCTGCACGTTCTGCCAGGGTGGTGGAGGGGGAGGGTAGTGGTGTGGGGGCCGTCTTCCTCCTGTCTCTTTCCTTTCACCCTAGCCTGACTGGAAGCAGAAAATGACCAAATCAGTATTTTTTTTAATGAAATATTATTGCTGGAGGCGTCCCAGGCAAGCCTGGCTGTAGTAGTGAGTGATCTGGGGGGGGTCTCAGCGCCCTCCCCAGGGGGTGCATCTCAGCCCCCTCTCTCCGTCCTTCCTGTCCAGCCCCAGCCTCAGGCATGGGCTGTGGACGCCTGGGCCAGAGCCCCCGCTGTGATAGGTGCTCCCTGGGCCTCCTGGGTGGATGAAGCCAGGTGTCGCCCCCTCTGGGAGCCCTGGGGTGAGTCGCCGGGGCCCCCCTGCTGCCAGCCTCCCCACTCCCGACATGCATCTCACTCTGGGTGTCTTGGTCTTTTATTTTTTGTAAGTGTCATTTGTATAACTCTAAACGCCCATGATAGTAGCTTCAAACTGGAAATAGCGAAATAAAATAACTCAGTCTGCAACCCCAGGCTGGCCTGTGTGTGTCTTGGGGCTGAGGTGGGTGGGAGGGCTGGCGGGACAGGTAGGCGCCCTGGCTCCCCAGCTCAGTGCTGGGAGGGTGCGGTTGGAGGGAGGCCGTGGCCACAGTGGGTGCTCCGGAGGTTGTGGGCCCAGTACACTTCCTTAAGCAGGGGATGGGACGCTGGGAGGGGGTGGACTGTGGCCCACGGGACCCCCAGAGCCACTAGGAGCAGTTCTGTGCGGAGAAGTGGCTGTGGCTCCTGGTAGGCCACATCCACCATGCGGGGGGCGGGAGGGGCTCAGGGGTCTCTGGGGGCTGCACACTGAATGTTTAGAAGATGCAGCCCAGGGAATACTCAAACCAAGAGACCCCGCGTTATCCTCTAGTTGACATGTGCCCCTCGACTAGGGGACGTGGTGGTAGGGGCAGCTCCGCCCCACACTGCAAGGATCTGGGCCTACTGTGTCCCCAGACACAGCAGGCTGGGGTGCCCCTGGGGCTGGGAGATGCTGCCCGGGCCCCTTGGGGGATGACCGTGGTAAGATGGACCGGGCCCGAACGTGCAGACCCTGGGCCTGGGCCAGTGCCTACGCTGGAACCAGCAGCCCTGGGGATATCTGGCAGATCAGAGGCTGAGGACTGTTTCCAGACTTTCCCAAGGCCACAGTCAGGGGCGACCTAGGTTCTGAGCCTCCCTTTGCATCCTAGGCTTCAGGGGCTGGGCAGGGGCTTGTGGACCACGTGCAACCTCATTCACTCTCAGGTGCCCTTAGGGGTAGCAGCTGCGCGGAGACAGGGGAGCAGCAGCAAGGCGAGCCGCAGCAAGACGCAGCCTGGAGCGGTGGGACTGGGCGCCCAGTCCTGCGCTGGGAAGGCGGTGATGGCGACGCAATTTGGGACACGGGGGGCGTTCCAGGGGCAGCCAGGGTGCTGCAGGCCGGACCCCCCTGTTCCTCTGCGCCCCCAACCACCGGCAGCAGAGGAAGCGATGATTGGCTGCTGATGACGCAACTGGGAGGGCTGCGCTATGATAGGTGGTCCCTGGTGGTGGTGGTGGGGCGGCAGTCTTGAGATTGGCAAGGGCAGGTGGCTGCCGCAGAGGGAAGTCGGGGTCCCCTCAGAGAGGTTCCGGGTGCCACCCCCTCCCCTCGCCCATGAAAGCCAGGCTGGGAGCCAGAAAAATCTCAATGACGTGGAAGGGACAGATTAATCCTCCGGAACCAAACTCTTTGAAACCTGGGGAGGAGGGTGGGGGGCTCTGGGGAGGGGGAGGGGGGATTCCGGCTCATTTCTGCCCAAGGAACTGACCTAGAATGACCCTAAGGTCCCCGGAGCCGGAGCCGAGGCTCCGGCTGATTCCGAATTCCATTCATTCTGCAAAATTTGGCGCCTACCACATGGCGGAGATTTCCGAGGCTGCCGCCAATGAACAGCATAGTGCGATGGGGGAGATTGGAAGGGCCATTCACGAGATCTCTAGGGAGGAGTCGGTAGGAGCTGCCCAGCTGAAAGAGACGGGAATAACAGGGGGTGAGGGACCTGCCCAGGCCCTGCCCTCTGGGGGGAAGCCAGGCCAGGGGCCGCGGGCATCTCTGGGGTCCCAGGTGAGATGTGGGTCGAGGGAGCCAGGTCACGGTTCTCCAGACCCGCGTGGAGACCACGAGCATCTTCCGGATTTGCGGGCACCGCGGGGACCGGCAGACTCTGGGGCACTCGGGCTCCCCACCTCCTGACTTATTCACACCTTCAGGTCCCTCCTGTCAGGACAGGTTCTGGAGCTCCCCGGGGCAGGGAGCCAGGGCAGTAGGTGCAGTTTCCGCTCCTGCCTGAGTCACCTTCGCTGTCTCAGCGATTGTTCATTCACAAGGGCACGGCCCATCACACGCACTCACACACTTGTGAACTTGCACGCACGCAGGCGTGTGCACACACACATATGAACCTGTGCAAAAGCCCCATACACAGGTAGGTACACGTGCATGTAGGCGTGCACACAGACACTCAGATGCAGGCTGACCAGCTCCCAGGAATCTGTCTCCAGCCTATAGGGATTCAGCACTCAGGATACCAGCCTCTGTCCCATGCACCCCCATTCCTGGCAGTTCTCCTAGCTGGGTCGGGGGCCACCAGGGACCCCACACCCTGAGGTGGCTCCTCCACTAAGCCTGCCATGGGGTTGGGGGTGAAAGAGTCCCAACTCCCATTGCTCAGAAGGGGACACTGAGGCTTGAGAGTCCCCAGTGAGTCAAGGCAAGTGCAGCCAGGGCTCCGAGATCCTTGTTGGGGTTCACTGTGATCACCAAAGATCACAACTTAAGGGAAAACATTCAATTAAACTTGTTAGAGCAAAGAAAGGAGAGACTGGGCTGGGCGCAGTGGCTAACGCCTATAGTTCCAGCTACTCAGGAAGCCCAGGAGGGAGGATTGCTTGAGCCCAGGAGGCTGAGGCTGCAGTGAGCTATGATGGTACCATTCACTGCACTCCAGCCTGGGTGACAAAGAAAGAACCGGTTAAAAAAAAAAAAAGGGAAAAGAGGCCGGGTACAGTGGTTCACACCTGTAATCTACTAAAAATAGAAAAATTAGCCAGGCGTGGTGGCAGGTGCCTGTAATCTCAGCTACTTGGGAGGCTGGGGCAGGAGAATCGCTTGAACCCAGGAGGCGGAGGTTGCATGAGCCGAGATTACACCACTGCACTCCAGCCTGGGCCACAGAGACTCTGTTTCCAAAAGAAAATAAAAGAAAAAAGAAAGAAGAGACTGAGGCCGGGCGCGGTGGCTCAAGCCTGTAATCCTAGCACTTTGGGAGCCCGAGACGGGCGGATCACGAGGTCAGGAGATCGAGACCATCCTGGCTAACACGGTGAAACCCCGTCTCTACTAAAAAATACAAAAAACTAGCCAGGCGAGGTGGCGGGTGCCTATAGTCCCAGCTACTCGGGAGGCTGAGGCAGGAGAATGGCGTGAACCCGGAAGGCGGAGCTTGCAGTGAGCTGAGATCCGGCCACTGCACTGCAGCCTGGGCCACAGAGCGAGACTCTGTCTCAAAAAAAAAAAAAAAAAAAAAAAAAAGAAAGAAAGAAAGAAGAGACTGAGCTACATTGCCCAGTCCAGGCATGTGGGCGGTCTGGGTCTGGGGGACAGTGGGGTGTGCTCTGTGTCTTAGGACCCCAGCCCTGGGTGCCCCCACTGCTGTCTGCTGGGACCCTGAGTCCTGCTGGGGGCTGTGGAGCTGTCACCAGCCCCAGGAGGACTCGGGCAAGTCCCTCTGGTGGGCGAGGCCTCTGAGCTTCCCAGAGTGTCTCCATGGACACCCCCTGCAGACCTCCTGCCCCAGCTCAGCCTCTTCCAATTCATTATCGAGGGTGGGGGAGGGGACAGGAAGCCCCAGACCCAGCTGGGCCCATTTCCTCCAGGGCCACAGTGGCCTCTCCCAGAGTCACCGGGATGGGCACTGACCTCACTTTTTTTTTTTTTTTTTTTTTTTTTTGAGACGGAGTCTCACTCTGTCGCTTTTTTTTTTCTGAGACGGTGCTGTGGCGCGATCTCAGCTCACTGCAATCTCCACCTCCCAGGTTCAAGCAATTCTCCTGCCTCAGCCTCCTGAGTAGCTGGGACTACAGGCGCCCGCCACCACACCCAGCTAATTTTGTGTTTTTTAGTAGAGATGGGGCGTCACCATATTGGCCTCCCAAAGTGCTGGGATTACAGGTGTGAGCCACTGTGCCTGGCCCTGACCTCGCCTTTTTTTTTTTTTTTTTTGAGACAGAGTCTTGCTCTGCCGCCCAGGCTGGAGTGCAGTGGCCGGATCTCAGCTCACTGCAAGCTCCGCCTCCCGGGTTTACGCCATTCTCCTGCCTCAGCCTCCCGAGTAGCTGGGACTACAGGCGCCCACCTCGTCGCCCGGCTAGTTTTTGGTATTTTTTTTTTTTTTTTTTTTTGTTGAGACGGAGTTTCGCTCTGTCGCCCAGGCTGGAGTGCAGTGGCCGGATATCAGCTCACTGCAAGCTCCGCCTCCGGGTTTACGCCATTCTCCTGCCTCAGCCTCCCGAGTAGCTGGGACTACAGGCGCCCGCCACCTCGCCCGGCTAGTTTTCTGTATTTTTTTTAGTAGAGACGGGGTTTCACCGTGTTAGCCAGGGTGGTCTTGATCTCCTGACCTCGTGATCCGCCCGTCTCGGCCTCCCAAAGTGCTGGGATTACAGGCTTGAGCCACCGCGCCCGGCCAGTTTTTGGTATTTTTTAAGTAGAGACAGGGTTTCACCGTATTAGCCAGGATGGTCTCGATCACCTGACCTCGTGATCCGCCCGTCTCGGCCTCCCAAAGTGCTGGGATTACAGGCTTGAGCCACCGTGCCCGGCCGACCTCGCCTTTTTTAAAAAGTCAAATACTTGGTGCTTAGAATCCCAGCACTTTGGGAGGCTGAGGCAGGAGAATTGCTTGAGCTCAGGAGTTTGAGACCAGTCTGGGCAACATGGTGAGACTCCTGGCTCTGTAAAAACTACAAAAATTAGTCAGGCATGGTGGTGCGTGTCTGTAGTCCCAGCTGCCCAGGAGGCTGAGGTGGGAGGATGGCTTGAGCCTGGAAGGTTGAGGCTGCAGTGAGCTGTGATTCCACCACTGCACTCCAGCCTGGGCCGTAGGGCGAGACGCTCTCTGAAAAATAAATAAAATAAAATAAAATAAAAAGTCTAACACTTTTCTTTCAAACGATGGCTTTTGGGGCTCTTCAGGTGCGTGAAGATGGAAAGGGGTCCCGGCAGTGCCCGTCTGGGCTCCTTGGGGACCCCGGCTTTCCTGGAGACTCTTGAGCAATGAGCGGCTGGTTGCCTGACCTCCCTGAGTGGGCTGTGGGCACTCAAGGTTGTCTGGATGGGGGAGGGGCTCTGAGACCCTTGAGGGCCGCAGAGGGAGAAGGGAACAGATGGGGTCTCCCAGACAGTGAGGCCTGGAGGGGTGGGGCAGGGCGAGCATTTGGCATAAAACCCAAGCGCCTTAACGGGGCTGTAGCTTAAACGGGGGGGAGGGGCCTCTGTGATGTGCAAATAATTAACACAAAAGCCTTCACCGTGCTCCCCTCCTCATCCCAGGACCCAGGTCTGACCCTCAGGAGGGGAGGAGGTGAGCAAGGGGGAAACCCACCTTCCAGGGACCCCCAGCTAGTGCCAGGCACCAGGCAAGTGCTCTAAAAGGCTTTACTAATATTATTGTTATTTGAAGAAACTAAGCTAATAAATAGGGTATAAAATCAAAGGGTACCCACAGATATAAACAAAAATCCACAGCTGCCCCGGCCCCAGCCCTCTTTCCTTTGGAGGTAACTGTGTTAATGGTTTTTTACACCCCTCTGGACATTTTTTTTTTTTTTTTGGGACGGAGTCTCGCTCTGTCGCCCAGGCAGTGCAGTGGTGCGATCTCAGCTCACTGCAACTTCTGCCTCCCTGGTTCAGACGATTCTCCTGCCTCAACCTCCTCAGTAGCTGGGACTACAGGAGCGCACCACTGTGCCTGGCTGATTTTTTGTATCTTTAGTAGAGGTGTTATCCATGTTATCACCATGTTATCCAGGATGGTCTCAATCTCCTGACCTTGTGATCCCCCTACCTCGGCCTCCCAAAGTGCTGGGATTACAGGCATGAGCCACCGCGCCTGGCCAAAATTTTATTTTATTTTATTTTATTTTTGAGGCGGAGTCTCCCTCTGTCACCCAGGCTGCTGGAGTGCAGTGGTGTGATCTCGGCTTACTGCAAGCTCCGCCTCCCAGGTTCATGCCGTTTGCCTGCCTCAGCCTCCTGAGTAGCTGGGACCACAGGCGCCCTCGGCTAATTTTTTGTATTTGTCTTTTTTCAGTAGAGACGGGGTTTCACCGTGTTAGCCAGGATGGTCTTGACTTCATGACCTTGTGATCCACCCACCTCAGCCTCCCAGAGTGATGGGATTACAGGCGTGAACCACTGAGCCTGGCCAAAATTGTTTTTAAATAGAGATGGCGTCAGGCTGGGCATGGTGGCTAACACCTCTAACTCCAGCACTTTGGAAAGCCGAGGTGGGCAGATCACCTGAGATCAGGAGTTCGAGACCAGCCTGGCAAACACAGTGAAATCCCGTCGCTACTAAAAATAATAAAATTAGGCAGGCATGGTGGTGCATGCCTGTAATCCCAGCTACTTGGAAGGCTGAGGCAGGAGAATCGCTTGCACCCAGGAGGCAGAGGCTGCAGTGAGCCAAGATTGCACCATTGCACTCCAGCCTGGGCAACAAGAAGGAAATTGTCTAAACAAACAAACAAACAAACAAAAATATATATATAGAGAGAGAGAGACAGGGTCTTGTTATGTTGCCCAGGCTGGTCTTGAACTTCTGGGCTCAAGCGATCCTCCTCCTGCCTTGGCCTCCCAAAGTGGGTGGTGGGATTACAGATGTGAGCCACTGTGCCTAGCCCTTCCAGAATTATTTTATTTTATTTTATTTGTTTGAGATGGAGTCTTGCTGTGTTGCCCAGGCTGGAGTACAGTGGCACGATCTTGGCTCACTGCAAGCTCCGCCTCCCAGGTTCACACCATTCTCCTTCCTCAGCCTCCCGAGTAGCTGGGACTACAGGTGCCTGCCACCACGCCTGGCTAATATATATATATATTTTTTTTACTAGAGACTGGGTTTCACTGTGTTAGCCAGGATAGTCTTGATCTCCTGACCTCGTGATCCTCCCGCCTCAGCCTCCCAAAGTGCTGGGATTACAGGCATGAGCCACCGCACCCGGCCCTTTTTTTTTTTTTCAGACTTCTAAGGAAAGCAATGCTAAGAAAATATATATATATATATATATATATGTGTGTGTATATATATATATATGTGTGTGTGTATATATATATATATATATGTGTATATATATATATATATATTTTTTTGAGACGGAGTCTCAGTCTGTCACCCAGGCTGGAGTGCAGTGGCCGGATCTCAGCTCACTGCAAGCTCCGCCTCCCGGGTTCACGCCATTCTCCTGCCTCAACCTCCTGAGTAGTTGGGACTACAGGTGCCCGCCACCTCGCCCGGCTAGTTTTTTTTGTATTTTTTTAGTAGAGACAGGGTTTCACCATGTTAGCCAGGATGGTCTCGATCTCCTGACCTCGTGATCCGCCCGTGTCGGCCTCCCAAAGTGCTGGGATTACAGGCTTGAGTCACCGCGCCCGGCCAGAAAATATATTTTTAATAAATTATTTGGCCAGGCACGCTGGCTCACGCCTGTAATCCCAACACTTTGGGAGGCTGAGGCGGATCACTTGAGGCCAGGAGTTTGAGATCAGCCTGGCTAACATAGTGAAACCCCGTCTCTACTAAAAATACAAAAAATTAGCCAGGCATGGCGGCATGCGCCTGTAATCCCAGCTACTTGGGAGGCTGAGGCAGGAGAATCCCTTGAACTGGGGAGGCAGAGGTTTCAGTGAGCCAAGATTGAGCCACTGCACTCCAGTGTGGGTGACACACTGAAACTGTGTCTCAAAACAAAAGTTTTGTTTGTTTTTGGACATGGGGTCTTGCTCTGTCCCCCAGGCTGCAGTACAATGGGGCAATCTCAATCTTGGCTCACTGCAACCTCAAACTCCTTGGCTCAAGTGATCCTCCTGCCTCAGCCCCTGGAGTAATGGGGACTACAGGTGCATGTCACAACACCTGGCTAATTTTTAATTTTTTTGTGTAGACAGGGTCTCGATACGTTGCCCAGGCTGTTCTCCACCACCTTCTGGGCTTGGAGATCTTCCTACCTCAGCCTCCCAAAATGCAGGGATTACAGGTGTGAGTCACCATGCCCGACCCTGAGGGAGACCTTCATGTTTATTTCTCACATTTCTTCTCGAACAAACATTTCCAGAGCATCCCAGACTCTGAACTGTGGCTGGGGACTGCAGCACAGAGTCAAATGTGCTTCCGGTCTTTCCCGGAGTCAGGCACTCTGGGAAACATGCCACAAGCAGGGAATTAACCCTAGATGGTCAGTCCCTCCAATGAGGAAAAGAGGCCGAGGGACTGCGCATGCCTCAGAGCCAGATGTGACAGAACCGGTGGGTTGCAGGGGCACTGAGCGCCTGGTGCTTCCTGCTGTCCCCTCCAGCTCTGGCAGTCCTCCCCATCGGAAAGGAAGAGTCAGTTGTCTGTGGGATGTGCCAGTGTCCCCGGTTCTGAGGCTGGGCGGGCTGCGGAGCCCCAGACATGACTTGCTACCCACTACGGAGCCTCCTGGACTTAGTTCCAGGCTCTGCCCGATCCTCTGAGGGCGCGGCTTCGAAGCCCTGCTTGGGCCTAAGGCCATCCCAGGGCAGTGACTGAGGGTAGACTGAGATGTCCCTTGGGCATCAGTCTTAGGGTGCCTGGGCTGGGGGGCTTCAGCTCAGGCCCCCCAGTGCCCGTCCTTTGGGTGAGCAGGTTTCCGCAGCACCGCCCCTTTCTGACCTTACACCCCTGTGCGTCCTCACTGGGGCTCTGGGAAGGTGAAAGTCACACTAAGGACTGTGCCTGTGGTGGCCAGGGCACCCCACCGGCAGCACACCTCAGAGGCCTCATCCTAGGCTCTGCTCGCTTATTTTTTCTCCCCCACCACCTTTTTTTTTTTTTTCTTCAAGACAGAGTCTTGCTTTGTTGCCCAGGCTGGAGTGCAGTGGCATGATCTCGGCTCACTGCAACCTCCTCCTCCCGAGTTTAAGCAATTCTCCTGCCTCAGCCTCCTGAGTAGCTGGCATTACAGGCGCCCACCACCACGCCCGGCTGATTTTTGTAGTTTTAGTAAAGGTTTCACCATGTTGGCCAGGCTGGTCTCAAACTCCTGATCTCGTGCTCTGCCCGCCTCGGCCTCCCAAAGTGCTGGGATTACAGGGATGAGCCACCGTGCCTGGCCCTGCTCATTTTCTTACCACAGCTTTCCAGAAATAAAGTGAGGATGGAGAGAGAGAGAGAGAGAGAGAGAGAGAGAGAGAGAGAGAGCGAGTGCCACATTCAGAGACAGGAGAGTTTTCAGCAAGAAGAGAACTCAGCTCAGAGCTGAGAATGTCTCAACTCAGCTGTCTCCCTGCTGAGACGTCCTAGGCTCAAGTGTCCCCTCACCCCTACGGGGCTGTGAATGCACACATGGGTCGCAGTAGAGCTTGGTGTTTGGAGCAGGCTGGGTTGGTGGCTTGTCTTCATCTCTTGCCTGGCGCTGTGCGGGCCTGTGGTTTGCTTTGGCTGCTACCATGTGGAGGGAGAGGTGCTCGGGGCTGGCCCTTGGCAGCCCGGGCTGTGTCCATGCCTGGCCTCTTGGAAGGCCACTGCCGTGATGGAGAGAAGCTGGGGCCAGACCGCTGAGGGCTGAGAGCCCATGGGCAGGGATTGTGGTCTTGGTCAAACCCCAGTTGGCAGCTGACGGCAGCCACCCCAGGGTCCTCAGATATGGCACAGCTGCCTGGCTGAGCCTCAGCAAAGGGAAGCCTTGTGAAAAATAGCAACTCAGGGATGTTGTGAGTAGTGGGCTGAGTTATGGTTTATTTTTTAGAGACAGGGTCTTGCTCTGTCACCCAGGCTAGAGTCCACTGGTGCAATCATAACTCACTGCAGCCTTGACCCCCCAGGCATGTGTGTGGATGAAGGGACAGGAAGCGACGTGTGGAACTGATGATCAGACTTCATCCTGACCAAGAGGCACACACAGCCAGGGACTGTAGAAGTGACCACGTCCCCCCCAGGGGTCCTGAGAACAGGGCTGGTGGCCTGGCCTGCGTCAGCTTCACACTGGCCTAGATGACTGCAAGAAATTCAGAGAAGGCAGATGGAACCTGCTGTGAGAGGTTTTCAAAGGCAAAGAGCTAATTAAAAAGCCTGTTTCAGAAGCACTTGCTCCTGTCTTGTAAATGCTCCAGAAAGGAAAAGAAAAGCAGAATGAAAATCTTTGGCCGGGCGCGGTGGCTCAAGCCTGTAATCCCAGCACTTTGGGAGGCCGAGACGGGCGGATCACGAGGTCAGAAGATCGAGACCATCCTGGCTAACACGGTGAAACCCCGTCTCTACTAAAAAAATACAAAAAAAAAAAAAATTAGCCAGGCGAGATGGCGGGCGCCTGTAGTCCCAGCTACTTGGGAGGCTGAGGCGAGAGAATGGTGTAAACCTGGGAGGCGGAGCTTGCAGTGAGCTGAGATCCGGCCACTGCACTCCAGCCTGGGCGACAGAGCGAGACTCCGTCTCAAAAAAAAAAAAAAAAAAAAAACAAAATATTAGCTGGGAGTGGTGACGGGCACCTGTAGTCCCAGCTACTCAGGAGGCTGAGGCAGGAGAACGGTGTGAACCCGAACCCGGGCGGTGGAGTTTGTAGTGAGCCGAGATTGTGCCACTGCACTCCAGCCTGGGCGACAGAGTGAGACTCCATTTCAAAAAAAAAAAAAGGAAACCTTCATGTCTGGTTCACTGGTTTCATAAGTACTGTATATATCACAGAAAAAGGTCACACCGTGCAGAAATACATTGAGATGTGATCAGCAGTTATCTTTGGGTTACAGAGCACGTCTATTTTTGCTTTATATTTTTGTTCTCAAGATTTTCCTACTTTACAGATAAATTTTCTATTTTTTGTGCGCTTTTGATTGGCAAACGTATTTTGTTTTTAGAGGGAGTCTCACTCTGTCGCCCAGGCTGGAGTGCAATGGTGTGATCTCAGCTCACTGCAAGCTCCGCCTCCTGGGTTCAAGTGATTCTCCTGCCTCAGCCTCCCAAGTAGCTGGGATTACAGGCACCCGCTACCATGTCCGGGTAATTTTTATATTTTTGTAGAGACGGGGTTTATACCATGTTGGCCAGGCTGGTCTCAAACTCCTGGCCTCAGGCGATCTGCCCGCCTCGGCCTCCCAAACTACTGGGATTACAGGCATGAGCCACTGCAACCAGCTGGCAAACATATTTTTAAAGATACTTTTACTTTTTTTTTTTTGAGATGGAGTCTCGCTCTGTCGCCCAGGCTGGAGTGCAGTGGCCAGATCTCAGCTCACTGCAAGCTCCGCCTCCCGGGTTCACACCATTCTCCTGCCTCAGCCTCCCGAGTAGCTGGGACTACAGGCGCCTGCCATCTCGCCCGGCTAGTTTTTTGTATTTTTTTTAGTAGAGACGGGGTTTCACCGTGTTAACCAGGATGGCCTCGATCTCCTGACCTCGTGATCCGCCCGTCTCGGCCTCTCAAAGTGCTGGGATTACAGGCTTGAGCCACCGCGCCCGGCCTAGTTTTTTGTATTTTTTAGTAGAGATAGGGTTTCACCATGTTAGCCAGGATGGAAAGACACTTTTACTTTTTTTTTTTCTTTTTGAGACAGAGTCTCACTCTGTCACCCAGGTTGGAATGCAGTGGCATGATCTTGGCTCACTGCAACCTCCACCTTCTGGGTTCAAGCAGTTCCCTGCCTCAGCCTCCTGAGTAGCTGGGATTACAGGAACCTGCCACTATGCCCAGCTAAATTTTGTATTTTTAGTAGAGACAGGGTTTCACCATCTTGGCCAGGATGGTCTTGAACTCCTGACCTCGTGATCCACCCGCCTTGACCTCCAAAGTACTGGGATTGCAGGCGTGAGCCACCACGCCCAGCCGAAAAAGACACTTTTTAAGGATGGAGAAATAAAGGAGGCTGGGTCTGGTGGCTCACACCTGTAATCCAAGCACTTTTGGGAGGTTGGGGTGGACCGACTGCTTGAGCCCAAGAGTTGAAGACCAGCCTGGGTAAATGGTGAGAGCCCCCTTTATTTGTTTTTTATTTTTTGAGACGGAGTCTTGCTTAGCTGCCCAGGCTGGAGTGCAGTGGTGCGATCTCAGCTCACTGCAACCACCATCTCCTGGGTTCAAGTGATTCTCCTGCCTCAGCCTCCTGAGTAGCTGGGATTACAGGTACCCGCCATCATGCTCAGATAATTTTTGTGTTTTAGTAGAGATGGGGTTTCACCATGTTGGCCGGGCTGGTCTTGAAATCCTGACCTCAGGTGATCCACCCACCTCGGCCTCCCAAAGTGCTAGGATTACAGGAATGAGCCACCTTGCCCGGCCGTTGAGACCCCTTTACAAAAAATACAAAAATTGGCTGTGCATGGTGGCCCATGCCTGTAGTCCCAGCTACTTGGGAGGCTGAGGTGTGACTGCTTGAGCCTGGGAGGTTGAGGCTGCAGTGAGCCATGACTGCACTCTGCACTATAGCCTGGGAATGCAGTATTAAATCTTTTTCTAAGACAGAGTGAGATCTCGTCTCAGAAAGACAGAAAAAAGTAGGCCAGGTGCGGTGGCTTACGCCTATACTCCCAGCACTTTGAGAGGTCGAGGCGGGGGTGGATCACTTCAAGTCAGGGGTTCAAGACCAGCCTGGCCAACGAAGTGAAATCCCGTCTCTACTAAAAATATAAAAACTGGCCGGGTGCAGTGGCTCACACCTGTAATCCCAGCACTTTGGGAGGCCAAGGCGGGCAGATCACAAGGTCAGGAGTTTGAGACCAGCTTGGTCAACATGGTGAAACCCCGTCTCCACTAAAGATACAAAAAATTAGCCAGGTGTGGTGGTACATGCCTGTAAACCCAGCTACTCGGGAGACTGAGGCAGGAGGATCGCTTTAACCTGGGAGGCAGAGGTTGCAGTGAACCAAGATTGCGCCACTGCACTCCAACCTGGGCAACAGAGCAAGACTCTGTCTCAAAAAAAAAAAAAAAAAAAAAAAATCATGGAAGACATAAAAAGAACAAATTGGATGCAGACAGAGCTATAGACCTGGAGGCCAGTCCATGACTGTTAAGGGAGAAAAGCAAGAAAAGCAAGGTACTAACTTCTTTAAAACCAAAGGCCCCCCAAGTCCTGATCAGGCGTGTTGCAATGTGCTGGCCAGCGCCTGGGGAAGGTGGGACGAATACCACCACCCTAGTCACTTTGGATGGAAAAAGGATAGCAGCAGAATGGATACATAGCTTTTATTTATTTACTGAAATTGCAGAAAATTTTATGATGATGTTGCAAATATAGAGGAGGAACAGGAACAATGACTGTATGCCATGAACAAATTAAAAATAAACATGAACTGGGTCTGGTGTGGTGGCTCACGCCTGTAATCCTAGCACTTTGGGAGGCCAAGGTGGTCAGATCACCTGAGGTCAGGAGTTCCATACCAGCCTTGCCAACATGGTGAAATCCTGTGTTTACTAAAAATACAAAAAAATTAGCCTGGAGTGGTGGCGGATGCCTGTAATCCCAGCTACTCAGGAGGCTGAGGCAGGAGAATCACCTGGTAGGCAGAGGTGGCGGAAGCCGAGATCATACCATTCCATTCCAGCCTGGGTGACAGAGCGAGACTCCGTTTCAGAAAAAACCAAAAACGCATTGTTTAGAAGCTGGGAATGTGGGTAACTTTTCGGGGGATGTAACTTTTCTCTTGAAGCTTTTAGTATACTTTTTCTCAGACATGCGAAAAACAGGTTAATTGTTCTATAGAAAGTTGTGTATGGCAGGAGACCCCATGTTTTATTAAAGCGAGCTGTGGTCCATCTGCATTTGGAGGTCACAGCTTCCCCTGTGCCCAGGGCCCCTTTCAGATCTAGGGTCCAGATTCCTGCCTGGCCTGGTACATGGCAGGAAGGACTCTGGAGGGGAAGAGGGTGTGCCAACAGCAAGGGTAGCAGGGCCCTGGCACTGCAGCATGTCACCAGTCAGGAAAGGGGCTCAAATGCCATGGCCTCTCAGCCCAGGCACATCCTGTCCTTGGAACCTTGTCCCCTCCTCAGCTAGGTGAGGCTTCTCCTGGTTTACCTGACCTTTAGGTGGGCAGAGACTGGGAAAGGGGCCTGCAAAAGAAACTAACTGCACTTTTCTTGAAGCGGATTCTGTGCCTAAAACAAATAGACCCTTTGTGCCCAGTCTGGGCTTTGGTAGCTGCCCTAGCGGGATTTGCCTAGCAGATCACCTGATCTTCCTCCCTTGCAGGGGAGTGGTGGGGGAATTTTACTACTGGGCCTTTCGGGCCTGATCCTGCCAGGACCCAGTCATGGAGGTGCGGATGCTGGTTTAGATCGAATCACTTGGACGAATCTGTCAGCTGCCCCTGTAACTTGCCGGATGGCGGTGTGGAGAGATGAAGCCAGAGGGAGCAGAGCGCACAAACATTTATTTACAAAAAGTCCCAGTTACATATGATACAGGCTTTTTACACACAGTAGTTGAAACGGAATTATTTTATCTATTTTTACTACCAGAAGGTAAAGAAAAAGTTTAATCATTTTTTCTATTTTTATACAAAGTGACAGATCATGCATTTTTTTCAGTTTTTAAATATTTTGCTAAGTGCAAATACTAGATTCCTCTCTCCAGTTTTAAGGCAAGTAAGAGGGGGCTGTGGCTGGGGAGCCTTGTGCCCTGGGGCAAGCCCTGCAGGGGAAGAGAGGAGGTGCCAGCTACCTCAGGGTTGCCTGTGGTCTGACCTGCTCTCTGGGCACCGGCACGACCTCCTACTGGCTGCTCAGAAGACACCCAGTGCTTTTCTCCTGTCCCTGGTCCAGGCAGGAGCCCAAAGTCCACGCCCTGCCTCTGGACGGAGGGGCCTGGAGAGCCAAGGTGGGTGCTCACAGCAGCCCTGCGGTCCCCTGTGCCTGGCTCAGGGAGGATCCTCAGGAATTAGGGACCCTCCAAGGAAAAAGGCAGCAGCTCCTTCCCCACCAGCCCAGTGTGGCCAGAAACAGCTGGAATTCCTCTCAAATGACCCACCCTTGGAGTTTGGCCTTAGGAGAAACATCACTCTGTGCTCCCCCTCCCCTGATAGGGCTGAGGCCAGCACCTGTCTAGGGCTGTTTCTGCAGCTGCTGCCTGCTCCCTTTGTCCTGCCTGGGCCCCTTGCTGGAGCCATGTGCCTAGGGTGCAGGGCACAGGGAGCTGAGGCTCCCTGGGCCTGAGGTCACCTCCTCTTCAGCTGGCCATGTCTGCAGCTGCCCTCTGCTCCCAGAGATCCTCCCTGGGAAAGCACAGGGAGCATATTTAAGGTACTGAAGACAATCCTGTTGCTGCCGCGTGGAGCCTGCCTTTCCAAGGCACTGTCGTTCAGACTAGTAGCAAAGTTCAGGCAGCCCAACAGGTACGGGCGCAAGGACATAGCAGCAGGCTGCCCCCAAGCCCGGGCGCCCCACGCACCCTTACCCCATGCCCAGGTGACCACCTGTCTTCAAAGCCTCCATCCCGGGCAAAGGCAGAAAGAATGGGTATCTTAGATCTTTTTTTTTTTTTTGGAGACAGTTTTGCTCTTGTTGCTCAGGCTGGAGTGCAATGGCGCAATCTTGGCTCACTGCAACCTCTCGCTCCCAGGTGTGATTCTCCTGCTTCAGCCTCCTGAGTAGCTGGGATTACAGGCATGCACCACCTCATCCAGCTAATTTTGTATTTTTAGTAGAGACGGGTTCTCAAACTCCCGACCTCTGGTGATCCGCCCACCTTGGCCTCCCAAAGTGCTGGGATTATAGGCGGGAGCCCCCGCACTGGGCCATCTTAGATCTTTTTAAACCCACTTTAGTCCTTGAAATACATCTGAGAAGCCAATGGCAGCAAATGACGGTGCCCGCCTGCCCTAGGCACCTCGGGTGGGCCAGGCCCTGATGCAGAAGGTGGCAGGCCACTCTGCAGGCTGACACAGCCCCACCCCTATGGTTGTCCGGCTCAGCTGTGTCTGAGGTCTGTGAACTCCAAACCTCTTGGAACCCCATGGTAACATGACAACGCAGGCCACGGGCAGGAGAAAGTAATGCCTGTAGCCAGGAAGGTTTCAGGCCTCTCATCTGCCAATGGCCCAGAGTGATGCCTCGGGCATGGCTAGAAACCTGGGGCTGGACAGGAGGTGAGGAGGGCGAGTGGGGACATGGCAGGGCCGAGCTGATGCTCAGCTGACCCCATGAGAAGGGAAGTGGCCCTCACATGGGAGGTACTAGACAGCACCCTCTACCTGCCTTCACCAACCACTGAGAACACCCAGGGGAACACACGGGGCAGAGGAAGCACCCAGGGTCACCTGTCTCCCTTAGGAGGCCCACTCCTCCCCTAAAAAGCCAGAGAGGAAAAGCTGCTTATCACTCAGGGTAGCAGAAATGTCTCCCTTAGCAGTTGGGCTGCCTGGCAGGGCCACCAGGCCTCTATCTTAGCTACTTCAAGAGGCTCTTTCGATGGCCCAGCTTCAGAACCATCCAGTGCGCTGCAGTGGCCTGGCCTGGGAAAGGATTTCTCAGTCTGACTTTCCAGAGACTGAGGGTGAGACAGGCGGCAACAGAACAAAACCCCTGCCATGATAAGGGTCTGCTGCTGCCTCATCTGAGTAGGTGTAAGAGCGGAGAGGACAGGTGCCCTCAACACTCACTGCAATGGTGCATGGGTTCTGGATGGGGGGGACAGCATCTTGGCCCTCACGGTGGTGGCAGTGCCGCTGTGGGCCATAGTCCCAGCCCCCCACCCTGAGCAATGCTTCCCAGGCCTGCAGGTGCAGCCACCTCTGCCCAACTGTGGGCCCCTCCAGGGAAATGCTCTCAGCTGCCTTGCTCCCCAGGGGTCCACTCCGAGGAGGCCCAGGTGTGAGTAGCAAGGGCCTGGCCTACGGCCTATGCCATGGACAAGGCAGAAGCGCTGTCACTGGTGGCCTAGGGGGATGTGAGCGGAGGGACAGTTCACATTGCAGCTCTCTCTGAACTCCACCATTTGGGACTTCATTTTTATTATGGATCTGTCTGTGCTATGTAAGGAAGGCTCATGTGGTTTTAATTCTGAGAGGTTTTTCCCTGGTGTTTGCTAGGGGTAAAAATTAATGCAGGCAAAATATTTCCTCTTGGTCTCTTTTTGTAGGGACTGGAGTGACACAGCAGCCAGGGCCACCATGCTGCCTGCTAGGATGGCAGAACTCTTCAGGAAGGGCTTCAAGGCCCTTTTAACTCTGCTCAGTGGGAGCCAGACCAATCCCATGCAGGCCCCCAGAGGGCCACCAGCTGTGATCACTCTTCTGGGAGCAATGGCCCTTCTAGGAAAGGGGTGGGAAGAAAACCAGCCTACCCTTCAACCTGATCTAAGATGCAATGGCACAGCCACCAGCCTTGGGGGAGGTGTGGGGGAGGGTTCTCCATACACACTCCCACCCCAAATGGGCTCTGTGCTGCTCAATGGGGGTTTGGGGCCATCAGAAGCGATGCCGTGGCTGGGGGCCAAAGTGCATGGGCAGGTTGTGCTCTAGGGGCATGTGGACGGGACCGAAGTCATAGTTGACCCGCACGTTGGGCAGAGGGGGCACATACGGGGCTGGGATAGGCCCCATGTTGAGAGGGAAGTTGTTGAACACAGGTCGCACGGGAGGCAGGGGGAAGGGTGGGTGCACAAAGGCGTAGGGCGGCATCTGTGGCTGTGGCAGGTTCTGCGGAACGGGCCTCGGGAGGGCCTCCACCCTCTGCACCTTCTCCACGGGCTTCTCCAGCGGGGGTCCAATGCGTTTGAAGGTGTTCTCTGAAAGGGATGTGGGGATTAGTGGAGAAAAACATTAAACCAACCTCAATGGAATCTAGCCTGGGACCAGGGCAGCAAGTTTTGGACACAGGAGTGGCTCTACACGCTGATCAAAGCACAAAACGTGGACACTCCTCAAATGCCACTACAAGAAACCAAGGACAAATCTGCACTTCCCCTGGTGTCTTGCTCTACAGTGGCACCTTGGAAGGTGGCATGTCCATCCACCCAGGTCAGCAAGCCATCCTTCAGAGCCAGGGCCTTGATGGGCCACCTCAGTGACTCAGTTACATTTTCATTTTTTCCTAAATAGATGGGGTTTTGCCATGTTGCCCAAGCTGGTCTCAAACTCTTGGGCTCAAGTGATCCACCTGTCTCACCCTCCTGGAGTGCTGGGATAGGAGTTGTGAGCCACTGCACTTGGCCCTTTTTTTTTTTTTAAAAAGGAAAAACAGATGGGGTCTTGCTATTTTGCCCAGGCTAGCCCCAAACACCTATGCTCAAGTGATCCTCCCATCTCTGCCTCCTGAGGAGCTGGGATTGCAGATGTGTGCCAACACGTCTGGCTTCACTGCTTTTTAGCCTCAGAAGCGTCAGCTGGGCCTACTTTTTCTTTAGCCAGGTGTGGCTTGTTTGATTCCTGAGAGCAAACCCATCCCTTGGGACTTCCTCACCATCAAGGAGATGCCAAAACTATACTGAAGGCTTTGAGGGCCTTTCCACAGGCCTGAGATGTGGCTGTGCGGGTGGAGTCAGGTCTATTGCCACCTGAGGGACAACACCCCCTCCTCTCCCGTGCTGGGTCGAGTGCCAGGACACCCAGGGAGGCCAGCAGGAGCCCACATGGCCTGTGGTCCTCTGCTCCCTTGGCAGTGCTGTGCTGCAGGGCGGGGCTGCTGCTCTGTCCTGGGGGCCTGGGGAGGGGCACTTGCCTCCATTCTTTCTTTTCTGTTCCTCTTCAGCCTCCTTCTGAATTTCCTCAATAAGCTTCTCATCATCTTCCTAAAATGCAAGCAATGACAAGGATGAGCCTGCAGCTTCACGCAGTGCTGAGGCCCCATGCGACAGAGGGGAGGCCGCCTGTTCCTGGTGGCCATGGAACAAGCCTGAAGCCTGCTGCTGGCCAGAGGCCTGGGCTGCAGACCGTTCCTTCCCATTTCTCTGAGCACCTCTTTCCTTCATCAGCCTGATGGCGTTCCACGAGGAGGCCATCCACAAGGCTGGGCAGAGGGGTCTGAGCATGGCAGGCAGCTGCCTGGTGAGGTGGGGGAGGGTGGAGGGCCTCCATGCACTGAACAACTGCGTGCAGGTGGTAGATATGAGAAGGGTTTGGAGACAGCTGGGTCTGAGTGGGCAGAGCCTGAGAAGTTTCAGATCCCAAGTCCACAAGCGCTGGGCATGGCAGCCTGTCTGCAGAGCCTGGAAAAGTCTTGCAGATGTCCTCAACTGAAATGGACAAACGTCCAGTCGGGCCCTGCCTAGCCCCAAGGCTGGCCTGGGTTCCTGGGCCAGGCCTCGGGGAGGATAGTCCCCCTCTGATCTTGCTGTCTCTTCTCCCAAACCCCATGCTTGGTAGGCCCGAAATGACAAACACAATTCACACTTGGATTATCTAAGACAGGAACCGAGAGGTACTGTGAGTGCAGGCAGACATGGGAGCTGTGTTGGGAAACTGAGGGGCCACCCTGGGCAAGCCCTAGAGGTTGGGTTTTTGCCATATGCAGCTCCCACACCCCTACCTGCCAGCAGATACCATAGTGGGAGGACCGGGCTGTTGCCCCAGGACAGACCACCCGTGATGCCTGCTTCATGAGTGATGCTGACCTTAACCTCCCTCCTCAGTGACCCACATAGCAGCCTTTCAGTTTGTGGGACTGAAAAAAGACTAAATGGATTGAAAAAACCCGCCAAGTGGGTGCCCATCTTTCCTGGCTGGCTGCAGGGCCGAGGGTCTAAGGTGTGGCCCCGAGAGGGCTGAGGCTCACAAGAAGCAGAGTGGGAACACCGTGGCAAACCTCAAACACTGCCGGCTCAGCACGCAGGAAAGAGAGGGCTGACTATAGCCCCTCGGCTCTGTTCCCTGGGGTCCTCCAAGAGTTGACAGCAGCCGAGCTGGGGAGAAGGAAGGAGAGGGATGGTGGTCCCTGATATTGTGAGGGGATTAGCAAGTCCCCAAAATGCAAGCAGTCTAATGAAAGCACATTTATTTTCCTAGACACGGCTTCAGAGCCTAACCATATGGCCAATTTCTTTGCTTTGGGATGAAATATTAATAATAACCACTTTGGATTTTTTCATGCTGATCTGATGACACCCAGAGTAGCAACTGGAAGGAACACAATCCGTGGCCTGGCAGAAGATGGCAGCCCCATGAGGGCTAAGCAACGGACAGTTTGCAGGTTTACTTACTAGGTTATTAACGTCACAGCCGAGACAGAAATCAGTGATTTCCCCACACACAATTGTTTGTGAACCTCAAGGATTCTGAAGTTAGCAATTTCCTTCACTAAAGGTGCACTGAATGCCTACTCTGTGCTAGACACTGATCTAAGTTTACTGGTTAAACTTCAGATCAACAATGAAACAAAGGCAGATGGAATGAGTAATTAATTAGATAACACATTCCCTTGGTTTGGTGGATGAAAGATTCTTAGAATAGAGTCCCCGGAGACTGGCTCTGTCTGCAATGTGGATGACACTATTCAATTCTCCTGCATTCTCTAGGCCTCAGATGCCAAGTGATGGGTTGGACTAAAAGGTCTCACAAGCTTCTTTCCAACTCTGACACTTGGACATTAAGATACTCAAGTATGTGGCCGGGCGCGGTGGCTCAAGCCTGTAATCCCAGCACTTTGGGAGGCCGAGATGGGTGGATCATGAGGTCAGGAGTTCGAGACCATCCTGGCTAATACGGTGAAACCCCGTCTCTACTAAAAAATACAAAAAACTAGCCGGGTGACAAGGCGGGCGCCTGTAGTCCCAGCTACTCGGGAGGCTGAGACAGGAGAATGGCGTGAACCCGGGAGGCGGAGCTTGCAGTGAGCTGAGATCCGGCCACTGCACTCCAGCCTGGGCGGCAGAGCAAGACTCCGTCTCAAAAAAAAAAAAAAAAAAAAAAAAGATACTCAAGTATGTTTTCAGCAGAAGCAGCCTCCTTGCTGTTGCCTGGCCAGGTGTTCTGAGCAAGGTGTGAAGAGAGGAGAGGTGACAAAGGTCAAGTTCCCATCATGCATATCAACAGTTGCGAAGTGTCCAGGCACACCATAGAATCCTATGTCTAGAAGGAATCCTGAGGAAGCTGTCTCTCTCCAGGGTTAACATGTAAGAATTCTCTATCAAAACCCCAAGACGAGGTCATCTAGCCTCTTTGTGAACACTTCACAAGGGGGAACGTACTATCCTCAACATAATCACTAAGCGAGTCAACATGAAGGGCTTCCGTAACTCAAGAGGGTTGGGTGGGCAGTTTGAAGGCCTCCATGTGAATATCAAGATAGATTCTATCAACTCTCTAGACTGGGAGCTGGCAAGCCTCTTCATTTTGGAGCCAGCGGCAGGCCTAGGAAAAAAGATAAAAAAAAAAAAAAGAAACAAAAAAAAGAAACAAAGAAAACCCCAACAAATTAAGGGAAGTGATCCAGAAAACTGGTGGGAGGATCACTTGAGCCCAGGAATTTGAGACCAGCCCGGGCAATAAAGTGAGATCCCATCTCTACAAAAAATACAAAAATTAGCCAGGCATGGTGGTGCGAGCCTGTAGTCCCAGCTACTCGGGAGTGATTGTGCCACTGCACTCCACACTCCACCCTGGGTGACAGAGTGAAACCCGTGTCAAAAAAAAAAGAAAGAAAGAAAAAAGAAAGAAAATTGCGCAGCAGGAGAGCCGTGTGTACTCTTAGCTAAGTGAGGCCGGCAGGTTCCTGAGTATCCCTGCGTCTAGGCAGCTCATCTGTAAATGGGCTGCTTTGCTAAGGACTGAATGAGCTTAAGTATGTAAAGGATGTAGCCCAAAGTAAACGGTCATGATTAGGACACAGGAAAACTGAAAAATGACAGGTAGAGAGTTTTAAAAGTTGAGAAGTTTCATAAAGAAGTGGTGCACACTGGGAGACACCCACACTGTTTCTTTCAGGGGTCCTGACTCTGGTCTGTTATTAATCACAACCAACAGGACTGCACAACCACCACTCCGCCTCACCCCAACCTCTGCTGCATCTCCTCGATGCAGTTACACCATCAGTCCCCCAGGGACACTTATGGCCTTCCATGGCACAAGGAGGTACCTTAGGGGAATCATCCATTCCAACCTCTGTAGCACAGAAACTGAGGTCCCTGAGAAAGTACCTTGTTCAATGTTATGGCTAGCTGGTGGTGAACTGGGACAAATGCACACACCGTGCCACTCAATGGTCCTTCTGGAGGAAATCCACAGAAAAGATATCCTGAAGGTGTCCCTGCCCCATACAGAGCACCCACACCAGTCAGGACCGTGCTGGACGCTGCAGACACAGTGAGGAGTGTGGCAGCCCTGGCCCTCCTTGTCAGGGTCTCACGTCTCTGCTATGAGCACTGTTCTAGCCAGCACCCATCTCCGGAATTCCATGTGGATAGAAGGGGCAATTTCACAGCATTAAAGACTAGACACACGGCCGGGCGCGGTGGCTCAAGCCTGTAATCCCAGCACTTTGGGAGGCCGAGACGGGCGGATCACGAGGTCAGGAGATCGAGACCATCCTGGCTAACACGGTGAAACCCCGTCTCTATTAAAAAATACAAAAAAAAAAAAACTAGCCGGGCGAGGTGGCGGGCGCCTGTAGTCCCAGCTACTCGGGAGACTGAGGCAGGAGAATGGCGTAAACCCGGGAGACGGAGCTTGCAGTGAACTGAGATCCGGCCACTGCACTCCAGCCTGGGCGACAGAGCGAGACTCCGACTCAAAAAAAAAAAAAAAAAAAAGAGACTAGACACTCGGTGGCTCACGCCTGTAATCCCAGCACTTTGGGAGGCTAAGGCAGGCGGATCACGAAGTCAGGAGATCGAGATCATCCTGGCTAACATGGTGAAACCCCATCTCTACTAAAAATACAAAAAATCAGTGGAGTGTGGTGGCACGTGCCTGTAGTCCCAGCTACTTGGGAGGCTGAGGCAGGAGAATCGCTTGAACCTGGGAGACAGAGGTTGCAGTGAGCTGAGACCACGCCACTGCACTCCAGCCTGGGCGAAAGAGGGAGACTCCATCTTAAAAAAAACAAAAAACAAAAAAACTTACCCCTTTTTTTCCTCAGACTCTCCCCTGATAAAACAGGAGGGACAAGAGAGGCTCTCTTTTGGGTAGAAGAGCTCTGGCCCCCTGTGGCACTGCTGAGGCTGAGAGCATGTAGGCCACTGCCTGATTTTTATCACTAAGCTTCCGTGATAAATCCCAGTGCTCCTGAATAAATCCTACTTCAGAACTCCCTCCTGAGGCACCTGCAGAGGAGCGCAAGCCCAGGTTTCTGATAGAGATCGGCTGGGTCTGGAGGACAGTGCAGATAGAATCTTCCCAGCCTGCCATTCAGAATTCTTCTTGGAGAGGAAGAGGGAGCCTTAGAGTCCCAAGGAAATAAACGTTGCATCCTCACCCTCCGAAGACAGCCACCCCGGAGCTTTTCTTCCGATCCCTCCCTCTGTTCTAATCACTCTCCTGATTGACAAGTGGGATCAAGACCCTTTGTCCTTGAGTCCCGTCTTGGGAGTCAAGCCCTTAAGAGTCTAAAGATAGTCTGGGGTTTGTATTTCACCCAAAATGGTGGCACTCAGCTACGATGATCTGCAATTTTACCATAAATAATAAGCCAACTGTCAGTTATACCTAGATACGGCTTGTTTCAGATTTCAACCGTCTCCAATTGGCTAGAGCCACAGGACACTGTGCTTAGTAACTTTAATAAAACAAAGTTTTTTTTTTTTTTTTTGAGACGGAGTCTTGCTCTGTCGCCCAGGCTGGAGTGCAGTGGCCGGATCTCAGCTCACTGCAAGCTCCGCCTCCCGGGTTCACGCCATTCTCCTGCCTCAGCCTCCTGAGTAGCTGGGACTACAGGCGCCCGCCACCACGCCCGGCTAGTTTTTTGTACTTTTTAGTAGAGACGGGGTTTCACTGTGTTAGCCAGGATGGTCTCGATCTCCTGACCTCATGATCCGCCCGTCTCGGCCTCCCAAAGTGCTGGGATTACAGGCTTGAGCCACCGCGCCCGGCCCAAAGTTTTTTTTTTAAAAGAAAAAAGTTACACTTTTAGCTAATATGTTAGACTTTAAGGGGAAGATTTCTTTCCTTTTTTTGAGACAGTGTCTTGCTCTGCTGTCCAGGATGGAGTGCAGTGGCACCATCATAGCTCAGTGCAGCCTCCACCTCCTGGGCTCAAGAGATCTTCCTGCGTCAGCCTCTCGGTAGCTCAGCCTACAGGCGCCCACCACCACATCCTACTTTTTTTTTTTGAGACAGAGTCTCACTATGTTGCCCAGGCTGGAGTGCTGCGGTGCGATCTCGGCTCACTGCAACCTCCACTTCCTGGGTTCACACCATTCTCCTGCCTCAGCCTCCTGAGTAGCTGGGACTACAGGCGCCCGCCACCACGCCTGGCTAACTTTTTTTTTGTATTTTTAGTAGAGACGGGGTTTCACTGTGTTAGCCAGGATGGTCTCAATTTCCTCACCTCATGATCTGCCCACCTCAGCCTCTCAAAGTGCTGGGATTACAGGCGTGAGCCAGCGTGCCCAGCCTAACTTTTTTTTTTTTTTTGGTAGAAATGGGGTTTCACCATGTTGCTCAGGATAGTCAAACTCCTGGACTCAAGTGATGCACCCAACCTTGGTCTCCCCAAAATGCTGGGATTACAGGCATGAGCCACCACACCCAGCTGCAAGATTTCTTTCTTAATTTGGGGTGGAAGTTCCTTCCACAATCAGTTTCTCTGAAGCATCTGAAATTCCTCAAGAGTGAAGATAGGCCAGACAAAGTTGGCTCATGCCTGTAATCCCAGCACTCTGGGAAGTCTAGGTGGGGGTATCACTTGAGGCCAGGAGTTAAGAGACCAGTGTAGCTAACATGGCAAAACTTCATCTCTACTAAAAATACAAAAAATTAACCAGGTGTGGTGGCACGTGCCTGTAATCCCAGCTACTCGGGAAGCTGAGGCAGAACTACTTGAAGCCGCAGGTGGAGGTTGCAGCGAGCAGAGATGGCGCCACCGCACTCCAGCGTGGGCGACAGAACAAGACTCTGTCTCAAAAAAAAAAAAAAAAAAAGTGAAGACAATCCCAGTGCTTTGGGAGGCTGAGGCAGCAGGATCGCTTGAGGCCAGGATTTTCAGACCAGCAAGGGCAAAAGAATGAGAGCCCAGCTCTACAAAATTTTAAAAATTAGCCAGGTGTAGCATATGCTTATAATCCCAGCTATATGGGGGGCTGAGGTGAGAGGATCACTTGAGCCCAGGAGGTTGAGGCTGCAGTGAGCTATGATTGCACCATTATATTCCAGCCTGGGCAACAGAAGATCCTGCCTCAGGAAAAAAAAAAGTGAAGACAACTGAATTGTAAACTTAAAAAATGCTAAGTTTTATCTTATGTTTCACCACAATTAAAAAGAGGGAGGGGCCAGAAGCAGTGGCTCACGCCTGTTATCCCAGCACTTTGGGAGGCCAAGGCCGGTGGATTATGAGATCAGGAGTTTGAGACCAGCCTGGCCAACATGGTAAAAACCTGTCTCTACCAAAAATACAAAAATTACCTAGGCACAGTGGCAGGTGTCTGTAATCCCAATTATTTGGGAGGCTGAGGCAGGAGAAACATTTGAACCCGGGAGGCGGAGGCTGCGGTGACCCGAGATGGCTCCACTGCACTCCAGCCTGGGTGACAGAGTGAGACTCCATCTCAAAAAAAAAAAAAAAAAAAAAAAAAAGAGGGAGGGCAGGTTTAGGATTGATTTTGAGGTTAAACATGAGGCCTAGTCCCTCATCAGATACTTTCTGGGCTTGGGCTAAGTGACAGATGGGATATTGAGTCCTTTCTGGAGTCAAGTCCCTCGGGAAACATTCCAGGCATCCGAGCATCACCAGCCTGTGAAGAGGACACTTGGAAAAAGGCCACGCTGCAAATCTAGGACACACTTAGGCTGCTGGGAGAGGGGAAAGATGATGATGAGGAACAGGGGGCTGAGCTGATCACAGTACAACTGTCCTGGCCTCTCTGGGGCTGAGTCACAAACAGGAAACCCTGGTGGTAGAGCTGCCTGGATGGCAGGATGAACTCATTTTAAAGCACTGCTGGCGGCCGGGCGCAGTGGCTCACGCCTGTAATCCCAGCACTTTGGGAGGCCGAGGTGGGCGGATCACGAGGTCAGGAGATCGAGACCATCTTGGCGAACACGGTGAAACCCCATCTCTACTAAATATACAAAAACATTAGCCGGGTGTGGTGGTGGGCACCTGTAGTCCCAGCTTCTCGAGAAGGGCGCGAACCTGGGAGGCGGAGCTTGCAGTGAGCCGAGATCGCACCACCGCACTCCAGCCTGGGCGACAGAGCGAGACTCCATCTCAAAAAAAAAGCACTGCTGGCTTCTTCAGGAGAGGCTGCTGGCATCAAAGGAAGAACTACAACTCTGGGACTTCAGATCTGGCTTGAATGCATATGCAGCTCTACCCCCACTACCTAACCTGGAACCCACTCCTTTCCAAAACAGGTTAGGGTGAGAAGCAAATCATTTCTTACTTTTTTTTTTTTTTTTTCTGGAGACAGGGTCTTGCTCAGCCCAGGCTGGAGTATAGTGGCGTGATTATAGCTCACTGCAGCCTTGAATTCCTGGGCTCAAGTGATCTTCTCACCTCAGGCTCCTGAGTAGGTGGGACTACAAGTGTGTATCATCATGCCCAGCTAATTTTTAATTTTTCTTATAGAGACAGTGGGGGAGGGGGAGTTCTGTGTTGCCCAGGCAGGTCTCAAACTCCTGGCCTCAAGCTATCCTTCCACCTCCGCCTCCCAAAGTGCAGGCATTATAGGTGTGAACCACGGCACCTGATCTGATCACTCTTATAAAGTGCCAAGCACAGTGACAACAACAGTAATTAACATGCACTGAGAGCTTACTATGCACCAGTCCCTGTCTACACACCTCACATGGACCTCAATTTCACCACAGCTCCCTGAGTCAGGTGCTATGAACTGACTGCCACATGGCAGATGAGGAAACCCTGGCACAGACAGGTTGTGACCCAGGCAGTCTAGTCTCAAAGCCTGAGCTGTTAACCACATAAATCCCCGGGTTTCTGAATCGGAACTTCTGGCAAACCTGACTGGGGTCCTGAGAACACTGCTGTTGGGCTGGGTGCATGTGTTAAAGGCAGCTGTTCTAAGGTGTGCTTTATTCTAGAAAGAGTACAGAAACATAAGACGGTTCCTTCTGAGAAGGGCAGAATTCTAACACCTCCTTTCTCCCCTTACAAGACATAATAGGGCAAAACAAAATAAAACACTTCTACTCAAGGAAACAAACAGCCAAAAAGCAGAGCAAGGGGCTATGTGTTTTGGAAATTTTTAGGGAACAATCCTCCTTTTCTCATGCTTAGCTTACCCAGAAGTGCATGTGCCATCCCCTGAAACAGCCCACTTGTCGGCCTCTGGTCCCTGGCACTTGGCCTTTGGGATAAAAGCCAGTAGATTCCTCTTGCCCAGAGCGGGAGTGGGGAGCTTGGGAAAGCCCATAAACCTCATTTCTTGAGCCAGAAATCTAAGCTGCACATGGGGCCCAGCACTGAGGCAAGCAGCTGTAATGCCTCCCTGGGTCACTGGTCTCCAGTGGCCTCTGACCAGGTGCTGTTCTCAGCTCACTGGTTTTGGTCCATCTCAAAGGCGGAAACGAATGCTTCAAGATTTCCTTGCCTGACATGTTTTCTTCTGATGCTACCAAGTTACTTTAATCCTAAGGGGGTCTCGTGAAATTTTCTGTCCTCTTCTTGTCACAAAAAACTCAGGGATTTGGTTCTCATCAACATAAAAAAAAAAGCCATTATTTACTTTCCTTATACATACTGATTAAAACAATCTTGGGAAACGTTGAACAAAACACCACAGCTAAAATCACCCGTAATTCCTCACCAGAGATCAATCCTGGGAACATTCTGATATCTCCCCCTTGGCTGCTTTTATATCCACACCTCACTGTCAAGCCCACTGAGATTCCATTGTAGAAGGTCACGCTCTGTCCCCATGAGGTCCTCCTGCCTTGTACAGACTTGCTTACTTCACACCCCCTCTCCACAGGAGGCTGGCAAGGATTTCACAAGAGGACCCCGAGGCTCAGAAGATGCAGAGAGTGGCTGGACCACCAAGGTGGGCAGTGTGCTGAGGCCAGGGCAGGAGGTCTGGACTTGTACGTTCCCAGGCTGGCCGGCAGTTCCCAAGTCTGTGTGACTCAGGCTGGGTTGATGGGCTCACCCTGGATAAGCGTCTATAGAGGTTCACCTGAACCTCTGAGTTCCTGTTCATGCCGTTTGCCCTGGCCACTGGGGGCAGCACGGGCTGCTGGCTGCATCTGTACTCGCTACCACAGACTCCATGACTGACCATGGTACATTCCCCCGAGTGCTGCAGCCTCTGTACCTCATCCTTGGCTTCTGACACAGGCCTTAAGAAGGACCCAGCGGGGCTGGTTGCGGTGGCTCACGCCTGTAATCCCAACACTTTGGGAGGCCAAGGCGGGCGGATCACGAGGTCAGGAGATCGAGACCATCCTGGCTAACACAGTGAAACCCCGTCTCTACTAAAAATACAAAAAATTAGCCGGGCGTAGTGGCGGGCCCCTGTAGTCCCAGCTACTCGGGAGGCTGAGGCAGGAGAATGGCATGAACCCGGGAGGCAGAGCTTGCAGTGAGCCGAGATCGCGCCACTGCACTCCAGCCTGGGCGGCAGAGCAAGACTACGTCTCAAAAAAAAAAAAAAAAAAGAAGGGCCCAGCTGGCCTGGATGAGTTCTCTCTCTGCCCCTCCTTCTGGCCCCTCCTAATCCCAGTGAAAACTTTCAAACAAATCCTCAGCATAGCTCTTTTCTGATGAGCAAGGACAGGCTGAGGTGAGAGGGAGTGGATGGTGATCAGCAACCAAGCTGTCCCTGGATCAGCAGGGCCTCAAAAGAACAAGCGTAATGATGCGTGAGGCCAAGGTAGAAGTGAGCCCTCTAATCACCTGAGGTCAAGAGTTCCAGACCAGCTTGACCAACGTGGCGAAACCCCATCTCTACTAAAAATACAAAAATTAGCCAGGCGTGGTGGTGGGCGCCTGTAGTTCCCGCTACTTGTGAGGCTGAGGCAGCAGAATCACTTGAATCCGGGTGGCACAGGTTGCAGTGAGCCAAGATCACACCACCACCGCATTTCAATCTGGGTGACATGAGCAAAACTTAGTCTCAAAAAAACACCCTGGCACCCCATCACCGCCCATGGCTACTCCAGAAGGTATACCTATGGACCACAGGGGAATCCAATGAGTACCATGAGGAAGCATGCGAATGGCACCATAGTGGGCAACACACCCCAAATGCAGGGTCGAGGACAAACGTCAAAGCAGAGAGTGAAATGGAGTCTCACCTACCCAGCGGAACTGGAAGAGCAAATTTTTTTTTTTTTTTGAGACACAGTCTTGTTCTATCCCTGAGATTGGAGTGCAGTGGCGCTATCTCTGCTCACTGCAACCTCTGCCTCCCGGGTTCAAGTGATTCTCCTGCCTCAGCCTCCCAATTAGCTGGGAGTATACCGCACCGCCCCACGCCTGGCTAATTTTTGTAGTTTTAGTAGAAGGGATTTCACCATATTGGCCTCCATCCGCCTTGCTCTCCCAAAGTGCTGGGTTTATAGGCATGAGCTACCATGCCCGGCTGGAAGAGTACTTAAAAAAAAGAAATAAGGCCAGGCGTGGTGGCTCATGCCTGTAATCCCAGCAATTTGGGAGGCCTAAGCAGATGGATCATTTGAGGTAAGGAGTTCGAGATCAGTCTGATCAACATGGTGAAACCCTGTCTCCACCAAAATACGAAAATTAGCTGGGCCAGCCTGGGCGACAGAGCGAGACTCCCTCTCAAAAAAAAAAAAAAAAAAAAAAAAAGAAACAAGACAAGACATAAGCAGATTGCTTAACAGGGAGGGAGAAGGTTTGTTTCCTTTCCTTGAATTCCTTTGAGCTCAGCAGGGTGCAGAAAGCACTAAGCCTGACACAGAAGACTCTGGCTTGCTGCCTGCTGCAAGCAGGTAGGGTGGGTGGGGAAGGGAGGAAGACACAGCAAGAGTCTGGGGGGATGGCGAGGACCCAGCCTCTTCAGAAACTTGCTGCAGTTGAAGATGGGAAGTGAGGTAGAATTTAGCGGAGTAGAAGAGAGAAACAAAACACACACAAAAATCCTCCCTTAGCTTGTCCCTCAACAACTAAGCCCCACAATTCTGTCCACGCAGCAGGGTATACACAGGAGAAAATGAAGAAAGAGAAACTATGAATGATTAAAAAGGGGAAAAGATTCGATTTTCACAAATCAGATATGAACTGTAATCACCAGCTACAGGCTGACGGTTCCCAAAATAGCTGTTTGAGCGCTTGGCACAAAACTGTTCTTGCTAAAGCCTTTACGATCCTTTTGAGCCTGTTTTTTCAACACTTCTGGTTACCAGGGCTGGCTGTCCACGTGCCTGCTGGTCAGCCTCTTGTGACCATGGGGGAAGAATAGGTGGCTTTTCTTCTTCATTGTACTTTTCCTCCCCTTAGAAAGGTGACTGGGAATTGCAAGTCTCGACTGCTGCTTCCCCTCTGAGATTCTGGGGGTGGGTTGGGGCTGGGATCCAGGTCATGTGTGGCCACAGCTGTTGTTAATAAACTTGCAATGATTTCATGAAAGGCTTCCAAAGAGCTGAAGATTTAGTTTCAAATTATTCCCAGATCAGCCACAGATCGCCTGAGCAACGACGGACCTTAGCCCCCACCCCTTGCTGTCCCCAGCAACAGGAAGTTGGGGGAGGGAGCAGCGGAGCAGCACATGCTGCGCAGCTGTGGCCGGGAAGGGCGGGGAGGCAGGACAGTGTGCTTGGGAGGAGTAGAGACTTCATGGGCTCAGGGCTGGCCCTGGCTTCTGCAGCCACCTCCTCAGGTCAGAGAGGCCCGGCACCCAAATATCACTATCTGGAGCACCTCCCCAACAAGGACATGGAGGTGGGGGCAGAATGTGGCCATGTTTTAAGTCCCGTCAGGGTCAAGTGCTCACCCAGGGGCCTGTTGGGTCTGCTGAAGACGACATGTAGTAACAAGCACCAACAGGCCGTGTGTACTGGACTGTGCTGCCCTGCTTGGGAAAGCCCTCAGTGACATCGAAACCCTATCTGGGACACTGCTGGGGTGGCGAAACTGCCAGGGCCCCTTTCTACTATTTGCAGCTTCATTCATCCATGGGGAAGGAGTCCAGCAAGGTCCCCACCCCTCTGCAAGGCCTACCTGGTTCATAAGGCTCAGGGATCCTATGGGCACCTAACGACCATGTATTTGTTGAAGGAGCCAGACATTGGTCAGAAGACCTGGGCTCATATCCTGGTTTTACCAAGCTGGGGGATCCTGGGCTAGTGACCTACACATCATCTCTGTCATCTGCAAAATAGGAAAGCAGTGCCTCCTGGCCCCATGCAGTAAAAATCACACTGCATAGCAAGCTCACATGGTGTTGGCTGTGTGGCTATTAAGAGGAAGATGAAGAAACCGAGGTCAGTTTTGATGACAGATCAATGATCACACCCACCCACTCACTTTTTTTTTTTTTTTTAACACACAATGGTATTTATAACAGTGACGAGAAATAACAAGCCAAGGCCAGCTGCGGAAGCTGGGTGATGGGACAACCTGGGGGCTCATTTTATTCTTTTGTAGAAGTAAATTTTGAAGGTTAAGGAAAAAATTCTGAAGCCAAAAATCAGTTTCCAACCTCAAAGTCTAAAATACCTTTCCTTACCAGGTTTCTGCATTTCCTCATCAATCCTCCCTTTCATAGCCTTCCTCCCTAATTCTGACAACATCATGTCCTTCCCCCGCCACTTAAGCCAGGGCCCCAAAGGTTCCCAGGACTTTCTACATGCCTGACCCACCAGGGAGATGCTGCGCTGGCCTGAGGGGAGAAGGCAGGTCTGGAAACAAGCCGAGGACAAATGACCCGGGTGAAAACCTAGGCTACCATTACTGGCCACAGTCTTTTTTTTTTTTTTTTTTTTTGAGGCGGAGTCTCGCTCTGTCGCCCGGACTGGAGTGCAGTGGCTGGATCTCAGCTCACTGCAAGCTCCGCCTCCCAGGTTTACGCCATTCTCCTGCCTCAGCCTCCCGAGTAGCTGGGACTAGAGGCGCCCGCCACCTCGCCCGGCTAGTTTTTGTATTTTTTAGTAGAGACGGGGTTTCACCGTGTTAGCCAGGATGGTCTCGATCTCCTGACCTCGTGATCCGCCCGTCTCGGCCTCCCAAAGTGCTGGGATTACAGGCTTGAGCCACCGCGCCCAGCCTACTGGCCACAGTCTTAAGCAAGTTCCTTCATCTGTAAAACTAGGATGATACATCTGCCTTCGAGCACTGCTACAGAACTGAATGTATTAACATCTAGAAATGTTAGGCTCAGTCCACTGTTGGTTTGGAAAAATTAGTATGTCTTAACCAAATGGTTAGGCGATAATTGTACCAAACTAAACTGGCTGTAAAAGTCCTAGGGTTTTATTTGAACTGGGCAGGTTTCAAACTCTTATATTCAAAAGACAAAGACATTGTAGAAAACAATTCTCTGTAGTTTCTCGTAGCCAAAACCCAAGACAAACATGGACTTTGTTTTGTACTGAAAGAGAACATGCTGTTTTGAGTTTTGCCATAGTCTCGAATCCAGACTGCCAGGTGCCTGTTCCTCTCACAATTCGGGCTACCACTCCTGTAGCCAAGCAAGGACCAGTCAGTACATTCATGTTCAGTAAAGTCCCAGGATCACTCTTCCCCTACTGCAAAATAACATCTGTTCACTTATTTGTCAAGAGCTGGTTTTCCACTCTGCTCCCTAATTCAGAAAACAGTGGTTTGCTGTGACTGTTTGCTTCTGGTTTTTTTGCTTCCTAAAGAAGACATCTTCTTTATAACACTCTTAGTTGCCGGGCACGGTGGCTCAAGCCTGTAATCCCAGCACTTTGGGAGGCCGAGATGGGCGGATCACGAGGTCAGGAGATCGAGACCATCCTGGCTAACACGGTGAAACCCCGTCTCTACTAAAAAATACAAAAAACTAGCCAAGCGAGGTGGCGGGCGCCTGTAGTCCCAGCTACTCGGGAGGCTGAGGCAGGAGAATGGCGTAAACCCGGGAGGTGGAGCTTGCAGTGAGCTGAGATCCGGCCACTGCACTCCAGCCTGGGCGACAGAGCAAGACTCCGTCTCAACAACAACAACAACAACAACAACAACAACAACAACAAAGACTCTTAGTTGAATGCTTTTGGCTTCATTTTGATAACTAACAGGGAAAGAAAGTTACTATTCACCACTTGAGCTCTTAATGTGGAGTGGTAGTTCAGGTTCCCAAGCAATCCCTAGTCATTAACGATGAAAACTCAACTTCCCTCCAAAACCATGAGGGGACAACTCCCTCGCTGACAAATAAGAGATTCTTCCTGGCCTTGCTGGTTAATTAAGCCGGAGAACAGGCTTGTGTGACAGTGCATGCTTTGTTTCACTGAACTTCTGAATGGCTTTGTGTTCTCAGAAGCCCCAACAGATGCTGGGTTGGAATTGGATCGGTCTCCTGGTGAGAATCAAGGAAACGGGGCTGATTGCTGTTTTGATGGGAACGGACAAACGGAACAGAATCTCCAGCTGTGGCTACCAGAGGAAATTGGAGGGATTTTTATTTGCCTGACCTTCCTTTCAAACTTTATTTTGAGCAAATCTAGAACCTTTCTCAGGTTAGAGATAACGATCCAACAAGAAAACAAGTCAGTGCATGCGATGGCACCCAAACAAGGAAACAGCACATGAGAAACCCACACCATCAATCCCAGGCATGGGAAGCAAAGGGAGGAGGCAGCAGAAGACACAGAACAAGGAGGAGAAGAAAAAAAAACGGCGCCGAGAATAGGCCGGACCGTTAACACCCGCCCTCACGCTAACTCCCACTCTGCCCTTTGTCTCTAGAGATAAAATACTGCCTGTGGAGCTTTTCAGAATTCCAGCTGAAAAAAAAAAAATTATTTTTTTCAGGACTCATGAAGTTCCTAGAGATGGTTGCCTCCCACTGTGCTAGCTGTGGGGGGTGGGGGAGGCACTGAGGAGGTGAGTCAGCAGAAGGGCTGTGCCTGGGAATGTCTGTCACAAAGGGGCACAGCCTGCCTGGTGAGCGCTTCCCACTGTGGCTGCACCTCCAGATCACCCAGCAAAAGAAGGACGACTCGGGCTTGGCTTTCTATGTACAAAAAGCCTCCCTTTCTTCCACACATCTCCGCAGTGACAGGAGGACAGGCTAGCTAAAGGTTTCATTGGGTCACAAGCTTTGTAATCTGAGTGACTTTTAGGAGTCCCTTATTCCAGCTTCCCACCCAGTGAGGAGCTTGTTCCATGATAAAACATTCCTGAAATGGAGTACACCCGGTTACCACAGAGGACTCACATCTTTTCAAAACCATGAGTAGCTCTCAGGATTATACACGTCTTTCCCTTTTTTTTTTTTTTAAAGACATGGTCTCACTCTGTCACCCAGGCAGGAGTGTAGTGGCGCAGTCAGGGCTCACTGCATCCCTAACCTCCCCGGCGCAAGCAATCCTCTTACTTCAGCTGGGGGAGGAGCTGGGAAAATAGGTGTGCACCACTACCCCTGGATAACTTGCATTTTTTGTAGAGATGGAGTTTTGCCATGTTTCCAAGGCTGGTCTTGAACTCCTGAGACTCACGAGATCTGCCCGCTGTGGGCTCCTGAAGTGCTGGGATTACAGGCATGAACCACTGTGCCCAGCCCAATTACGCATTTCTTTTTCTTTCTTTGAGATCAAGTCTTGCTCTGTTGGCCCAGCTGGAGTGCAGTGGTGTGATCTCAGCTCACTACAATCTCTGCCTCCTGGGTTCAAGTGATTCTTGTGCTTCAGCCTCACGAGCAGCTGGGAGGTCCTCCCAGCAATAACCTATAGTGGCTGAGCAGCAGCCCCTTGGCTGGGCCCCACACCCTCTCCTTTGCCACAGTCCCCACCATGCCTTCCTGCCTCCTAGACCTAGTGTGCTCCATCCAGACATCATTTCTGCTACGACCTGCCCCTGTGGTATCTTGGGTCTGTGACCCCAGCAATCCATGCTGTTTGTTTTCTATGTGAAAATTTTCCCATGGTTCTTTCCCTCCATGTTTTAAAGTGCAGATATATATATATATATATATATATATATACACACACACACACACACACACACGTAAAATTACTTTTTGTACTATTCTAATGTAAGCATATATAAAAATTGACATATCGCCTATTTTTTGGGATATTTAAATGGTGTTGCTAAATTTATACAACTTTAAATAACTCAGTGAACAGCTGCAGACAGAACTTTGTGAACTTGTCCAACTGTCTCCTGAGGATAACCTTTTCTAATTAAGTGGAACTCCCAGATCAAGGACATGCACTACATCTTCTGCTTTGTACACTCTAACTGCCCACTATGCCCAATTACAGTGTAGGAGATGCCAATAAATCTGAAAATTACCTATTAGCAGCCAGGTGCTATTTTCATTTCCATTTACTTGATTATTAGGGGTAGCTGTTAGTCAATTCCACCAGATTGTGGCCAGGTAGAAAAGCAAGCAGCTTTTTTTTTGGAGACAGGGTCTTGCTCTGTCACCCAGGCTGCAGTGCAGTGGCGCGAACATGGCTCACTGCAGCCTTGATCTCCCAGGCTCAAATGATCCTCCTGCCTCGGCCTCCCAAGTAGCTATGACGACAGGTGAGCAGCACCAAATCTGGCTTATTTTTGATATTTTGTAAAGACGGGGGTCTCACTATGTTGCCCAGGCTATTCTTAAACTCCAGGATGCAAGTGATGCTCCTGCCTTGGCCTCCTAAAGCACTGGGATTACAGACATGAGCCACTGCACCTGGCCAGCAAGCAGCTTTTTTCCTTACTTATAATTTTTTTTAAACTTCCTCTGTCCATTTTTGAGTTGAGGTGAATAGACCATAGGGAGACTCCTCAGTATAACATCTTCCTCCACAGACATTCTGGCTGGGTCTGTAATGGCTACTACTTCCCGTCTCGCTTGCAGTTGGGGAAGCATGTCATTAAGTTCTGGCTGATAGGACTGAAGAAGTGACCTGTTGCAGCTTCTGGAAGCCTAACATTACTTAAGAGATAGGTAAGCCGTCTCTTTAGCCTCACTCCACCCCTTTGCTGCTTGGAATGTGGATTTATCAGCCAGAGCTCCTTTTTAGACAATGACCACATGTGATCTAGGGGTGGCAGAATAGAATGCTGGAAGCAACTGGATCCCAGATAAGAGCTGCTAGATCGTCCCTGAGCTGTTCACCTCTGTACTTACACACAGAGGAAAAATACACTTCTGTTTTTCTCTTTTTTTGAGATCCAAAGTGCTAGGATTACAGGTATGAGCCACCACACGCGGCCCCATTTTTTTTTTTTTTTTTGACAGAGAGTCTCACACTGTCACCCAGGCTGGAGTATAGTGGCACAATCTCAGCTCATTGCAATCCCTGCCTCCTGGGTTCAAGCAATTCTGTCTCAGCCTCCTGAGTAGCTGGTATTACAGGTGTGCAGCACCATGCCCAGCTAATTTTTACATTTTTAGTAGAGACAGGTTTCACCATATTGGTCAGGCTGATCTCGAACTCCTGACCTCAGGTGATCCACCCGCCTCGGCTTCCCAAAGTGCTGGGATTACAGGCATGAGACACTGCGCCTAGCTTTAATTTTTTTGTTTTAAATGAAATGGGGTCTCGCTATGTTAACCAGGCTTGTCTTGAATTCCTGGGCTCCCGCGATCTGCCTAACTTGGCCTCCAAAAGTGCTGGCATCATAGGTATGAGCCACTGTGCCTGACCCTTTCCCCCAGTTTTTCATGTATCCCTAATCTTTGTTTATGATGTCATTTGCCACTGAGAATTTATGGTTTTTTAGTCTGGCCTTGATGTAATGCTTCTCTTGATGTAATGCAAGAAATCTTCTCGTCTCCAAGATTACAGAAGCCATTCCCTTCATGCTGCCCTCTCTCTCTCCATGTAGCAGCTAGAGTGACCTTGGAAACATAGCCCCCTACAATGCCCTGAAATGGCTCTAATCACACTCCAGACCTGAGGCCGGCCTCTGGGCCAACCGCTGTCACGTCCCTGTGGCTCTCCACCTACAAACCTCACCCGCTTTCTATCTGATCCCCAAACAGGCCCTATGTGTTTGATTTCCTTGCCAGTCTTGCTCCTCCTCTAGGTTTCACTGCAAATCACTCTGGCCCCCATCTATTTAAAAGCTGGCCTCCCTCCTCCCACCCGACCATTCTCTACTGCATCACCTGTTCTTCTGACATGGCATTAAATACTCCACAGATTCTTGTAGATTGTATTAGACCGTAAGTCCCATGAGGACAGGAGCTTTTCTGTTCAGACTAGTTCTGGCAACACTGCACAATTAAGAATTAACAGATAAAGGCTAGGCGCAGTAATCCCAGCACTCTGGGAGGCCGAGGCAGGTGGATCACGAGGTCAGGAGTTTGAGACCAGCCTGGCCAACATGATAAAACCCTGTCTTTACTAAAAATACAAAAATTATCTGGGCGTGGTGGTGTGTGCCTGCAATCCCAGCTACTCAGGAGGCTGAGGCAGGAGAATTGCTTGAACTCAGAAGGTGGAGGCTGCAGTGAGCCAAGATCGCGCCACTGCACTACAGCCTGGGCGACAGAGCAAGATATCATCTCAAAGAAAAAAAAAAAAAAGGAATTAACAGATAAATACACCTATAATTTCTCCAGTGATTTTAATGGCATTTAAAAAATCACACATTAATTTCTGTTTCTGGTCTCTATCTTGTCCCTTTGATCTATCTGCCTATTATTATGTTCACCTACGTGTATTAATAGCTTTACAGTAAAAAGTAGTTTCATTTTCAAAATAAGCCAGTTTTTAAAAATCCTACTGAATTTAGATGTGAATTGCATTAAATTTCTAGGTGACTTTGGATAGAGGTGATCTCTCTGTAATACTGAATGTTTTCTTAGAGGACAGGAATGTTTCTCCACTAAACACTACCGAGGCCCCCTTCACTCTTCCCAGTGAAAGCTGAGAAGTGCCATGTGTCACCAGGCCTGCCTCCTAGTGGCCTTGGTCCGCTTGCTCCAGGTCAGCAGGGAGCTCACTGTCACATGCAATCGCCTTTTGGTAAAGATGTCTTCTTGTATTATGACATTATTCTGACCAGGTGTGGTGGCTCATGTCTGTAATCCCAGCACTTTGGGAGGCCGAGGCAGGTGGATCATCTGAGTTCTGGAGTTTGAGACCAGTCTGGCCAACACGGTGAAACCCCGTCTCTACTGAAAATACAAAAATTAGCCAGGTGTGGTGGCATGTGCCTGTAGTCCCAGCTACTTGGGAGGTTGAGGCAGGAGAATCAGGAATCATTTGAATCCGGGAGGTGGAGGTTGCAGTGAGCTGAGATCACACCTTTGCACTGCAGCCTAGGTGACAGAGCAAGACTCTGTCTCAACAACAACAAAAAAAATTGTTATTTTTTTTTTTTTTTTTGAGACAGAGTCTCGCTCTGCCGCCCAGGCTGGAGTGCAGTGGCCGGATCTCAGCTCACTGCAAGCTCTGCCTCCCGGGTTCACGCCATTCTCCTGCCTCAGCCTCCCGAGTAGCTGGGACTACAGGCACCGCCACCTCGCCTGGCTAGTTTTTTGTATTTTTTAGTAGAGACGGGGTTTCACCGTGTTAGCCAGGATGGTCTCGATCTCCTGACCTCGTGATCCGCCCCCCTCGGCCTCCCAAAGTGCTGGGATTACAGGCTTGAGCCACCGCGCCCGGCCAAAAATCGTTATTCTTACAGATCAGCTTTGAACAGTGCTTGTTTCTAGTTTAAAATAATTTTAAGAATTGATTTTTTTTTTTTTTGAGACAGACTCTTGCTCTGTTGCCCAGGCTGCAGTGCAGTGGCATAATCTTGGCTCACTGCAAGCTCTACCTCCCCAGTTAAAGTGATTCTCGTGCCTCAGCCTTGTGAGTAGGTGAGATTACAGAGGCGTGCCACCATGCTTGGCTAATTTTTGTATTTTTAGTAGAGACAGGGCTTTGCCATGTTGGTCAGGCTGGTCTTGAACTCTGACATCAGGTGATCCACCCACCTCGGCCTCCCCAAAGTGCTGAGATTATGGACACGAGCTACTGCGCCCAGCCAAGTTTTCCTTTCTTTACATATAAAACACTTATAAATAAAAGTACTTAGAACAGTGTCTGACACATGGTAGGTGCCCAATAAACATTAGCTATGACTGTCTCCAGTATCTACTATACCTTTTACTCTCTTAGCTAAGTGCACTGACTAGCAGTTTCAGAACATAGGATTGCTGATTGATAATGTTATACTTGACTTTATTTTATTACTAAATGCATGCTAACATCTGTATTGAAATTTGGGGTCTAAAAATATTAAGGAATCATCTTTGTAATACTGTATTTTTAAAGCTTAAATCAAGAAGAAATATTTGATTTCTTAAATGTCTTTTCACCATCTACAGATACCATATAATGATTTACGTTAATAGAGGTTGTTAATATTAAACCATCATTGCATTTCTGGAACAAACTCACTTGGTCATGCTTTCTATTTGCTAATATTTTATTCAGATAATTTAAAATCTAGATTATATGTAAGTCTCATAAGAACATCTATAGTTTTATTTGTTAGGGCTATCTCCATCAGGCTTTGGAATCAGTGTTATGCTGGCTTTGAACAGATACATGTATAAGTTTCCTTACTTTGCTCTGGAATATTTCAGAGGGCATAGAATAATTTTATTTCCTGAAGAATTAAAAGAATTTGCCTATAAAACTGTTAGGGCCTGTTGCTTTGAGCAGCATGAGGAGTAGCTGATAATTACTTTCTCAAATTTTTTCTTTGGTTATCAGTCTATGTAATTTCCTATATTCTTCTCCTAAGTCAAATTTTGTTATGTATATTCAAAATATTTGTCATAAAACTATATTTCTATTTTCTCCCTATAAAGCAATAGGCAGCCATGTGTCTACTTACAGTGGGATCGGTCCAGAGAGAGCATCTTGAACACTCTTGGCAAGGGGCTCCTGGGGAGCGGGGATGTTGGCAGAAATGGTCATATCCATTGATAGAAACTCGACAGAGGTAGCACATCTGGGCACCACAGCGGCAAGACATGCGGTTGCAGCCTTCAGATTTGATGAGGCCAGTTCCACACTTGTGGCATTTTCTAATGCGGGCAGCAGTCATTTTTTCTTCACTGAAATAAGAAAACATAATTTGGAGCTGGGAGGGATGACGAGGAGGAAAAAAATATGGCCATTAAACATTTATTTATTTCCACATAAAATGATCACTTATGCCTTTTTGTGACATTAAGCAGTGAAAAGAGCCTAGGTTTTAGAGTCTGAGAACTGCTTCAAAGTTTTAATTCTATGATCTTTGGTAAATTATTCACCTGCATGGAGACTCAGTTTCCTCATTTTTAAACTGTGAAAACACAACTTTCTCCTGGTGTTTTGAGGATTACAGACGAAATATAAATCACCCTGGCATAGTGCCTAGTAACTGGCATTTAGAAAAGGACTGCTCTATTTGTTATAGGAATCCCTGTAGGCTTAAAATGGAGAGAAAAAGCTGAGCATGGTGGTGCATGCTCAGTTCCGGTGTAATCCCAGAACTTTGAGAGGCCAAAGCAGGAAGATCGTTTGAGCTCAGGGGTTTGACACCAGCCTGACCAACATAGTGAAACCCTGTCTCTACTAAAAATACAAAAATTAGCCAGCTGTGGTGGTGCACACCTGTAATCCCACCTACTTGGGAGGCTGAGGCAGAAGAATTGCTTAAACCTGGGAGGTGAAGGCTGCAGTGAAGTGAGACCGTGTCACCACTGCATCCCAGCTTGTGTAACAGAGCGAGACTCCATCTAAAAAACAAAACAAAACAAAAAACACCACACACACACACACTGTCTTTTTTTTTTTTTTTTTTTTTTTGAGACGGAGTCTCGCTCTGTCGCCCAGGTTGGAGTGCAGTGGCCGGATCTCAGCTCACTGCAAGCTCCGCCTCCCGGGTTTAGGCCATTCTCCTGCCTCAGCCTCCCGAGTAGCTGGGACTACAGGCGCCCGCCACCTCACCCGGCTAATTTTTTGTATTTTTAGTGGAGACGGGGTTTCACCATGTTAGCCAGGATGGTCTCGATCTCCTGACCTCGTGATCCGCCCGTCTCGGCCTCCCAAAGTGCTGGGATTACAGGCTTGAGCCACCGCGCCCGGCCTACACACATTGTCAAGGAGACAAAATTTAGATAAAGTGCATTTAGTACTATTACCTATGAGTCACCTTAGTAGTACATCTGTTTATGATTTTAGTTACTCAGCAACTGTGAAGACACTACTCAATGTTCTACGACTCAAGGTTCTACTTTTCTTTTTTTTTGGGACGGAGTCTTGCTCTGTTGCCCAGACTGGGGTGCAGTGGCTCCATCTCAGCTCACTGCAACCTCTGCCTCCCCAGGTTCAAGAGATCCTCCCACCTCGGTGTCCCAAGTAGCTGGGATTACAGGCACCCACCACCATGCCCGGCTAATTTTTTTTAATTTTTAGTAGAAATGGGGTTTCACCATGTTGGCCAGGCTGGTCTGGAACTCCCGACCTCAGGTGATCCACCTGCCTTGGCCTCCCAAAGTGCTGGGATTACAGGTGTGAGCCACTGTGCCTGGTCGATTTTTTAAATTTTTTTTTGAGACTCACTGCAACCTCCATCTCCTGGGTTCAAGCAATTCTCATGCCTCAGCTTCCCAAGTAGCTGGGATCACAGGTGCATGCCACCACACCACCATACCTGGCTAATTTAATGCCCGGCTAATTTTTGTATTTTTTATAGAGATGAGGTTTCACCATGTTGGCCACGCTGGTCTCAAACTCCTGACCTCAAGTGATCCGCCTGCTTCGGCCTCCCAAAGTGCTGAGATTACAAGTGTGAGCCACTGCGCCCGGCTAGACTCAAAGTTCTAATGAAAAACTTTTCAATTTGAAAAGCTATGTGCCCAAACACAACTGCAATTTTCTACAGCACAAACCTCCTTTGTAAGAGCACCCTGAGACTGAGGTGTGGCTTTAAGCTGTGGCACTCCAGCTGCCTGGGGCTGTCTGACTGTCCCTGGGAAGCTGCTCAGGGAGAGAAGAGGCTGTAAAAAATTAAGGTTACAGTCTTTTCACGAAGACTTGGAAACACGGTCTACTTGCTTGCTCATCCTGGCAGTGACATGAAATAATAATGGGTATGGAGGGAGAAGAAAAGCCTCCCCTAAAATGGAAAGAGGAATACATAAAGCATGCCTGCAACTCAACATTGCTGAAATGTTCAAATAGCTATTCAACATTGCACATATACTCAAGTCCTTTGCTTCTGCATTTTTTTTTTTTTTTTTTGAGACGGAGTCTCGCTCTGTCGCCCAGGCTGGAGTGCTGTGGCCGGATCTCGGCTCACTGCAAGCTCCGCCTCCCGGTTCACGCCATTCTCCTGCCTCAGCCTCCCGAGCAGCTGGGACTACAGGCGCCCACCACCTCGCCCGGCTAGTTTTTTGTATTTTTTAGTAGAGACGGGGTTTCACTGTGTTAGCCAGGATGGTCTCGATCTCCTGACCTCGTGATCCACCCGACTCGGCCTCCCAAAGTGCTGGGATTACAGGCTTGAGCCACCGCGCCCGGCCTGCTTCTGCATTTTTAAGTGTACTACTGGATAGGGCCAGAATGGAGTGTTCTTATGGGATGTGGTGACTACCTAGCCAGTAATATAAAAGTGAACAGTGAAACGGGGGAAAAATCATGGTTGATTCCTTCAGAGAAAAGGTGGTTTGGCAACTAGATGCTCAACCAGGCAGTAAACAGCCTCGCAGGATGTGCTCCTGGGGCAGGACAGGAAGAGAAGCCGGAGCTGTGACTGTGGTTGCTGACTTTGCGCTCACACAGGAAGGCTCAGGGCCTCTTCTACTCAGTCAGCGACAGCCTGCACTCCTGTAGTTATCTGCGCTCACCACCAGCCAGTGTGTGGGTAACTCCTCTCTGGGAGCCATGCCCTTCAGATCTCAGCCCATCCCCTTCGTGAGTGTGAGGACGCATGTGTGTATGCATTGTTTTGTTGTGGTAAAATGCACATAAAATTGACTTTTTAAATCATTCTAACATATGCAATTCAGGGATATTTTGAGTATTCATGATGTTATACAATCAATATCACCATCTAGTTTCAAGAGACTTTTAAAACCCCAAAAGGAAACCCTGTACCCATTAAGCAGGCATTCCCCATTTCTCCCCGCCTTGCAGCCCACAACTTGCTTTTGGGCTCTATAGATTGCCATTCTGAGGCTAGGCAAATACCCATATACCTCTGATATTTCATAGGAATGGAAATCATACATGTGCTTTTGTGCCTGTCTTCTTTCTTTATTATTTTTATTTTTTTTTTTGAGACGGAGTCTCGCTCTGTCGCCCAGGCTGGAGTGCAGTGGCCGGATCTCAGCTCATTGCAAGCTCCACCTCCCGGGTTTACGCCATTCTCCTGCCTCAGCCTCCCGAGTAGCTGGGACTACAGGCGCCCGCCACCTCACCCGGCTAGTTTTTTGTATTTTTTTTAGTAGAGACGGGGTTTCACCATGTTAGCCAGGACGGTCTCGATCTCCTGACCTCGTGATCCGCCCGCCTCGGCCTCCCAAAAGTGCTGGGATTACAGGCTTGAGCCACCGTGCCCGGCCTGTGCCTGTCTTCTTTCATTTAGCGTGTATGAATATATCACATTTGTTTATTCATCAGTTGATGGATTATTTTTGCTTTTTGGCTATTGTGAATTGTGGTTAAATGAACATTCTTGCACAAATTTTGTAGAGACACTTGTTTTCGCTCATGTTGGGTGAGTACCTGAGAGTGGAACTGCTGGGTCATGTGGTAATTCTATGTTTAACTTATTGGGGAAAGCCAGCTGTTAACTATGGTGGCTGTACTATTTTCTATTCCCACCTCAATGTACACTGGTGTCATTTCTTCTATACCCCTGTCAACATTTGTTTTTTTCCACTGTTTTCATTATAGTCATCCTAATAGGTGTGAAGTGATCTTACCATAGTTTGATTTGTATTTTCGTAATGACTAATGACGTTCAGCATGCTTTCATGTGTTTGTTGGTCATTCGTACATCTTTTTGGAGAAATATCAATTCACATTGTTTGCCCATGTTTTTTTTGAGATAGAGTCTTACTTTGTCATCCAGGCTGGAATGTAGTAGTATAGTCTCAGCTCACTGCAACTTCCGCCTCCTGGGCTCCAGTGATTTCCCACCTCAGCCTCCTGAGTAGCTGGGAATACAGGTTAACGCCACCATGCTGTTATTTTTAAATTTTTTGTAGAGACTGGGTTTCACCATGTTGTCTAGGCTGGTCTTAAACTCCTGGGCTTAAGCTGTCTGCTTGACCTTGGCTTCTCAAAGTGTTGGGATTACATGTGTGAGCCTGGCTGTTTGCCTATTTTCTTCTTTTTTTTTTTTTTTGAGACGGAGTCTTGCTCTGTTGCCCAGGCTAGAGTACAGTGGCGTGATCTCAGCTCACTGCAACCTCCATTTCCCAGGTTCAAGTGATTCTCCAGCCTCAGCCTCCCGAGTAGATGGAACTACAGGCATGCACCAGAACGCCTGGCTAATTTTTGCATTTTTAGTAGAGATGGGGTTTCACCATATTGGCCAGGCTGATCTCGAACTCCTGATCTCGTGATCCACCCGCCTCAGCCTCCCAAAGTACTGGGATTACAGGCGTGAGCCACCGTGCCCGGCCTATTTGCCTATTTTCTGATTGGGTTGTTCCCTTACTGCTTTCAAGATTTTCTATGTCTTTGGCTTTGAACAGTTTGACTCTGATGTGTTGTGGTGTGGACTTCTTTTGAGTTCATCCTACTTGGAATTCATTCAGCTTCTTGGATATATAGATTCTTGTTCTTCATCAGATTTGGGAAGTTTTCAGCCATTATTTCTTCAATATTCTTTCTGTTCATTTTGCTCTCTGTTCTCCTTTGGGCTTCCCCTTAATGTGAATATTGGTATGTCTGATGATGTTCTATAGGTCCCTTAGGCTCTATTCACTTTTCTTCATTCATTTTTCTGCTCCTCCTCCAATTGTATAATTTCAACAGCTGTATCTTCAAGATCTCTGATTCTTCGGCCTGCTCAAATCTGCTTCTGAATTCCTCTAATGGAATTCAGCTCAGCTATTGTAATTTTGGGGTACAATTATTTGTTGGTTTCTTAATTTTTTTTTTTTTTTTTTTTTTTGAGATGGAGTCTTGCTCTGTCGCCAGGCTGGTGTGCAGTGGTGCAATCTCAGCTCACTGCAACCTCCACCTCCCGGGTTCAAACGATTCTCCTGCCTCAGCCTCCCAAGTAGCTGGGACTACAGGCATCCACCACCTCACTCAGTTAATTTTTGTGTTTTCAGTAGAGATGGGTTTCACCATGTTGGCCAGGTTGGTCTTGAACTCCTGACCTCAAGTGATCCGCCCATCTCGGCCTCCCAAAGTGCTGGGATTACAGGCGTGAGCCACTGCGCCTGGCCGGTTTCTTAATTTCTATCTATATTCTCTACTTGCTCATACACTGTGCTCCTGGTTTCCTTTCGTTCTTTGCTCATGGTTTCACCTGGCTTTCTGAGCATATCTAAGACAGTTGATTCAAAGCATTTGTCTAGTACGCCCAATGTGTCCTCAGAGATGGTTTCTATCAACTACTTTTTTCCCTGTGAATGGGCCACACTTTCCTGTTTGCTTTATAAATTATTGTTGAAAACTGGATATTTTGAATATTATACTATGAGAAGAGCCTAGAAATCAGGTTGCTTTTTGTAAGGTTTGTGATTGTTTAGTGACTTTTAAAAGTTATTTTTGTAAATTAGCCAGGCATGGTGGTACATGCTTATAATCCCAGCTACTCGGGAGGCTGAGGCATGAGAATCGCTTGAGGCCAGAGGCGGAGGTTGCAGTGAGCTGAGATCTCACCACTGCCACTGCACTCCAGCCTGGAGAAAAAAAATAAAATAAAAATAAAAAGCGGGGCCAGGCGTGGTGGCTCACGTCTGTAATCCCAGCACTTTGGGAGGCAGAGGAGGGTAGATCATGAGGTCTGAAGATCCGAGACCATCCTGGCTACCATGGTGAAACCCCATCTCTACTAAAAATGCAAAAAATTAGTCGGGTGTGGTGGCACACATCTGTAGTCCCAGCTACTCGGGAGGCTGAGGCATGAACCCGGGAGGTGGAGCTTGCAGTGAGCCGAGATAGCGCCACTGCACTCCAGTCTGGGTGACAGAGCAAGACTCCATCTCAAAAAGAAAAAAAAAAAAAAAAAAGAAAACGCAGGGCACAGAAGAACAAGTTAAATAATACCATGGGAAACCAGCCAACTCTAGAAGACATTCTACGGGCCAATTATCCTTACTTTTTTCAGTAAGTGAATGGCATAACACAATGTGTCGGGAAGAGAGAGTATCCTCATTGAAAGAGACTTAAGAGAAATAATTATCAAATGCAATGAATCTCGTTTGATCCTAACCTGAACAAACTAACTGCAGTACACATGTAAAGCTAATTTGAGGCCGGGCGTGGTGGCTCAAGCCTATAATCCCAGCACTTTGGGAGGCCAAGACGGGCGGATCACGAGGTCAGGAGACCAAGACCATCCTGGCTAACACGGTGAAACCCCGTCTCTACTAAAAATACAAAAAAAAAAACTAGCCGGGCGAGGTGGCGGGCGCCGGTAGTCCCAGCTACTCGGGAGGCTGAGGCAGGAGAATGGCGTAAACCCGGGAGGTGGAGCTTGCAGTGAGCTGAGATCCGGCCACTGCACTCCAGCCCAGGCGACAGAGCGAGACTTTCCGTCTCAAAAAAAAAAGCTAATTTGAGATAATTAGCAGAACTGTGAAGTTAGTATGAGATATCAAAGACTTAAAATTTTAATTTTAGTATTGTTAGTGGTCATAAAGGTAAGCGCTATAGAAGAAAAACAAGTTTTTATGGGAGAAATGACATGCTGCCAGGGATTTGGATTTGCTTGAAAGTATTATAGCAGTTTAAAAACAAGAAAGGGACTGCCAGGCGGGCGCGGTAGCTCACATCTGTAATCCCAGCACTTTGGGAGACTGAGGCGGTGGGATCACTTGAGGTCAGGAATCGAGACCAGCCTGGCCAACAAGGTAAAACTCTGTCTCTACTAAAAATTCAAAAATCAGCTGGGCGTGGTGGCAGGCACCTGTAATCCCAGCTACTCGGGAGGCTGAGGCAGGAGAATCGCTCAAACCCGGGAGGCGGAGGTCGCAGTGAGCCAAGGCACTCCAACCTAGTTGACAGAGGGAGACTCCGTCTAAAAAAAAAAGAAAAAAAGAAAGAGAGGGAGGGAGGATCACTCAAGCTTAGGGGGTCAAGGCTGAGGTGAGCTGTGATTGTGCCAATGCATTCCAGCCTGGATGACAGAATAAGACTCTGTCTCAATGGGGGAAAAAAAAGTTTTGACATTTGGCAGGACTCTGCGGCTCTTTGGTCCCAGTGGGGTTATATGATAAAGCAAGTTGAAGCCCCTGGAGCACCCTCTCTCTAAAGAAAGCACACCATCAGATTCCTTTGGGCATCTTCAAGACTGGCACCACCATCAAAGACTTGTAAGATGCAGAGGCGATGATTCTCTCACATCTCTTTTTACTTCTCATTTGGCTTGCACAGAAGAATGGCTCTTGGAGGACAGTGTATTACTCTAAGCCTCAAAAGATGGCGACTAGATGTGGCTGCTGTTCCAGATGTCGTTTCTCACCAGAACAAACAAACAGCCCCTGGCAACTGGTATGCCGCGACTGATTTGGAAAATGCTTTTCCTGTCTGTTCAATAATCAGAGAACACCAGCAGCCAGTGAGGACCTTGATTATCTGTCGTCCAATAGGATAACACACTGTTCTACCACTTGAACGACACATGCAGATAGAACCTGGTGAACAGGAAGTAGCAAGTATGGTAGGATGTATTAATATGCTACATGAATGCCAGAAGGTGAGAGAGAGATCCCTTGAATGTAGGAATGTGTAATCCCTATGAAGTCAGGCATGTGTATCATGATATCCCTTCCAAAGCTAGACTCATGATAGAAGCATCCTCTATCACTAAGGAAGAAGCCCAACATTTGGGAGGCTGTTTTTGATTTTTGGAATCAACATATATCACATTTGGATGTTCTGCTCTTATCTACTTACTGCTGATCTAAAAGGCTGCCAGGTTTAAATAGGACCCAGTGATGGGCTGTGTGTGGCAGACCAATACGCTGAGCGGAACCCAGTGAGGGTTGTTCCTAACTTCTACAGGCTGCCTCAATCCTTGGCTCATGGCCACCTTCATCTATCTTCAAAGCTAGCAACGGGGGGCGGTCAAGTCCTTCTTACGCTTGTCTGACTCTTCATCCCATACTAAGGGCTCTCTGCTTTTAAGGATTTGTAATTAGACTGGGTCTACTTGGATAATCCAGGCAACCTTCCCATCTCAAGGTCCTTAACCGTACAACCAAGGGCAAATCACATGGGCTCAGTTGCCTCATCTGTAAGAGAAGGATAATGGTACCCACCTGTGCTGCATACTTGGGAAACTGCCCAAATTGCCATTGCCCACTTCATTTTCTGAAACTCCTTCCATATCCATTATATTTAACTGGACATAAAGTCACCCAACTACAGGATACATATGGTGCTTGCTTTGTCCATGTGACAATCTAGACCACTGTGGTACGAGCCGAAGTAAGATATATGTATATAATTACTGTATCACTCACAACATCAAGAAAAGCTGCCTACTTGGCAACTTATCTATTTCCCACTTTCTTTAGGTTTGAGTGTAAATGTGGCCACAATCTAGTTATAATCATGAAGATGAGAACACCACCCTCAGGGAAGGGTAAAGCAGTTAGACAATCTCTCTCTTTTTTTCTTTTTTGAGATAGAGTTTCCCTCTGTCGCCCAGGCTGGAGTGCAGAGATGCGATCTTGGCTCACTGCAACCTCTGCCTCCCTGGTTCAAGCAATTCTCTTGCCTCAGCTTCCTGAGTAGCTGGGACTACAAGTGCGTGCCTACCACTTCTGGATAATTTTACTTTTTTATTTTTTGTAGAGATGAGGTTTTGCCATGTTGCCCAGGCTGGTCTCAAATTCGTGAGCTCAAGCGATCCGCCTGCCTTGGCCTCCCAAAATGCCAGGATTACAGGCCTGAGCTACCACGCCTGGCTATGAGACAATCTCTGAATAACATCAGGAGACAGATATGCACCCTCAGCTGCGTGGCAAGTCTAGATTGTTATGAGAGAGAGAGAGATTTCAGTAGTACTTTAGTCATTGCTTTTTTTTTTTTTTTTGAGACAGAGTCTCACTCTGTTGCCAGGTTGGAGTGCAGTAGCACAATCTTGGCTCACTGCAACCTCTGCCTCCTGGGTTTAAGTAATTCTCCTGCCTCAGCCTTCCAAGTAGCTGGGATTACAGGCAAGTGCCACCATCCAGCTAATTTTTGTACTTTTAGTAGAGATGGGGTTTCACCATGTTAGCCAGGATGGTCTCGATCTCCTGACCTTGTGATCCACCAACCTTGGCCTCCCAAAGTGCTGGGATTACAGGCGTGAGCCACAGCACCTGGCCTGCATTTTAGTAAGTGAGTATCTGTAACGTGCTCAGCCACGTAGAGAGGACTATACAAGTAATGGTTATTATTATCACAGGTGTATCATTTTGTATTCTTGAGGTGGGCAATTCTACTTAGGTCTCAGACCAACAGTATCCTGCAACACAGACATAAGCAACATCAGTGCAGTCTAAGCTAATTAAAACATGCTACTTGCTTATTTAGAAAATAAGGAAAAGGGGGGACCACCATTTATTGAATTCCCATGTGCCAGGCATTTATATGTTAATTTGTCTACTGAAATAACTCCATGAGGCTGCAGAGATGAAAAGCAGAGGCGGCCGGGCGCGGTGGCTCAAGCCTGTAATCCCAGCACTTTGGGAGGCCGAGACGGGCGGATCACGAGGTCAGGAGATCGAGACCATCCTGGCTAATACGGTGAAACCCCGTCTCTACTAAAAAATACAAAAAACTAGCCGGGCGACGAGGCGGGCGCCTGTAGTCCCAGCTACTCGGGAGGCTGAGACAGGAGAATGGCGTGAACCCGGGAGGCGGAGCTTGCAGTGAGCTGAGAGCCGGCCACTGCACTCCAGCCTGGGTGGCAGAGCAAGACTCCGTCTCAAAAAAAAAAAGAAAAGCAGAGGCTCAGGGGTTAGGTCACTTCCCCAAGATCACTCCAGACTCGGGTGGCTCAAGCGTGTTCTTCCCACAATAGTGTGCCCTCTCTGCCAAAAAGCAGGTTAATGGGGAAGTTGAGAATCAGCCCATAGCCCCTCTGAATTCTGTTACTCACATAGAGGTACGGTACTTGATGTCATCTTTCTCAGCCAGCTCTTCACAGGTGAGGCCATTGTGTTCTTTCCAGAGTCCCTGACACTTCCTACAGGTTTCCTGGGGATAAAGGAAAGACACAAAGACAACTCCTGGTGAGTGGACACCACAGAAGTTCCTGTTCAACAAAAGCGGTATGAAATGAGCTTTACTTGGCTTGAATTATCTCAGGATGCCTCTCCTTTTCAGGGGGGATACTTCTAAAGACATCTTTTAATAGAAGAGGTGAGAGGTGGCAGGGCCAGGTGACTCACGTCTGTAGTACCAGCACTTTGGGAGGCTGTGGCAGGTCAGGAGTTTGAGACCAGCCTGGGCAACACAGTGAGACCCTGTCCCTTAAAAAAAGAGAAAGAGTTGCGGAAGGAGAGGGGAGTGGTAAGAATCATTAGAAGGATGCACAAGGGAAAATTTCTCTCCCTAGATCAAAAGGAAGTGTTGCTCCCATCACCTAATTTGCATAAGGCTTTCTAAAATGCTCTGGGCCATGTGAAAAAACCAAAGGAGACAGATCTTGGGCAATCGTGAGTTTTTATAACACAGTAGCGCGAGCTGCTTGGAAGGGCCTGTCTGGATCTTGTTAATCTCTTCAAAATCCCTGTGCCCACATGTTGGCATCCAAAACGCGCTTCTACTGGATTGAAGAATGGCCTACTTCAGTTCATCAGGGGCTCCTAAGGGAGACTTTCCTCTGCTGCCCATCGCTCATCAGTACGGATGTCACACTTAAAAGTTTCACTTCAGACTGGGCACGGTGGCTCATCCCAGCACTTTGGGAGTCCGAAGTGGGCGGATCACGAGGTCAGGAGATCGAGACCATCCTGGCTAACTGAAACCCCATTTCTGCTATTAAAAAAAAAAAAAAAAAAATTTAGCTGGGCTTGGTGGCAGGCACCTGTAGTCCCAGCTACTCGGGAGGCTGAGGCAGGAGAATGGTGTGAACTCGTGAGACGGAGCTTGCGGTGAGCCGAGATAGCACCACTGCACTCCAGCCTGGGCAAAAGACTGAGACTCCGTCTCAAAAAAAAAAAGTTTTACTTCATATATAAACATGCATGCTAAATAATCACCACCTTTATTCTAGGATCCGTCATAGTTTATAAAATGCTTTCATATGTCCAGAAACTATCCCACATCAAATTTAAAGAAATGCTAATCCAATGATCACAGGCATAAGTGGAAATTATAACACTAATAAGTTATAGTGACAGTGTTGTCAGTTTTAAGTAGGGACCTGACCTAGTCTGGGGAGCCAGTGAAGACCTGAGGAAGTGAAGCCTGAGATCCAAAAGACGAGTTAACAACAATTAGATGGGGCAGCGAAAAGAGATCAACACTCCAGACAATGGATAGCAAGAGAAGACTCTGGCAGGCAAAGCCGGGCATGTTCAGTTCCTATGGCTGGACTGCAGACAGTGAGAACGGCCCTGGAGGCCTGCAAGCACTTGACCAGGCAAGGCCTTGAAGGGCATGAGAAGCAGTTTGTTCTTTATCCTATGAGCACTAGGAAGCCGCCAAAAGGTCCCAAGTATGGAAGTAACAGAATCAGGTATGTCTTTTTAAAAAAATCATTCTGGGTGGAAAACACTGGAGGGAGGAAAGAATGAACGTGCAAAAGACAGGAGCTAGTAAAGCCACTCGGGAAAGAGGCCACCAATGCCCAGACCAGGGTGGTGGGCAAGGACAGGAAGACAAGGGGGACTGACTTGAGAGCAAGGAAGGAAGTACGACTGGCAGGTGTGGAGATGAGCCGCCGTGCCTGGCCCTTTTGTACATTCTGAATTTTATACTATATGTGTACTATCTAATAAAAAGAATTTAAAAAGGGAGACAAATGGAACAGACTGCTGAGGGAGCTGAGAACCTGATCCTTTTGGTGGGATGTCATAAAAAGGCTCAATCAGGCTGGGCACAGTGGCTCACACCTATAATTCCACACTTTGGGAAGACAAGGCAGGCAAATCATTTGAGGTGAGAAGTTCGAGACCAGCCTAGACAACATGGAGAAACCCCATCTCTACTAAAAATACGAAAATTAGCCAGGCGTGGTGGCTGGTGACTGTAATCCCAGCTACTTGGGAGGCTGAGGCAGGAGAATCACTTGAACCTGGGAGGTGGAGGTTGCAGTGGGCAGGGATCATACCACTGCACTTTAGCCTGGGCAACAGAGCCAGACTCCGTCTCAAAAAAAAAAAAAAAAAGGCTCAATCAATGGGCTGGGCAGAGAGGAACTGAAGGGACATACTACATTTAAACGCCACCGTTTCTGAGGGACGTGGATGTGCTCTGGTCCACCACCTGAATCCCATTCAGTAAACAAAGGTGATACATATTAGTGTGCCTAACTATTGCCCACCAAAACATACAGCAGCACAAACCCATTTTTCTAAGACCATGTGCCTAACTATTGCAGGAAGCTGGAGGAAAAACAACAGCTGGAGAATAGATGAGCTGATGTTTGGCTCTTAACCTCTAAAACAATGCCAACCCAGCCCCTTCCAGGAGTAACAGCTTGAAAACAATACATGGCATTTAGATAGTTTTTAGCATCCCTGGCAATTCCGTTATTAATTCATGGGTCTTCTTCATAAGGGAAGAAACCCCATTTTTGAGGTGAGGCACAGGCCCACGAGGGCAAAATGGCCTGGCCAAGCTGGAGCCAGGTGTGTGTGAGGACCACTGTCAAGCCCTCTGCCCTGCTCACCCTCTACATCACAGTGCTTCTTCTGTAGGTAAACGTCTGGGTTTTCAGCCAGGGAGCTTCTTACTGAAGGGCCCAAGGGCCCCAGGAGAACACAGTGGAAACGTCTTTTGAAAAGACTATGTAGCACTTTGGGAGGCCGAGGCGGAGAGATCACCTGAGGTCAGAAGTTCGAAACCAGCCTGGCCAACACGGTGAAACCCCGTCTCTACCACAAATACAAAAATTAGCCGGGCGTGGTGGCACATGCCTGTAATTCCAGCTGAGGCAATCCCTGTGAGGCTGAGGCAGAAGAATTCCTTGACGCAGGGAGGCAGAGGTTGCAGTGAGCAGAGATCGCACCACTGCACTCCAGCTTGGGCAACAGAGCAAGACTCTGTCTCAAAAAAAAAAAAAAAAAAAAAAGACAAGACTATGTAGCTAGATACGAAACCTACAATTAAAATAAGGCAAGCAAACAGCAGGCTGCGGAGTTTAACACTTGGAGCTCTCTCTGTGAAGTGTCTTTAAAATGTACTCTCTCTTCTAAAAAGTATAAATTTTACTAAACTGTAGTTCCCTCCTCTCAGGCACAGATAGGCTTTGCTCCTAAACTCAACAAATGCTTACGCATATTACGAAGAAATGCTCTTGAACGTTTTTTTCTTTTCTTTTCTTTATTTTTTTTTGAGTCAGGGTTGCACTCTGTCACCCAGGCTGGAGTGAGATCTCGGTTCACTGCAACCTCCATGTCCTGGGCTCAAGCGATCTCCCACCTCAGCCTCCTGGGTAGCTGGGACTACCAGTGCTCATGCCTGTAATCCCAGCACTTTGGAAAGCCAAGGAGGGTGGATTACCTGACGTCAGGAGTTCAAGACCAGCCTGGGCAACATGGTGAAACCTTGTCTCTACTAAAAATACGAAAATCAGCCAGGCATGGTGGCGGGCGTCTGTAATCCCAGCTACTCCGGAAGCTGAGACAGGAGAATTGCTTGAACCCAGGGGGTGGAGGTTGCAGTGAGCCGAGATCATGCCACTACACTCCAGCCTGGGTGACAGAGCAAGATTCAGTCACAAACAAACAAAGTGCTGAGATTACAGGCGTGAGCCACTGCGTCCAGCCTCTTGCATGTTTAACATGATAACCACATTCTTCAATCTGTGGTTTACAAGAAAGCCCCAAAGGACCATTTTGGAAGGCAAAGTACACTTTGACAAGTAACCTCAAAACAAGAAGAACAGTGTATCATGGCCATCGAGCAGGACCACACTTTCTATCACCTTGTGCCTTTCTGATTGGGGGAAACCGCGGAGTTTACCATCATCCCAAATACAACAAGCAGGCAGGCAGCTCCCGCCCTCTCAGTGGGGAAGGAGCATGCATGTTGGGTAGTTTGTTAACAAACAACCGCCAGGCCACGTTCTTCATGTCATCAGGGAGGTTGCTGTTTAAGTTTATGATGCCCTTTTGTCCTCAAAATACATTAAGGTGTTTTGACTGTTCATGAGGTCTTCACTTTACAACATAAACACTTCAGTCTTCCTTTATTCATTTTCTGCTGCCTGGATAATGATTAATGAATAAAGCAGAAGATTAAATTCAATTCCAGATGACCTTATCAGGGAGCTGCAATTTCTTCACATAAACACAGCTTTCTCAAGAACCAGTAGACAAATGTATCCGGCCATCACCTCCTCCAAGCCCAGCAAGTGATAATAATCTTGAGACCTTTGGGTCTGTTGGTAAAGAATCCAAAAGAAAATCTGAGCCCACAAGCCAGTCACCGGGTTCTGTGTTTGTTTCCTTGCCTTCCTTGCAAAGCCACCTGGAAGGTGTGCGTGCTAGATTTCAGTTGCTGACTTCCATCCAGCCTTGTCTCAGAAGCAGAATACAGTACAAACTGTTCCCTTACTTTTAAAATGGTTCCTCCAGTGAAACCTGTCAACTAACTCTCTAGGGGAGAGAAGTCACTGACATGCCACAGAGCATTAGGCTGTGGTCAATCCAGAAGCAGCTTCAGAAATTTCAGCCCTCTGTTCTGTCACCTCAAAAAATGGTGAGACTGGGCTGGGCACGGTGGCTCACACCTGTAATCCCAGCACTTTGGGAGGCCGAGGCGGGTGGATCACCTGAGGTTGGGAGTTCAAGACCAGCCTGACCAACAGGGGAAACCCCATCTCTACTAAAAATACAAAATTAGCCAGGCATGGAGGCACATGCCTGTAATCCCAGCTACTCAAGAGGCTGAGGCAGAACAGCTTGAACCCAGAAGGCAGTGATTGCGGTGAGCTGAGATCGCGCCATTGCACTCCAGCCTGGGCAACAAGAGTGACATTCTGTCTCAAAAAAACAAAACAAAACAAAACAACAATGGTGAGACTATAAATCCCCAGCACTCTTGAGGTAAAAGGCCCGGACACTTGACTATTCGCAAATGCTCAGCGAGGGACCAAAGGACTGTGGGCTTCCAGGCCATCTGTGTCTTCCAGTTGTCAAAGATTCTGGTCCTCCCCACCCATAGACCCAAACGACATACAGAAGGTCCAGAAAGACACTGATTTTAAGACAGAATCCCTTAAATCTCAGGGGTTTATGCTGGAACCCCTGAGAATCAATAAAGTTCAACAAAATCAAAGCTCAGGTAGATTCAGTGGATTTTCTTTCCTTTCACTAAGGGAATCCAAGAACCTCTAGTTTTCCTAAGTCAATAATGCACATATGAGCCGAATAAGGCTTGGTCCTTGCCTTCAAGGAGTGCATTCTACCAACAGAGTTACATATTGGGGCAAATCAAGTACAGCATAATGGAAGTTCAGTGTGATGTGCGCGCACACATGGCGGGGGAGCATACATATGCATGCGGAGGAGAAAGAGGTGAGTCAGACAAGGATTCTTTGAGGAGCTGACATCTTCATTGGATTGACTACAGTAAATGCCATGAGTAATCAGAACCTCCATGCAACCAATAAAGTGCTTCTCCTACTGGGATCTACATCTTAGTGAAATGCTTTTCCAGCAATGAAAGCCATTAAAGCCAAGTATCTGAACCTCAGAACCAGATGCTCAAACCCAACATTTCTTTTTTTTTTTTTTTTTTTTTTTTTTTGAGACGGAGTCTCACTGTGTCACCCAGGCTGGAGTGCAGTGGCCGGATCTCAGCTCACTGCAAGCTCTGCCTCCCAGGTTTATGCCATTCTCCTGCCTCAGCTTCCCGAGTAGCTGGGACTACAGGCGCCAGCCACCTCGCCCGGCTAGATTTTTGTATTTTTTAGTAGAGATGGGGTTTCACCGGGTTAGCCAGGATGGTCTCGATCTCCTGACCTCGTGATCCGCCCGTCTCGGCCTCCCAAAGTGCTGGGATTACAGGCTTGAGCCACCACGCCCGGCTAAACCCAACATTTCAACAGTGAAACATAGTTTGATAGATTCTTACTCTAATAAGCACAGAAAGTTTTCATCTCATTAAATAAAATTATTTTGGGCCAGGCACAGTGGCTCACGCTTGTAGTCTCAGCACTCTGGGAAGCCGATGTGGGCAGATCACTTAAGTCCAGGAATTTGAGACCAGCCTGGGCAACAAGTGAGACCCCACTTCTACAAAAAATACAAAAATATAGCTGGGTGTGGTGGTATGTGCCTGTAGTCTCAGCTACTTGGGAGGCTGAGGTGGAAGCTGCAGTGAGCTATGATCACCGTTATTGTAGTTCAGTCTGGGTGACAGAGACTGCCTAAAAAAAAAAAAATTTTTTTTTAACTCACTTGAATGAAACCTGCTAGGACTGAAAACTTACACACCTTTGCACAGGGTGCTTTGCATATACATCTCAATCTTCACAGCAACTCTACAGGGAAGTACTGGAGCATTATTTCCATTTTTAAAAAAGTAAATATGGCTGGGTGTGGTGGCTCACACTTGTAATCCCAGCACTTTGGGAGGCCAAGGCAGATGGATCACTTGACTTGAGGTCAGGAGTTTGAGACCAGCCTGGACAACATGGTGAAATCCCGTCTCTACAAAAAACACAAAAATCAGCCAGGCATGGCGGTGCATGTCTATAGTCCCAGCTACTTGGGAGGCTGAGGCATGAGAATCGTTCGAGCCTGGGAGGCAGAGGTTGCAATAAGCTGAATTGTGCCACTGTACTCCAGCCTGGACAACACAGTGAGACTCTGCTCAAACAAAAACAAAAACAAAAAAGGTAAGAGAAAAAGAAGGCTCAGAGGATCCAATTAACTTGGTCGAGGTCACAGAGCTTTGGACAGGAGTCTGTCTGATTCCAAATCTACTTGCTCTTTCTACTCTTAGTTCCACTGTGTGCTGACATGGTATTTGCTACCAAGAGGAGGTCACTATTTACTGGAGAACTCAAGGGCATGTGGCTCATGAGACAAACCGAGGTTACAATGGCATCTTGTGTGAGGAGACCAGAGAGGAACAATCAGCAAAGCTGGGTGTGAGCGTCAGGGCATCAAAGGCATGGCCGTGCAGCTGCAGCTGTGCAGGATGCCTGCTTGCCTGGGCTTCCTGGAGAGCTGGGAACGCTCAGTAAGAGGCAGGATGGGATGGAATCAGATCTGAGGATACCCTTTCTTACTGGTAATGATAAGAACCTGCTAATCACAGGGTGATCTCAGACTGGACACGTGTGAGGAAGTAGCTGTTCCTGCCACCTTTGGCCAGTTGTATGTCTGGCAGCATAGCAAAAGGAAGTCCATTTTTAGATTTCCATTACTGCCTAAACAGAGACAGGCTCCATGAAGTGTTCCATAGTCACTCCTTCAACCAACCCCTGGACCCTTCTTATAAATACATGCCACTTACCTCCTCAAAGGTAGCCAGGATCATGGCATTAACATGTGCTAATGGCATTGCTTGAGATTATCACCATCACTGAAACTGCTCTGGGTCAGTTTTGTTCAGAGCAATGCAGGTAACAGAGACAGCTTCTACACTGAAAGGAATGAAGTCAGTCTCACGTTCCCACCTTTGCCCCTTTCACCAGTGCCACTGAGAGCCTTCCATCACTGCGGCAGAGTGGGATCGGTATAAAACGAAGCCCCTGTCCTTTTAGAGTCTACTCACAAACAGATAACTCTATACTCTGAGGAAGATGGAGAGTACTTCAGAGGAAACTAAAGCCAGGTAAGGGGCAGGTAGTGTTAACAGGGAGGGTGCCATCTGACACTGGTTTGTCAGGGAAGGCCTGTGTGGAGCTAGCACTTCTGCTTGAACCTGAAGTCTATCTGGTAGAAAAGCATTCCAGGCAGAGGGAATGCAAGCAGGACAGTAGATGGAGCTGGGACACGAGAGAGAACTCAAGAGAATCAGTTCTCCCTGAGTCAGCACCCACACTCACTAAGCCCTCAACGGCACAAAACGCTGCCTAAGAATGTCCCTTCTCCTCTGGCAACACCTACTCACCAGTTCTCCTTTCTAATACCAGTGGCTCTGGGAAACCCAAAGGACCCGGGAAAAGCTGGCATTTGCTCACTGGGCTCCCAGAGCCCTTGGCTTATGCATTGTTACTGCACTTTTAATGGCGTCTTATATGTCACATCTCTTCCAAAAGCCAGGCGCTCCTTGTGGCAAAGATAATGTCCTGTTGGTCACTATAGACAGGCTTGGCATGGAGGACTCAATTCATCCATTAAAAAAAAAGTTCACTTGGCCAGGCGTGGTGGCTCACGCCTGTAATCCCAGCACTCTGGGAGGCCGAGGTGGGTGGATCACGAGGTCAGGAGATCGAGACCATCCTGGCTAACATGGTGAAACCCCGTCTCTACTAAAAATACAAAAAAAAATTAGCCAGGCATGGTGGTGAGCGCCTGTAGTCCCAGCTACTTGGGAGGCTGAGGCAGGAGAATGGCGTGAACCTGGGAGGCGGAGCTTGCAGTGAGCTGAGATCGCGCCACTGCACTCCAGCCTGGGCGACACAGCGAGACTCCGTCTCAAAAAAAAAAAAAAAAAAAAAAGTTCACTTAAGGCTGGACACAGTAGCTCAAGCCTGTAATCCCAGCACTTTGGGAAGCTGGGGCGGGCGGGTCACGAGGTCAGGAGATCGAGACCAGCCTGGCCAACAGAGTGAAACTCCATCTCTACTAAAAATACAAAAATTAGCTGGGTGTGGTGGCGCATGCCTGTAGTCCCAGCTACTCAGGAGACTGAGGCAGAAGAATCGCTTGAACCCAGAAGGCAGAGGGTGCAGTGAGTCGAGATCCTGCCACTGTACTCCAGCCTGGGCAACAGAGTGGGAGTCCGCCTCAAAACAAAACAAAAACCCCAAAACAAAAAACAAGTTCACTTGAGTGCCTATTCTGTGCCACATGGGGATGTGATGGAGATGAAGCCAGGAGAATTCCTGACCTGGAGAGGCTCGTAATCAACCACGGGACGTCTCAGGTATCTTTGGATTTCTAGGGCCTAGCACTAGATTTGAGCGACACAAGGTACTGAATATCTCAGGTGGAGGCTGGCAAGACAAAGCACATCTTCTCCATGCAGAGTTATAAATGTATCCCGCCCAACTACTGGGACTTTTTTGTACTTTACATGGGCAAAAAAAGCATATCCACATCCTCCCTGAAAGAACATTATTTCCTCCCTATTGGGTCTTATTTGTAATTATTCCAAGTAGTTTACGAAAAAAGAAATTATTAATATATACGACCCTTTCAGGTTAATTCATTACAGCTTGAGCCCTAAAGATATGAGTTACCGTCGTTCCTTTCTTTGCTCCCTAATGTCTTTCCCCAATTTAATGAGTTAAACTACAAAGAGCAGTTATCACCAAATGGCTAATGACCAAATGCTTACAGATGGTGTGAGAAAGTACTGCATATATTTCAATTAGAATGTTCTTTCTTGATTTTCTCCTACAGTTTCAAGACGTGGAAGCTGGTATCTCTTCAATCAGGATAAAAGGAGTTCACAAAAAGAAAACCCTGAAAACGTGTGCCCAAGAGAACTTCCGGTTTAGAGGGGTCAGGACTGAAAATGTGCAGTCAGTCTGACTGTGTCCCAGCCTGGCTCTCCCCAACACCCCCAGAGGCTGTGGAAAGCCAGTTGCTGCCCAAGGGTAGGCTGCGCGCTTCCCCCACTGGCCAGCATTCTCCTCTGCTGCCTGGGTCCAGTTCTTAAAGGACGCGAAATTCTTTTTTTTTTTTGAGATGAAGTTTCGCTCTTGTTGCCTACGCTGGAGTGCAATGGCACGTTCTTGGCTCACTGCAACCTCCGCCTCCCAGGTTCAAACAATTATTCCTGCCACAGCCTCCGAGTAGCTGGGATTACGGGCACCCGCCAACACACCTGGTTAATTTTTCTATTTTTTAGTAGAGACAGGGTTTCACCACTTTGGCCAGGCTGGTCTTGAACTCCTGACCTCAAGTGATCTGCCCGCCTTGGTCTCCCAAAGTGATGGGATTACAGGAGTGAGCCACCGCACCCGGCCAGGACACACAAAATTCTAACATGAATTAATTCAAATCTGGGAGTGGCCAAGTGAGAGCTCTGGGAAACATTACAAAGCCTCCCCCACCCTCATCCCCTAGTCCTGAGGAAACGGCTTCTTTGGGGAAGATTTCACGTTGTTCTTAAATATTTTTTGGTTTTCATATACACCTCACCTACCATTTCTATGTACAGAAGCAGGCTTTGAAAAAAGAAATCCTGAAGTCTTGTTTCTGTGGATTAGAAAAGTTGTTTCCCTGAGCCACCAGGATTAGGTGACAAATTGGAATAGGCAAAGCTTTATATGTGGTTTCCGTGCTAATGCTGCCCCCTAGGGATGGAAAGTTACAAGGCACCGAGACATCAGCTTGACTGCTCTGGGAGAGACCACACACAGCTGCTGGCTTTTTACTATACTATGGGGACCAGGGCTTCGAGGACAGAGTGGGAGGGTAAAGTCTTTCTGGAATAAATCAAAGTTCAATTTTATTTTTATCATAGTAACTACAAACAAAATTACCAATTCCCTTATATTATTCAAATACAGATGACTGTTTCTCTCAAATGGCTGTTTAACAGAATCACTGAGACTGCATCAGTAACACCCAGGCAATGGCAGGATGTGGACATTCATATAAAAATTCCAAGACCAATATGTGAGCTCCTACTAAGGACTATGGGTCTTGCTCTGCGGTGGGGACACATGTTAAGTGAAATATATAGTAAGACATGATTGTAAGTGCTGAGGAGAAAAAAAATACAGGAAGGAAGAATTCACTGGGGTGGAGAGGGGAAAATAGTTCACAACTATAAAATGGTGGTCAGGGAAGGCCTCTCTGCGAAGGTGTAGGTAAATGAAGACTTAAAGTCAAGGGAGTGAGTCTGGTGCTATCTGGGGGAAAGAATTCCAGGCACAGGGAACAGGAAGGAGCAGGGTGGGCAGAGCTGTAAGGAGGAGAGGAGGGTTGGGTTTGCAGGCTGCCTGGGGCCTGGGAGGTGATGATAAGGGCTTTGGCCTGCGCCCAGAGTAAACAGATGCTGAAGAAGAGCCTCTGCAATGGCTTTGCATGAGGTTGATTCCCAAAGAACTCCACCTGCAGGGATCCCTTTCACGGGGAGCTCTCAAGCCCTCTGAGCTGCGCCTCTGAAGGTGGGGCCTCTCCCGCCTTTCTGCCAAGCTTCTCAAAGCCTGGAAAGCGCAGGAGAGGAGGCTGTGACTAAGCTCCTTCCAAAGGATTTGCTCCCTGTAGATGCTCCATACAATACAGATTGTGGAACCGAAGTTACTATAGCAATTACTTCCTTTTTTTTTTTTTTGAGACAGGGTCTAATTCTGTCACCAGGCTGGGGTGCAGTCAGTGGTGCCATCATAGCTCACTGGGCTTAAGCCTGGACTCAAGTGATCCTGTCACCTCAGTGCCCATAGTAGCTGTGATCACAGGCACATGCCACCATATCTGGCTAACATTTTGTAGAGACCAGGTCTTGCTATGTTGCCCAGCCTGGTGTCAAACTCCTGGGCTCAAAGGATACACCCACCTCAGCCTCCCATATGCTAGGATTACAGCTGTAAGGCACTGTGCCTGGCCAGCCATGGCCCTTTGGTGGGTTGTAAAGTCATTTCAGTAGATTATGACTAGTGGTTTTTAAAGAAAGCTAAAACAGAAAATACTAGGGCACATTCAATGTGTCAAGTATTTGTTTTATAAAACTACTGTTCCTGTTACACCTACATTTATTTATGTTTGGATGAGGCTTACGGTAATTTATATTTCTTCCTATAGGTTACAAGCAAAAAGTTTAAAAGCCATTAATTTAGAATTCATTCAGAATCAAAGTTTCTTTAAAAAGGCATCCAAAGGCTCATTCTCACAACAGAAGTCCCGGGGATCACTGCCAGGAACTGAAAACCGGCCCCATCTCTAGTTACTCTGGAGGTGACTCTGCTGATGAAGAACAATGCCCGGGAACCAGGAGAACCCCAGCCTTCTCCATCCTGCAGGAGCAGGGCCATGCGTAGGAAGATCTAGTAACACATCATTTCAAACTGTCAAATAGAAACACTGCTATCACTTGGGCAGAAACAAGCCAGACTGACCTTGTCTTTGCTCACTACTTGGGCTACCCCTGGGTTTCCCAGGGTTTTACTGGGAATCCTGGCCTGGCAGGAAGAGCCAGCAAAACCAGCTCTTGCCTGCTGGAACTCCACTGTCAGCATGCCCTGGAAGAGAGGCTGCAGATTCCAGGAAGCTTCCTTCCAGGTAGGAAAAAGGCCATCTTGACACTCCTCCTCATGCCCAGGTTGACAACAGCTGGACTTAAAGTAGCTGGACCAGGTCAGGAAAGGAGACACTGGGGTCTGGGCATGTGGTAGGAAGGAGGAAGTTGAGGCTTCATCCAGAGTCATTCAGCAGAAGTGCTGGTTCCAGGGTACAGCGCAGCTTCAAGTTGAGCAGGTAACTTCGCATTGGTATTTTAGGGTGCCGTGTAAAGATGGCAGGAATTCATGTATCCAGGGACAGAAGAATACAAGACTGTCTGAACTTGGGGTTGATAACACCCCTTTGTGGACATCAGACAGGACATCTTGCAAAGTACTGTTTATATAGCAGGCATAGAAAAGCGGCTGCCCTGGTAGTTTTTCACATTCTCATAAAAATCAAAATCCTTTTCAGAGTAAATAGTAAAGCGGACTTTTTTTTTCCTTTTTTTTTGAGACAGAGTCTCGCTCTGTTGGCCCAGGCTGGAGTGCAATGGCGTGATCTCGGCTCACTGCAAGCTCTGCCTCTCAGGTTCACGCCATTCTCCTGCCTCAGCTTCCTGAGTAACTGGGACTACAGGCGCCCACCACCACACCTGGCTACTTTTTTGTATTTTTAGTAGAGACGGGGTTTCACCCCGTTAGCCAGGATGGTCTCGATCTCCTGACCTCGTGATCTGCCCGCCTTGGCTCCCAAAGTGCTGTGATTACAGGCGTGAGCCACTCCACCCAGCCAAGCGGGCTTTTAATCTTTGCCTCCTTGCTAGTGAAATGTGACAAAAAGGGAAGCCTCTCTTGGGGACAGGAGATATGAACTGAGTATGAGGGTCACAGGAGGGAGGAAAAAAGGGTCAACTCGATACAGAAGAATAAAAAATGTAGGTGGGAGACACTCAGGGTGGAGGGCTCAGAAGCAGGGCCAGAGATCCCCGTCCTGAGAAAGAACGCTGTTAGGAAGTAGCCGGGGCCTGCTGTTGCCCTTCCAGGGCTTCATGCCCTTCATTCTCCCGGTTCATAAGGTTCGGGTGTTCTACTCATAGTATATCTTCCCCATATCTTTACTATGGGAAATAGTAAAACACTATCTCGTTAGCATACTATCCACCCGATGCCTCCAGATGCTACTACTCTCATACCTTCATTCATCCCCACAGGGCTCTTATCCAGCTGAAATCTAGTCCTCTCCCCCAGGAATACAAGCAGTAGCATAAGTGATTTTTAGTTCTGTGAACCTAATACTATAAAGAGCATTAGAGAGTATTTCAACACAGGCAGCTGGCTACAGATGGCCCCCTTGGGGGAAACTATCACACCCAGTCCCTTGCTATGCAGGATAGGCAGGACTGTCTCCACCTGCCAGCCTGAGAGGAATATGGGCGGTCGGGCTCCGGCTATACTTACTAACCAGAGTTGCATCTGACAAGATCTCTAAGTGATTCTGACACATAGTAAAATTGAGAAGCTCTGACCTCTTGTGATCCAGGTCTTGGTTTTGCTGATCCTTTGACACCTCTATTTAAAAAAGAAATGATGAGATCTTTAGAAGACCAATCTTTGCCACTGGCAATCACAGGGAGGCTGACACACTCATTATCCACTCTTTTCAGTGTGGCTGAAAAGACTGGCAGAGTTTATTCAACGCTTATGAAATCATCACTCCATCTTGCCTCAAGTGAAAGATTATTGACAGATTTAGCAGTAAGAGACCAAAGATGCTAGAGAGTGAGGTGAGGTGTCTGTCCATGCTTGTAAATCAAGACCTAAACTTTTTATCAAATCTGCCAGATACCATTGTTAACACTGAGACTGTGTTGGCCAGGCGCAGTGGCTCACGCCTGTAATCCCAGCACTTTGGGAGGTGAAGGTGGGCAGATCACTTGAGTTCAGGAGTTTTGAGACCAGTCTGGCCAACATGGCAAAACACCATCTACTAAAAATACAAAAATTAGCCTGACATGGTGGTGTGCACTTGTGATCCCAGCTACTTGGGAGGCGGAGGCAGGAGAACTGCTAGAACCTGGGAGGTGGAGATTACAGCGAGCTGAGATCGCATCACTGCAGCACTCCAGCCTGGGCAAGACTCCATCTCAAAAAAAAAAAAAAAAAGAAAAGAAAGTGAGATTGTGGATGGTGCGTTTGGGAATCCTTTTTTTTTTTGAGATGGAGTCTCGCTCTGCCACCCACGACAGAGTGCACTGGCACGATCTCTCGGCTCACCGCAACCTCCGCCTCCCAGGTTCAAGTGATTCTGCTGCCTCAGCTTCCCGATAAGCTGGGATTACAGGCACGCACCACCATGCCCAGCTATTTATGTATTTATTTTTATAGAGATGGGGTTTCACCATGTTGGCCAGGCTGGTCTCAAACTCCTGACCTCAAGTGATCTACTTGCCTTGGCCTCCCAAAGTGCTGGAACTACAGGCGTGAGCTACAGTGCCCGGTCTGGAAATCACTTTCATAAACAACCTGGATGTGAGATTTTCAGGATCCATTTCCTGCACATGCACTGCTCCCCTGAGATGACACATGCCTGACCACAGTGCTGCTGCCCAATTGCAGAGGACCCAGCCACGTGGAAGTGGGCTCCTCCAATGTGCATGGAGGGGCTGCCAGAAGGGGACACCCAGAACCAGAGGAGAGTGCTGAACTGATGGTTGGGTAAAATACAGACCGTCTTTTATTTCCTCTTTTTGTTTATTCTTGGATTTAAATTTTTGGTACAGTTAATCATGTATGAAACAAACCTTAGGAGATTCCATCATTTCATAGAAATATTTATGAGCAAGAAATTAAATTCTGACCCCAAAGCATGCTTAATTTCCACCCCCACTGGTTCATTAGTTTCTTCATGTCCGACAACCTAAGGTGACCTCTGGAAGCAAAAGTACAACTAAGGTGGTATAACTGGGTCTTGTAACACAGTATGTTGAAATGTGACTTCCCTCTCTTTTTTTTTTGAGTGGTGTTTTCAGCTTTAATCCATAGCCCAAATTCTCAGTTCCAGTTATGTGGCCTACCCGGGAGGAACTTGTTGTGGTGGCCACATAAGGAGGCCGTCTGTAGCCTTTTTCGAGGGCAAGGGTCCACCCTAGGAAGGCAGGACTCAAGGTCTGCCCAGGAGGAACCGCCATGCCTCTCCTTTCCCTAGGAGGCCTAGAGTGATTTCTGGGAACTACTTGGTTATGGGAGAGCTGCCGGAGTGGCAGCCTGTTCTGGTGTTTGCTGATACTGTTTTTATTATTTTTTCTCTACAGAAACTGCTCTAAATAATACAGATGGACAACAGGATAAAACCTCACCAGAGGCAACATGCCTTTTGCCAGCCTCCCTAAGCTGCGCTCTACTCAGGCTCAGCAACCGCTCCATGTGTCCATGTGAAGGCTGGAAATCCTGATGAACACAGTGGGGACGCAGCTGCTCATGCTTGAATAGACTTGTCTTCGGCTCAACTCTACCCCAGTGGTAACTGCTCGTGCTTTCTATTGTTTTCCCAACTGAATTACACGTGCTAAAAAGACACACCGTTTATCTATGGCTGTTATGAACTGAACTGTGTCTCCCTCAAATGCATATGTGAAGCCCTCAACTCTGACACCTTGTACAACGACTGTATTTGGAGACAGGGCCTTTAAAGAGATGATTATATTAAATGAGGCCGATAGGGTGGGTGCTATTCCAATCTAACTGATAGCCTTATAAGAAGGAGAGAGAGACACCAGAGGAGCGCACAGAAAAGACCATGTGAAGACACAGCACGAAGACAGCCCTCTGCAAGCCAAGGACAGGGGCCTCACAAGAAATGAAACCTGCTGATAACTTCATTTCAGACTTGTAGCTTCAAAACTGTAGGAAAACTGACGGCATATATAAGCCCCTAGTCTGGTATTTTACTATGGCAGCTGAGCTGACCAAGACAGTGGCCACTGATGACTATCAAGCAGTAGACAGCAGTGGATCAGAGAAGTTCTTGTCCCTTCGTACACACGCTGTGCCCTCTGATCTTCTTCATATGTGTTGGAGACGTTAAGTCCTGATTCTGGGGGACAGATGGAAAGCAGGCTGTAGAGACTGGGACTAAGTCCCAGAAAACCAAGAATGGCACCAATTTATTTTCCATCCAGAAGAGCACATGGCTTCCTGGAAGCAGCTGCCCCTAAATACATGTTTACTTTGGAGGAATGATAATCTTGTAGTTATATCAGTTACTTTGGTCTTTACTAATGTTTATATAAAAGGATCCCATTCTACAAAAACGCCAAGTTGGAGAGTTATGTTTGTTAAATTTAATAACAAGAAGTAAAGCAACCAGACTTTAGAACGAAACTACACACACATGATGTAGTGCTTGTGGCATTAAGACAACTCAGAGTTTAACCCACTGATGAATTTCAACCGGAGCTGGACTCTGAATTGATGTTGTGGGGAAAAAAAGAGGTTTCCAGAATTCATAAAACACATGTTGAATTACATTTTTATCCACTTACATACATTCTCTTGCTGGTACCCAACGATAAACATTCATCACATAAATACTTAAGTGATTACATAAGCACACTGGTGCTGGTATGGAGCATGAGTCTGGAAGAAAGAAGGCCAGTGAGGAGGCTGCTGTGGCTTCCTGGTGAGCAGCGCAAGGTGGAGGATAGATGTGAGGGAGGACTCGAGACAAGATGCTGTAGGGCACTGGGAGGCAAGGAGCCGGGGCTCTCTGGGACACAGGCAGCACACTCCCAGGACAGTGCTGAGGAGCCCTACTGGGTTCTATCATTTGACCAAGGGGGATGTCTTGAAATTGGAAAATGTACAAAAAAGTGCTGAGATGTCCTGGGTTACAGCTCAGGATCTGTGGTTTACAGGTGTATTGTGTCTTAACAAGGGTTACAGCTCAGGATCTGTGGTTTACAGGTGTATTGTGTCTTAACAAGAGACACGGGGCAGGGGCAGGGTGTATCCATCTTTCCACTGACTCAGGGTGAGACGGGGGCATAGGTGCACAGTGTGGGCATTCCCACCACTCTCTGGACCTCCTGAGACCAATATGTCCTCTACAACACCAAACACCCCACCTGTGGGCAGTACTGCACTGGTCACCAGCACCATCCCAAGTGAGGGAAGTCAGTGGTTATTGAGATTCTTCTATGAAGCCATAGGGTGTAGAGCATGGCCTCTGCCTGCCCACCTATCTACTCTGCCTGCTTACGGTAATTAGCGTGGTTCCTGTCAGTGCAGCTGCTGTTCAAGAACAGGCTCGACACAGTGGAGTGGGCTGGAGATGGCTTTGTGGAGACAGCAGTACAGGTCAAGAGGTGAAGAGCAGGTAGGAGGATGGGCAAAAGGATCTGCAAGAACAGGCAGGCAGGTGGGGGACTGGCTTAGTTTGTGAGAAGGGAAGAAGGCGCCAGACTAACAAGAGTGACAAAGACTCTAGAAGCCACTGCAGGTTCCAACTGGGGGTTATGTGAAGAACAGCAAAGCTGACCTGTCACGTAGGGTGGTCTGCAGGGAAGACAGCAAGTTGCAGGATCAAGTGCAGGAGGCCAAGGCCACAACCCAGAGTGAGGGTCTGCAAGGAATTTCTCCATTTGGCTAGATTTGGAGAATAAAACATCCCATGTCATCACAGCAAATAAGAAAAATATTAAGCCTGAGCAACGCAGCATGACCTTGTCGCTACAAAAAATAAAAAAATTAGCTGGGTGCAGTGGTGCACATCTGTAATTCCAGCACTTTGGGAGGCTGAGGCAGGAGGATCACCTGAGGAGTTTGAGACAAGTCTCGGAAAGACAGGGAGACCTCCATCTCTCTCTCTCTCTTTTTGAGACGGAGTCTTGCTCTGTCGCCCAGGCTGGTGTGCACTGGCACGATCTCCGCTCACTGCAACATCTGCCTCTTGGGCTCAAGCGATTCTCCTGCCTCAGCCTCTGAGTAGCTGGGATTACAGGCATGCGCCACCATGCCTGGCTAATTTTTAATTATTATTATTTTTTTTACGATGGAGTCTCGCCTTGTCACCTAGGCTGGAGGGCAATGTTGCGATCTCAGCTCACTGCAACCTCCACCTCCCGGGTTCAAACAATTCTCCTGCCTCAGCCTCCTGAGTAGCTGGGATTACAGGCGCCCGCCACCATGCCCAGCTAATTTTTGTATTTTTAGTAGAGATGGGGCTTCACCATGTCGGTCAGGCTGGTCTTGAACTCCTGACATCATGATCCGCTCACCTCTGCCTCCCAAAGCGTTGGGATTACAGGCATAAGCCACTGTGCCTAATTTTCGAATTTTTAGTAGAGACGGAATTTCACCATGTTGGCCATGCTAGTCTCGAACTCCTGACCTCGTGATCCACCTGCCTCAGCCTCCCAAAGTGCTAGGATTACAGGAGTGAGCCACTGCACTTAGCCCTCTATCTCTTAAAAAAAAAAAAAAAAAAGAGAGAAAGAAAGTCTAGATGTGGTGGCACACACCTGTAGTCCCAGCTACTCGGGAGGTCAAGGTGAGAGGATCACTTGAGCCCAGGAGGTTGAGGCTGCAGTGAGCTATGATTGCATCTCTGCACTCCAGCCTGGGCAACACAGACTCTATCTCAAAACAAAACAAAAAAACAAATGAAAAAAGCCAGCTGGGAATTCTTGGGGAGATTAGTCCAAAAAGAGGTGATGCTCACTCATTTATAGTTGTGGAAAGCAGGGGGTCTTTAAAGCTGAGCTGAGATCGCACCACTGCACTCCAGCCTGGGCAACAGAGTGAGACTCTATTTCAAAAAAAATAAAAAATAAATAAAAATAATAAAATAAACAAATAAAGCAAATGTGGGTATAGAATGGCTACTGGTGAAAATGCTGAAAAAATAGCTTCATATGTAACTACAGCAGAACTCCCACAATTTAAAAGGTGAATTTTTTATTTTAAACAATGGCAGGGAAAAAAGTAGTGATTCTGGTACATTCAAATAAGGTACTAACTACTAACAGTCTGCTATTTACTGTGCTGGGCACTTCAGAGATATCACCTCATTCAATTCTTATCCCTCTGCACACATGCTAGATTCTGCACACACAAGAATTAGAGGCCCCAGAGGGGCAGGCTTTCCTGGGCCATATCCCAGGGGACAGGGGAAGTATGAGTTTGGCAGGGTATAGTGGCCCATGCCCGTAATCCCAGAACTTTGGAAGACTGAGGCAGGAAGATCACTTGAGGCCAGGAGTTTGAGACAAGCCTGGACAACAAAGCAAGACACTCTCTACAAAAAATGAATTAAAAAAAGTTAACTGGGTGTAATGTGCCCACTTAAGAGTCCCAGCTACTCAGGAGGCTGAGGCAGGGGGACTGCTTGAGCCCAGGAGGTTAGGCTGCAGTGAGCTATGATCGTATCACGGCGTTCCAGCCTGGGTGACAGAGCAAGACCCTCTCAACACAAACAAACAAGCAAACAAACAAAGGAGTACGGTCATGAAGCCTGTAGCGCTAACTCTATTCAAATTCTTTTTTTTTTTTTTTGAGATGGAGTTTTACTCTTGTTGTCCAGGCTGTAGTGCAATGGCGTGATCTCAGCTCACTGAAACCTCCACCTCCTGGGTTCAAGCGATTCTCCTACCTCAGCCTCCCAAGTGCTGGGATTACAGGCACACGCCACCACATCTGGCTAATTGGGTATTTTTAGTAGAGACGGGGTTTCTCCATGTTGTTCAGGCTGGTCTCGAACTCCTGACCTCAGGGGATCCGCCAGCCTTGGCCTCCCAAAGTGCTGGGATTACAGGCCTGAGCTACTGCACCTGGCCCTCTTCTTTTTTCTTTCTTTCTTTTTTTTTTTTTGAGACGGAGTCTCGCTCTGTTGCCCAGGCTGGAGTGCAGTGGCACGATCTTGGCTCACTGCAAGCTCCGTCTTCCAGGTTCACGCCATTTTCCTGCCTCTCAGCCTCCCGAGTAGCTGGGGCTACAGGCGCCCACCACCACGCCCGGCTTATTTTTTGTATTTTTAGTAGAGACGGGGTTTCACCATGTTAGCCAGAATGGTCTCGATCTCCTGACCTCGAGATCCACCCGCCGCGGCCTCCCAAAGTGCTGGGATTATAGGCGTGAGCCACCACCCCCAGCCACCTTCTTTTTTTTTTTTTTTTTTTGAGACAGAGTCTAGCTCTGTTGCCCAGGCTAGAGTGCAATGCGATTTTGGCTCACTGTAACCTTTGTCTCCTGGGTTCAAACGATTCTCATGCCTCAGCCTTCCAAGTAGCTGGAGCTACAGGCCACGTGTGCCACCATGCCCAGCTAATTTTTTTGTATCTGTAGGAGAGATAGGGTTTTGCCATGTTGGTCAGGCTGATCTTGAACTCCTGGCCTCAAGTGATTGGACTGCCCTGGCCTCCCAAAGTGTTGAGATTACAGGTGTGAACCACCGAGCCCAGCCTCAAGTTCTTTCCATGCCAAAGAAATTTATTTCTCCCCAGCTATACACCTTATAATTTTATGCAAACTTTTAACACAAAACAAAGCTGACCTTAAAAGTGCTGACGGCAGGTGTAAAAAGTATGATTCTGAACCAAGTCAAGCCCCATTTGTGAGAACAGCTGCTGGGGAACCCCCTTGAGTTGCACCTGCATTAAGTGCTCAGGTCAAGCCACTGGCCTCTGCTTCCTCACAGTCCCCTGTCCATCCTGTCTGCTTGGCTGTGTGACCACCACAGCTCTCATGGGGCTCCTGGCACACACAAGACACCTGGACATTAAAGAGGGCACCAGAGGGGAATACACATACAGTTGGGAGGAATGGCTTCCAGCTGAAAGGCTGGCCCCCTATGTCCCTATTCTTAAGGAATAATGGCATTTCAGGACTAACAACTGGGAGAGAAAGAAGACTCACAAACACACAGTGCAACCTGAGCCTCGACACAGAAAAGCCACTGGCTTCAGGTTCCAAGCACTTCCTCTCTGTCATTGTTCCAGGCTAGATTCAAGGCTGGCCCTGGGTCACAGGTGTGCGTCCAGCTGGGGCACTTCAAAATGGGACCAGTGAACACTGGACATAACCTCATTCAAGGCCCATTATTTCCCATAGGGAAGGGTTATTGCTCCTTAAAAACCAAACCAAAACCCACCAACCACATGAAATGAACCTCGTAAGAGACCTAACTAGTGGCCTGACCTAAGAAAAATACCACTACAGACCACGTTTTTAGGGCACTCTGATGTATGGTTTACATAGTGTGGAAAACAGAAGTGATTTCATTTTCTAATGGCATTAATTCTACATTGTCCAGGTGTTAATTTTAGAGCAAACACACGTGACTTAGAGACTGCTCAGCACGTGCTTCTGTGACAGCAGCCAAGGAGTTGCCATCTGCTGCTGTCTTTGCTTCTGGACCTTATGTGCTCTACTGTATGGGTGGTCTGGGCAATGCCACCTGCATTCACTAAAGGTGGGCACTAGGTGAATTATCTCCATCGTAAAACTGGACTGCTAATCACAAAACCATATTATTTTGGTTTTCTTGCCCTTTTCTCAGGCTTTCCTCTATAAAGGGGAAAAAAAAAAAAAGGAAATCTAGAAGAAAAAATGAATGAAATAAAAGATCCAGGCCGTATTGAAAGGCCACATATATGGCTTTTGGTAGATTATTAATAATAGCAAACCCTTACAAAGGGACCATCCTAAGCACTTTGTGCTTAACCATTTGTCTGTCTTTCACATTTATGTTAGCATCCTCAGATTGGAGAGAAGTGACTAAGAACAGGTCTGGAATTGCCATTTAATTGCTCCGAGAGCAGGTGAATCCCCTTCCAGTCCTGGCCTGACCTCATTCTCCACTTCCTGTGCAGAGTCCTGGGAGTGTTGCTCAGGAAATCCCAGGAATCAGAGTCTGCCCAAGGGGAAGGGCTGTCTATGCAGAGGCCATTAGAGTAACTAAATCAGAATCCAGTAGAAACCAGGGGAAGGGGGATACCTCAAAGTAACAGAGCTAGAAAAACAGCTCTTCGCTCTCTTCTGGGTTCCTGGTTTACATACAAAGCCCCAGCCCTGTTATCACACACCCATACTCTTAACTGGAGCAGCACCAGTGATCTTACCAGGGGGTGACCAGATTTTGGGACTGTTCTTGGTACTCTACCTTCTCCTACACACCTCTCTTCGTCTTGGTGGTACTGGGGTTTCCTCCCAGCTCAGAGACGTGCACTCCAATGCCTGACGCCCCACTGTGGAGCCAAAGGGCCCTGCCTACAGAAATTTGCCAATACTCAGGCATGCGCCCAAATCTAGGTTTACTTCTGAGGCTCTGGAGCCCTCTGCTGACCGCCTGCTGTAACTTTTAGCTCCTCACCAGACCAATAAGAAAACCAGCCTGAAAAATCTTCCCATTTTACTGCCATCTACAAGACTTTCAATTATGTTCTCTGAGCTTCTGCAACGTCAATATATTATCTGCATTTCATAAACAGGATCAGAAGAACGTTAAAGCTGACAGGCCCTGGGCAGGCAACTAACCATCGCCAAGGACTGAACTACGTTACCACCTCCCCAAGCACAGAGAAAAATGAGATTCAGAGATTCATGCCACCTGGTGTCCCCACATGACCTAGTGGTCAGGCTCTGGGCCCATCTGAGCAGTCCACCATGGCTACTTACTAAAGTTACCTTGGGTGAGTGATCTCACCTCTCCCAGCTTCAGCTTCCCTATCTATAAAAGGAGTACTTATAAGGAGGCTGGTGCTCGTAGTGACCAGTATCAGTTGCTGCTCTGCCATGGCTCCAGTCACAACTGTGCCTCCTGGGCCTGATACCCTCCAAGCATGCTTCCAGGAAACTCTGCACCGTGGGAGCTAAGGCAGTGAGACAAGCTGGAGAGGATGCTCCTCACACAGAAGGTGACAGAGCAGATTTCTGGACAGCAGCTCACCAGGGAAGACGTGAGAGCTGGACTGGATATAATGTAAGAGGCAAAGGTCTGCAGACAGCCGAAGAGGCCAAGCTCCTAGAGAGGAAGTGGGGAGCATGGCTGGTTTATCAGTTGCCCTCCAATAACACTGACCACACAAGGCACTAGAAATGGCCTCAGCAGAGCAACGAGGAAATTTATGGGAGCCACAAATGTAGAATATTTTATAGGCTACTGAGTAAAGTTGTAAAATTTAAGAGTAGAGAAATTAGATACAGTGGGATGAATAACAATAACAGCTACCATATATTGAGTGCTTATGGATGAAACATTTTATTTATCAAATCATTTAATCCTCCTAACAACTTTTCAGGAGGATCCTGTCACCCTCGGGGAGGAGAAGGGGCCGGGGGCACACAGCTAACAAGTGGTGGGACAGGCATCTGAACATGGCCATGCTGCTCCAGCCGGCCCCTGCCAAAGGCACTGGACTAAGGGCCTGTTTGTCACCGTCTAGTGACATATTTTGGGGAAATCTTTCAGCCCTAGAATGGTGCAGAACAGGGCAAGCTGTGGCCTGGTCAGCCTCACAAGGCGCTGGGTAGTGAGGATGGAGGCGCTGAATGCACTGGTGCACACACACAGATGTATCAAGTGTAACGAGGCTGTTGGTGAGTCCGGGGGAATGCAGTGAAGCCTCTCAGCAGCAGGAGTTCTGACCAGAGCCCCTTGAGGGTCCTCCCTGCCTCACATTTCTAGAAGCCTAAGTGATCAACAAATGTGCAATTATTTGATAAGGCTTAGCTCCAGGTGCTATGGCAACAGACACAACATCAAAACCACTGAAATCAAGAGTGAGAATAGCCCTGTCACGGAATCTACCATGGAATGTGCTGCTGCAGGGAGCAATTAAACAAAAAAAGAAAGGCAGGCACCACTGAGAGAAAAGCGTATCTGTGTGAGTGCTTACATTTCTAACAACTGGCCCTGTGTGAATAAGCATCTTCAGACAGATGGACATCAGCAGGACAGAATCCAGCAGGCCAGACCATCATGCTCTGCCGGGTCCCTCACTGGCCTTTCCGCTAAGTGGCCAGAATCCCTGGGCAGGTGAGCCAGGCGGCTCCACAGTCGGCACAATAGGGACCCTGTATGTAGAGTGAGTCCCTAAGGGTCCTGAGTGTCTCTTGCTGGGATCCTTACACCGTCAGTCCTCTGCTACCAGAATAATCATGTGAGAGGCTAAATCTGATCATTTCACTACCCTGTTTAAAGACCATGGACAGACTTCCTGCTGCAATCAGGAAGAAGTTCACATTGTTCACACAAGGGATGTGCCCTCCACGACCTGGCCCTGAAGCTTCCAGCCTCCTCACTTGCCCTGGAAACACACACTCCTCTCTACTTTAACACTCTGTGTCCTCTTCTGGAAGATTCTTCATGCTCTAATGCAGCCTTCAAGGTCCAACAGGGAAGTGGTTCCTTTGTCCCTCACCCCGCTGCCAGCCAGCTCTGTCATCATAGAATGCGGTCCACTCCCCCAAGCCCATGTATCCTACCCGAGTCCTCCACGTGGTGGGCTTGTCAGCTCACTGGTTACTCAACACTTCTTTTTTTTTTTTTCCGTTGAGATGGCGTCTCGCCCTGTCGCCAGGCTGGAGAGCAGTGCACGATCTCGGCTCACTGCAATCTCCACCTCCTGAGTTCAAGCGATTCCCCTGCCTCAGCCTCCTGAGTAGCTGGGACTACAGGTGCGCACCACTACGCCTGGCTAATTTTTTTTGTATATTAGTAGAGATGGGGTTTCACCATGTTGGCCAGGATGGTCTTGATCTCCTGGCCTTGTGATCTACCCGACTCGGCCTCCCAAAGTGCTGGGATTACAGGCGTGAGCTACTGCGCCCAGCACTCAACACTTCTACTTGGATGTCTAAAAGGCGCCCCAGACAAAAGATGTCCGAAGCACCACTTCTGGCCCCTGGGCTTCCCTGTATCCCTGAAGGGCACAGCCACCCACTGGCTGCCCATGCAACAAAACCTAATTCCTCCTTTCTCTTTATCCTCATTCGATCCCCCAGCTGGTCCTTTCTGTTCCGCCTCCAAAATGCACCTCACACCTAACCCACTCCTATTTGGGTCCAGACCCCAGCCTAGGTTCCCTCTGGCTGGACCATGGCGGGGAGCCTGGACATCAGTTCATCCCATCCCTCACTCCCTCTCATGCTGTTGCCTCCAGCCATACCCCGCAGATACCCCAGACCCTTCCCGCACTGGGGTCTCAGCTCCTGTGTTCTCACCTGAACAGCTTGTCCCCGGCTCTTTGAATGCCTAGCCTCTTGCTTATAATTTGGACAAGTCCTGAAGTGTTTGTGGTTCTTCAGAGACACTGAAGAGCCACCTGGGCCTTTAGCAGCACCTAAATGTTTCTCATACTATGCGTAATGTAGGAACCAACCTACCTCAGGAAATCCAAGCAATTATCTAGGGCCAGAATCTGAATTATCATCTGGTTTCATCTCCCATCATTTACCTGTTTTAGGGAAAAATGCAAACTTTATTCTGAAAGAGAAAAGTTATCTTTGGCCCCAAACACGTCACATTTCATAGCTACACAGAAACAACTGTGGATTACCATGTCCCCAGCAGCTTCTAAGCTTCTGGGAGGAAATCTGTAGCACTGACCCAGTGTGCCTCCCTCTCTAGTTTATTCCAAGGGGTGTTCTCAAACCTCAAGGGCTAGGCAGGACCTGTAGCACCAAGGACGGTGTCTTCTTCCCTCCTTGATTAACCCTACCCACTGACCACACTGACAACCTTTCAACATCGTTCTTGCTTAGGAAGTGTCAATGACGAGTCCCATTAAGTGAAGATGGGATCTGCGTAGCCCCTAAGGGTGGAAACCCCTAGGGGTCTTCTAAAGAATGCTACAAAGATGATCAAACTCCCCGTGCCACAGCAACCTTAGTGGACAACAGCGTCACAGCCCACTGGCACTCTGGCTGTGTGTGTGCCGCTTCTGTGGCCGGCTTCTGCCTCCTCTCAGGGTGGGGATGATGGAGAAATGCTTGCAGACCTGTCCACCCAGCAGACACAGGCGCCTGAGACCACGCAGGCCCACACTGCTAGGAAAAACTGTTGGCTTTCTTTCCCCTTTTCTAAATTGCAAAGTTGGCAGATTCTGTACCTATGTGCTGACTCACACTGACTTTTGCTCAAATCTAGATTCCAAAAATCCCTATTTTGTTTTGAAATCCTTCGAAATCACCTCGCAGGCTACTTGACCAGGTTACCCTCACATCCGTCCCTCTAAAAGGGCAGCCATGGAGCACATGTCACTACTTAGCTTGGAGCAGCCAATCTCTGGCCTAAAGGAGAGACAACAGTTTTACTTTTTTTTTTTTTTTGAGACAGAGTCTCGCTCTGTTGCCCAGGCTGGAGTGCAGTGGCGCCATCTTGGCTTACTGCAACCTCCGCCTCCTGAGTTCAAGTGATTATCCTGCCTCAGCCTCCTGAGTAGCTGGGACTACAGGTACCCACCACCATGCCCAGCTATTTTTATATTTTTAGTAGAGACAGGGTTTCAACATTTTGGCCAAACTAATCTTGAACTCTTGACCTCAAATGATCCACCCACCTCAGCCTCCCAAATTGCTGAGGCACCAACAAGAGTCACTGACATTTTTACTTTTAAATAAGTACCATGTACTAGAGTTAGAATAATCATGTGCAATACTTTTGGAAAGAAATTTGAAACTGTGCTCCAAGAGTCTTAAGCAAATGGATTCTCTTGGAATCAAGAGTCCTACTCTAGGGATCTATTCTAAGGAATAATTCTAAAAAAGAAAAGGCTTTACATATAAAGCTTTGCATTGCATTAACTGTAGCAGCAAAACCAGAAAACACTCTACATTTCCAACTCAGGGGCAAGTATAGGTAAATCAACACACATGTGTGTAATGGAACGACAGCCATCCATGACAGGGTCACAAACTCCTTAAGAATGCAGAAAGTGCTTTGTCATGCTAAGTTAAAACAAACAAACAAACAAACGCAGGGCACATTATATGTAGGGAATCATTATAATTATGTGGTTAAAAAAACCCAAAAAACAAAACAAAAAACCAGACACCAGACCACAAGCTAGAAATGCAGCATCACATGGTAGAAGGAATGAAGATGGGACCAGCAGAATCTGTGTAGCCCTTAGCAGCTCCTGGCCTCTTTGTTTACTCGCTAAAAAAAACAGGGAAAACAAAAGACCTTGCTGGATTTTATTTTTAAAGAGACGGTCTCTGTCACCTAGGCTGGAGTGCAGTGGTATAATCCACAAGTTAGAGGCTTACTGCAGCTTCCAACTCAGGGGCTTGAGCAATCCTGCAGTCTTAGCGTCCCAAGTAGTTGGAACTATAGGTGCACGCTACCATACCTGGCTAATGTAAAGATTAAATAAGAAAATTTAAGAGCTCAACACAGGACAGCTGTTATTTTCCTGCAACAGTGCCCAGAGGTGTCTATATCTAAGTGGTGCTGTCAGACTGCTCACCACATTGTGAAGTGGGTCCCGTATCACCCCTATCCTCCACGTGGAGAGATCAAGGCCACAGGCACATAGCATCATGACTTAACCACTTCATCAGAACTCTCTGAACAGATAAGATGTTCTCTAAGTCTCGTAATGGGAGAGAGGCACCAGCTGCGATCCTGGCTCTACCCCTTTGAGTGCACACTTAATCTGGAGCCTCAGTGTCCCATTGAGGAGAATGAGGGCAATGCCAACCCTTCCCTCTCAGGGTTACTGTGAGGATTAGGAATTGTTTTTAAAGTGCTCAGCACAGCAGTAGATAATCAATGAGCCATATAATTATCATCAGTGTCTATGGATAAAACCTGTTAAAAGTGCAAGATAAGTCGAGCAGAATTTACAGCCTAGTTGCTACGGTCATCATTACAGAAAAGAGATAAACAAGACATGAATTCTCCAGCCTGCAGAGAGAATAGGGATGGGCATCACTTGTATCTGGTGAGAAGGCTGGCTACTGCTGAGTTAAGGAAAAGATGCAGTAGGGGTCTTGGGGCAGGATGTGTGAAGACCAAGGCAAGGTGATCTGGTCTGCCAGTATCAGGTGCTGGTATGTGATGGTGGGACAGTGGGACCTGTGCTTCCACAAACTGGGCCTTTTTTTTTTTTGAGATGGAGTCTCGCTCTGTCTCCCAGGCTGGAGTGCAGTGGCGCGATCTCGGCTCACTGCAAACTCCACCTTCCAGGTTCACACCATTCTCCCACCTCAGCCTCCCGAGTAACTGGGACTAGAGGCACCCGCCACCACCCTGGCTTTTTTTTTTGAGATGGTGTCTCGCTCTGTTGCCCAGGCTGGAGTGCAGTGGCATGATCTCGGCTCACTGCAAACTCCGCCTCCCGGGTTCACGCCATTCTCCTGCCTCAGCCTCCCGAGTAGCTGAGACTACAAGCGCCCACCACCGCGCCTGGCTAATTTTTTTGTATTGTAGTAGAGATGGGGTTTCACCGTGTTAGCCAGGATGGTCTCGATCTCCTGACCTCGTGATCCGCCCGTCTCGGCCTCCCAAAGTGCTGGGATTACAGGTGTTAGTCACCGCACCCGGCCCACCCAGGCTAATTTTTGTTTTTGTATTTTCAGCAGAGACGGGGTTTCACCGTGTTAGCCAGGATGGTCTCGATCTCCTGACCTCGTGATCTACCCGCCTCAGCCTCCCAAAGTGCTGGGATTACAGGCGTGAGCCACTGCACCTGGCCCACAAGCTAAACCTTCCAAGCTGAGCCTCTGCATTAAAACAAATGTTGATCTTTAAGTTCCTCTTGGAGTTTGTCAGCCCTGGCCTATTCCAGGAAGCACCAGCTGCTGGCTTCCCCTGGACCTGGCCCATGCAGTTCGATGTCCCCTGGGGTTGCTGGAAGTCAAGTTTGGCTGATGTCAGGGGCAGCAAAGCCCATCCCATGTAGCCATGTAGCTTTCCCAGTTCCACTCAGGCTATGGTGGCTGTCCCTTGCTGGTGAGAAAAAGGAACTTGACTGATATCTGAACAACACCCGAACAGCAATTCCAGTGGGTGTTAAAGCAATGTCTTCTTCAAGGTACCTCATATATAGTTAGGAAAAATAGAACTTCACTTTTATCTAGTTCTTTCCTCTAATAAACCAAATGACATGCCTCATGTTTTTAAGGTGATGAAAAAGAGGTCAGTAAAATTTTCCCCAAGAAGGAAAGGGTGCTTGGGAGCTCCTGCATGGGGGGCTGGAGATGGGGTAGAGTGTTGGTCTGTAGCTCTGTCACCCCACAGGCTTCAGGATGTGCAGGGGGGTGTCAGATTTGAGCAGTTTTTACACAGCAAGGGTGGGGGGTGAAGAGAGTGCCCCGGATTTTTGCTGATGGTAAGCCATGCTCTGGATGAAGGCAGTTCTGCCTGCCCTCAAGCCACCATCTTGGGTCCTGGCGGCTCACTCTTCATTCTGCCTCTCTGCCTCACTGGAGGCTCATGGCCTCCAGTGATTGGGCTGCACATGGATAATGTCCACCATGGATGGGTGGGCATGAAGGTAGCTCCCCTGGCTGTGGTAGCTGGAGATGGAAAAAAACATAGTGAACTTGAACAAAACCATCTCCTCCTCTTTGCTCCAGAGCCTCTTGATCTCCTCCATCTTCACAATTAACGTCAGGAGGCCTCCTTCTGGGTCCATGCTCTGTTGGCCTGTGTTCTTTCCTCCTCCCCACACAAGCCCTGGATGGAAGCCAGGGTGTAAGAGAGGCTTGTTGTGTCTTTGGGAGAGCAGGGCTATAGAAACGGTTCTGTTATCTTACTTTCTTAGACGCTAAGGGATACACATTTAAACATTACGACTTCGAAAACAGCGAGCTACAAAGTGAACTACATCAAGGCAAATTCTATTACTTTTTCCTCTTTCCTCAGCAAACTGAAAAGACAAAGTGGTGAGCTAAAAGTGAGAGGGGAGGGGTGTAGTGGAAAAGGAAGTAAAACGCCAGAAGCCAACCTGACAGCAGTCCTGGTCTCACCTCCTCTGCTCTCAAACTCCCAGCCACATGGCAAGTCACCAGCACTGCAGATGCCCATCTCAGGAATAATTAAATCAAATTCATCTTGGGAAAAGAGCTTTAAATATCCAAAGCTCCATTAATCCTCATGCCTTGTAATTAAGTATGTATGTTAAGAAGGCTGGACAAAAGCAAAACATTTTCAAAATCTGAATTCTTTATATTTGGAGCACTATAATGTATTTCTAAGTACTGACCTTGTAGAAAACTATGTAAAAAATTCCATGAAGCGCACACTGTAAAAACATGGCAGGAAGAATGTAGATACAATCTCAGTCACTGAGCTTTGAAAAGTATGTCTGGATAAACATCTTCATGAATTAAGGCTTCACATAATTTAACCAATGATAATCTCCTCTCTTTTTTTTTTAAGACGGAGTCTCGCTCTGTCACCAGGCTGGAGTACAGTGGTGCAATCTCGGTTCACTGCAACCTCCGCCTCCTGGGTTCAAGTGATTCTTCCTGCCTTAGCCTCCCGAGTAGCTGAGATTACAGGCGCCCGCCATCAAGCCCAGCTAATTTTTTGTATTTTTAGTAGAGACAGGGTTTCACCACGTTGGCCAGGACGGTCTCAATCACTTGACCCCATGATCCACCCGCCTTGGCCTCCCAAAGTGCTGGGATTATAGGCATGAGCCAACATGCCCACCTTAATCTCCTCTGTTTTTAACTCTTTCTGATCTTTGCTCCTCTGGGTTCTGAGGAACAGCAGCCCTCATACGCACCTTGGGAAAATCCTTGGTTTCTGCTGCACTGGACCCTCCCTTCTACTTCTTTCCTTGTTACTGAGTGCAGCTTCACGTCAATCTTCCAGGGATAGCCTCTCTTTGGTAATCAACCATTAAGGAGATGGGTCATCCCTATATGCTGTGTGTGCCTCATGGAAGTTCCCCAACCCTCCTTTCTAAAATGGAGTGTGGGCTGGGTGCGGTAGCTCATGCCTGTAATCCCAGCACTTCGGCAGGCTGAGGCGGACGGATTACCTGAGGTGAGGAGTTTGAGACCAGCATGGCCAACATGGTGAAACTCTGTCTCTACTAAAAATGCAAAAATTAGCCAGGCATGGTGATGCATGTCTGTAATCCCAGCTACTCGGGAGGCTGGAGGCAGGAGAATCGCTTGAACCCAGAAGGCAGAGGTTGCAGTGAGCCGAGATTGCGCTGCTACGCTTCAGCCTGGGTTGACAGAGTGTGACTCTGTTAATAAAATAAAATAAAATAAAAGTAAAATAAAATAAAATAAAATGGAGCATGCTTCTGCAAACTCTCAAGAACACCACTGCTGCCACGTGGTCTCTGTGAGGGCTTCTGACACCTCTGTCAAAGAGCCCTTACCTATTGCAGCCTCATTTGCTTCTCACAACCACCCTGAAGGGGGCTGGGACAGAAAACAGGATCCCCATTTCTCTGATGAGGAAAGTCAGAGTAAATGATGTGCAGACAGCAGTGGCTTAGAGTCTGAATGTTATCTGTTCTCTGGTTAAGTGCTGCTTAACCATCAGTGCCTTTAGGAAAGCTGAGGCAGGAAAGCCAAATCTGTACAATGAGCACCAGTATTCCTAAATTGATGTTCTAAATTGTGAGCTCATTTAGAATTGCACTTGTCAACTATTTCTTCAAATACATGTGAGCTGGGTTTGGAAGATCTGTTAAGAAGTTTTCAAAGGTAGTTCTATTTGTGGCAATGAAATACTACCTAAAAAAGATCTTAAAACAGCGATCCACAAAATTTTGGTACCAGGAACCAGTTTTGTGGAAGACCATTTTTCCATCGACAGGGCGTGGAGGGATGGCTTCAGGCATTACTCTCTCATAAGTAGTGTGCAACTCAGATCCCTTGCATGAGCAGTTCACAACAGGGTCCACGCTCCTGAGAATCTAATGCTGCTGCTGATCTGACAGGAGGCAGAGCTCAGGTGGTAATGCTCACTCACCCGTCCAGTGCTCACCTCCTGTGTGGCCCGGGGATGGGGATTGGGGACCCCTATCTTAAAAGATAAAAGCAGAGCCCTGATTATTCTAATTAGATTCATCACCACAGTCAAGTGAATATTGTAGAAACACCAGGTTCAAAATCAAAATCTAGAAATTAAGGGAACACTGGGTACCGTGACTCATGCCTATAATCCCAGCACTCTGGGAGGTTGAGGTGGGCTGATCACCTGAGGTCAGGAGTTTGAGGCCAGCCTGGCCAACATGGTGAAGCCCTGTCTCTACTAAAAATACGAAAATAAACTGGGCATGGGGTCGGGGCCTGTAATCTCAGCTACTTGAGAGGCTGAGGCAGGAGAATCACTTGAACCTGGGAGGCAGAGGTTGCAGTGAGCCGAGACCATGTCACTGTGCTCTATCCTGGGCAACAAGAGTGAAACTCCACCTCAAAAAAAAAAAAAAAAAAAAAAGAAAAAAAAAAAAGAAAAAGAAAGAAAATAAAATAAATTAAGGGGACATGATGTGAGATTTTTAGAAATCAGAGTCCACTCATATCCACTTTTGGACAAAGATACTGTAGAAAGACTCTCATATTGGCACTTGTGTACCTAAATGACATCTTAAATTCTTCTATGTCTAAAAGGCTGTGACAAGCCCCTCTGGCCCCTGTGAAATCCTGAGATTAACAGATCTCATTAAAGAAGAGGAAACCAACGCAGAGAAATTAAGTGCCCCAAATGACCAGGAAATCAAGAATGACAAAAATGCCAGCGTTTTATTTCCAAGCATCCAAGGAAGGAGAAGATAAATGAATCCCCTAGCATTTCCAAGGACCTAAAGTTTAAAGGTGCTAAGAGTTTTGCAAACATCCCCTCCTTCAATCTTCAGACAACCCAGTGGGTGAGGTAGAGATCATGATCTCACCCTTTTACAGATGAGGAAACCAAGTCACAAAGAGACTGAAGGATGTGCCTAGATTATGTAGGTTGTGTCCAGAATCTCGGACTGTCATGCCACAGTTAACATCTTGTTATACTCTTTTTTTCTGTTTTCCAGCAGGGAAAAACAGCTGTTCTGACAATTTTCACTTTGCTTGATGGAAGGAACTAGTGACTGCAAATGGAACCAAAGAGGTAATGAGAGCAATAAACAAACAGTGGACATTTCTGCTCTACGTCCTAGATTCCCACAGTTGGCTGATGGGGACACCAGGCTTTCACTTTGCTGTTAAAAAGCACAGAACTGTGTAAAACTGAAAGCATTTCCAAAATGATTAGTCTTCTTTCAATTACTGTTATATTGAGAGAAAAAGCAGAGTAGAAAGCTGTTAAAATATAACTAGACAGTAAATCGAGCCAAGGTAAAAACTGTACATAACACAACAGACTCACATATCTGGAAATCATAAACAAGGAGCTGCTCCATTTCAGACAAACCGCATGTCAGGGGAAAGTGCCCAGCTACACCTCTTTTCTATCCTAAAGCTTTTTAAAAAAAATTTAAATGTTCGTATCTCTGTTGACACTAGTGAAAAGAAGAACACATGTGCTAAGAAATAGAGTTTTTATAAACAAAAAGCAAAAACTCCCCTCTTGTCAGGCCTTCCCGCAGCAGTTTGTGTTTCATGTTAAGTTTTGAAGAAAAAAGTTAGAGCTGCATGTATTTACCAGCTTTATCCTTCACATGTAAACAAAGTGAGCAGAAGGCTCACTCTGCACACCTTTCCTTGCTTTACTCATCTGACAGTGTATCTCCTGGAGACTTCCTTATTCATACTTATTACCAGGCTTGTTTTATTTTTATTTTTTTTGGACTGGGATATTTGTAAAACTGTGGGTGACTTAGGATTGGGCAATTCTCAGTTTATTTAGCTTTCTTATTACTCAAAGAGTTGCTCTTAGTAAGTATGATACGAACTCCCAAATGATGATAACAGCTACTAACATTACTGTGCAGAGCACTGTGTTCTTGAATACAAAATTTAAGTCTGAACTCAATGTTGATTGAATGAGAGAAGTGGGAAAAATGTTCACAAAACTAAGTAAAGGAAATATTCCTTTTTCCTCAAGCGAATCTGAGAAGCCTGGCATCTTACTTGGTTCTGCTGTGGCTTCGTGTCTCATAAAGAACAGGCTGCCTATTCTGTGAAACAAAATTATACCCTATTATATGGCACCACCATCAGTGCCTCGTGAGCCAATGTGGAGAGCCAAAAGCACAGGAGGGAGGCGGAAGGGGGTCCTGGAGTGCAGCGCTAAGGGTCTGGGCAGGTGGATGCTTGAGGGGGGCAGAGGGCAGGCCTGGCTCCAGAAGCTGATATGGCAGCATTTCGGCTGGTTTGTGAGGTATGGGAAAAGTGACAGAAGTTACGCTCAGTTTTTATAATCATGACTCACTCCAAGACTTTCTCAACAACGATCATATTTATAGTATTAAAAAAAAAAAAAAGAAAAGTGAAAGGCAAAACATCCTAAGCCGAGGAGGCAGGGCACCTAGAAACCCACATCCCTTCTGCTGTCAAGTGATCAATAATTTCCCACTTTCTGGAGGCCATTTTCTTAAAAAAACAAACAAAAAACCCTAGGCTCGTAGTCAAGCAGTTTTCCTTTTCTCTTGGACTTCCTACAAGTTTTTAAAGCATCAGAAATGTAGTTTTAGGGCTGTAAATTCATGACAGACTTGAGTAAAATAATTTAGATATGCAGAGTTTAGGAAACAGTACAAGGGCCAGGTGTGGTGGCTCACACTTGTAATCCTAGCACCTTGGGGGTGCTGAGCTGGGTTTATCACCTGAGGTTAGGCGTTCAAGACAAGCTCGGCCCGCATGGCAAAATCCCATCTCTACCAAAAATGAAAAAAAAAATTAGCCAGGTGTAATCCCATCTCCTCGGGAGGCTGAGGCAGAAGAATCACTTGAATCCGGGAAGCAGGGGTTGCAGTGAGCCGAGATCACGCCACTGCATTCCAGCCTGGGTGCCTCTGTCTCAAAAAAAAAAAAAAAAAAAAAAAAAAAAAGAGAAAGAAAAGAGTGAAGAGGTAATCCCCACTGTTTGCTGAGTTCACCTGTATTATATTTTACTTACATCTTTAAAGATTTTATGGCCAGGTGCAGTGGGTGGCTCATGCCTGTAATCCCAGCACTCTGGGAGGCCGAGGTGGGCGGATCACCTGAGGTCAGGAGTTCAAGACCAGTCTGGCCATGGTGAAACCCTGTCTCTACTAAAAATACAAAAAATTGGCCGGGCATGGTGGTGTGCACCTGTAATCCCAGCTACTCAGGAGGCTGAGGCAGGAGAATCGCTTGCACCTGAGAGGCGGAGGTTGTAGTGAGCCGAGATCACGCCATTGTACTCCAGCCTGGGCAACAAGAGCGAAACTCTATCTCAAAAAGATTTTAAAGATCTTTTTTATTTCCTGTTCCTCTATAAGCCATGTTAGCAATTCTTGGAAGCTAGGTCAATTTTGGTGATTGACTGCTTTATTAAGGTTTCCCAGGTAGTATTAAAGACCTGGAATGTATCAGCCGCTGCAGCAGAATGAAATTCTCCTCTCTCTGCACCATACACCACTTAGACGGGGGAGGAGGCTCCGCCTTCACCTCCCCTAGAAACTTCAGCAGCTCCCATCAGCAGTGCTTTCCCTGTACATCTGCAAGCATCACATAATCCTACATAGTAAGCAGGACTGGCATTGTATATCCTATTCTACAGAAGAGCAAACAGAAGTCCACAAAAGGAGGGGAAATGACCAGGGCTAGTGGGGGCAGAGTGAAGATCTCACCCTTCTCGGTCAATGCTCCTGCAATACAGCCCACACTAGCGCTCAGGCCCCGGACAGCCTGCAGGGATGTAAACATGCATATTCTGCCAGGACAGTTCTGCCACACCAGCCTGACACTTAATAACATGCACATGTGCAAAATGTACACATTCGTCATGGAATTGTGATTTGGGGGCTGAAAACTTACAGATCAATCAACTCGGACTCCGTGGTTCGGGGCTTATCTAACACACAGCCGGGAGAGGCTGAAGCGCCACCTTCACACACCCCCTGCAGCACCTTTTCTGCCACTTGCTTGTTGTCTCTTCCCAGCTCACACGGCCGTGCAAAGAACTCTGTTCTTACGGGGTTGCTCTGCCATGTTTTAAGTTCCGACAGAAGCACACCCATTTCTCTAACCTTGTGTGTAGATGGTGAGCCTGGGGTGATCAACGTGAAGAACACTTCTGCTCATGCCAACAGGGTGCTCTGCCAGGTCTACCCGTGGTGAAGGGGAGACAAGCCACCTGACACCTCGCCACTCTAGCCAACAGCAGCATTTGACTGCGAGGACACTGTCTTGTGACCCACTTTACTCCCTGCTCCTTACTTCTTAGTTATAAGCAGTAATTAGTAATGTCAGTGTTCCTGTTCTGGCTGGATTGCTCCAGGCCCATTAATAATACAAGAGCAGGAGCAGATGAATGCGTAAGTGTACAAGAGAGGTTTCAAGGTTAAAAGCAGTAATGGAGAGAGCTATGGTGGGGGCGGGGAAGACAGTGCTGGTGTCTGTAGAAGAGGTGGGGAGGGAGGAATGTGTGTGTGAGAGAAACAGAGTATGTGTGTTAGTTTTAAGTCTATTCTTTAAAATGCCCAGCTTCTCTTTAGGGGCAACATGTATGGCAAAACACAACTTCTTAGTGTCCTCAATCAAGTGAAGTACAATCTTCTATCTGGCATGGACACATGGTTCTGGCCACCCAGCAGGGAGTCCATCAGTACTAACACTAGATACTGGAGAGTTACTAGTTACTAATGTATGAAATTGAGGTCAGAGGAAACTACACCAATATCCTTCAAACATTTTCGATGTTTAAAATAACTTCTCTTACAGAAGGCAATGCCTGCTTGCTCAGCAGAATTGCTACCTTCCCACTTAATGCTTTTACAGTGAAAGTCAAGACAAGTAATGAAGGACAGACCCTGGGGCCCACAGTCAGGCCCTCCTACTCTAGTGGAAGAGATAGAATACTTTATATTGTTACAATTGCCTCTGCATCCCTACAAATCTCCACGTCTTCAAGGAGGGATTTCAAAAGGTACAATTTCCGACATTCCTACCCAGAGCTTTGCTAAAAAATTGAATGACAGCAAATAAGCCTGCAAATTATGCCTGGAAAAGGCTTAGTATGGCTATTTGAAAAATATTTGCTTGGGAGATGGAAGAGGGAACTATGAATTGGGGCTGGCAGCCAAATGTGAATTCTTTAGTTGTTTATATCTACATTGCCTTCTAAGCAGACAAGGATTTGCCACTAAGCCTTTTACTTGTTCCTCACATACCAAAAGCTAACTGTTTTACATACTAGGAAAGTAACAACTTTATTTGCTGATTTCGCAACCCAAACTAGACATTTTAAAAAAAGTGGTCATAGCAACGCTGGGTGAATCAGAACCCATCCTTATTAGTCAGACATACTCTGTGGGAAAAGGCAGCAGCTGGAAGCAGTCTTGAATTCTAACTACTAAAAGCCATACTAATTCCCGTGGGGCTCTGACTTCTGGTCCAAGGTTTCTCACTGGCTGCATCCTGTCCGGCAGTGCCTGAGCTTGTGCTGCAAGCAGGGCCCGTGCAGAAGGCAAGTGAGGAGAAACGCAGAGCTGCTGAGTTCCAGCTCCTTCTACACACCACAAAACCCCATCCCTCACCTCCAGCACAAGGCAAGGCACTCCTTTTTAGGTGGTAAAATAAGCCTTCCAACAAACCAGAATAGCTTGGAGCTTGAAAATATACAAGCATATTTTAATAATTACATTTCTATTTTTCAAGTTATCTTAATAAAAACAAAACAAAAATTCTTTTGCTCATGTTCAGACATGACTAAGTTAATGACAATGGTTGTAAAAAAGTGACACACGCTGGCCGGGCGCGGTGGCTCAAGCCTGTAATCCCAGCACTTTGGGAGGCCGAGACGGGTGGATCACGAGGTCAGCAGATCGAGACCATCCTGGCTAACATGGTGAAACCCCGTCTCTACTAAAAAATACAAAAAACTAGCCGGGCGAGATGGCGGGCGCCTGTAGTCCCAGCTACTTGGGAGGCTGAGGCAGGAGAATGGCGTGAACCCGGGAGGCGGAGCTTGCAGTGAGCTGAGATCCGGCCACTGCACTCCAGCCTGGGCGGCAGAGCGAGACTCCGCCTCAAAAAAAAAAAAAAAAAAAAAAAAAAAAAAGTGACACACGCATCCTTCTCCTCCCCTGACCCTTGGTGAGCATCCCCAAAAGCGATCCACTGCTATCCATTTCTTATCTATCCTTCCAAATAGATTTTATGTCTGTGTTAGCAAGCATCTCTTCCTCCTCCCATTTAAGACACAATTGTGGGCATATTGCACCCACTGTTCTACATCTTGCTTTTTTCACTTAATATCTTGGAGACAACTCCACATTTGCACAATGGGATTCCACGTCATTCTTTTAAATGGTATGGTATATGCTAGGGGCTGAAAAATTACAGCTCATTGGCCAATCTGGCCCTCTGCCAATTTTTTTGTAAATATAATTATACTGGGACACAGCCACATTCATTTGTTTACATATTGTCTGTGGTTACTTTCACACTACAAAGGCAGAGTTAGGTAGCTGGGACAGATACCATATGGTCCGCAAAGCCTGAAATATTTATAACCTTGCCTTTTACAGAAAAAGTCTGCTGACCCCTGGTATGGATGTTTGCAGAAAAAGTCTGCTGAACCCCAGTATGGATGCTGATTCCCCAGTATGGACCTCCACTGTATGGATGTACCAAAATGTACTGAAACTGTTCCCTGCTGGTGGGTACTGCATTGGATATCCTTAAGAATAAAATTAAACTCCTTTAATGTTGAGCAGCTCCAAGATATTTGAGGAAGGAAAGAGCAGGAACTAGCTAGGAAGAAACCGGCACGAAGAAGCCAAGCTTAAAGAGGGAACTTCAGAGCAAGCTACAACCTCCCGAAGTGTCAATTCCTCTTTTTAGAGGAAGTAAGAAGAGAATTGTAGGTCTTTTGATAAGAGGAAATTCCCCTTTGCTATATCAAAGCTACTCCCTGTGCTTGTGTTGTTCTAAAGTTAGGCAAGACTGCCTGAAGCATACTGTGACCAAATTAGGAAGCAAGAAGGCTGATGTCTCTAAAGCTGGTCACCCATGGCCAGGCTGCCCAGGCATGCAAAGACAGAGATGGACGTGGGTGGAGACTCTCAGGCCAACAAGGAGATGCTATTTGCTTAAGAAATCGACCTTAAAAATGATACTTAACGAAAATTAATAACTGTTCTATAAGATGGAATTCACTTGCTGTTGTTGACCAAAAAAAAAGGCTTCCAAGGTTTCCACAAGCAAAGAACATGAGAGCAGCACAGTGAGACGAATGCTCCCAGGCATCATCGGTTTATTCCAAATGCAGTGAAGGTCTTGGAAAGTGCCAGGGAAATTATACCACTTAGCTCTTTGATAGATTGAGATAGTCAGTTTTACACTATTGAGAAAAGAAGAATCCACAAAGGTCTTACTAAAAATGGCATTTTGTAAACTTTCCATTTTAGGACTGCCTACCCAATTTATTTATTTGCTGCAATGGTTTTCAAACAAGTATTTCAGCTTCAAAACAAGGTCTAGGTATGCAGTACTTGAATCATTCACACTGAGCTTGCTTCAGCCACTGCTACTCAATGATATTCTCTTTCAGGAATGACTTCTGAGTTAACTTTTGGTTCCGAGCCAATGAGCTCAAAACCTATTCTGACCACCAGCACTATCTGGGTAACAACGTTTGACCTTGAAAATCCTTGCTTTCCTCCAAAACTTCCAGATCAGCAAGATTCTTGGACACAATTTTTATTCCCTTGGCAATATGCTTAGTTCAGTTCCAGCATCTGCTATGAGGTCAGTCAGAATTAAGGTAACTTTAAACAACAAAACAAATCTCAGTTCTTGTTTATAGGAAAACCTTCAAGGAAGCCAACCAAAAGGATGAGGCCCACTTGTGGCTCAATTTGAGCACCTGCTTGCCTTGGAGGAGAGATCTGTGTGGTGGCCATGCCCTTCAGCCTGTGGAAAGTACATTCTCTGCAGCTGCGTAGCTTTTGTTGGGCTGGTCTCCTGGTCTGCCAGGGTGCATGGGGCAGAAATCTTACAGCCACTGTCTCAAAGTGTTCGAGGTATTGTCAAAATAGCTAAGCATTTGCCTACTAACTACCTGTTTTGACTTTGAACATTTATTTATAATCATCTAAAGGACCCATACATTTTATAGAAAAGACAATATACTTTCCAAAGACTCTGGTTAACTGACATGCAAATCCACCAACTGAGAACTGTATTTCTAGTAGTTAAGGCTTCTGTGGCTCAACTTTAACTGAGCCAAAATGTACACTAACGGGCCACTGGGGACACAGATGGGTTAGGGAGCTATCCCTGAACCCAAAGTTCATACATAACCAAGAGACAAAAGTTTGATGACTTTAAGCTACACTAAGTTAGCACTTAACCTATCCACGATTCTTCTTCATCTGTACAATAAGCAGGTCCGGGTTATATAACCTCCTGGGTCCCACTTATAAATCTAACACCTACAACTGCAAGTCAAGAGTACCAAATACCAATATACAAAACCACCTGCGCAGACCCAGTGCAGCAACTTGTACCAAGGTTTGAACCACACATTCATACGTCCAGCAGCCAGAGAGACGAAAACGACACGCCAGCCTGTCCTGACCTCACACTCCCCAGTCTGAGGGCCCAGCAGAAGCGCCACATCGCCTTCCTCTGTTTTTTCTTATGGCTGCTGCCACCTCGGAGCCTGGACTAAGAAAGGCTGTAGGCACAGGGTGAGCACAGCTGCGCCTACTGCTGAGAGCGCCTCTCCCTGCCGGTCTCCTTCTCTCTCTCTGCAGAGCAGAAGACTCCGTGGCTATAGACAAGTTCTGTTGTCCTTTTATGGTAGAAAAATGAATTGCTTGCTAACAGTGGTGCCGAGAGAGATGACAGAATGGAAAGTTGTCATTTGTTGTGGTTTTGGCAGCCACAGAATAGTGTTCTCCCCTAGTCATCCTTGGATGGATGGTGCACACCAGGCATTCACAGAGGGAAAAGCAAAACCCCTGGTCAAACTGTTCCCAGATGTGTTCTTCCCTTGCTTTGCCTGTGAACGGATGTGTTTATTAATGAACAGTGTCAAGCCCCATTGTGGAAATGTACTTTTTACAAAACAAGGTATCAAAAGGCTGTTTGTGTTGCACTGAAAGACTAAGCAGAGGTGCCCCAGAAGACATGTTTCCCGTCAGAACGCATCCAAGGAACAGACTTCATTTCCTCACAAAACAAGGATGTAGGACTGCGCTGGAAAGGGAGGGGACCCCACTTGAAGGAGTGGCTGTGGCTCTCAGCACAACCCAGCACAGCCTTGATCCCTGACTCCCAGGAGGCACGGAAAGACAAGAAAGCAGTCACCAGCTCCAGACAAATCCAGCCCAAGGGGAAACACACTGACATCCAAAGTCCCTGTGGTGACGAACAGCAGTTGGTACCGCATGGCCTTAAATTGTTTGTATTTCTGTCAGGAGGCCCATGGAAAAAAAGCAGGGCTCTCAGCAGTTGGGAAAACATGTTGCAAAAGGAGAATTAAGCAATTCTCTGTATGCACATCATAGAGAAAGTAAGCTGATCTGAGTGAGAGAAATTAAGCTTATCCAACATGCCTTTGGCTGGAAAACAAGCCTTTCTAAATGAGTGGGGAAAAACCTTGTGAAGGTTACATGGTTTCCTCCTTATGTAAAGCACCTGAGGACTAAAACAAATTCACCGGCCAGTGGGAATGCAGCAAAGCAGCAACTACCCAATGATCTACTCCAGGGCAGTCACACATACCAAAGGAAGGAGGAGCAGGCCAGGGCAGCCTTCTAGACACCCGTGCCCAAGATCGTGTCCAATGGCCTCATGTCGGTCGCTCTTCCCCGGCCACTGCCATCCTTGCTTTTGACTACTGCCCCGCGTCTCCCCTCTTGCCCCCAACCTGCCCTTAGAACCAGGTTCCTTCAGGCCGAATCCCATCTAGGCCTTCTGGAAAATGGGAAAAGTAATTACCTGCAACACTGTACGAACGGGCTCCGGGAACACTGTAGAAGGACCGCGTGTCCCCAGGTTACCTGAAATGACTTGCCATAGTAACTACATGGGCAAGGTGTTACAATTCTCTTGATATTCTATATCTGATCTCTCCCTCCCTCGCTCCCACTCCCTTTCAAGGACCTACAAAATTCACCCTCCCCAAACCAGCATGTGACCCCACTAACTCCCTCCATTACGCCATCAACAGCTCCAAGGAGGGGGATAGGGGAAGTCTCCAGGATAAAATACACCCTCCTTGTTTTGTTCTGTGTTGCAAAGTCCACAACAGGGTCTATTTATCATCAAAGTCCTACTTCCTTCTGCTCTGGACACACCTGTCTACCGGCTGACCCTTCACCCAGCTTTGCTTGTGTCATTCTCTGGCCCTGGAGTAAAGCTCTCCCCATCTCTGCCAATAAGACCCCACTACGGCCTGGTCAGGCCCAGACTCATGTCGCTCATGCAGAGCCGCATGTTCCTCACAGCAGTCACCATCACTCTCTCATCCCACTGATGGGTCAGTTACGGCCATGGCTGCCCTTTCGCTTTCTTACTCTGTTTGGCACAGAAATGCTCAATACATATTTGCTGAATGAATGACCAGACTTCAACCAAAGGAGAAATCAGCCCACATGTCTCCACATAGGCAGATGATAGGCAGCTGGTAATGATAGTATTTAGAGAAGATGAAGTGTCAGGCAGGGTGAGGGGCAGAACCTTCATTGGCCTCTTCTGCACTATGGCTGGGCTAAGGATTTTTTGTTCTTTTGTTTGTTTAAAGAGATGAGGTCTTTCTATGTTGTACAGGCTGGCCTCAGCCTCCTGTGCAGCTGGGACTACAAGTGCACACCACCACTCCCAGCCTGGGGAAAGATTTTGATGGAGTCCAGAGACAGAAGGTGGGGAAGGGAAGAAAGAACCTTCACAGCAGTTTGAGGGCTTAGGATGCAAGGGTGTTCGCCTGGAGAAGACAGAAGCTAGGAGCAGAACAGGTTAGGTCAGAGTGGCGGGTACTGGCCTTGAGGGTGAAAAGTAGGTTTTTATGGGAGGCAAGAAGGCCTTGAAGCTAAGAGGGCTGTGGGAACATGAGATGTTTTTAGCAGCAAAGTCTAATAGAGCAGTGGAGAGAAGGGCAAAAGGACAAGCTATAGTCAAAGATGAGAGGAAGAAATTGTGATCTATTTCACTCTCTTTGGGCTAGAATCTGGATCAGCTTCTCATACACAGGCAGCTTTTGAAACTGAAAATGCTTTTCATACACGCTTCTGATGGGAAATAAAACTGAAAAAAAAAAGTACTTTTATGAGGCTATGGGGATTTCATCTGAGAAACTCTCTTAGCCTGTTTCTTTTTGAAAAGCAAATGCCAATCCTAGTTTAAAAATCTTCAGTTTTCTAGAAATCAGAGTTTGGGCTAGAGAGACACTTAAAAGGTCATCTGGGGTCTCTTCTGGTTGCAGCTGGACTACAGGTAAGCAGTTGTCCTAGAGCAAGGAGGATCTGTTTACAGGCTGTACAATGCTCTCAACCCAGAACCCCAGGCTTCCTGGGAACTCAATTCATCGGATGAAGTCTAGCGAGCTGTCTAAGATTCTTTTATACACACACACACACACACATGCTGGAGTGCAGTGGCACCATCATGGTTTACAGCAGCCTGGATCTTCTGGGCTCAGGTGATCTTCCCACCTCAGCCTCCTGAGTAGCTGGGACTACAGATGCACAGCACCACGCCTGACTAATTTTTTTTTTTTCTATTTTGTGTAGAGATGAGGTTGTGCTTTGTTGCCCAGGCTGGTCTTGAACTCATAGCCTCAAGCAATCCTCCTGCCTCATTCTCCCAAAGTGCTGGGATTACAGGCATGAGCCACCGCACTGGCCTCTTGGATTCTTCATAGGTAGTTTAGGTCTGTTATCCCAGAGAAGTTGGAAAACACCAGGTCCCTACCACTTATACAGAAGAATCTTGTGCAGAGAAACTACACAGGAAGCCTTTCCTCCTCTAGGATGAAGAACCCTTTAACCTTCCCACAAAAAGCTGTTGACATTTTCCTATTATGTTACACATTTTCTCATCTCTTAAAAAAGTGAACAAGCCACAAAACAGAACATTTGAATAAGTGTCTTTCCAGTCCCCAAGAGTGAACTGGAAAGCAGCAAAGCAAACCAAAACACTGAGAGCACAGATAAAGCTAACACTGGAGAGAGCTAGAGTTTTGACCTCGTTTTTTTTTTTTTTTTTTTGAGATGGAGTTTCGCTCTTATTGCCTAGGTTGGAGGGCAATGGCTTGATCTCGGCTCACTGCAACCTCTGCCTTCTGGGTTCAAATGATTCTCCTGCCTCAGCCTCCCGAGTAGCTGAGATTACAGACATGCACCACCACGTCTAATTTTTGTATTTTTAGTAGATACGGGGTTTCTTCATGTTGGTCAGGCCGGTCTTGAACTCTCGACCTCAGGTCATCCACCCGCCTCGGACTCCCAAAGTCCTGGGATTATAGGCGTGAACCACTGTGCCCAACTTTGACTTTTTTTTTTTTAAACTAACTGTTTATTATAGAAAATTTTAAACATACACAAAAGCAGAGGATATAATGAACCCTATGCATCTGTTATCGTGTTTAATAATGATCGACTCAAAACCAATTCTAGCTTATCTATACACTAGCTGTTCACTCATCCCCCCTCCTCTGCATAATTTTGAAGCAAATCCCAGATTACAAATAATTTCATTTATAAATATTTCAGTTTGTATCTGCAAAAGATAAAGACTCTTGAAACTAATGCAGCATATCAGAATCACACCTAAAAACACAAATAACAATGAGAAACTCTAGATTGGACTCCTGATGCTGTCAATTCCTAGCTGTGACTTTGAGCAGATACGGAATAAAAAGCCTCTAAAACCCAGGAAGAGTTTTATTAGCAAATACCTAGACCTCAGCCTGTTTTAACTATGATGCCAAACTCCCTGCTCAAGCTGTTCTTCCCATACTGACCCTGATGACCTGAAAGAATTGCACACTAGCTTTTTGTTGTGTTCCTCACCCACAACCTCAGCAGATTGGATTTTGTTTCTCATCACTGCTCTGCATTACCAAGGAGATTCGGAGTCCATCTTCTCAGGGGACATTAGCATGCTGTACAGAAACAGAGCACGAACTGTTACTTAGTTTCAGAAGAGATGGCAGGGACTGCTCCCTTAGCCTGTTACACTGGACATGAAGGTCAGCAGGCTTTCTGGGGCTAGGTGGTTGATTCCACTTGTAATGATGTACTGGCCACAGACACAGACACACATCTTCTAACTGTGCTCTATGGGAAGGCCATGTGGCCTCTGGGGAGTGGAGATGTGACAGAGACCCTCTGTATTCTTTGTCTCAAAGTCAAGAAGACACCGAGGAATAAAAGGCCTTTTACACTCTCGGCTACATTGCAATTGGAATCTGACCTTGAATTCAAGAATAAACACAAGAAATTCCACCCAACGGCAGCTTCAGCTCAGGCTTTGCTCTCATCTTGCTCGATGTGCTGAACACTCCTCTTTGCTACTGTTCCCCTTCTCCACATTCCCCACCCTGACACAGACACCCACGGGGACAGAGGGTGTTTTCATGCTTGTGGTATTACCATAGCAACAATTTCTCCTCTACCTGAAAGGCTGGAAACCCTGCAGTGTTCTGTGCTGTGAATGCAAAGAGGGAACACTATCACTCTGCACCTCACTACACACCACAAGTCGCACATGTGCATTCACACACAGCCCCTTCTCAAGGACATCACAATGAGATCACGACAACAAATCAGGATGCTGACACCTAGCAACACAAAATCAGTGCAATGACAAAAAGGAGGCAAAACATTTCTTATAAAGAGATATTTTGTAGGTATCAATTCTTGAGGGATTTTAATGTGAAATTTCTAACACGGATCTCTCCTTTGATGAGGCCACAGTCACAGAAAAATGTCATTAAATTATTTTAGTAAAATATACAAAGGAACTTAATAGGTGGTGTGTGGTTTCTAGAAAGAGGGCCGCTCCAAGCTTCCGATCCCCACAGGCTGTGACAAGCCTGAGAAGCAATGGCTAACTGGTACACAAAACCACAAAACAGAGCCCCTTTATTTTAATAACGTACTCATACAAACTCGTTAAAAATCCACAGAGAATCTTTTTCTGTGAGTACTACAGACACAGTGTGTTTTAGTAGAGACCAAAAACAACAACAAACACACAAGTAGGTGTGTCCGTCCACTTCAAGGACAGTCCAAGGTGAGCAGCCCTGGCCTCCAAGCCTGCCCGCTGCTGTGGGTGGGCAGGATGACCAGTGCCCTCCCAATAGGACAAAAACTCATGCCCAATGCACCATGAAGACAAACTCTGGATTTTCATCTCTCCACTGTGACTAATTCGGAGTTCTCTAGCATAGTGTATTACCATCTTTGTTTCTAGGCCCTTCCTATACCCATTTCTTTTGAATGTCATCCCTGAGATTCCAAACCTTCTGGGTACAAATAAGAAATAAACATGAAACCTGAGGGGAGGAGCACAGCAGTGCTGCGGACAGGGAATGCAAACCCTGAGAGTGGGAGGAAACCCACGTCAGCCTCCCCCAGCACGTGGCTCTGCCCAGGTTGCACAGGGCCTTTCTCTGAACTTGAACAACATGGACTAAAGGAGAGCTGTCATTTATTATAGAATGTATTGGTTAGCAAAAAAATCAGCTGGAAAAATCTACCCCCTTTACATGGCAGGACACCGGGGAGCTGGTAGAAATGAGCTGAGTGGTGAGTGATGAGTCATCTTCTGCTCCCCAATGGAATTTTCCACCGGCCCACTTTAGGGGAACTCCAAGCTCTTGTGGCAGCAGGTTCACAAAACTGGAGGCAGTTCCTCCTTTCTAGGATCTCCGTTCATCACCTGAGGCCATACATCTGCACACACCGTCCCCACTGGGCAGCTACTACTTCGTGACACAAAGTGCCAGGCACTGGACTTGGCACTTCACCCATGCTGTTTCCATTGGTTTTTCACACAAGCTCTACGAAGTAGGTGCAACCATTCTTATTGTACAGGGAAAGGAAATGTGGCTTAGGGAGATCATGTATTCACCCCAGGTCACAAAGCTAGTGAGCGGAGGAGCTAAAGCATAAGTGAGTTTAATGTCAAAATCCCTCATCTTAGCCACTGAGCTATACCGTTTCCCTCACTGTGATGCAGCAAAAGCTGCGCATTCCCTGCTATTCATGGCCTCACAGCACCCAGTGCCGTGCAGAGCTGCACATCAATGAACACTTCTCACGTAAGGACTTCAAAAGAATTCTTGAAACAGAAAACTTACTATGAAAGCCCAGCTAAAGACGTGTCCCAAACAATGCCTCTTCATATGAACGGAACAGGCGGTTTGTGATTGGTCTCCTGAGAAGGTGGAAACACTAACCCACAAAGGCAGCTCAGGACCAGAAGGGAGCCCCAGGATGTTGTCTGGGACAAGGAAGAGCCAGGCCCATTTCCTAGGGATCAGGGAGGTCGGCAACATCAGGGAGGTCGCTGCCGGGTCCTCGGAGCCCATGCTGACTCTAGACTTCCTTGGCTCTGAAATGCAGGTGGGTGTGGGCTCTACCACCTGCCGGGGGGTCAGCATTTCGAGGGGAGAAACCTGAGGGGCTGCAGCAGCCCTGCAGAGGGAGTGGGAGTGGCAGCATAGGCCATGTCCACTCACAGCTCCCAGCCTCCTCCAAGGCAGGCCAAGGGGAGAGGCAGGCGCTTCTGCCATTAGCGTCTGACATGAGGGATAAAGGAGCTGGAATACAGGGGAAAAAACTATTTCTGTAGGGCCAAGAAGAAACAAAAATAAAATTTTTGTTCATATTGGCGTTTTGGTTTAACGCATAAGTATTCTTACCTTTCCCTATTTCGGGTTGTCAGCTCTCTCCCTTCTGAATAATCACTGAAACAGCAAGCATGGTATTTGACTCTTTTTTTTTTTTTTGAGGCGGAGTCTCGCTCTGTCGCCCGGACTGGAGTGCAGTGGCCGGATCTCAGCTCACTGCAAGCTCCGTCTCCCAGGTTTACGCCATTCTCCTGCCTCAGCCTCCCGAGTAGCTGGGACTACAGGCGCCCGCCACCTCGCCCGGCTAGTTTTTGTATTTTTAGTAGAGACGGGGTTTCACCGTGTTAGCCAGGATGGTCTCGATCTCCTGACCTCGTGATCCGCCCGTCTCGGCCTCCCAAAGTGCTGGGATTACAGGCTTGAGCCACCGCGCCCGGCCGTATTTGACTCTTAATGGGAAGGCAGGGTGGGAAGAGAGGCAAGCAATATTTGCCTTTTATTTTTCTTCTTTAAAAGTATCTCGGCCGGGCGCGGTGGCTCAAGCCTGTAATCCCAGCACTTTGGGAGGCCAAGACGGGTGGATCGCGAGGTCAGGAGATCGAGACCATCCTGGCTAACACGGCGAAACCCCGTCTCTACTAAAAAATACAAAACTAGCCGGGCGAGTTGGCGGGCGCCTGTAGTCCCAGCTACTCGGGAGGCTGAGGCAGGAGAATGGCGTAAACCCGGGAGGCGGAGCTTGCAGTGAGCTGAGATCCGGCCACTGCACTCCAGCCTGGGCGACTGCGAGACTCCGTCTCAAAAAAAAAAAAAAAAAAGCTCTCTTTGGTCCGTACGTCCAAAATGACAAAGAAAAGAAGGAACAACGGTCGTGCCAAAAAGGGCCGCGGCCATGTGCAGCCTATTCGCTGCACTAACTGTGCCCGATGCGTGCCCAAAGACAAGGCCATTAAGAAATTCGTCATTCGAAACATAGTGGAGGCCGCAGCGGTTAGGGACATTTCTGAAGCGAGCGTCTTGATGCCTATGTGCTTCCCAAGCTGTATGTGAAGCTACATTACTGTGTGAGTTGTGCAATTCACAGCAAAGTAGTCAGGAATCGATCTCGTGAAGCCCGCAAGGACCGAACACCCCCTCCCCGATTTAGACCTGCGGGTGCTGCCCCACGTCCCCCACCAAAGCCCATGTAAGGAGCTGAGTCCTTAAAGACTGAGACAGACTATTCTCTGGAGAAAAATAAAATGGAAATGGTACTTAAAAAAAAAAAAAAGTATCTCACAAACACATTTACTCTATACTGTATTTACTGTGCTTCAATAGCATGTAAGGGAAGAGGATGTGCTTGCGTGCGTAATGAACCAAAATCTTCCCAGGATCAAGAAGTCTGTGAATAGATTCACTATGCTTTCAAATTTTAAAAAGTGAAATTTTAGAAAGTGAAAACTGACAAAAGTACTCAGACATAAGTAGAATTAAAAATCCTGAAGCCTCCTTGCTATGACGCCAGCCCTGCTCAGTACTTGATGGAAGGAAGGCTCACAGGAATGGTGTCTGTGACCCACTCTGAGGCTGTTTTAAGGCCGGGAGGCTTCCCTTTGGGTTCTCAGCTCTGCCATTTACCGTTACCCGACTTTAAGCCAGTGTCTATTTTGTAGGGCTGCTGTGGGGACCAATATGAGCTGAGAGCTCTGCCAGGCATCCTACATGACATACCTGTAAGGGAGCGTCCTTCTGTGGCCTGAACCTGAAGCTCTTCAGAGGGACTCATGTTGGGCTCTGAAGGAAGTGACTCACCTCGGAGGAGCAAGGGCAGGTCACATTCCACGATGAGGAATTCTCACACCACCCTCCTTCATATTTGACTCACATTATGCAGCATGGACTTCCACTCTAGTAAATGAGTCCTCATTTGTGGGCTTAAAAATCTTTTTGTCACCCAGACATTTGGTTCCTGTCAACGCTACTTCCTGAATAAAGGTCTTCCCTGATAGTAGGAACAAGTGGCCCAAGCTTCATTCATCTCTAGATAAATGTGAAGGCCTGTGCTCAGCACAGGAGTCAGCTGACTGGCTGGGCCCCAAATTAGAGTGCTGTTAATAAGTGCCAACCACCCGCCATCACAGCTGGAGCTGCCCTGGCACTGATAGCTGGTCCACACTCATTTACATTTTCTTCACGCAGCCATGCAGCTACTGTAGGCGGCTGCAGATGCCTGTTTTTTAACCAACAAACTGGTTCACTGCAGATGTGAATTTTGGTTGTATTTCACGGCTGTAAAGTTAATAACAGCAAATGCTACAAAGAATAGGATGGGGCCTGGAAAGGGCAGAAAAACATAAGCAGGGAAGAAAGTTGGCAGGTAAGAAAGGATAAATAAATACAAGTGACATTGGGAAAAGATGGGTGGTTACACAACCACACACACATTTGCAGTTTCCACGGAAAGACTCTACACCAGATGTTCTTCAGTTACTCTGATTAAACTCTCACCACCTGATGGTCTCTCATCCTTAGCACTTGCTTCATGAGTGGGCCTAAACCTCCACCGCGTGGCCCTAAGTTTCTGGAAAACTTGACTTACATACCTGTAAGTTTATAAAGCAAAGTTATGACTGTGGCAAAGCAGAAAAGACTCAACAGTGAAACTTCTGACTCTAAGTATACATACTCCAGAAGCATCACTTTCAAATCTCCTTTTATGTAACACTCTTCAGTCCCACACCAAATATACCCAATTCATTCCTAAAAGCAGCACGCTGAAAACAAACTAATGAATTATCTGAGAACACACAAGGGAGCTGAGAGCCTTGACAAAAGCATTCCATCGTATCAATGAAACAAAGACTCTCCATTTCATCAAAGATACAGTATCTCATTCTTCAGGGATTCCAGAGGAATGATTCCAGCCATTCAAGTCCTCCTCCAGAGAGCACATTAATATAAACGCCTCATTTCAGAACAAGTTTCTGAAAATCCAGCTGGAATTTATATTACTGGCAAAGACACTGCAATGAGAAAGCAGGTGCCCTTACTCTTACACGGGTCAAAATTAGTTTGTGGCTCATTTCTTAAATATTGGGAATCCTCAAGGATTAGTGACTGCTTTAGCCATCTTGCAAGAAAGAATGGCATAAGGAGAATTTGCACAATTGAGAAAGGTAAAAGTGTATGCGCTAATAACACGGACATCTTAGATGAAGTCTAAATGCATGTAGTGGTTTGCTTTAGTACCTGAGCCTAAAATAACTGTGTAAATTCTGCTTACAAAACAGTGTTTTGCTGACACACACTTTTCAAACACCCATGAGGAAGAAAACCCTTTCCTCACGGAGCATCAGTGCCACCTAGTGGCAACTCGTTCCACAGCCCACAAATAAGGACACAAGATTTAGGCATAAACTCCTTCTCATCCAAAGGACAAGGTGGGACTTCTCTGATTCCGCTGGTGGTCACTGAGCCAGCTCCACCAGGCTGTCACTGCCTCAGGTCCCCATGTGATAACATTTTTCACTTTATTTTCCATAATGGGCCAAACACATAACCCTTACTCTAACATCAGAAACTAAAATGTGAATGCTATTATCCGTAGGTGAAAGTCAAGTTCTGAAGCATATTGTAATCGATCATGTAATCATAACACACATTCTCTCCACTGCAAAACGTTGCTGAGGGGCATAAAAAGATGTGAATAAATGAAAAGACATACTTTAAACTTAGCATGGCCCAGCATTTCGAAGCCAATAATTTCCCTGATGGGCACCTTGCCCTCCACCTCTTTCCTCCTTTTGCTGCTCATTTCAGACTCCAAAATCTTCTTCCAGCCTAGATCTAGTCACTGATCTAGGGTCACCGATTTATGGAGCACCTATTATGTGCCAGGAATTGTAAAAACACGTACACATTGGATGTCTCCCCTAAAATCTCAACATGTCTGAAACAAGAGTAACCTTCCCTCCTGAATCTTTTGGATTCCACTTCCGGTTTTGTAAACAGCATCATCAACTACATAGTGGCCTACACCAGACAAACCTGTGAGGCCTCTGGCCTTCTCCCCACCTTCACATGCAGCACATCACCTTCTAATCCTCTACCTCTCAAATCCGCTCCTGTTCTCCACCTCCAAGGGCAGTTATGGTCCTTAGGATCTTTATCCGTTAGGATGTGCTAGGTTATGCTGCTGGAACAAACTCAAACCTCAGTAGCTCAAAACAGAGACTTTTTTCTCACTCATGTTGCACATCCCTCTTGGCAGAGGGAAAAGATAATGAACCATATGCCCTTTTAAAAAAACCGCAGTAGGCTGGGTGCGGTGGCTCACCCTGTAATCCCAGCACTTTGGGAGGCCGAGGCAGGCAGATCACCTGAGGTCAGGAGTTCGAGACCAGCCTGACCAACACGGAGAAACCCCGTCTTTACTAAAAGTACAAAATTAGCCAGACGTGGTGGCGCATGCCTGTAATCCCAGCTACTCGGGAGGCTGGGGCAGGAGAATTGCTTGAACTTGGGAGGCGGAGGTTGTGGTGAGCTGAGATCACGCCATTGCACTCCAGCCTGGGCAACAAAAGTGAAACTCCATCTCAACAAAAACAAAAACACAACACAACACAACACAACTCAACCCAACCCAACACCACTCTGAGAGGCCAAAGCAGGCAGAGGATCACCAGGTCAGGAGATCGAGACCATCCTGGCTAACACGGTGAAACCCCGTTTCTACTAAAAATACAAAAAATTAGCCAGGCATGGCAGCAGGTGCCTGTAGTCCCAGCTATTCAGGGGGCTGAGGCAGGAGAGTCGCTTGAACTCGGGAGGCGGAGGTTGTAGTGAGCCAAGATTGTACCACTGTACTCCAGCCCAGGCGACAGAGCGATACTCCATCTCAAAAAAAAAAAAAATTTGTGGTAAAAACACGATACAAAATCTACCCAATTAACACATTTTTAAGTGTATAGGATCAACAAAATTTTATACAGTTGATCTCTAAACAACTTCATCTTGCATGACCGAAACTCTCCACTGCACAGAGACTCTCCACTTTGCCTTCTCTCAGCCTCTGGCACCCAGGGTTCTACTTTGTGCTTCCATGAGTCTGACTACTTTAGATCCTGCATTTAAGTGGAATTGTGCAGTATTTGTCCTTCTGTGACTGGCTAATTGCACTGAGCACAATGTCCTCAAGGTTTATCTGTGTTGTAGTATGTGCCAGGAGATCCTTCTTTTCAAAGGCTGCATAATATATACCACATTTTAATGAGATCATTAAACATGTCAGTAAGTTGCTTCCATCTCGTGGCTACTGTGCACAAGGCTGCAATGAACATAGGTACATGCTGAGATCCCCTCAAAGGATTTCAATTCCTTTCCATAGGCTGCCTTTTCACTCTGTTGGTTTCCTTTACTGAAAGCATTTTAGTAGTCTCACTTGCCTATTTTTTGCTCTTGTTACCTTGTTTTTGGTACTATACTCAGGAAATCATTGCCAAGACTGATGTCATGAAGCTTTCCAGCTATGTTTTCTTCTAGTTTTTACAGTTTCAGGTCTTACACTTAAATCTTTAATCCATTTAAAAAGTTGATTTTTGTGTTACGGTATGAGTTATGGTATCAGGGTCTAATTTCATTCCTTTGCATGTGGATATTCGGTTTATAGTGCACCATTTATCAAAGACTACCTTTTCCCCCGTGTGTGTTCTTTGCACACTTGTTGAGGATCAGCTCATCATAAATGTGTGGATTTATTTCTGAGCACTGTATTATGTCCTATTGGTCTACATGTCTGCCTGTCTAAATTATTGTAAATTTGTAATATGTTTTGAAGTCATGAAGTGTGAGGCCTCCAGCTTTGTTCTTTTTTCTTAAGATTGTCTAGGATATTTGGGATCCTTTGTGGTTCTATATGCATTTTAGGCATGTCTTTCCATTTATTTATGTCTTCTTTAATTATTTCAGCAATTTTTTATAGTTTTCAGTGCATAAGTCTTTCCCTACTCCTTGGTTAAGTTGTTCCTAAGTATTCTAACTTTTTTGATGTATTATAAATTAGATTTTCTTAATTTCTCTTTTTGGAGTGTTTGTTAGTGTACAGAAATGCAACTGATTTTTATGTGATTTTGTATCCTGCACCTTTGCTGAATTTATTAATTCTAACAAGTTTTTTGTGGAAATTGCAGATTTTTCTAAGATCATGTTATCTGTGAACTTACATGGAGATGGATGCTTTTGCTTTTTCCTGCCAAATTGCTCTAGCTAGGGCTTCCAGTGTTATGTAGCATGGAAGTAGTGAGAGTGATGTCCTTGCTTTGTTTCTGATCTTAGTAAAAAAAGGCTTTTCGCCGGGTGCGGTGGCTCAAGCCTGTAATCCCAGCACTTTGGGAGGCCGAGACGGGCGGATCACGAGGTCAGGAGATCGAGACCATCCTGGCTAACACGGTGAAACCCCGTCTCTACTAAAAATACAAAAAAACTAGCGGGCGAGGTGGCGGGCGCCTGTAGTCCCAGCTACTCCGGAGGCTGAGGCAGGAGAATGGCGTAAAACCCGGGAGGCGGAGCTTGCAGTGAGCTGAGATCCGGCCACTGCACTCCAGCCCGGACGAAAGAGCAAGACTCCGTCTCAAAAAAAAAAAAAAAAGGCTTTTCAGTGTGTGTGTGTTTTTTTTTTTGTTTTTTTGAGATAGAGTCTCACTCTGTCACCCAGGCTGCAGTGTAGTGGCACAATCTCTACTCATCGCAACCTCCACCTCCCTGGTTCAAGTGATTCTCCTGTCTCAGCCTCCCAAGTAGCTGGGATTACAGGCGCACGCAACCACACCCAGCTAAATTTTTGTATTTTTAGTAGAGACAGAGTTTCGCCATGTTAGCCAGGCTGGTCTTGAACTTCTGAATTCAGGTGATCCACCTGCCTCGGCATCCCACAGTGCCAGGATGACAGGTAGGAGCCACCATGCCTGGACAGTGTGTTCTTTAGTTCTCATATTTTGTGAATTTTCTTGCTGTTTGTGATTTCTAAGTTTATCACCTTGCGGCTGGAAAAGATACTTGGTATGATTTTGATTTTAAATTTGTTAAAACCTGTATTATGATCTAATATTTTCTATTCTGGAAAATGTTCCATGTGCAATAGAGGAGAAAATGTGTTTTCTGTTCCTATTGGCTAGAATGTTTTGTATGTGTCTGTTAGGTCTATAATTTTATTCAAGTCAGCTGTTTCCTTACTAATGTTCTGCCTGGTGGTGCTAACAATGATTAAAAGTGAGGTATTGCAATCTCCTACTATTTTTGTGTTATTTTTCCCTTCGGTTGTCAATATTTGCTTCACATATTTGGGTGCATCGATGCTGGGTGCATATACACATGGTCTCCAACAATGGATTAATTTACACTTTTTGACTTTACTGTGGTGTGAAAGTGATACACATTCAGTAGAAACTGTAATTCAAGTACCCATACAATCATTCTCTTTTTCACTTTCAGTACAGTATTTAATAAATTACATGAGATACTCATACTTTTATTCTAAAATAGGCTTCCTGTGAGAAGATTCTGCTAAATCGTAGGCTAATCTAAGTGCTCAGGCTTTTGTTTTCCTTTTTTCAGGAGCTTGCAAGCTCTTGCTTCTTCTGGTGCGTGTCTGAGGTACCACAGGCCCTTTGGAGCTGCTGTAAGCTGCCCAGTTCTTTTTTGGCCTCAGCAGCTCCAAGGCATCTAGAGTAGGTTGGCTTCTGCCAGCACTGAGTTGGGTGAGACAGAAGCTAGTCCCTCAGGCAGCCCCTTGAGAACTCCAAATGCTGGACACATGCTCTACTCTTCCCCTGGACCCAAAAAGCAGCCTTCGAGGTGCACTGGACTCTGCCTACTGTACCATGGGTCCTCTGGGGCAGTACAAGCCACCCAGCACCCAGTTTTCTCTTGTTCTCAGCAGCCCCCAGGGACCTAGACCATGCCAGGTCCCATCAGTGCTCCATCAAGTGAGAAAGAAACTAGAGTCTTGGGTGGGCTCCAGAAAACCTAGAATGCTGGACTCATGCTCCAACTCCTTTCCTCCAAAGAGAAGCAGGGAGAGGGCAATGAGGAGTCAGTATGTGCTAGTTCCACCATCCCATTTGTCCTCAGTGGTCCCCAACCTGGTGCCCTTTCCTGTGAGACAAGACAGAAACTAGTACTTTGAGCAGCCTCCTGAGAGGTCTGAATATTAGATATATGTTCTAGTCTTCTTTTTCCTCCCCATAAAGATGCCAGGAGTTGGGAGTTCCCTCCCAATCACCCGGTGCTGTGCCAGGGGGAGGAGCTCTGGAGAGCCAGCATCACAAATTCCCCAGTCTTTGATGCAACTGGTTTCTGGATTTCTCACAGAGAGAAATGGTCCTTCCATTGTTGTTGAACTGGTATCTCTACGGGAAAAAGAGGGTCTGGGGCTTTCTCTTCTGTCATCTTGACATTTCCCACATGATATGCCTTTATGGCTTTTTCTGCAAGTGATCTAACTACTCACATGTTTCACCGGCCATAAAAAGATACATGGCTACCTCCAAGTTCAGTAGGCCATGTATATTCCTCCCACAGATAAAAACTAAAATATATGTGGTGTTCCTATTTGGGATGTTAAGAGCTCCTGGGAAGCTCTCATCAACATCCCAAGTTGACGCTCACTAGATGCTGTTCCAGACTCGTGTGCCCTCAGGCTTTTATTTTTTAGACTCTTCTCTTTTAAAGACAGGGTCTTACTTGGTTGTCCAGGCTGGAGTGCAGTGGCACAATCATGGCTCACTGCAGCCTCAACCTCCTGGGCTCAAGTGATTCTCCTGCCTCAGTCTCTTAAGTAGCTAGGACTATGGGCACACACCACCTCTCCCAGCTGAGTTTTAAAATTTGTTTTGTAGAGACAGGGTCTCACTATGTCACTCAGGATGGTCTCGAACTCCTGGTCTCCTCAGTGATCTGCCCGCCTCAGCCTCTTGAAGGGCTGGGATTACAGGCATGAGCCACTGGGCAACAAATGCAGCTGCTTTTAAATGTCTTCAGGATGGGGGTGGTGGCTCACGCCTGTAATACCAGCACTTTGGGAGGCTGAGGTGGGCAGATCACTGGAGGCCGGGAGTTCAGGACCAGCTTGGCCAAAATGGTAAAACTTCATCTCTACCAAAAATATAAAAATGAGTCAGGCATGGTGGCACATGCCTGTGATCCCAGCTACTCGGGAGGCTGAGGCAGGAGAACTGCTTGAAGCCAGGAGGCGGAGGTTGCAGGGAGCTGAGATCATTTCACTGCACTCCAGCGTGGATGACAGAGTGAGACCCTGTCTCAAAATTAAAAAAAAAAAATTGTCCTGAGAGAATAATGGTCTCTCCTCTTCTTTGACCTTCCCAATTGTACATAAGGACTTTCACTGGCAGACCTTATTTGAAACCTTACCAGGAAATGTAGTTCCCAGCTCCTTCTAAGCAACTCATGAAGACCCAAGAGGCGGTATAGTGCTGTACATTTCTCACCTGGACTACTCAATAGGCAAGTAGACTTCCCTGATATTTTACCTCTCCCCACCTCAGGACAGTGTGCTGCATAGGCCTGCCCCTGCTCAGCTTATGAGCCTCCTTTACACTCCTAGCACCAGTGTATCCACACTGCTGCCACTCCTGAGCATTTCTCCATCTCCACTCCACCCCCACCCTTTCCATCCTTTGGCTACTTCCTCCCTATCTGCTGTGTCTTAGCGCAGGCATCACCTCCCCAGGCAGTCCAGCACCTGACCCACTGGAAGCACATAGGGAGAGGCCAGCACTCTGCTTTCTTATTTTTATTTTTTTTGAGATGCAGTCTCACTCTGTTGCCCAGGCTGGAGTGTAGTGGCCGCATCTCAGCTCTGTGCAAGCTCTGCCTCCGGGGTTTACGCCATTCTCCTGCCTCAGCCTCCCGAGTAGCTGGGACTACAGGCGCCCGCCAGCTCGCCCGGCTAGTTTTTTTGTATTTTTTAGTAGAGACGGGGTTTCACCGTGTTAGCCAGGATGGTCTCGATCTCCTGACCTTGTGATCCGCCCGTCTCAGCCTCCCAAAGTGCTGGGATTACAGGCTTGAGACACCGTGCCTGGCCTAGCACTCTGCTTTCTTAGAGTTGCAAGATGCCAGTGACTGTTGGGACAACTGTTATGGCAACAGCCTGGGGTGTGAACATATAAAATGGCCAGAAATATTAACGCTGAAAACAAAAGAAATAAAGTTTTGATCTATTAGTTTAGTTTCTTCTTCCTTTTCTAATCTCTGCCTTATTTCTTTACTCTCTCCAAGGCAAAGATATTGCAGTGTTCAACTCTAAACATCCAATTTTAGAAAAATGGTTTAGAACATATTTGTCTAGGTGGATGCTAATATTCACTAAAAACTCTAAGTGGCTTCTAAATAGTTGACAAATTTTAAGACACTCTTAGTTCACAGAGTAGGCGCCAAGTTAAAGGGAAGAAAGATCTGCAACAGTAATGTGCCTAGACAGCTCTGTTCCCACCTAATATAGTCAGTTCTTATGAGGAGAAACAGTCAAACAAATAACCTATCAGATGTGATGGAGATGCCAGTATGATGCCCAGTTCTGTAATCAAAGAAGCATCATATGGACTTTGAAAATGGCAAACGGTGTGCGTCTGTGCGGGGAGGGATAGCAAGGGTTATTTCAGCATAGGTGGTGAAGAGAGCAAGCAAGAAAAATGTTGACACAGTGGAAGAAAAACTAAACACTTCCCACTTTACATTACAGTATCTGTCCTAAAGATGATGATATAAAACAGGAATCCAGAGCTTTGTAACTGGAGTGGCACGAGTGGCTGCCATCTCAGTAACCATGTCAACCGTTACTCACAAAGTACTCATCCTCATTTGCTTATGAAAAGGAAAGCACTCAAATCCTCCTTATACATCAGCGGTCAGGTAAACAGCAGATCTCTGGGCCATGAGGGCAGCCTATAATACCATAATATACATCTAGAAAAAAATTTGCCTCCCTACCTTTCGGCAGCGAGGATTAGGACAGCTGAACCTCTTCACATCACTGTCCAACAGAGCAGGAAAGCTACAGGAGGGGCACCTACAATCAGAACAGCAGAAGTGACATTACTTCAAACATTAAAGACTGACTTGGTTCCAGCTCCATGTGGCTATTCATATGAAGATGGAGTTTTGAGCTGGACATTCACATCTCCTTTATACTCCTTAGTTTTCCTGAAAACACAAATTGAGCCTCTTCTTTGTGCTGGCTCTTATCAGGAAACATAAGCATCACCTGCGGTCCTGACGCAATATAAACCACTCAATAAACACAGCCCAATCTTAATGAGAACTCCTTGCATATACCGATTTCCCTCCAGCCCAGGGCACCATGATTGTATCTACGGGCCAGAAGATCAGGGGGTGCCAAGATATGTAGACAGAAGTTTGAGCTGCAGGCCGGGCGCGGTGGCTCACACCTGTAGTCCCAGCACTTTGGGAGGCCGAGGTGGGTGGATCACTTGAGGTCAGGAGTTGGAGATCAGCCTGGCCAACATGGCAAAACCCCGTCTCTACTAAAAAGACAAAAATAAGCTGGACGTGGTGGCGCACACCTGTAATCCAGGCTACTCGGGAAGCTGAGGCATGAGAATAGATTGAACTCGGGAGGCGGAGGTTGTAGTGAGCCGAGACTGTGCCACTGCACTCCAGCAATCCATAACTGGGTGAGAGAATGAGATTCCATCTCAAACAAAAAAAGAAGTCTGAGCTGCAGATTTTTCCATTAATAGAATTACTGGTTACTCAATGGTTTTGAGGTGTAAAAAATAAAAATAAATAAATAAAATTATTGATAATCTTATTTCTCAGCAAGAAATGCCAAAAAACCTGAAAGATACACTCAATTTTCATCAACTGATGCAAGTGCCCAGGTAGTTTTCACAATGGGGAAGGGGTGGCAGATGGCACGCTCTTCCTGAGAACAAACCTGACAAGCTCGTCGGCGTAGGCTGCTGCAACCTCCTCCTCAGCTTTTCGTTCATAGTACTTATATAGGATGGTCTGGGGGAGCACCTTCTCCAGCTCACTGGTTGGGAACGAACACGTGCAGCTGCCTTCCATGCAGCTGAGCTCCGACTAGAAAAAGGCAAACAGGCAAAGAAGAAAAAAACCAACACCGTTTATAGAAAAATAAAAAGCGTCTGCGGTTAAAAACATAGATCCTGAGACAGTAGAGCAAAGATCTCTCTGCCTGTTCGTCTCTAAGAAATCACAATTAAATCATGGAAACCATGAAACAAAAATCCAGTACATTTTTGGTATCACTAGAGGATCTCTATCAGCCCAAATCACAATCCACAGAGGTTGAAAGTGGAGGAAGGGTAAATGGCTTAGCAGACCAGAGAAGCCCATAGCTTAGGGTCTGAAAAGGAGATGCTGGGGAGAAGTTGGTCCCCTCTACAGATATTAGAAAGCTGGAGACCCTCTGGAAAGCAGAGCTGAGTGGTGGGGAGAGGGGGAGGACTCAAAGTAATGAACTGAAAACAGGGAGATGGGTGGAGCCTCTAGTTCCTACCCCCTTCAGAAAGAACTGGCTGACTCTGAGAGAAATGAGGAAGATCTGAACAGCTGGACCACAAGGCTCTGGCCTGGGAACCAGTCATAAAGGAGAGCAGAGCTGAGGGGGCCTGAAGTCAGAGTCTGAAATGAAGTCTGCATAATGAACAGAGAATTCTCCAGCCCCTTCCTCCCACTCAGTTTCAGAATGTTGGAAAATGGGCTCACACCCACTAGGCAGCAGGCAGACTGAATCACCCCAGGGAAGAGACTTAAGGGCCATTCAGGTTTATAATATAAAAGCTAACTGGCTCCCAGGCACCTAGAGTCAAATCCACTGCTCTATAAGCCCCACTACTCACACAGCTTTCCAACAGCTCTTTAACATGAACAGTGTCAGACATGAGGAATGCGTCCCACATGAAAGACAGACACCAAAGAAAACAAATGGAAAAAGACAACATCTTAAAAACAGCTAAAATTTATGAGGCATTTACCATGTGTCAAACAGTAAGTTTATTAAATTCATGACCTCATTTAGCTTTCAAAACAATACTATGATTATTTCCATTTTACAGAGAAAGAAACTGAGGCTTAAGGCATTTAATTTGCTCAAGACCACAGAGCTGGTATGGCTGACGGGGGGCATGGCCCAATGCATTCTGCTTGACTCCAAAGGTCATGCTCTTTGAAAAAACAGAAACTTTATTTATTTATTTACTTTTCTGAGACAGAGTCTCGCCATCACCAAGGCTGGAGTGCAGTGGTGTGATCTTGGCTCACTCAGCCTCCTGAGTAGCTGGATTACAGGCACCCACCACCACACCTGGCTAATTTTTGTATTTTTAGCAGAGATGGGTTTTCACCACGTTGGCCAGGCTGGTCTCAAACTCCTGACCTCAGGTGATCCACCTGCCTCAGCCTCCCAAAGTGCTAGGATTACAGGCATGAGCCACTGCGCCCAGGCAAAAAGTCATCTTCTTAATCACTGTGTTAACTTTATATTGCTGCTGGAACAAAATACCACAAACTTAGTGGTGTAAAACAATGTAAAATTCCCATACTGTGTTTGTTATGCTGATGTTCAGAGAAACTGACTTTGGAGAGAGAAATATGATCTTGTGTAAAGTAAGTTATGTTATTTTAATATATATTTAATCCAACAGGCTGCAAAGTTCTCTCTTTCGGAGGTAACCTTCCCTCTGATTATGAATAAGATGAGTGAAGCAGGTGCTCCTCTGCAGCTAGGTATGGGGGCGTGGAAGAATTCTACTGCTCCCTGAAAAGAAATCTGCTGTGCTTAGAGAACCCACATAATCACACACATCAGGTAATGCCCATAAGCACACCAGCAGAATTCCACCCTGAAAGAGGCACTTACACTTATCTATCAACATGGTCTCCTTAGACTCCAGGAATGTGTCCTATATACATGGGACGTATTACACAGTTCTTACCTTTCCAGATCCAAAGACTGCCTCTTGGGCGTATCTGATGAGACACTCTTTGCAGAACAAGTGAGCATCTGCGCACTGCGTCAGCTCCTCAAATGGAAATTCCCCATAGCAGCAGCGACACTCAATCAGCTGGCCGTCCTGCAGGCAGTCAAGAAACACACATGAAATGTCCTGCACTTAATTAAGCAGAGGAGGAGCCTTGTCTCCCATCCTCATCTCTCTCCCACCCCACACACAAATTCTGAGGTAAAAAGCAACCCATTTTAGGGGCCATAAAACAATGATATGCTGTTTCGTGCTATATAAATCTAGCTCAAGATACTAGAACAATAGTAATCCATACCTAAAACAGCAACGTTTTCATGGGTTTTATCTGGTATTCTTTAGAGTAATTTTTGTATAAAGTTATCATATTCAATCCCATGGTGCAAAGGGAACTAGAACATCTGTACTCAGATGCTAACGTGATTATAAAAAGCAAAGATAAGGAACACAAGAGGTATTACCCAAAATGCTTTCAAAAGCTGGATTTTGTTCTTGTCATAAGGACTGGTCGTATCCAAGTCTGAGCTTTATTTTAAGGGACTACTGAAGCTAATTTTTTTTTTTTTTTTTTGGAGACGGAGTCTAGCTCTGTCGCCCAGGCTGGAGTGCAGTGGCGCGATCTTGGCTCACTGCAAGCTCCGCCTCCCGGGTTTACGCCATTCTCCTGCCTCAGCCTCCCGAGTAGCTGGGACTACAGGCGCCCGCCTCGTCGCCCGGCTAGTTTTTTGTATTTTTTAGTAGAGACGGGATTTCACCGTGTAGACCAGGATGGTCTCGATCTCCTGACCTCGTGATCCACCCGTCTCGGCCTCCCAAAGTGCTGGGATTACAGGCTTGAGCCACCGCGCCCGGCCTATTGAAGCTAATTAAAGCAGCAACCTCAAGTAATGTACCAAGCTATTGACTCCTTTTATTAACTATAGCAACTGATCCAATCACCAACTCATTCTTTTTTTTTTTTTGAGACAGAGTCTCACTCTGTTGCCCAGGCTGAAGGCACAATCTCGGCTCACTGCAACCTCCACCTCCCAGGTTCAAGCGATTCTCTTGCTTCAGCCTCCTGAGTAGCAGGGATTACAAGCGGCTGCCACTATGCCCAGCTAATGTTTTGTATTTTTAGTAGAGACGGGGGTTCACCATATTGGCCAGGCTGGTCTCGAACCCCTGACCTTGTGATTTACCCACCCTGGCCTCCCAAAGTGCTAGGATTGCAGGTGTGAGCCACCGCATCCAGTGCCATTCTTTTATTTATTTATTTTTAATTTTTATTAGAAATGGGGTGTTGCTATGTTGACCAGGTTGGTCTCAAACTCCTGGGCTCAAGCAATCCTCCCATCTCAGCCTCTCAAAGTGCTGAGATTACAGGCACGACCCACGATGCCTGCCCACCAGCTCATTCTTAATACCACATTAGAAAAGGTCACTAGCCAGGCATAGTGGCTCACACCTGTTCCCAGCACTTTGGGAGGCTGAGATGGATGGATCACCTGAGGTTAGGAGCTTGAGACCAGCTTGGCCAACACGGTTTGAAACCCCGTCTCTACTAAAAACACAAAAATTAGCTGGACATGGTGGCACATGCCTGTAGTTCCAGGTACTCGGGAGGCTGAGACAGGAGAATCGCTTGAACGCAGGAGGCAGAGGTTGCAGTGCACTTCAGCCTTGGTGGCAGAGCAAGACTCCGTTTGAAAAAAATAAATAAATAAAAAAAGAAAAGCTCACTGTATGAGGGCGGCAGACACCATACAGAAACCCATCTTGCCCTGAGGTTAGACATACCTCTTTCTTTTAACTTTAAAGTAGTATCTAAGTTGTAAACTTTCCTTTATGAGTCCATCTAATGAACGTCAGGTAATGATTTTTAATGGGAACATCTATTATCTCCCCCTCAATTCTGATTCAGTGTGGTATAAGAGTGACTATACTAGATTATGTATCTGACTATAACTTAGCTGAACTGCAAACTCAGCAAATCAACAGGAGGTTATCCAAAAACAAATTTGCCATCAAAAATGCTGACAAAACATGGTAAGAGAAAACAGCACATGAAAATGCCCAGAATAAACAAGGTGAGATTTCAAACTACCTTTTGATACTGTTCTTCATTCATCTGCAGGGCAAGCAAAAAGTCTTCATGCTGAAAAACAAAGCACACACTCAGACACAAATTCAGTAAAAATGACACTAACCATTTAGCATTCATTTCCATAAACATAACTCCAGTATTGTGATCTCTTCAATTACACAGTTTAGCAGTTCAAAAAGTTACCTGTGAATAAATTGTAAGTGGATCAGAGAGCTAGAAAATACAGGACAATTCTTCTTAAGTATGACTCAAAATGTAGAATAAATAACGGAAAAGGCTGACACATAAAACACTTTGAATAGCAAAGAATAGCATCAACAAAAACAAACTGAACAAATGAAAACTAAGTTTGCCCGGGCAGGATGGCTCACGCCTGTAATCACAGCACTTTGGGAGGCAGAGGCGGGTAGATCACCTGAGATCAGGAGTTCGAGACCAGCCTGACCAACAGGGAGAAACCCTGTCTCTACCAAAAATACAAAATTAGCTGGGTGTGGTGGCGTGCGAATGTAATCCCAGCTATTTGGGAGGCTGACGCAGGAGGATCACTTGAACTCGGGAAGCAGAGGTTGCAGTGAGCTGAGATCGCGCCATTGCACCCTAGTCTGGGCAACAAGAGTGAAACTCCATCTCAAAAAACAAACAAAAACTGTTTGACAACAGACTTCGTTGGCGAGGCTGTGTGGTAGTGGGCACCCTCACACATTACTGGTGAAAATGCAAAGCAGGACAACCACACTGGCGGGACACTGGCAGAGAGTCATCAATGCCACTTCCAAGAGTCTAGCCCAAAGATGCACCTGGGCAGAAACAGGGAATGATGTATGTATAAACTTATCATGGTGCTATTTATAATAGCGAAAACCTGGAAACAACTCTAAACGTCCATCGACAGGGGAATGACTGAATAAACTATGGTATTACATAAAATAGTGCACCAGCCAGTTTAAAAAAGGAAAGAGAAAAACCCCTATGAATTGCCATAGAGTGATTGCCAGGATGCATGGTTAAACGAAAAATGCAGTCACAGAAGAGTCTGCCACCATTTGGGATTACATTAAATTATTTGTGAGACAGCGTCTGGCTGGAGTGCAGTGGTGTGATCCTGGCTCACTGCAGCCTCAACTCCCAGGCTCAAGAGATCCTACCGCCTCAGCTTCCCGAGTAGCTGGGACTATAGGTGAGAGCTACTATGCCTGGAAAACTGCTACTATCTGGATAAGAAAGATGGGTAAATAAAAATAGTATACATATTTGTTTTTCCATAAAATAAGGAAAGATAAACCAAAGACTAACAATAATGGTTATATAAACAAAGTGGGGGGCCAGGTGCAGTGGCTCACACCTATAATCCCAGCACTTTGAGAAGCCAAGGTGGACGGATCGCTTAACGTCAGGAGTTTGAGACCAGCCTGTTCAACATGGTGAAACCCCGTCTCTACTAAAAATAAAAAAATTAGCCAGGCATGGTGCTCGCGCCTATAATCCCAGCTACTCAGGAGGCTGAGGCAGGAGAATCCCTTGAACCCGGGAGTCAGAGGTTGCAGTGAGCCGAGATCCTGACACTGCACTCCAGCCTGGGTGACAGAGCGAGACTCCGTCTCAAAAAACAAACAAACAAAGGAAAGTGGGAGAAAGGGACAGGACAAAAGCTAGATTTTTCTGAATATTCCTTGTTTTACAGTTTTGATTTCAGAACTAAATTTTTTTTTTTACAAAATTAGATAAACAAAACCAACTCTCTAAAAGTTCAAAATAAACAGAAAGAAAGAAACTCACTACAACCAACCTCGACCTCCCAGGTTCAAGCAATTCTCGTGCCTCAGCCTCCCAAGTAGCTGGGATTACAGGCAGCTACCTGGAGGGATTACATGCCCAGCTAATTTTTGTATTTTTAGTAGAGACAGAGTTTTGCCATGTTGGCCAGGCTGGTCTTGAACTCCTGGCCTCAACTGATCGCCTGCCTTGGCCTCCCAAAGTGCTGGGATTACATGCATAAGCCACTGTGCCTATAAACTTGTTTATCAACTTAATGGCATAAGCACCAAGACATATTTCAAGTGACTTTAAAATATTTTAATTTTATATTCTCAGATATAATCTGACAAAAATAATGTTATTAATGTCATTAAGAACCAAGACTTTTATCATCAGAGAAAAGAAAATAAAGTTGGCAGGGCATGGTGGTGCATGCCTGTAACCCCAACAATTTGGCTGGCTGAGTTGGGAGGAAGGCTTGAGGCCAGAAGTTCAAGACCAGCCTGGACAACATGGGGAAACCCAGGCTCTACAAATAGAAAAAAAGTTAGCCAGGTGTGGTGGTGCACACCTGCAGTCCCAGCTACTCAGGAGGTTGAGGTGGAAGGACTGCTTGAGCCCGGGAGGTTAAGGCAGTAAGCCATGAATGTGCCACTGCACTCCAGCTTCGGTAACATATGGAGCTCCTCTGTCAAAAAAGAAAAGAAAAAAAAGCAAAGAAGGCACTTTGGAGAAATTGTTGAGTCCAGGTCAGAGAAAGTAGAAATTGAAACGGGGTCATCTTGCTGTGCCCAGAAGCAAAGACATTGTCAGAGACCACAGGGGTCGGGTAAGAGAGACTAACTTGAAGGGGCAGCCACTAGTCAGAGACGGGACAATGTGAACATCACCAAAAATAAATGACAATGAATGGCATTCATCAATTTGCTAATACTTTAAATACTTATCTGATAAGATTGGTGATATTAATGAATGTCATTCTGTAACAGATGGATTAAGATAATAAATTCTAATTTCTGCTTAAAATCTAGAATTTTGGTCAAAAATAATCACTTCATTCATTTTTGAGAAAATGCCTGCCAAATAATTTTGAATAATCACAGTTTTTCTGTCACTTTTTTCCAAGTAAAAAGTGGCCAATGCAGCTGCTTTGCGGCTCAATTGCACAAGTGCTTTCCTCATACCTGGATATAAGACAAGCTTCATATCCTGGGATGTGGCGGAAGCACTTTATGAAGACTTCATTTTATTACACTGAATACTGAAAAGATGTTTTCAAGGGTCAAAATTTGGTAAAATAATTTTTACTGCTTTATCAAAGATATTTTTAGGTGAAACTGGCGTGTCTTAAAAATGTTAGTGCATGGTGGTGAAGAATACAAAGATTATGAGGATGGCTCTATGCCACTGGTCTGATTCATGCCAAGGCACCACTGCTTTGCTTCTGCTGGTACAAATTCAATATGGTGAAAAAGCAAATACAGCTGACCTTGATCAACAGAGGTGTGAACTGTGGGGACCCACTTATGTGCTCATTTTCTTCTGCTTCTGCCACCCTGAGACAGCAAAACAAGCACACCCCTCCTCCTTAGCCTACTCAACGTGAAGACCATGAAGATAAAGACCTTCTCATGCTGATTCACAGTACCATTTAATGAATACTAAATATATTTTCCTTATCATTTTCTTAATAACATTTTCTTTTCTCTAGCTTACCTTATTGTAAGAATACAGCATGTAATACACAAAACATACCAAACGTGTTCATCGACTGTTATGGGTAAGGCTTCCTGTCAACAGCAGGCTGTTCACAGTGAAGTTTTGGGGCAATCAAACATTATATGCAGACTTTCAACTGCACAGGGGGAAGCACTCCTAACTCTCATGTTGTTCAAGGGTCACTGTAATGTCTTAGTATAGTTATAAGAGGTTTGACCTCGTAGACCCCCAAGAGAGTCTTGGGAAACCCAGGGATCTCTGGGTCACACTTCGGGAGCCAATGGTTTAGAAGATACATATTAAACAATCAATATATACATTCCAGCTGACTTGCACATTTGATACTATATTTAGAAAAATTAAAGAGCAAAATGGAACTGAGGCTGGAGGAAGGAAGTAAAATAGATACACTAAGCTCCAATTAAAATTTTCTAACATAAATCTGATTTATGAAACCACAAACCTAAGTATTATGACAAAACCCAGGTTTTTTTCTTTTTTAAAAACTTTGCATATATCCAAATTCACCACTCTGAAGAAAAGGGAAATCTTAAAGACAGTTTTGAACTAACTAAACCCTAAGAGCAAACCAGAATCCCAGAAACACACCCCAAGACCAGAGCACATCTTCCTACCTCTGCCATCTCTTTGATTTTCTGCTCATAGAACTCCTGCTCTTGTTGCACAGCTGGAAGGAGAGCGCGCCGGTCATAGGACCTACAATGTCGTCGCTTATTTTCAAGAAAGAACATCCTCTTTTCTATTTTTATGTCACCTAGAAGATATACGACAATGCAAAAGCATGCAGACAACTGTGTATTAGGAATCTGGGCCAGCCATGTCCATTCTTCCCGGCCTCATCCTCCCTCTTCTCTCTGGCGGTACGTTTCATGACTTCTCTTTCATATTCTACCATTTGGGAGGACTGGGCTTCTTACCATTTGCCAACCTATCATCCATTTTTTGACCTTTCTGGTTCTTTCCCTCTGTTTATGCTCCATTGGAAGGCATCTCCTATTCTGTCACTAGTGTACTATGTGATTATACCACAATTTATTATCTATTTCACTACTGAGGACATTTGGGTTTACTGTTTTGGGTTAATCTGAATAGTGCTGCTTATAGCCATTTGTTGGTGAATGTATGTCCGCAATTTAGCTGGGAATTGCCAGATCACGGGATAGGCTTACTTCCAGCTTTAGAAAATAATGCCAGTGTTCCAAAGTGGTTGTACCAGTTTACACCCTTCCTCCATCAGCAACGCATGTGAGTTCCAGTCTCTCCCATGTCCTTACACCTATCCTTGGTTTTTAATTTTAGCCATTCTGGTGGGTGCAAATGTGCCATATGTTTTTCAACCATTTTTATTTTGAAAGCATTCAAATATACAAGGGGCTGAAGGAATAGTAACAATGATCACCACAATGTATTACAACATAAGAATAAAAGAGAGTAGAATGACAAATATCAGACATATAATTGATCTGTTTAGGTTTTGTATTTCTAGATTCACCACAATATATTATAACATGAGAATAAAAGAGAGCAGAATGACAAATATCAGACATATAATTGATCTGTTTAGGTTCTACATTTTTTTTTTTTTTGAGACGGAGTCTCGCTCTGTCGCCCAGGCTGGAGTGCAGTGGCCGGATCTCAGCTCACTGCAAGCTCTGCCTCCCGGGTTTTTTTACGCCATTCTCCTGCCTCAGCCTCCCAAGTAGCTGGGACTACAGGTGCCCGCCACCTCGCCCAGCTAGTTTTTTTTTATTTTTTAGTAGAGACAGGGTTTCACCGTGTTAACCAGGATGGTGTCAATCTCCTGACCTCTTGATCCGCCCGTCTCAGCCTCCCAAAGTGCTGGGATTACAGGCTTGAGCCACCGCACCGGGCCTGGTTCTATATTTCTTTCGCTGATTTGGCAAATTATGATTTTCTTTTTGGAGACAGAGTCCCGCTCTGTTGCTCAGGCTGGAGTGCAGGGGCACATTCATAGATCACTACTGCCTCGACTCCTGGGCTCAGGTGATCCTCCCGCCTCAGCCTCCTGAGGAGGTGGGACTATAAAGGCAGATGCCACCATGCCCAGTTAATTTTTTTGTATTTTTTTAGAGATGGGATTTTTCCCGTGTTGTCCAGGCTGGTCTTGAAGTCCTGGGCTCAAACCATCCACCAGCCCTGGCCTCCCAAAGTACTGGGATTACAGGTGTGAGTCACAATGCCTGACCAATTTATATTTTCCTAGAAAACTTTATCTCATCCAGATTTTCAATGTACTCTTGTCTGTTCTTGGTAATCTCTTGATTTTAACATTTACTATCTGGTTCCTAATACATTTTATTTTGATTCTCCTTTTCTCTTGCTCATTCTCACATTTTTTTAAATTCAAACTTTTTCTTCAGAAAACCAGTTTTTGGGGCCAGGCGCAGTGGCTCATGCCTATAATCCCAGCACTTCGGGAGGCCGAGGACGGCACATTATCTGAGGTCAGGAGTTCGAGAGCAACCTGTACAACATGGTGAAACCCCGTCTCTACTAAAAACACAAAAATTAGCCAGGCGTGATGGCACACACCTGTAATTAATCCCAGCTACTTGAGAGGCTGAGGCAGGAGAACTGCTTGAGCTTGGGAAGTGGACTCCGTCTCAAAATTAAAAACAAAACAAAACCAGTTTTTGGTATTATGAGAATAGAAAAGCACACGATTAGAGAGTAAGTTTTGAAGCCAGATTCCCAGCTCGGCTACTTGCTAGCTGTGTAACATGTGCTACGTTACTTAACCTCTCTGTGCTTCAGTTTTTTTTCTACAAAATGATAATAATGGCACATACATCTCATAAGGTTATTTGAAACATAAATGAATTAATCCATTAAAGCACTTAGAAAAGTGAGTGGTACATATTAAGTGCTAAACAAATGTTAGTTATAATTATCAACACTACAAGTTTTAAAAAAATTCCACCCTCTATTATTTCTTTCGTCTTTACTCAGTTCTTTTTGTAGTTTATCATGTTAAAGTAGTAAGATTTATTTTCAGTCCTTTAATTTTATTTATTTACTTTTTTAGAGACAGAGTCTTGCTCTGTTGCTCAGGCTAGAGTGCAGTGGCATGAGCTCGGCTTACTGCAAGCTCTGCCTCCCAGGTTCACGCCATTCTCCAGCCTCAGCCTCCCAAGTAGCTGGGACTACAGGTGCCCACCACCACACCTGGCTAATTTTTTTGTATTTTTAGTAGAGATGGGGTTTCACTGTGTTAGCCAGGATGATATCGATCTCCTGACCTTGTGATCCGCCCGCCTCGGCCTCCCACAGTGCCGGGATTACAGGCGTGAGCCACCGCACCCCGCCTCAGTCCTTTATTTTTAAAAATAAATGCAATTAAGTCTACACACTTCCCTCTAATTTACTTTCCTGAAGGATCATAAAAAGGACAGAGGAGGGAGAACCCTGTCTCACTCTGAGTCAAGCAATTATAGCCCAAAGAGCAGTGCTTAGACGGAAAACAAACTGAATAGGAAAAAATGGGATGCCTAGAACAGATGAGGGATTCTTAGCCTGTGTCCTTATAAAAAGCTGTTAAAAAAGGCTAAGTATGAGTCATAAACATTAAACTACTAACACAAATCAAGTGTATTTTTTATCTCATACTTCCAGGGTCCTTAAAGATTATCTGATAATTAAATTTAAGACTCAGCATCTAAATTAAAGTGCTATACCTAAAACAAGGGACTGAATCAAATAAAATGAAGTTAACGGGAAAATGTGAGATGCAGTGAAACTGAGAGAGGTATATGACCTGACAGCAATGTGGGTGAAAAGAGCAAGACTGAATGTGAGCAGACCTCATGTGGAGTATGATGTCCCGTCTTCTACACCCTAACTTTCAAAAAGACCCTGACAAGCTAGAGAAGGGCACACAGGGAAGGGGAGAAGGGCAGTCAGGCTGACGAAGGGGCAACAGCCAGAATCTGTCTCTCCACAGGCAAGAACTACAACCATGGCAGGGAACTTCAGGAAGTACATGCTGACTTAATACAAAGGAAGAACTGTCTAAAAGACGGAGCTGACCAACAAGGGAGTCAACTATCTTGCAAAGTAGCACTTTCTCCACCACTGAAGTCAGAAACAAACGCTGTATGGCTATGTACAAGGATGCCTGTTCTGAACTGTGGGTAAATTTGGCTGAATGAAAAACCACCTGCACACTGCCCCTAGTTCTACATTCTGCCACAGGCCAGGAGAATGTCATGTCAGCAGAGCGCTGCTCCACAGACTGGCTTAGGAACCTCAGGAGTCATAGCCTAAGGGATTTGCTTTTAGATCCTGGGGCACAGTGGCTCATGCCTGTAACCCCAGCACTTTGGGAGGCCAAGGCCTCCGTCTCTACTAAAAAATTCAAAAAATTAGCCGGGTGTGGTGGTGGGCACCTGTAGTCCCAGCTTCTTGGGAGGCTGAGGCAGGAGAACGGTGTGAACCCGGGAACCAGAGCTTGCAGTGAGCCGAGACTGCGCCACAGCACTCTAGCTTGTGTGACACACACAGCAAGATTCCGTCTCCAAAAAAAAAAAAAAAAAAGTAAATACAAATACAAATACAAACACTTTCCAGCTTTATAGTTACCTGAATTCCCACTTAGTCATACCTGAAATCAAGTGTGGTAATTAAGTGCACACGTAACAGAAAGGGATGATCTCTAGAAAAGTTGTAGTAATTCCTTTACTGGGTGGAAGCAACTCAGATAAAATCTGAGTTGTTATAAAACTCAAGTTTATATTTCTGGGGATGAGACCTGAAGTAACCTCTTCAAAAGGGTTTTCAGCAGTTATTTCATCAATAAGAATGACAGAATTTTGGAGAAACATGTGGCTATTGGCCATTCTCTCAGTTGCATAAGTGACCCTCTGTAGTAAGGCCTCATTCATAAGTCTGGGTAGTTTTTACCTAACAACACAGCCAATTCTCATCAAACCTTGAAGACCAGTTTTTTCCCCAAGCTTAACAGCATACTCAAATACCTTCTCACACATGAATTTTCTACCACACAAAATTTTCCTGCCATGGTTTATCTTAAGTAGGAAGGAGGAAGCCAACAAGTGCAGCCACTTTCTGAAAATTTTGATGTGCTGAGAAAATAGTTCCTGTCAGTCACTCCTTGGACTGGCCTGGCCAGATACTGGGCAGACACTTGTAGCACGGCTTCCTTCACTGACTATGAAGAAGAAAAGATACAGTGTTGCAGCTACACACTGCCAGCAACACAGTTTGTGTTACCTTGTTCTACTTGAAATCGATGTAAGAATACTGGTTCATTTCTTTTCTCTTCCTTTTTCCACTGGTTTCTGGTGATAGCTCCTGCCATTTTTTAATGGCATCAGAAAAGGCCTAAAAATTGAGAAAGCGAGAGGTTACTTCTATAAATGGAAAGTAAGAATACACGAGACAGGCAATCCCCAAATGCCATTTTAACACGTCTTCAGCTTTCTTCCCAGCATGGTGAACAATAGGTAGTGGCGGCTGGGTGCAGTGGCTCACGCCTGTAATCCCAAAACTTTGGGAGGTCAAGGCGGGTGGATCCTTTGAGGTCAGGAGTTCGAGACCAGCCTGGCCAACATGGTGAAACCCCATCTGTACTAAAAATACAAAAATTAGCCAGGTATAGCGGCACACGCCTGCAATCCCAGCTACTCAGGAGGCTGAGGCAGGAGAATGGCTTGAACCTGGGAGGCGGAGGTTGCAGTGAGCCGAGACTGTACCACTGCAATCCAGCCTGGGTGAAAGAGTGAGACTATGTCTCAGAAAAAAGAAAAAAAAAGAATAGGCAGTGGTAAATAGGCAGAATTTATTTTCATTCTCTCTGACTTTCATAAACTGGTACAGTGGTGGAAGCAAAATACTTACTGACAGATTAAAGAGTAGGGAAAAGAAAAACTGTTGGCAGGGTGCAGCGGCTCACACCTGTAATCCTAGCACTGTGGGAGGCTGACGGGGATAGATCCCTTGAGCTTAGGAGTTCAAGGCTAGCCTGGGCAACATGGGGATACCCCATCTCTACTAAAAATATAAAAAGACAGCTGGTGGTCCACAGCTGTGGTCCCAGGTACTTAGAGGTTAAGGTAGGACAATCACTTGAGCCTGAGAGGCAGGGTTGCAGTGAGCCATGATTGCGCCACTGCACTCCATCCTGGGTAACACAGGAGACCCAGTCTCAAATAAAACAAAACTGTCCAAGCTGTCCTTGAATAAGTACAGGTTAAATCACACGACAATGTGCTGGTGAGTTCCATTCTGTAGGCAAATCTTCCATGTTGTTTCTCTGGTCAATGCTCCTCTTTACTTTCCCCTAACCTGCTTCCCCCACGCTCTTCTCTGCATGTACCTATATCCACCCCACCCTTGGATAGGATGCTGAAGCATAAAATCCTTCCACTGGTGAGGATCCCTTTTCTTTCCTACCTTCAGCTTCTCCCTCTTAGATTTTCCTTATCAGGATTTAAATACATTCAAGTCAGGGCGGCTCACGCCCAGGGTGGCTCATGCTTATAATCCCATCACTTTGGGAGGCTGAGGCAGGTGGATCACCTGAGGTCAGGAGTTTGAGACCAGCCTGGACAACATGGCAAAACCCTGTCTCTACTAAAAATACAAAAAAATTAGCTGGACATGGTGGCATGCGCCTGTAATGCCAGCTAATTGGGAGGCTGAGGCAGGAGAATCAGTGAACCTGGTAAGCGGAGGTTGCATGAGCTGAGATCGTGCCATTGCACTCCAGCCTAGGCAACAGAGTGTGATTCTGTCTGGAAAAAAAAAAAGTGCTCAAGTCTTTGGCATCCTAAAAAAAGGAGGGAGAAGGGGTACCTGATTTGAACAGGAAGGAGGGGTGTGTGAGGTAGGACCATTCTGCCTGTAAGAGAAGAAGGAAGAGTGGGAGCCTTTCAGGAAGACTGGGTGGGACTCCTGAGTGTGGCAGGGGGTAGGAGGCCCTGGGGCTCATGTCCTATGGCTATGTTGTTAGGGTGCAGGGCAGGCTGGGGTCCAAGCCTGGGCGGCATGAGAAGGGCGGTGGCTATGATGGCAGTGTTTGTCTGAAACTCCTGCTGAAACTTAATCCCCAGTGTGGCGGTGTTGAGAAGGTGATCTCATCTCTCTTTCAATGCCAGCCCCTCTTTCTTCTTCCCCTCTTTGTAGAGAAACTTATCAAAGGAGTTGTTTATCTTCTGTTTTACCACCTCACCCTTATGACCACAAGCTTTCCAGCTGTCTCTAATCTGACATCTACCCCGCCTCTGCACTTACTAATCTATGCTTATTATTGAGTGGCCAAGTCTACAAGTCTACCATCTGCATTTTAGTCCTCATCTTGCACAAACTCTTAGCAGTATTTAATAACAGGCTGGGCATGGTGGCATCCCAGTGCTTTAGGAGGTTGAGGTGCGAGGACAGCCTGAGGTCAGGAGTTCAAGACCATCCTGCACAATCTAGCAAGACCCCATTTCTACAAAAAACAAAATAAAAAGATCATCCAGGTGTGGTGGTATGCACCTGTAGTCCTAGCTACATGGGAAGCTGAGGCAGGAGGACGGCTTGAGCCCAGAAGGTCAAGGTTGCAATAAGCCATGATTGTGCCACTGTACTCCAGCCTGGGTAACAGAGAGAGATCCTGTTACTAAACAAGAATAACAATGATGATGATGTGATAATACAGACTGCTCCAGTCTTACAACTTCCTTCCTGTCTGCCTGCCTCCTCCACTTGGTCTTCACATGTCAGCAGTCCTCTCTTCTCACCTGATATCTCTGGGTACCTCATCCTGGCTGGTGAGATTTTCCATATGCTGATGACTCTCAAAGTCCTATCACCATAAAACCCAAGGAGACACACACACACACACACACACACACACACACACCCCTAAAAACCTATCTACAGTCTGTATTTTCCAAACTTTTTAGTCCAGTCAACATTTCAGTGAATTATTTTTACTTAGTCTCACAGGCCCTTCTCAGCACACTGGCAACCAATGTTTCCCAGACTGAATTCATGATTATTTCCCTCCAAAGCAAATGTTTGTACTAGTTCTCACCTCAACAAATGATACCAACATCTTCCACGAAACTCCTACTTGGGTCTGTGATTAAATGTTCCTTGTTCAGGGAGGCCCTTCTGGAGACCCTTGGTCTACCTTAGGTTGTCTCCTATTTTACCCTTTCAAAGCCCCTCTATTTTTCTTTCAGTCTTTTTTTGGCCGGGCACGGTGGCTCATGCCAGTAATCCCAGCCCTTTGGGAGGCTGAGGCAGGCGGATCATGTGAGGTCAGGAGTTGCTGACCAGCCTGGCCAACATGGTGAAACCCCATCTTTACCAAAAATACAAAACTCAGCCAGGTGCGGTGGTAAGCATCTGTGGTCCCAGCTACTCAGGAGGCTGATGCAGGAGAATCGCTTGAACTGGGAAGGCAGAGGCTGCAGTGAGCCGAGATCGTGCCATTGCACTCCAGCCTGGGTGAAAGAGCGAGACTCCATTTCAAAAAAAAAAGGTGGAAGGGGCTTGGCCTACCTCAGCATGAGCCACAGTCCACGGCTTGGTTCTTCTCTTCCTACAGGTAAAACCCAATGAGTATTTTAACCACCACGATAACCCCACGTTTGTCCTTTGGACAAAAGAAACATCACAGTGTTTGCTGAGAATCACAAGAATTTCAGTAGGATAGAATTTAATGGCAGTAAGGGCGACCAAGAGGAGTAAGCCAAGGTCTTTGCTGGTGCACGCACTCCTGTTCTGGCCACAGCTACAAAGTGGGCACCATGTGCTGTCCTTCATGGAAGATGTCTGTGTTACCCACCATGAACCAGCACCCTTCTCACCCTTAACAAAGGCCTTTAAGTGCTATCTAATTAAGGTCCTGGGGGGAAAATGCTAGGAGCTGTCAGTAGCTGCCCATTCTTGTTCCCAGACTCTTTACAGACCTTATGTCCTATCACTGATAACTGAGCCATCTGGGGGATGGATGGTCGTGTGACCTGTCCCAAGTCGGAAAGCAAATCAGGAAGGAGCAGGATTAGAACACATCTTTCATACTCCTGCGTTCCACAGTAGAATGTATTACCCTCCATGTTTTTATGGTCAAACCAGGACTTCTCTGCTTCTCATCTATCTATCATTTCTTTTCATTTAACCCTTCATGACCAGCAAATACCTATTTATCTTCACCCTAATTCCTTAGCAATCATAAACCATCCCAATTTCCACAAGCTGGACTGTTCATTCTGTTATCATGGGAAGATGTAGCCAAGTGATGTGACCCCAAGAGGAAGACCAAGTAGAGCACCTTTCGGGTGATTGCATAGTGTCCTTTGAGCTCGTGCAGGGCCCACTTGATGTCCTGACTACTGAGCATTTTGAAGTCGGCCATGAGGAGGTCAGCAGCTTGGATGAAGCAGCGCTGGTCAAGAGACGTCAATTTAGAATAGTCAAAAAAGTCTATTTTAGGCAACTGAAACGAGAGAGAAGCATAAAATCAGAGGCCAGGCAGTACATTTCCCATGTAAGGGAAATCATTTTAAGAATTACATGTGTAGAAAAGAATAACGTTTGTTCTAATTACTCTATAAGGAAGTTACCAGCCCTATAAGACAGATGAGAAAATGGTGGCTCAGAGAGGTTAAACGAACCTGTCTGGAGCTGACAGACTAGTTTTACTAGTTATAACTAGTAAAGAAGTATAGTTGGGGATTTAAACCAATCTTTCAGCCATTCTTTCCATAACATATTTACACACAACTATTTTTTTCTATTATAGAATATGTAAGAGATATAATCAAAGAATCTATGGGGAGTTGGAAGATCAAGCAACAGATCTTAATAAAGTTAGTTCTCGACCATACTTTACCATGTAACACACTAAATGCCAGTTTGGATCACAAATAATGACAATGATTAAAGTTTTTAAAAACCAAACTGTTTACATCTTGATATGAGATCTGGTTAAACAGATGTATAGTATACACTGTATACAAATCTCACATTAAAAGAAAAAAGATATTCAACTCTAGGTAACGATCTGCATGCTGATGTATTTACAGGGAAGTGTACTGATGTTTTTGCAATTTACTTTGAAATGCATTATAATGAAATGAAACATAACAAAGATGTGCTGATGGACAGACACAGGACATATGTATGATAAAGAGGATACAGTAAACTGTTAACTTTGTAGTAGCACCAGTGGTAGGGATATAGGTGATCGACGTAAAATATTTCAACTTTTCTGTAGGTTTGAAAATTGTCATAATAAAATGTTAGTGTCCTGGCCAATTCTTGGAATTTGCTTTGTAGGATTAAAGATATGGAGGATTCGTTTAATTCTTTGTGGGAAAAGGAAGATAAGAATTACAAGGAAAGATAGAAGTTACAGACAGAATTCAAAGTGGCTCAGAATGGGAGATCTCACTGAAGTATAGACATATTCTGAAATCCTATGTCCCTCTGCTAGTCTTTAAAAACTTGTCCCAACAAAGCACTTTCTTCCCATACAGATAACAACAACAAAGTAGGGCATTTCCAGGTAGCGACTGCAAAACAAGAACACGACACTTGCCTTTGTCTCATCCTGGCTGGCCAGCAGACTGCTACTGGGATTTATGATGATTCTATCTTCTCTCTTTGGATAATCTGGGTTTTCCAGAAGAAAATTACAAAGTCTGCAAAAACAAATGATGTTACTTTCATACTGCTTCCAAATCCCACACCTGCCCATTGCTTCAAATGCAATGTTTGAAGAATATAGTCCTTAATCACATTACAACTGGCCTATCAAGAAATTAAGATGTGTGCAGCCCAGAAAAACTAAACAGATAAATAAACAACAAGTGCACTGCATTCCTATCTTTGTGGAAGAGAAAAAATATAAAAAGCAATGAACATACTGATTAAGGCAAACTCCTCTGAAGTTTATATATCAGTTAGCTGTTAATGTAATGAAGTCATTACTATTGGTTAAACTTCAAAATTGGAAAATTTGTAAGAAAAGTAGCTACTCTTTGTCAAGAAAACTATGAACAAGAAAGAAGTGGAAACCTGTATTCACATTTACAGTAAAAAACAGTCTGCTAAGAAATGTAATAAATAAATGAAATATAAAAGATCTTCTGTTAATTCATTAATACTTTTTACACCCCTCTGGTAACATAAATCTCTATAGTAATATAAAGCTCTATGAGCCACTGAGTTACACTCGGTTTATTTAGCTAGCTGTTAAGCTAGACTGATGAACAGATCATGTTTTCCTACGAACAGACACTCTTCACACCAAACCCATTAGCTTTGTCTATTATCATCATGAAATACTTCCAAAGTAAGGATATATAGAGTGAGATAACACACATTGATGTGTCACCACCCAGACCCAACAAATGTTAACTATTCAGGCTCTTCACAGTCAAATCAGACAACCACCTTGGAATGACCACACAGTAGTGAAGACAGAGTGAGTGGGGTACAGCTCTAGCCACATTCAGTAGCAAGGAAGTTCCTTTGCTCAGAGGTTAATGGGGACTTCCCCTTTTCTCTGTTCTTTCTCTTGCTCCAGTAGATTCCTAGGATGAACCCCTAGGTGCTATACCTGCAATTCTCACACACCTCCCTTTCTACTGATTCTCTTTTGCCAGATGTCAATAGTAAGGCCTATAATAGTAGGACAGGAGGTCTGGCAGAAAGAGGGCAGAGAAAAAGTGTCCAGGTCTGGCTCCTTTTCTCACCCAGGTGCCAGTGTTTCGGGACTGGTTTGCACGGGTTCGTTTATTCTGCAACCCCCACCGGGGACCCATGTCAAAGTGCTCTCCCTCATCCTGACATCTCAATGCATTTCCTTTTGCCATGACTTCTGGGAGTCCCATATACTTTTTGTCTCTAAGCTCCCTGCTTCCCTACCACCACAGTCTGCCCAGTCTATGGAACACAACGCCAGAGGCCCAAAGAGAGGAAAAAAAGCAGGAAACTCCTCCTATTACAGAGGGAGACAAGAATTCAGAGTTCATTTTCCTTTAAAACCATTGTCATCAGTGGTAATTCTCCATCCTAGAATTCACTGGTGTGCACTGAAGTTATGCAAACCTTTGAAGGCTGACCTGAGAATTAGCCACCAGCAAAAATCCCGTCTGTAGGGAAAGGCTTGAGTTCCAGACAACTCATTACATGTGCATATTTAATGTGGCGACAAACCAGACATGGACTAGCTTTAAAATGGTCTGTTTTCACATGTTTTCTCAAGTACATGATACATAAGTACACCTCTACATGAAATACAGGTAGAACAGTAGATATGATTTCTTGAAAAAACAAACGTGTTTGAGCGGTTCATCTCTCCCCAATTCATTTTATATTTTCAACAATACTAAGAACTTCAAATACTGAAGCGCTACAGATATGAAGTTCCACATGGCAGAAATCAGAAGCTCTCACTATAAACTGTCAGAATTCATTTCTAGTTTAATCCCTTCATTATGCTTACCAACAGAGCTCTTCTGGAGATTAAGGGACATTTGGAGGCACAGAAAATGAAGGACACAGTTTTTCTTCTACAGAAACAAGTGGTAGCCTCTGTTCTAATATCTGCACCCTGGGGCAAAAGCAGTGGGGAAGCCTGCCGGACTTCAATCTGCCCACCTCTTCATATGATCTCACGCTTGAGCTGATTTGACATGCTAGCGGATCTAAAGAAGGCACTCCTGCAAAGTAAGCCAGGCTAGTACTCCAGCCTTTTTTTTTTTGAGACGGAGTCTCGCTCTGTTGCCCAGGCTGGAGTGCAGTGGTGCGATTTCAGCTCACTGCAAGCTCCGCCTCCCAAGTTCAGCCATTCTCCCGCTTCAGCCTCCTGCGTAGCTGGCACTACAGGCACCTGCCACCACGCCTGGCTACTTTTTTTGTATTTTTAGTAGAGACGGGGTTTCACCATGTTAAACAGGATGGTCTCGATCTCCTGACCTTGTGATCTGCCCATTCTGGCCTCCTAAAGTGTTGGGATTACAGTCGTCAGCCACCACACCCAGCCGTACTCCAACCTTTCAACCCTTAGATAGCTGTTGCTGCCTTCATCCAACTGAAGTTGACCCCGTGTGAGTGAAAGGTCTAAGTTAACCAGCCAGAGTAGATTACCTGCCATGTGGTTCTCCATAGGCCCTTCCTGCTTAAAATATCCAGATGGTTCCATCTGAAGGCCATTTAAAGACACACATAAAGCAACTGAGACTGAGCTACAACAAAATCCCAGCCTGCTCAACCCAGCTTTGGGCCTTATTTCCAGTTTCCATTAACATTTTAGTTTAGTTGTGGAATTAACATTGCCCTAGGAGTCCAGAGACTAAGGGAAAGGAAAGCAGTCTCAGGAAAGCAAGATTGGTTTGAAAAGATGCAGTACAAGGACTGTACATTCCCCTGCTTTTTGGATTTCATGAGAATTTGTATGTGTTTAAGGATCAATATTTGCTTCTGAGTGACACAAAAAGCACAGAGGGTCAGCAAGTCCCTAAAAGTAAGTACATGTGTGAGACTCAGGAAGTAGGAGAACAAAACTGTAACAGAAGGTGTCAATTTGATTACATTTTAGTGATTTTTATAGACAATCTTGAAGATATATTTAAACATGATGTTCATTTGCAGAAGAAGAGAAAAACATTGAAGTATACTCAATTTTGATGAGGTTAAATTGTTAAAAAATACTAAAATATGGTATCTGGTATTCAAATCATTGTTCTATAAATGAGCAAAGTTTATACTTTTCTCTACCATTTACATTTTCTGTAATGAACAAAACAGTATTCCATTTCATAACCAGGAAAACATTAACCAAAAAAAAAAAAAAAAGGAATTCAAAGAGAAGAGACGTAAACAATTCACACACAAGTGAAATACAATTAGTAAACAAATATATGAAAAACACAGCCAATTATCAAAGAAATGTCACTTATGCTACTTTATGCCTACCCTAGTTAACTACAAAAAATAACATCATAACTCAGTATTGTCGAAGAACTGTTAAAGCAATTCACACATATAAGTTGTTTTAAATGAGTGGAAGTCTACAAGAAAGTTTTCATTGTAAAAATGTAGTCATTGCTGCTCAATTTTCCTGTAAACCTAAAACTGCTCTAAAAAATGAAGCTTAGTAATTTTTAAAAATGTAGTTACTATCATGCCACTTAGAAGCCCAAAAAGAAAGTATTTTAAAAGCTAGGAGGGGAAAAAACTCCCCCACAAACAATTCTGCTGGAAAACAGCAAACATAGCCAACAGAAGGTGGATGCCAGGGCGTGGGGCAAGTAGAGTTCAGGAGACAAGCAGGAGAATGTTCAAAGCTACATTATTTGTGACAGTCAGAACTCAAATCCCTATTAAAAGTAGACGGAAAATTTCATCGCTAAGTGGTATATGAAAAATACATAAACTGTGGTTCTACCCAACATGAATAACCCTCACAAACATAATGCTGAGTGAAAAGAAGTCAGACGCAAAAGACTATAGACTACACAAAATCTTTATATAGTGTTCAAAGAGGATAGCAACGTTCTATTTCTTGAAGATTTCTGGGTTGTGGTTACATAAGTGTTTGGTTTGTGATAAATTATTGAGCTGTGCATCTTTATTTTCTTCATTTTTCTTTATGTATATTATATTCTACAATAACTAAGTTTAAAAACTATACCCAGGCCGGGCGCGGTGGCTCAAGCCTGTAATCCCAGCACTTTGGGAGGCCGAGATGGGTGGATCACGAGGTCGGGAGATCGAGACCATCCTGGTTAATACAATGAAACCCTGTCTCTACTAAAAAATACAAAAAACTAGCCGGGCGACGTGGCGGGTGCCTGTAGTCCCAGCTACTGGGGAGGCCGAGGCAGGAGAATGGCGTAAACCCGGGAGGCGGAGCTTGCAGTGAGCGGAAATCTGGCCACTGCACTCCAGCCTGGGCGACTGAGCAAGACTCCGTCTCAAAAAAAATAAATAAATAACACACACACACACACACACAAAAAAAAACTATACACAATAAAGAATATGTGGAAAGGCTCGAGATGAGTAACTGGCATGTATATAACAAAATGGCTTTTTTTCCTCACTGTATTGAAGGTTAATACCCAGGTAGAGTCTCTTGTTGAAAAATAAAAAACGCTTTAAGAGTGTGGGTAATCCAAGCTGGGTGAGGTAACACATGCCTGTAATCCCAGCTATTCGGGAAGCTGAGGCAGTAGAATCATCTGAACATGGGAGGCAAAGGTTGCAGTGAGCCGAGATCATGCCATTGCACTCTAGCTTGGGTGACAAGGGAAAAATTCTGTCTCTCAAAAAAAAAAAAAAAAAAGAAAGAAAGAAAGAAAAAGTTTGCCGGGCATGGTGGCTCATGTTTTCCAGCACTTTGGGAGGCTGAGGCAGGGGGCTAACTTGAGGTCAGGAGTTCGAGACCAGCCTGGCCAACATGCTGAAACCCCATCTCTACTAAAATACATAAATTAGCTGGGCATGGTGGTGTGCGCCTGTAATCCCAGCTACTCAGGGGGCTGAGGCAGAAGAATTGCTTGTACCCAGGAGACAGAGGTTGCAGTGAGCCAGGATCGCGCCATTGCACTCCAGCCTGGGCAAGAGAGTGAGACTTCATTTCAAAAAGTAAAAAAATAAATAAATAAAATAGAAAAAGTTTGTATAATCCAAAAACTTCAAGACAGGAATCTAAAGTCGTTTCAAAATGACACTGCCCTTGGGGACTTGAAAGAAGCAAAAGCAATCCTCTCTAAAGAAACCAACTCTATCAAGAACTCAAGACATGAGCTTAGAGTCAAACTTAGAAAATATACAAGAAAATGAGGCACCATGGGAGCCAGCAGGAAGAACAGAATAAGATTCCGAAGAACTTAACACATCAGAACAATCACACTCACAAAGAAGCAATGTTTATTGTTTAAAGAAATAAAAAAAGATTAAAAATATAGGCCAAGAGCAAAATTCTAGGAAAATAAACAAGATAATTAAAAGCTAAAATATCATAACTGAAAAACAGTAACACAGTGGATGAGTTAAAAGATTACACTCTGCTGAAGAGAAATTTGTGGGCTGGAAGACACCTGTGAAGAAATCATCCAGAATGCATCTCAGAGACAAAGAGGTGAACTTAGAGACATGGAGATTGTGGGAGAAGAGTTACAGAAGACAGGAAACAGCTACAAAATTTCCAGAACTGACATCACCACCAATCTATGGCCTGGTAATACATACTCTTAACGGTTTTGCCTTACTGAGAAGCATGTTAAGTAAAATTATAAAGATTAAGGGAAGGCCAGGTGAAGTGGCTCACACCTGTAATCCCAGCACTTTGGGAGGATGCGGTAGGCGGATCACCTGAGGTCAGGAGTTCAAGATCAGCCTGGCCAACACGGGGAAACTAACTCTCTCTCTACTAAAAATACAAAAATTAGCCAGGTGTGATGGCGCATGCCTGTAATCCCACCTACTTGGGAGGCTGAGGCAGGAGAGTCACTTGAATCTGGGAGGCGGAGGCTGCAGTGAGCTGAGATTGCACCACTGCACTCTAGCGTAGGCGACAGAGTAAGACTGTCTCAAAAATAAATAAATAAACAAACAAACAAATAAAAATCTGATGACAGTGGTTGCCTCTGTACAGAGGTGGGATCAGACAAGGCCACTACTGGCTCCAACAGTGTCATTGTACAAATTAGAAAACAGTACCTACATTGAGTTAAGTACCTGGAAAGGGGTCCTTCCTTCTCAGCCTCGGCAGGGAAGAAATCCACCTGCACCCCTGACTGAGAACTACAGTATAAGATAGGAACTTTGAGGAAAGGTGTTTAGTGAACTGTCTATTTTGTTTAAGTTTACCACCAGGCTGGGCACAGTGGCTCACGTCTGTAATCCTAGCACTTTGGGAGGCCAAGGTAAGCGGATCACGAGGTCAGGGGTTCAAAACTAGCCTAACCAACACGGTGAAACCCTGTCTCTACTAAAAATACAAAAATTAGCCAGGTGCGGTGGAGCATGCCTGTAATGCCAGCTACTCAGGAGACTGAGACAGGAGAACTGCTTGAACCTGCGAAGTGGAGATCGCAGTGAGCCAAGATCACACTACTGCACTCCAGCCTGGGCAACAGAACAAGATTCCATCAACAACAACAACAACAACAACACAAATTACGACTATTTCACTTCTGCAGATCAGAAGGAGGGGAAAGAATATATTTTCATTTTATATTCTTCAGGAAAACTTATATTTTTAAAAAGCATATTTAAGACTTATAAAAAATTTTTTTTTAAACAGAGACAACGTCTCACTCTGTCTCCCAGGCTGGAGTGTAGGAGCATAACATAGCTCACTGCAGCCTTGAATTCCTGGACTCAGGTAATCCTCTTGCCTCAGCCTCCCAAAGTGCCAGGACTAAAGGTGTGAGCCATGTGTCTGGCCCATATTTATCCTTTTCATAATGAAAATTAAGAAATGCTTCTATGTATTTCTCCAGAGTGGTTGCAGAACACTTTGTTACAATTGTAGGGAGGAAAATGTCTTAACATCTTGACTAAAACACAGGTAGTATCAACCTCAGAAACAACTCAGCATCATAATTCTGTAACCATGCAGTATTCCATAAAATCCAGAAAACAGTCTGTATATCAGTGTCAGAATGAACAAGGTCATTAAAAAAGACATGCCAAGTGAAATAAGCCAGTCAGGAAAGAATAAATACATGAGGGCCTGATAGCAGTCAAATCCATATAGAAAAAAAGTAGGATGGTGGGTGCCATTGGCTTGGGAGGGGGATGGGGAGTGAGTGTTCAATGGGGACAGTGTTTCAGTTTGAGAAGAAGAAAGAGTTCTGGAGATGGATGGTAGTGATAGTTGCATAATAACGTTAATTTACTTACCACCACCAAATTGTATATTTAAAAATGATTAAAATGGTAAATTTTATATTATATATATTTTACCAGCACCACTACCACAAAAAAAGCATGGTATTATACTTACACATTCAGATCATAATAATTCTTCAAATGAATTATTTCCTCAATAAACCCATTTGCTACATCTGGAAATCTTGCTTCCTAGAAACAAGTAAGAACATAATTTACATTTCATTCACTAGAATGGTTTCAAATGCCAATACAAGATGGATGGCAAAAGTGTAATAAAATGATTAAGACTAGAAAAGGGCTGTGAAGCAGGTCTGTGTGTGTCTTCAAAGTCAACACTAGTTCTCAGATTCATCTGTCTACATAGAAGATTAGGTCTAGAAAGGTCTTGAGAGATCTGGTTCTCTGTCCCCATTTTACAGATCCATTCTTCATTGTTTCAACAAATATTGAGCATCTCTGTCTAGACAAAGGGAATCGAAACATAAGTTACAATCTCATGCCAGCCCTCAAGCAGCTCACAACCTCGTGGCTAGATAAAAACACCTGGGTGGCTGGGCGCAGTGGCTCATGCCTATAATCGAAGCACTTTGGGAGGTCGAGGCAGGCGGATCACCTGAGGTCAGGAGTTCGAAACCAGCCTGGCCAACATGGTGAAATCCCGTCTCTACTAAAAAAAAAAAACAAAAATTAGCCAAGCGTGGTGGTATGCACCTGTAATGCCAGCTACTCAGGAGGCTGAGGCAGAAGAATCGCTTGAACCCAGGAGGCGGAGGTTGCTGGGACTACAGGCGCACGCCACCACACCAGGCTAATTTTTTGTTTTTTTCAGTTGAGACAGGGTTTCACCGTGTTAGTCGGGAAGGTCTTGATCTCCTGACCTCGTGATCCACCCGCCTTGGCCTCCCAAAGTGCTGGGATTACAGGCGTGAGTCACCGTGCCCGGCCCTTGTATTACTCTTAATATCACCACTAATAGAGCTTTGTAGGATGACAGAAACATTGTCCTCTATGCTTGATGATGAGGTAAGCTGTTAGCCTCACGTGGCTACTAAGGCTAAGATGTGACTGGTGCAACGGGAAAATTTTATTTAACTGTAAGACATTTAAATGTAAACTGCCACAAGGAGTAAGTGCCATATTGGACAGCATAGGTCTAGGTAATTCAATAAACCTGCTTTAAGGGTTTCCACTTGGAGTGAATTCAAGGAATTTGAAAAAAATGAGGAACTGCAGGTATGACAGCACCAGGCCACCATGATATGCAATTAGAATCCCAGAGAGCTTCCTGAAGGGTTAAGTATAGTAAAGGAACCCCAATTCCATTTTCACGTCTTCAGAGTGTCTCTTTTCTGTATATCTAGATATATACTTCTTAGAAAAATAAAGTCCATACATACAACTTTTTTTTGCAATAAAAAAAAAAAGAAAGAAAGAAACTCAGTATATGTAGTGTCTGCATTTACTTGATAAAACTTACCGTTTCTTTCACTAATAGTTCAACAAGTTCTTGATCTACCTCTGCAGCTTCTTGCCCCCAAATGTTTTCCAAATTGGGCTCTTCAGATTCTTGCATTGGAAAGCCTGGACCTGGCTCTTCATCATCAATTGCTAACTGCTGGTCTTCAAACTCTCCTAGAGGATGGGCAGGCTGAGGAGAAGAGGGGCCTGAAATCCCACCTTGCTGGGGTTCTGGCCTTGGAAAAGCTGGCCCCGGGAATTCATGCTGAAACAACAAGCGGCCCAGTTCTGCTTCAGGCTGCCGTTCCTGAGGAACAACTTGGTTTGTTATTTCACGGGGCTGTTGGTTCAGAGACTGCAAGTAAGGATGATCTAACCAGCAGTCTTCTTCGATGGCCTGATCATCTGCTAGAGCAGCTGACTCTCCTGGATTTGATAACAGCTCTGTCTCTGAGTCTTCGGATGACTGGTTCTGAGTTTCCAAAGGATCGCTTTCAGCGTAAAGAAGGCTACCTTCTTCCAAGATGATGACTTTCTGCTCTGATCTGGGGTTGATAATGTCATTTGCTGCTTCGTTACGACTCGGTCCAGGCTTGGGTTCTTTTTCTATTTGGCCACTTGGCTTAGTGAATTCAGAGATTCCAGGAGGCCCAAGATCCAGAAATTCACCGTAGTCATCCTCAGAATCATCCTGTGCCCCAGAATCAAACAATGGGTTGTTACACACTGAAAAATAGCTGCTCTTATCTGATTCAAATGCTGCTCTAGACTTTTTAGGGCTTTCTTCTCCCAACCTTTTCAGATCTTGCCACTGGGCAGCTGGTTTGATGAGATTGGGTCGTGATCTCTGAGGTTTATTTGTCTAAGAAAAAATGAAATTTTAATAATTCAATTTCTTTCCTATGCCTATCCCTCCTTATGTACTTATATTGAGCTTCCGAGATAGGATAGGAAAGAAACAAAAACACCCTCCCCCTTAACAATACCTATTTTTATATTTATCTTAACATTGAAATTTGATTACACTATGTAGTATCTGTAAGAATCAAAGTAGTCATTCATAGATTAAAGCCTGAGATAGAGTTTGAATTATAATTTATTTTTACTTTTGAGACAGAGTTTTCCTGTTACCCAGGCTGGAGTGCAACGGTGCGATCTCAGCTCACTGCAACCTCTGCCTCCCAGGCTCAAGCAACTCTTGTGCCTTAACCTCCCGAGTGGCTGGGATTACAAGCATGTGCCACCATGTCCAGCGAATTTTTGTATTTTTAGTAGAGATGGGGTTTCGCCATGTTGGCCACGCTGGTCTCAAACTCCTGGCCTTAAGTGATCTGCCTCCCTCAGCCTCCCAAAGTGCTGGGATTACAGGCATGAGCCACTGAACCCGGCCCTGAATTATAATTTAATCTGAGACCACTAAAACAAAAATAACTCCACAGCAGAGAAAACAATGAAAGAATGCTAACACATCAGAAGAATAAGAAATGTTCAAAAAACATATAAAAACAATCTAAATCTCATTAGCAACCAGCAAAATGAAAAATTAAACTAAGACAGTATTTTTTTCCCTGTAAAACTGGCAAACTTTTAAATTAGATAATACCAAGCATTGGTGAGGATGATGAAAATTCTTTTTTTTTTTTTTTTTTTTGAGACAATCTCGCTCTGTCACCCAGGTTGGAGTGCAATGGCGTGATCTCAGCTCACTCCAACTTCCGCCTCCCAGGTTCAAGCGATTCTCCTGCCTCAATCTCCCGAGTAGCTGGGATTATAGGCGCACACCTCCAAACCCAGCTAATCTTTGTATTTTTGGTAGAGACAGGGTTTCGCCACGGCCAGGCTGGTCTTGAACTCCTGATCTCGGATGACTGGCCCACCTTACCCTCCCAAAGTGCTGGGATTACAGGCATGGGGCACCGTGCTTGGCCATGTGTGAAAACTCTTATACTATCATTTACTGTCGGTGAATTTAGGAGATAAATTTGGCACTATTTATTAAAATAAAAAACGTAGCCCAGGTGCGGTGGCTCACACCTGTAATCCCAGCATTTAGGGAGGCTGAGGTGGGTGGATCACAAGGTCAGGAGATAGAGACCGTCCTGGCCAACATGGTGAAATCCCATCTCTACTAAAAATACAAACATCAGCTGGGCGCAGTGGCGCACGCCTGTGATCCCAGCTACTCGGGAGGCTGACGTAGCAGAACTGCTTGAACCAGGGAGTCAGAGGTTGTAGTGAGCCGAGATGGTGCCACAGCACTCCAGAGCGAGACTCCGTCTCAAATAAATAAATAAATACACAAATACATAAATATAAATAAAAAATGTGTATCTGTCACTATTTTTTCATAATGTTCTATAAACCCTTATCTATCTAAAAAGGGCATATACAAGAATATTCAGCATAAACAGAAAAAAGCCTAGAGACATTCTGAAGTTTGTCCCTGAGTGAACGGTTAAATAAACTATTACTTATTTGTGCTACAAAATACTCTACAACTGACCCCTACCAAAAAAGAGGTAGCTCAATCTGCACTGAAATGGGAAGTTTCACTAAGAAATGCCATTAAGTGAAGAAAAGCAAGCTGCAAAATCATACACAGAATGATTCCACTTACTTAAAATACGTCAATAAGACACAAACAAAATCATTTCTAAAAGTATGTGTATGTACACACATGTACATACACATCGATACATACAAATTCAAAGAAAAGACCTGGAAGGATACATGCTAAACTGGTAACAACAGTTCCTCTGGGAAGTCCCTAGAAGAAAGGAGATGGTTCATCTCAGGCTTTAGGGTGGGTCCCTGAAGACTATGCCACTGAAGTAAAGGGGCAAGCTGGAAATACCCTGGACCTCCCAGGGACTGATTCCCAGTGTGGAGACTTTAACTCCCTGAATGTGAGGTGCTGGTGCTCTTACTCTTCTTCAAGAAACCAATTAAGGTCCTCTATAGAGAAAGATAACATCATACAGAATCCCAAAATTTTCGTATGCAATGACTTACACTCAATCAAAAATAACTAGGCATACAAGAACCTAATGCAGCAACAGAAAATCAAAAGAGAAGTAACAGACAACAGAAACAAATATACAGGGATTTCACACAGTGAAGTTATCAACATGAATTCTAAAATAACAGCATGTTTAGGGAAATCAAAGACTAGATTGAGAACTGCAGTCAAGAAGTAGAAGAATCAAACGCAAATTCCAGAATGGAAAATTACAATAACTAAGGTTGGATGAATATATAGTATTTTAAGTAAATATAGTTAAAGAGAGAAATTAGTGCATTAAAAGCCAGGTCAGAATAGCCATAGTAAGGCATAGACAAACTGGACAATTACGTAAGAGACCACGTCAAGAACAAAAAGGTCTTCAAAACATGTAACTGGAGTTGTAGACAAGAAGAAGCTGTTTCTTGGTAGAGGAGGAGGATGGAAAACAAGGGAGGGAAGGAAGGAGGGGGACATATAATGGTTAGTTCAAACAACCATTTGAACTAAAAAAGGGATAAAACGTAAGGAGTCACAGATGAAGAGGAAGTAGGACAGCCGTCTGTTTTGTTTAATTCTATAGAATATATTCAAAACCTCAAAGAATACACTGGTTCTGAAGACTCTAACAAACAAACAAACAAAAAACAACCTCAAAGAAATAAAGAAAACTTCTGGGCCAGGTGCAGTGGCTCACGCCTATAATCCCAGCTCTTTGGGAGGCCGACATGGGCGGATCACAGGGTCAGGAGTTCAAGACTAGCCTGGCCAACATAGTGGAACCCCCGTCTCTGCTAAAAAAGACAAAAAATAAGCCAGCTGTGGTGATGGGCGCCTGTAATCTCAGCTACTCAGGAGGCTGAGGCAGGAGAATCGCCTGAACCCGGGAGGCGGAGGTTGCAGTGAGCCGAGATTATGCCACTGCACTCCAGCCCAGGAAATAGTGTGAGACTCTGTCTCAAAAAAAAGAAAAAAGAAAACTTTGGGACAGGCACAGCTGGCTCATGCCTATAATCCCAGCACTCTGGGAGGTGAGGCAGGTGGATCACCTGAGGTCAGAAGTTTGAGACCAGCCTGACCAACATGGTGAAACCCCATTTCTACTAAAAACACAAAATTAGCTGGGAGTGGTTGTGCATGCCCGTAATCCCAGTTACTTGGGAGGCTGAGGCAGCAGAATTGCTTGAACTTGGGAGGCAGAAGTTGCTGTGAGCCAAGATCACACCATTGCACTCCAGCCTGGGCGACAGCAAAACTCCCATCTCCAAAAAGAGAAAAAAAAAGAAAAGAAAAGAAAAGAAAACTTCTAAACTTTTTATGAAGTCAGAATCATGTTTATATATAAAAAAAATCTGTCAAGGATATCATACGTACACACAAACCTATAGGCCAATCTCCACTTATGAGATCTACAGAGAAAACACTAATATTAGCAAAAGGAATCCCCAGCAGCACATTATGACTACATTACAACGCCACAACCAAGGGGAGTCTTTTCAAAGACAATAACTTACCAAGAGGTCAAGAAAGAAAAACCACATGACAATCTCTGTAAGATGCTGAAATCAAATGTAACAGAATCCTACATTCACTTTAAAAAAAATTGTTTTAAGCCAAAGTAAATAACTAGTTCCTTAACATAACTAAAAAAATGGTATCTCAAGCAAAAGGCACCATTAATGAAGAAACATTAAAAGTATTCTCATGTATGTCTGTGGCCATTCTTGTTCTTCTCTATCAAAACTATTAAAATTTTTGAGGAAGTACCATCATATAATTAGACAAGTGAAAGAAGTATAAAAATTGGAAAGATCAGATGCAAGTTTTCAAGAAATTAAGAGTCAACTGAAAAATCACTGTAGACAATAATGGTAAGGTGATTGAGTATAAAATTAATACAAAAAACAACAAGGGTTGGGGATGGTGGCTCACGCCTGTAATCTCAGCACTTTGGGAGGCTGAGGCAGGCAGATAACTTGAGGTCAGAAGCTAAGAGACCAGCCTGACGAACATGGTGAAACCCCATCTCTACTAAAAACACAAAAATCAGTCAGGCATGGTGGCACACACCTGTAACCGCAGCTACTCGGGAGGCTAAGATAGGAGAATCGCTTAAACTCAGGAGGTTGCAGTGAGCCGAGATTGGGCCACTGCACTCCAGCCTGGGTGATAAAGCGAGACTCTCTTAAAAAAAAGGTAACAAGGGCCGGGCGCGGTGGCTCAAGCCTGTAATCCCAGCACTTTGGGAGGCCGAGACGGGCGGATCACGAGGTCAGGAGATCGAGACCATCCTGGCTAACACGGTGAAACCCCGTCTCTACTAAAAATACAAAAAAACTAGCCGGGCGAGGTGGCGGGTGCTTGTAGTCCCAGCTACTCGGGAGGCTGAGGCAGGAGAATGGCGTAAACCCGGGAGGCGGAGCTTGCAGTGAGCTGAGATCCGGCCACTGCACTCCAGCCTGGGCGACAGAGTGAGACTCCGTCTCAAAAAAAAGGTAACAAGAACACTTACTCTCCACTTCGGAATGAAACATCGCCTGATGCTAGAGTCACAATAAAGACAACTGAGATCCTTACACTATATTTGTTGTAATTTTGTCCTTTGACAGGTCTAGCAACCCAAAGGGACAGAGACTGTTGATGATCTTGAGGTAACTCAAGGAACACAGGAAAACGGCTAACTCCCTTTTCTGGGAAGTAATGTTTTCCTCACAGAGCTGCAAGAGTTGGAAGTCCTTCTCAGGTTTGAGCTCTGCTGTCTTTTTAGCACCTGATCTCTTTGACTTTGAGGGTATCAAGGTTAGGCTGCACTGTGAGAGAGCATTTGACTTTGCAGTACCTAGGGTTAATCTGGGCTATGGCGGGGCACATGACTTTTGGGAATGTGAGGGCTCACAAAGCACTGGCAAGAACTGTATTTTTTGCTCCCTCTTTGCAGAGGTCTTTATGGCTTGAGTCAAGCCCTCAAGATTATGGCCAGAAAGAAATGTGGGTGCCAACTCCATTTGCTGCTAGCATACAGGGGGGCAGTTTAAAGCTAACCAATCCCAGCTGTGTTGAGTGCAGGGAGGGTATAAACTCAGGCTTTTGGAATCTGTGGCTATGTGGATTCCTTTTCTTGCAGGCTTAGGTGAGGGAGGACTCAGGTGTCTGACTGTGTCAGACAGAAACTGGAAAGTTATTGGCTACGTTGGACATCTTGGAGCCAAAGCCATCCCGGTCCTGAGATATACAAGGTCCAACATAAAAACAGCATCCCTAATTTCTAAAAATTGGAGTACTCTGCCTTCTGGTAGTCCTTCCTTTTCATGTATAAAACTTCTGGCTCTAGAAGCTACAAATAGTTACAAAAGTGGCAAAACTTTACCAAAAATAATTCAGAATTATGATGACCATGATGTGGAATGTTCCAGATGAAAAGGAGTGTTCATCCAAGAAATTCACTTGAATTCTAGGCCTCCAAATTACACGGAAAGAACGAGATTCTTACTGACATTCAGAGGCCTCACAGAGACAACAGGATTCTAAAATAGCTTTTTTGAAAGATTCACTGCAAAAAGCTCATGAAAAACTAGAAATGCAAAATTATCTCCCATACCAAAGACAGATAAACTAATGTAACTCCCACTGCTCTCATTTTACCTGAATACTGCATCTACTCCTGAATATTCAGTCTACTAACTTTGAGTTGCCCTTCTCTGAAAAAAACAGTCCAAATGTTTCCTTACAAAACAGAACAACCTGAAAATATAGCACGTAATTCCTGACTTACATGCTATGGATAAAAACAGGCCATAGTTTAAAAATGTCCTAAACCTGGGGAAGACTTTCAAACATTTTTTAAAGAAACCAGTGTCTTAATTATAACATATGACCCTAGGATACCTGACTTTTACCAGCTAACATAAATTGGTGGGACCAGGGGAAGGAGAGGGAGTAAAAACGGATAAAAGCAGCAGAAGCAGAATGTTATTTTCCTGAGGATGATATTCAGGACCTGACAAGTACCATCCAGTCTACTTATGGGCCAGGCAAAGCCTGAAATATCAGACGTAACCTTTAGAAAGCCATTCCCAAAATGTTTCAGCTCTATGTGTTATCTGAAAGCAAAATAGATGCCCCTTTACAAACTAAGACAGATCCTAAGATTTTGTCTGTTTTTTAAAAATTAGAGACAAAGGCAGACACAGGCACACACCTGTAATCCTAGTTACTCTGGAGGCTGAGGCACGAGAATCACTGAACCCAGTAAGTGGATGTTGCAGTGAGTCAAGATTGCAGTACTGCACCCTAGCCTGGGCAACAGAGGGAGACTCCATCTCAAAAAAAAAAAAAAAATTAGATACAGGGTCCCAGGCTGAAGTACAGTGGCACAATCACAGCTCACTACAGCCTTGAATTCCTGGGCTCAAGTGATCCTCCTGCTAGGCCTCTCAAAGCACTGGGATTACAGGTTTTGAGCCACTGTGTCTGGACTGACCTTTAAGGTTAAGGAAACAAAAGTAGGCCGGGCGCGGTGGCTCAAGCCTGTAATCCCAGCACTTTGGGAGGCCGAGACGGGCGGATCACGAGGTCAGGAGATCGAGACCATCCTGGCTAACACGGTGAAACCCCGTCTCTACTGAAAAATACAAAAAATTAGCCGGGCGAGGTGGCGGGCGTCTGTAGTCCCAGCTACTCGGGAGGCTGAGGCAGGAGAATGGCGTAAACCCGGGAGGCGGAGCTTGCAGTGAGCTGAGATCCGCCACTGTACTCCAGCCCAGGCGACAGAGCAAGACTCCGTCTCAAAAACAACAACAACAAAAAAAAAACAAAAAAAAAAAAAAAAAAGGAAACAAAAGTTACCTAAGAGGTCAGGGTTCACAGTGACTGGTATGGCAACTCCCTAAATTCCTATGCTCCAAGAAAAACCAAACTGTTGCTAAGCTCCCTACCAATAGGGTGTATCAGGCAAATATCAGACCCCTCCCTAACTCCGATTTACAACCCAGAAACCCACTACAACTCTTATTGGGACAGAGGACTGGCCTTACAAACATCGTTTTCTGATAAATGACTACATATAGATCTTAAACCAGTTTCTGCCAGCTTATAGAGGCTGCACACAACTGTCTTTGTGCCCTACAGTTCACCTTTTGAAGGAAAAAGCCAAATTCCACCTCATTTTAATGCTGAAACTCCACCCCAGGGAAGCTCTGGTTAGTCTTTGGCAGCCCTGAAGTCAGTAACTGATTAAGAAACTAATTAGGAAAGCTAAATTCCGAGTAGCTGGGATTATAGGAGCTCACCACCATGCCCAGCTAATTTTTGTATTTTTAGTAGAGAAGGGGTTTCACCATGTTAGCCAGGCTGGTTTTGAACTTCTCTGGCTGGGACCAGAAACCCAAAATGATGGTAACTGACAGTGGCAATGATGCCTTAAGATTTGGTCAGGCCCTGGGTGAAAGCCTAACAAAAAATGAGGAATTGTTAATTAAAAATTATAGGAGGCCACTGTTTTGGACTAAGTGTCTGCACTAGACCCCAAAAGACCAGACTAAAACTCAAAACAGAATCATCCATGTAAGTTTCATGTTACCAAACTCAAACCTGGGAAGTTCATTTGACCTTCCTAGAAATCGAGAGAAAGAGTGAACAACCAATTTCTTTTTTTTTTTTTTTTTTTTGAGACGGAGTCTCGCTCTGTCGCCCAGGCTGGAGTGCAGTGGCCAGATCTCAGCTCACTGCAAGCTCCGCCTCCCGGGTTTATGCCATTCTCTCGCCTCAGCCTCCCGAGTAGCTGGGACTACAGGCGCCCGCCACATCGCCCGGCTAATTTTTGTATTTTTTTAGTAGAGACGGGGTTTCACCATGTTAGCCAGGATGGTCTCGATCTCCTGACCTCGTGATCCACCCGTCTCGGCCTCCCAAAGTGCTGGGATTACAGGCTTGAGCCACCGCGCCCGGCCAACAACCAATTTCTTAAACAGGGCAGTTTAAATCTCCAATGGGTATCATAATGAATTTCCTCTGCTTTAATCCTTATACGGGAAAGGTGGCCTGAAGCAGCCTGATGTTAACTAATCAGTTATTTTTCTCTTTTCTGTCTCCTTGTCCCAGTCTGACAAGAAAAGTAACTTTGAAAGGACTTTGCTTCTGCTCTTTTTAGCTCTTCTCTATAAAGCCAACCACTTCTGCGAAGCTCAGAACACCTACTGAATTTTATGGAAGGAAGTGTTGATTGGTTCTAGAACCACAATAAAGCCAATTGGGATCTTTAAACTAAAAAAAAAAAAAAAAAAAAAAAAAAAAAAAGCAACAGACTTGTAGTTTAAAAAACACAGTTTAAAAGTACAATGAAAGGGCCGGGCGCAGTGGCTCATGCCTATAATCCCAGCACTTTGGGAGGCCGGGGGAGGGGGGATCACGAAGTCAGGAGTTCGAGATCAGCCTGGCCAAATGGTTAAACTCGTCTCTACTAAAAATACAAAAATTTGCCAGGCGTGGTGGCAGGCACCTATAATCCTAGCTACTCGGAGGCTGAGGCAGGAGAATGGCGTAAACCCGGGAGGCGGAGCTTGCAGTGAGCTGAGATCCGGCCACTGTACTCCAGCCCAGGCGACAGAGCAAGACTCCGTCTCAAAAACAACAACAACAAAAAAAAAACAAAAAAAAAAAAAAAAAAGGAAACAAAAGTTACCTAAGAGGTCAGGGTTCACAGTGACTGGTATGGCAACTCCCTAAATTCCTATGCTCCAAGAAAAACCAAACTGTTGCTAAGCTCCCTACCAATAGGGTGTATCAGGCAAATATCAGACCCCTCCCTAACTCCGATTTACAACCCAGAAACCCACTACAACTCTTATTGGGACAGAGGACTGGCCTTACAAACATCGTTTTCTGATAAATGACTACATATAGATCTTAAACCAGTTTCTGCCAGCTTATAGAGGCTGCACACAAACTGTCTTTGTGCCCTACAGTTCACCTTTTGAAGGAAAAAGCCAAATTCCACCTCATTTTAATGCTGAAACTCCACCCCAGGAAGCTCTGGTTAGTCTTTGGCAGCCCTGAAGTCAGTAACTGATTAAGAAACTAATTAGGAAAGCTAATTCCGAGTAGCTGGGATTATAGGAGCTCACCACCATGCCCAGCTAATTTTTGTATTTTTAGTAGAGAAGGGGTTTCACCATGTTAGCCAGGCTGGTTTTGAACTTCTCTGGCTGGGACCAGAAACCCAAAATGATGGTAACTGACAGTGGCAATGATGCCTTAAGATTTGGTCAGGCCCTGGGTGAAAGCCTAACAAAAAATGAGGAATTGTTAATTAAAAATTATAGGAGGCCACTGTTTTGGACTAAGTGTCTGCACTAGACCCCAAAAGACCAGACTAAAACTCAAAACAGAATCATCCATGTAAGTTTCATGTTACCAAACTCAACCTGGGAAGTTCATTTGACCTTCCTAGAAATCGAGAGAAAGAGTGAACAACCAATTTCTTTTTTTTTTTTTTTTTTTTGAGACGGAGTCTCGCTCTGTCGCCCAGGCTGGAGTGCAGTGGCCAGATCTCAGCTCACTGCAAGCTCCGCCTCCCGGGTTTATGCCATTCTCTCGCCTCAGCCTCCCGAGTAGCTGGGACTACAGGCGCCCGCCACATCGCCCGGCTAATTTTTGTATTTTTTTAGTAGAGACGGGGTTTCACCATGTTAGCCAGGATGGTCTCGATCTCCTGACCTCGTGATCCACCCGTCTCGGCCTCCCAAAGTGCTGGGATTACAGGCTTGAGCCACCGCGCCCGGCCAACAACCAATTTCTTAAACAGGGCAGTTTAAATCTCCAATGGGTATCATAATGAATTTCCCTCTGCTTTAATCCTTATACGGGAAAGGTGGCCTGAAGCAGCCTGATGTTAACTAATCAGTTATTTTTCTCTTTTCTGTCTCCTTGTCCCAGTCTGACAAGAAAAGTAACTTTGAAAGGACTTTGCTTCTGCTCTTTTTAGCTCTTCTCTATAAAGCCAACCACTTCTGCGAAGCTCAGAACACCTACTGAATTTTATGGAAGGAAGTGTTGATTGGTTCTAGAACCACAATAAAGCCAATTGGGATCTTTAAACTAAAAAAAAAAAAAAAAAAAAAAAAAAAGCAACAGACTTGTAGTTTAAAAAACACAGTTTAAAAGTACAATGAAAGGGCCGGGCGCAGTGGCTCATGCCTATAATCCCAGCACTTTGGGAGGCCGGGGGAGGGGGGATCACGAAGTCAGGAGTTCGAGATCAGCCTGGCCAAATGGTTAAACTCGTCTCTACTAAAAATACAAAAATTTGCCAGGCGTGGTGGCAGGCACCTATAATCCTAGCTACTCGGGAGGCTGAGTTAGGAGAATCGCTTGAAATCAGAAAGTGATGTTGCAGTGAGCCGAGATCACGCCACTGCACTCCAGTCTGGGCAAAAGAGCGAAACTCCGTCTCAAAAAAATAAAAGTACAATGAAAGAAAAGATGTCATTCACAAAAGGAACAGAAAATATAGAATAATCAAGAAAAACAAAAAATATTCAAGATCTATATTAAGAAAAATTCAAAATGCTTTCTGGCTGAGGAATATAAAAAGTCTTGACTACATGAAAAGACAAAATTTGTTCTTGGTTAGAAAGAGCAGGATCATAAAATTTTGCTCTATAAATTTAACAGGAAGATTTGTTTTGGATTAGGCAAACTGATTACATATATATCTATTTATATTTTGGAACTTAAAAAGTTGATTGCAAACTCCATATAAAAATTTAAGTGCAAGACTATCCAGGATGATTCTGAAAAATGTGGGATAATATGGAGAGAATAAGGCCAATCCAAAAGTAAGATACACTATAATGTTGTAGCAATGACAACAGTGCAATGTGGTGCATTAATAGTCAGATGGAACAACGGTGCAGATACTCAGTCCAGAAGCAGACTAAAACATACAGCTTCTAAATCTAAGGGGACATGAGGTAGAATGGAAAAGAGGCTGTTCTCAGAACGAGTACAAGAGGTGCTCTTAGCTGTTTCTAAAACAAGGCCCACAAGAGTGGCTGAAAACTCAGATCACCAACTTGCAATAATGTCTCAATGTAAGTTTAAAGAAAACTCACTTCTGTCAGGATGACATCATCATCCAGGTCCTCTTCTTCATGCTGCTGAGAAGCTGGGGTGACCAGCATTGGAATCCCTTCCTCATCTGAGGAGTCAGATATGGTGATGGGCCCATCTCTGAGATTGATCCACTCTACAGGAAAGCAGAGAACACTGTTACTGGGAGGCTGGCACTATCACATCCACCCTTTAAGTTTGTCCTGACAAGCGTACAGCCTAAAGTCAACTTCATGGCTACTAGTGTAACGTACCTCCTTAAGCAGCCCATGCACTTAAGCATTAAGAGCCATGTTTCTATGCTGACTTTTGCCAATAACACATTTTGGGAACTGCTAGAGAACATCTGACAATTACTATGCTCAAGATTATCAACTTTTTCTCCTACTAGGTTGGAGAAATCTGTTCATAAAATTTTCTGGACTGCCAATTTGTTTAAAGTGAAATAATGGTCTCTAAATCCATCTCTATTCCTCCCGGGAATAAGTGGCTATTTTATTTAAATTGTTTGGTCTGAAAAAATTATCACTCAAAAATAGTAAAAGTTTAATTATTTAAAATATTGAAATTTGCTCTTTAAGAATCATTTAAGCGAACCTATTTCAATGCTTTAGTTAAGCACCCATTTAGCACCTATGACAGTCAGCAATTTAACTTTCCAAGTTTCCTTTAAAATATATAATCTAACCAGGCCGGGCGTGGTGGCTCAAGCCTGTAATCCCAGCACTTTGGGAGGCCGAGACGGGCGGATCATGAGGTCAGGAGATCAAGACCATCCTGGCTAACACGGTGAAACCCCGTCTCTACTAAAAAATACAAAAAACTAGCCGGGCGAGGTGGCGGGCGCCTGTAGTCCCAGCTACACGGGAGGCTGAGGCAGGAGAACGGCGTAAACCCGGGAGGCGGAGCTTGCAGTGAGCTGAGATCTGGCCACTGCACTCCAGCCCGGGCGACAGAGCGAGACTCCATCTCAAAAAAAAAAAAAAGAAAAAGAAAAAGACACACAATCTTGGTGTACCCAATGAAAAAGTTGGTTTAGGTTGGGCACGGTGGCTCACGCCAGCAATCCCAGAACTTTAGGAGGCCTAGACAGGCAGATCACTTGAGGTCAGGAGTTCGAGACCAGCCTGGCCAACATGGTGAAACCCCATCTCTACTATAAATACAAAAATTAGCCCGGTGTGGTGGCATGCAACTGTAATTCCAGCCACCTGGGAGACTGAGGCAGGAGAATCGCTTAAACCTGGGAGGTGGAGGCTGCAGTAAGCCAAGATCATGACACTGTACTCCAGCCTGGGTGCTAGAGCAAGACCCTGTTTCAGGCAAAAAAAAAAAAAAAAAAAAAGGAAGGAAAGATGGGAGGGAGGGAACTGAAGGAAAGGAAGGAGGAGAGGAGGAGGAAAGGAGGGAAGGGGAGGGAAGGGAAGGGAAGGAAAGGAGGGGAAGGAAGGAAGAAGGGAGGAAGAAGGGAGGAACGGAGGAAGGGAGGAAGGGAGGAAAGGAAAGGAAGAAGGAAGGAAGGAAGGAGGGAGGGAAGGATGGACGGAAGGAAGGAGGGAGGGAGGGAATGAACGAACCTATCACCTTATAATAAAGTCCAGTGTTTGACAAGATACCACACAACATACCACATGTAAGGTTCCAATTAGCTTTTCAAAGTACAAAAACACAGCACGGTCTACAAATCAAGTGTACAGCTCTATGAATTAACACAAAAGGGACATCTGTGAATAATCACCACCACAAGGTCACGAAATATTTATAGCACATTAGTAGCCTCCCTGTGCTTCTCCCTATCTCTGCTCTCCTTCATCCCCAAAGGGAGGATTTCTAATTGCACAGATAAGTTTTGCATGTTTTTGAGTATATATTCTGTGTCTGGCTTTCCTGTAAATAATGTCTGAGATACATCCATATTGCACGCTGCTATAATTCTTTGTTGTCTATAATCCACTATATGAATACAACATAAATTACTCCTTCTTCTGTTGATAGACATTTGAGTACGTGGCAGTTTAGGCTATCATAGATAATGCTATTATGAACACTCTTGTGCAAGTCTTTGGTGTACTCATTTTAGTTGCACACATTCTAGGAGTAGAAATGCTGAGTCATTGGGTAAGCATATGCTCCAGTTTGGCAGTTAACACTAAACAAATTTTCCAAATTATACCAATTTACACTCCCATCTGCAGTGTAGGATAGTATGCTGCTTCACGTCCTTATGGGAACACAACCATGCTCATTCATTTATATACTGTCTATAGATTCTGACATGGTTTGGCTGTGTCCCCAACCAGAATATCATCTTGAATTGTAATCCCATAATCCCCATGTGTCAAGAGAGGGACCAGGTGGAGGTAATCGGATCATGGGGACAGTTTCCCCCATTCTGCTCCCATGATTGTGAGTCTTGAGGTATCTGATGGTTTTGTAAGCACTGGCATTTCCCCTGCTTGCACTCACTCTATCCTGCCTAAGAGGGTGCCTGCTTCTTCTCTGTCTTTTGCCATGACAGTAATTTTCCAGAGGCCTTCCCAGCAATGTGGAACTGTGAGTCAATTAAACCTCTTTCCTTTATAAATTACCCAGTCTCAGGCATTTCTTCATAGCAGTGTGAAAGTGGACCAACACAGTTGCTTTCATGCTACAATGGTATAGCCGAATAGTTGCAACAGAAACCGCATGGCCCACAAGGCTAAAATATTAACTCAGCTCTTTAAATTTGCTGAGCCCTAGTTATACTGGCTCACTGCAACCTCTGCCTCCTGGGTTCAAGCGATTCTCGTGCCTCAGCCTCCCAAGTAGCTGGGATTACAGGCTTGCAACATCATGCCCGGCTAATTTTTGTACTTTTAGTAGAGATGGGGTTTCCCCATGTTGGCTAGGCTGGGTTTGTTTTTGTTTTTTGTTTTATTTTGCGACAGGGTCGCTCTCTGTTGCCCAGGCTGGAGTACAATAGCATGAACCCAGTTCTCTGAAGCCTTGACCTACTGGGTTCAAGTGATCCTCCCATCTTGGTATCCGAAGCACCTGGGACCTGGTGAACCCAAGACCATCATACCCAGCTAATTGTTTTATATTTAATTTTTTGTAGAGATAGGAATCTCATCATGTTGTCCAGGCCGGTCTCAAAATCCTAGGCTCAAGTTATCCTCCCACTTTGGCCTTCCAAAGTGCTGGGATTACAAGCATGAGCCACTGCGCCTGGCTGAGCTTTTTACTTCTTGTCTAATGTGTTTTAGGCCACAAGTTTTCTTCAAAACATGGCATTACATGTATCTCATAAATATAAGAGGCTATATTTTCATTATCATGTAATTCAAAATAATCTTCTAATTTTCATTGTGATTTCTTCTTACACTGGGTGCAGAATCCCAGCTATGTTTATTACATTTTTTGACCGCATTCTTCCAATCTTCTATATTCATACAAGTGTGTGTGTGTGCTTGCTCTTTCAGTCACTGAAACAAGTCTTAAAAATCCCCACTATAATGGTGGATTTGTCCAATTCTGTTTTTAGATTTGCCAATCTTTGTATATTTTTCTATCATGTTACAAAGTATACAGGGATTAGCACTATTTTATCTTCCCAGTGTACTGAAACTTTTATCATTATGAACTCTATCAATGCTTCTGGCTGAAGTTTCTATCAATTTTATCAGATATTACACAGATATATCAGCATTTTTTTTTGGGGGGGGTGTGTGTGTGGCCATTTGCATGATGTACCTTTTTTCATTCCTGACAAAATCTTTTTAAATCTTTATTTTACCTTCATTTTTAAGCCTATTTCCACTAGGTATAGAATCATAGATGAGTAGGTAAAAACACTATTTAGCAATTAAAAAGGAATGAATTACTGATATATGCGACAACAGGGATGAATCTCAAAACATTACCTTTCACAAAAGAATTCAGGTACAAAGAATATATACAGTATGTATAATTCCATTTATATGAAATTATAGAGTGAAAAAAAGCAGATTATTGGTTTTCTAAGGCCTGGAGTGGGGTAAGAACTGACTGCAAAGAGGCACAAGGGAATCTTTTTGGAGTGATAGAAAATGTTCTATATCGTAATTCAGGTGGTATATTCATTTGTCAAAACTCACTGAACTATACACTTTAAAAAAAAAACTACAGAGGTTCATGCATAATAAAAATTATTAATGCTGGCCAGGAGCAGTGGTTCACACCTGTAATCCTAGCACTTGTGAGGCAGAGGCAACTGGATCACTTGAGCCCAGCAGTTCAAGACTAGTCTTGCCAGGCAACATTGTGAGACCCTCTCTTGATTAAAGAAAAAAAAATTAATGCAGCTAATAAAAACAAAACTCTATACACCTGAAAAAAGTTCTCATGATGGGTGCAGAGTATACATACTCGTCTAACAAAATACATCTCCAAAGTCAGTAATTTTCCAAAAGGAATTAGTTGTTCTTAAAGAAACTGTTCAAGTATATTTAAGATCCAATTAAAAAACAAAAAACAACTACAACATTAATTGGATATACATGTACAGAAAATTTTGAAATGATCATAAATACAAGTTATAACTAAGATTAAAAATTGCCTGAATCCAATAAATTATGGCTACAATCACTACCAAGTTAGAATACACTATTAATAAAATCCTAAAAATTAGTCCTTCTTTTGTACTCATAATTTGCATAGCTTGAGCAATTTTATTACTCTTGACTTATTCACCTAATAAAATTTGCTGAATTTTAAATGCTCTGAAAGCCAAATACACAGTTAACTCTTGAGCAACATGGATTTGAACAGTGTGGGTCCACTTATTTGCAGATTTTCTTCCACTTGTGTTACTCCTAAAACAGCAGGACTGCACAAGGCTTTCAGGAGCCTATCCCTTGCACCAGTGTGCCCTGAATGTGAAATGTGGAGTCAAAGGAGATTATTTTGGACCTTTAAGATTTAATGACTGCCCTACTGGGTTCTGAACTTGTGTGGGACCTCTCGCGCCTTTCTTTTGGCCAATTTCTCCCTTTTGGAACAGGAGCATATACCCAATGTATGTACCCCCAATTGTATCTTGGGAATAACTAACTTGTTTTTGACTTTACAGGCTCATAGGTGGAAGGGATTAGACTTGTCTCAGATAAGACTGAACTTTTGAGTTAATGCTGGAATGAGTTAAGACTCTGGGGACTGTTGGGAAGGCATAATTGTATTTAGCAACGTGAGAAGGACAAGAGATTTGGGAGGCGCTGGGGCAGAATAGTATGGTTTGGATCTGTGTCCCTGTCCAAATTTCATATTCAACCGTAATCCCCCATGTTGGAGATGGGGCCTGGTGGGAGGTGATAGGATCATGGGGGTGGTATTTCATAAATGATTTAGCACCATCCCCTCTGGTTGCAACAGTGAGTTCTTGTGAAATCTGGTTGTTTAAAAGTGTGTGGCATCTCTTCCCCAACCCCTCTTATTCCTGCTCCAGCCATGTGAGACAAGCCTGCTTCCCCTTCTCCTTCTGTCATAAGTTTCCTAAGATCTCCCCAGAAGCAGAGGCCACTATGTTTCCTATACAGCCTACAGAATTGTGAACCAATTAAACCTCTTCTCTTTCTTTATATATTACCCATCTTGGGCATTTCTTTACAGCCAGTGGAAAACCAACTAATACAAGGACCAACCCCTCTTCTTCCTCCTCCTCTTCAGCCTACTCAATGTGAGGATGATAAAGATGAAGACCTTCAGAATGGTCCACTTCCACTTAAGGAATAGCAACTATATTTTCTTTCTCTTCCTTATGATTTTCTTAATAACACTTCTTTTCTGTAGTTCACTTTATTATAAGAACATAGTATACAAAATATACAATATATAACACATGTGCTGACTATTTGTTATCAGTAAGACTTCCAATCAACAGTAGGCTATTTGTACTTAAGTTTTGGTGGAGTCATTTTTCTTCTTCTTTTTTTTTGAGACGGAATCTTTGCTCTGTCGCTCAGGCTGGAGTGCAGTGGCGCAATCTCGGCTCACTACAACCTCTACCATCCAGGTTCAAGCGATTCTCCTGCCTCAGCCTCCCAAGTAGCTGGGACTACAGGCATGCACCACCACGCCCAGCTAATTTTTGTATTTTTTAGTAGAGACAGGGTTTCACCATGTTGGTCAGGCTGGTCTTGAACTCCTGACCTCGTGATCCACCAGCCTTGGCCTCCCAAAGTGTTGGGATTACAGGTGTGAGCCACCACGCCTGGCCTGGGGGAGTCATTTTTCTAAAGTCAAATGTAATTTACTCTCTACTAGAAAAATCATCTTTGTAAACACAAAATATTATCAATGAGAGAAAACAAAACCAGTATAACCTCTCCCATGGAATTTATAATTGCAAAAAATGAACATCAGGGTTCTACACCTCAGCATGAATTTTTTCCTTTTAGCCCAAGTGTAAATGTGAATTCGAACTTAACAGGAAATTTCATACACATTTAAGAATGTTATAGAATAGCAAGCACTATTCCCTTTAAAAATCAATAAAATTCCCCAAAACTTTAATAACTGTAGAACAGGCCGGGCGCAGTGATTCATGCCTGTAATCCCAGCACTTTGGGAGGCTGAGGCAGGCGGATCACCTGAGGTCGGGAAATCAAGACCAGCCTGACCAATATGGAGAAACCCCATCTGTACTAAAAATACAAAATTAGTAGGGCGTAGTGGCACATGCATGTAATTCCAGCTACTCGGGAGGCTGAGGCAGTAGAATTGCTTGAACCCAGGAGGCAGAGGTTGTGATGAGCCAAGATTACGCCATTGCACTTCAGCCTGTGTAACGAGCGAAATTCCGCCTCAAAAAAAGAAAACAAAACAAAACTGTAGAACAAAAAAATACATGTTCCAAAATTCCCCTCAAGGCTAAGCCAGAATCTTCTGGCAAAAAAGAAATTAAGGATCACGGGAGGACAAGACAGGTTCAGCATCACCTGCAGTATTTCAGGTCATAAAGGCCTAGTGGAGCACTCCTTTATAATCACCATGCCTTCAAAAACTGATGCTGACACTCTCTCTTAAGACTCAATGACTGCACATTAACAGTGTCTTGCCAGCAAATTAATAGCTTATGAATCTTGTTGTAATGAATGAGTCTTACACTTCATTCATGCCAGCAATATCATTATCTAATTCTAGTCTAGTCTTTTTACATCTAAAAATGAAATGTCCCTGGATTCTAAATGGTACAAAACAGGATCATTTCAAAAGACAGAGCTGTGATACTAAAAGAAAAAGCCACAGGGAAAGGGATAAAGTGAGAGCAAACAACTTACCTTGTCCCCGATGGCAGTGAAAGTTGTTCAAGTGAATCACCTCTTCATTGCTGTTTCCCTCTGCCATTTTCAAACGCAGACATGCACATACGGGACTGCTAATATCTAAACATGGTGATCATCTGTTTCAAAAGGTCTGAAAAGGAAGCAAAGAGGAACAGTAAGAAAGAGGAAGTATCAAAATTCTTGCCATGTATCTGGTCAGGGAACATCTGAAGCTTATGCTGAAAACATTCCTTAAGAAAACATATCCAAGGAAGTAGGTCAAAAAAAAAAAAAAACCCACAAAAACTCAAAACGTATGGCATCAAAACATATTTTTAAAATACACATATTAAAGAGACAAAGTACAGACAGAGAATTCACATCTTGATACAAATATGTTAACAAAGAAATGAGTTAAGGGTATTAATAGGCAATTCACAAAAAAGAAAACACAGAAGATGCTCAACCTCACTAACAAGCAGGGAAAGGCAAATCAGAAAATGAATTATGTTTCAGCCAGATGCAATGGCTCATGCCTGTAATCCCAGAACTTTGGGAGGCCGAGGCGGGAAGGTCATGAGGTCAGGAGTTCGAGACCAGCCTGACCAACATGGTGAAAACCCATCTCTACAAAAAATACAAAAATTAGCCGGGCGTGGTGGCAGGCATCTGTAGTCCCAGCTACTCGGGAGGCTGAGGCAGGAGAATGGCATGAACCCATGAGGTGGAGCTTGCAGTGAGCTGAGATTGCGCCACTGCACTCCAGCCTGGGCAACAGAGTGAGACTCCATCTGGAAAAAAAAAAAAAAAAACACCCCACACATACGCACACATGGCCGGGTGCAGTGGCTCACACCTGTAATCCCAGCACTTTGGGAGGCCGAGGTGGGGGATCACGAGGTCTGGAGATTGAGACCATCCTGGCCAACAAGGTGAAACCCTGTCTCTACTAAAAATTAAAAAAATAAATAATAAATAATAAAAATACAAAAATTACCAGGGTGTGGTGACGGGTGCCTGATATCCCAGCTAGTCGGGAAGTTAAGGCAGAAAAATCACAAGAACCCGGGAGGCAGAGGTTGCAGTGAGCCAAGATCATGCCACTGCACTCCAGCCTGTGCGACAGAGAGACTGTCTCAAAAAAAAAAAAAAAAAATTACAATTACAATATGCATAACAATGACCTCAGCAACTTCAGGACAGTGACTATTTCTGAGTAAGGGAGAATGAAAAGGAACTTGAACTTGAGTTACATATAACATTTTTTTTCTTTCGTTTGAAGATATTTAAAGCAAACAAGGCAAAACATGAACATATGTTAAATCTGGGTAGCAGACGTGAGTAGTAGACTTGTATTTTTGAAATCCATCCCTCTCTTCCTTTAAAAAGAGGTATCATGGTGTTAAAGCCAAGGACCAGCGATGGAACAGAAACACAGAAGCTAGTGATGGGGCTAAAGCTGCAGAACTATTGAACTCTGGGGATAGGAAACAGAAATATTTGGGAAATGGATTCATATGAGAATAATGGGGACAAAAAAATAAATTAAAAAAACTATGTCTATTACGGAAGGAGAAAAGGTGGGTACCAACGAGGGATTGGGTAGATTAACTGTTAAGTGACATGAGGGAACCTTTCCAGGCTGTCATGCTCTATATATTGACTGTGGTGGTAGTCACCTGGGTATATGCATGTCAAAACTCACTGAACTGTATACTAAAATGAAGAGAATTTAATTATATATCAATAAAGATTTCTTTGAGGGCTGGGAGCAGTGGCTCACACCTGTAATCCCAGCACTTTGAGAGGCTGAGGAAGACGGATCACTTGAGGTCAGGAGTTCGAGACCAGCCCTGCCAATGTGGTGAAACCCCATTTCTACTAAAAATATAAAAATTTGCCAGACGTGGTGGCAGGCACCTGTAATCCCAGCAATTTGGAAGGCTGAGGCAGGAGAATAGCTTGAACCCAGTAGGCAGAGGTTGTAGTCTTTTTTTTTTTGAGCCAGAGTCTCTCTCTGTCATCCCCGCTGGAGAGCAGCTGTACGATCATGCTCACTGCAGCCTTGAACCCGTGGGCTCAAGCAATCCTCCTGCCTCAGCCTCAGAGTAGCTGGGACTACAGGCATGTACCACCATGCCTAGCTAAATTTTTTTTTTTTTTTTTTTTGAGGCGGAGTCTCGCTCTGTCGCCCGGACTGGAGTGCAGTGGCCAGATCTCAGCTCACTGCAAGCTCCGCCTCCTGGGTTTCCGCCATTCTCCTGCCTCAGCCTCCCAAGTAGCTGGGACTACAGGCGCCTGCCACCTCGCCGGCTAGTTTTTGTATTTTTAGTAGAGACGGGGTTTCACCGTATTAGCCAGGATGGTCTCGATCTCCTGACCTCGTGATCCGCCCGTCTCGGCCTCCCAAAGTGCTGGGATTACAGGCTTGAGCCACCGCGCCCGGCCGCCTAGCTAAATTTTTAAAAAATTTTTGTAGAGACAGGGTCTCACTATGTTGCCCAGGCTGGTCTGGATATCCTGGTCTCAAGCATTCCTTCTGCCTTGGCTTCCCAAAGTGCTGGGATTACAGCTGTGAACCACCAAGTCCAGCCTGTATCAATAAAGATTTTAACAAATAAAACAGATGGCTGGGTGCAATGGCTCATGCCTGTAATCTCAGCACTTTGGGAGGCCAAGGCAGGCGGGCCACTCGAGGTCAGGAGTTGAGACCAGCCTGGCCAACATGGCGAAACCCTGCCTCTACTAAAAATACGAAAAATTAGCTAGGCATGGTGGCAGGCGCCTGTAATCCCAGCTACTTAGGAGGCTGAGGCAGAATTGCTTCAACCTGGGAAGCAGAGGTTGCAATTAGCTGAGATCGCGCCATTGAACTCCAGGTTGGGAGACAAGAGCAAAACTGTCTCAAAAGAATAAATTTATTAAAAAATAAAACAAAACAAAACAGGTAAGTATCCATTCAAGCAAGGGTGTGGTGAAACTATACTGTCTACTGAACAGCAGTAAAAATAAAACCACACATAAATATGTCATAAGGTAAAACATTAAAATTGCAAAAACTACCAGACATAAAACAAGGATAAAAATAGACTCTTCAGGCTGGGCGTGGTGGCTCACACCTGTAATCCCAGCACTTTGGGAGGCTGAGGAGGGCGGATCACTTGAAGTCAGGAGTTCGAGACCAGCCTGGTCAGCATGGCAAAACACTGTCTCTACTAAAAATACAAAAATCAGCTTGGTGTGGTGGCATGCACCTGTAATCCCAGCTATTCAGGAGGTTGAGGTGAGAGAATCACCTGAACCCTGGAGGCCGAGGTTGCAGTAGGCCAAGATCATGCCACTGTACTCCAGCCTAGGCAATAGAGCAAGACACTGTCTCCTTAAAGAAAAAAAAAAAAAAAAAAAAGACTCTTCATAAGAAGCAATTAACACCGAAGTAATAAAATATGATCTTTAAGTAGTAGAGAAAAAATAACTGTAAACTTCAAATTCTGTGATCCCTTATTTTTCAAGAGTAAGGGCAGGGGCTGGCTACAGTGGTTCATGCCTATAATCTCACCACTTTGGGAACCTAAAGCGGGACAATTGCTGGAGGCCAGAAATTTGAGACCAGCCTGAGCAAACTTGGTGAGACCCCATCTCTACAAATAACTGAAAAAAATTAGTTGGGCATGGTGGCACACGCATCTGTGGTCCCACTTACTCGGGAGGCTGAGGCTAGAGGATTGCTTGAGTCCATGAGTTCCAAGGTTACAGTGAGCTATGACCAACCCAGTACACTCCAGTCTAGGAAACAGAGCAAGACTCTCTTTAAAAAAAAAAAAAAAAAAAAAAAAGTAAGGATGGGATAAAACAATTTTTACACATTCAAAGACTAAGAGAGTTTACCTCCCACAGATACTCAAAGAGCTATTAAAAAAATGAACTTCAAGGCCGGGCATGGTGGCTCATACCTGTAATCCCAGGACTTTGGGAGGTCAAGGCCAGTGGATGGCTTAAGGTCAGGAATTTGAGACCAGCCTGGGCAACATAGTGACGACTATCTATACTAAAAATACAAAAATTAACTGGGTGTGGTAGCAGGTGGGAACCTGTAATCCCAGCTACTTGGGAGGCTGAGGTAGGAGAACTGCTTGAGTTTGGCAGGGGGAGGTTGCAGTGAGCTGAGATCGTGCCACTGCACTCCAGCCTAGGCAACAGAGTGAAACTCCATCTCGAAAAAAAAAGGCGTGGTGGTGCACACCCGTAGTACCAGCTACTCAGGAAGATGAGGCAGGAGGATGGCTTGAACCCAGGAGTTCAACACTGCAGTGTGCCACCATCATGCCACTGCACTCCAGCCAGGGTGAGAGCAAGATCCTGCCTCTGAAACAAACAAAAAGCATGAAAAAGAAATGTGGGGCCGGCATGGTGGCTCACATCTGTAATCCCAGTACTTCGGGAGGCCGAGGCGGGCAGACTGCCTGGGCTCAGGAGTTTGCCACCAGTCTGGGCAACACAAGTGAAACCCTGTCTCTACTAAAATACAAAAAAAAAAAAAAAATTAGCTGGGTGTGGTGGTATGCACACGTAACCCCAGCTACTCGGGAGGCTGAGGCAGGAGAATTGCTTGAACCTGGGAGACAGAGGTTGCAGTGAGCCGAGATCGCACCACTACACTCCAGCCTGGGTGACAGAACGAGACTCTGTCTCAAAAAAAAAAAAAAAAAAAAAAACCAAGAAATAGAAACATGAATCCTGGCTGGACACAATGGCTCACACTTGTAATCCAGGAAACCAATCCTTGGTATACCAAGGTGGGAGAATCACTTGACGCTAGGGGTTCAAGACCAGCCTGGGCAATATAGCTAGACCCTGTCTCTATAGTTAGACCCTGTCACTATAGGTGGCATGTACCTATAGTTCTAGCTACTCAGGAGTCTGAAGCAGGAGGATCTCCTGAACCCAGGAGTTTGATGTTGCAGTGAGCCATGAGTATGCCACTGCATTCCAGTCTGGGTAACAGAGACATGTCTCAAAAAACTAAAAAACAAACAAACAAAAAACCCTTGAGTCGGCTGGGCGCGGTGGCTCA